>NC_134507.1:18239171-18875421 GCF_027942865.1 Odontesthes bonariensis
TTGATAACGTTACACAGAATCAGCCCAGCATTAATGGTGAGCACAGTTCAATAATGTCTCAGTCTGGATGAAAGTAGCCCCCACCCAACTCCCCTTCTAAAAAACCATCAGAGGGCAATCGATGTGCTTTCATCCCGAGGACGGAAATTGCACTCATATGGCTCAGACTTTATGAAGGTCCCCCATCCAAATCCAAATCATTAACATCAAACTTGCAGCAAAGAAATCAAAATGTCACTCTGCCCTGCAATTCCAAGGCAGATGAGAATTGCCTCTATTTCTTACACATTTTCATTCTTTTCATATCTACTCTTGGGTGACCTACAGTAAGTCTATTTTTCTGTAGCACAACTTGGCGTTCTTGGATGTGGAAAATTTGAATTTTGGCATATTAATTTCCTTGGATAAATGGCTAAGTCACATTAAACAGGGTTAGTCTAAAATCATACACTTTTACATCCCTTCAAAAGTATTCATACAGGTTATTTAGACTTATTCACTTGTTTAAGATCCCTCAGATGTTGAATTTTATCTTGTAATATATCTCATCATAGCCCTCATAGCCCTCATGAACAAAAGGAGTACAGCAAGCAACATCTCCATCAGTGTACACATAGCACAAGACAATAGTTTTAAACAATTGCAATTTCTGAAAGTCAGATTCTGAATCTGTTAAAACTAGACTACAATAAATAATGCTGTCCTCTTTAGTCAAAAAATACACTCAGTGGTGATGTCATGAAGAACTAACGCACCCAGGATTGCAGATACAGTACATCAATCAGTCAGAGCATTAAAACCACTGATAGATTTGAGTAAAACTGCTCATCTTTTCACAATGTAGTGTTCTGCTGGAAAAAATGGTATTCTGCCACTCTCATGGATGCTACTTTGACACTTGCCACCAACCTGAAAAATTTTGGAAGCACAGGAGGGTGACTGTGGAAGCAACAAAAAGTAACTTCCGTAACTGTTTTTCCCTTTTTTGTTTCACTGAAACATGTGTTTTTTATTGACATTTACTCATTTATTCTGCAAAGATATTTTTTCTCATTGAAAAAAAAAACTTGTTCAAAAGACAGAACACATCAGGCTTGTTTTGATGTTTATTTTCCACCTTTGGATGTTGAATTTTGAGGATGAAGAAAGGACTGGAAATCATGTTGCTGCACAGCAGAACAGTGCACCAGGTTACATTTTGGATGACCACTCCTCATAATGAAGTGATACTTTATTTATTTTCTAAATCAATGTAACATATAATGTAGTATCTGTGAAGGAAAAAGATAAAGTAAGCCCTAATTATTTGTTCATTTGTTTTTTCCCTGCAGAATGACATCACACTATAATGTAAGTGTGGTTGGATTCTGATTGCAGGGTGGGTGTCTTTCGCCCTATAAATTCTTCCTGCCTTCTTTCCTTGACCTTGTGATGTTTTCCAGCAAGATCAAGAAAGGTGCTTGGGAAAAGATTATAGGAGGTAATTATTCTGACTATTAAACCAGATACTAAGTTTCCACCTGCTGGCCTCAAAAGATCAAAAATTAAATTTCAAATGAGAAAAGCCGACCACATGAATCTTCCAAAGTGAAACACTTTCTTCACAGTTAAACGATTGAACAGTTGAAGCAGGATTTTTATTTTCAGGATATTTTGTTTTTTTTCTCATCTTTAAATGCTATGACTGCTGCACATAAGCTTACATGGTCTTCTATATACCCGAGTGAAAGCAGAAATCTTTACAGTTGATAAATCAAATGTTTCATCACAACAGTATTTGCAGGATGGATGTCAGAAGAAGTTATTAAAATCATCTTAGAGTCTGGATCATTGAGACCAATGGGGATATCAGTCTTTCACTACTGAAAAAACTGTTGTGATCTAAACTTCTTTCTCCCTTTTTTGCCCACACATTTAATACATTCGATCTAAGTTACTCGTGAATATGATACAGTGCCAATTGAATGTTTGGACACACCTACCCATACATTTTGAATGGGTTTATTTTACAGTTGAAAGAGAATAAAAGGCTTGAGTCACTTGAGTTCTCCACCTTCAGATTTCCTTATCTGTTAAAGATTTAAATGCAGTAAGCTTATACCCACTTAGAGAAAGTATATTTATGTTATTAAGTCCTCTTTTTTATGCATCAAAATGTAATTTTACACTCTCTTGAATAACATGCTCTTTGATCTCATGCCTCTGCAGTTTAGGTAGGTACAAAAACAAACCGTAACACTAACAGATGGTTTTGGTTAAACTCACTTAAGATTTGTCATTAAGGATTTATTTTATGATGTACAGGGAACTCTCTTTGTCTGTAAGATAGGATATCCGAGTGATTTTCTCTGAATATGTTATGTACAATGAGAAATACGTAATCCAAAACATTGCATATCAAAGTAGCCAGAAGATAACTGTTTTCTGTTGTCACCCTAAATGCTAAAGATAGTCTAAGAGTGCTGACAGTCATGAATAGCATCACAATATAATTATCAGGTCATTTCTAATTCAAAGCACAGGCAGACTAAAGAATATGTTAATTTATTGGAAAGACTGTGAAGTATGGAAGCACAGAAGCATTCATTTCAGCTTTCATCCTTTTCATCATCTTGAATTAATTTTATGTTCAATGTATGCCAAGGCCTCCTGTAATGCATCTCACTAAAATAAAAATACAGACAAACTTTTTCTGTAATCCTCTCCTGCTCTCCTTTCTTTCTCTTCTCAGTGTCCCAATGATTCAAACCTACTGAAACTCATTTCACTCAATGCCTATTTTGGTGATGCTCTTTCTGTGTCTGACAGTCAACTACTGGTACTACTTGCATTTGTTGCCACTTGTTGTCTTGACATTGTGTTGTAGCTCCCACTGGAACACTATATTGTTACAAAGGAAATTAGCATGGCAAACATCAGTTTAGCGCTTATCTGAACATTTCTATTATTACTCTATAGTTAACCTCTACTCTTTCATGGATCATGACTACCGTAACTCATTATCTTTAAGTCAAATGCACATCTGATTTAGAGATGCTTTTGGGAATTTGTTTGTGCATTTCACTGATGGACTGTCATAATTTCATATGTCAGAAAGACAGAACGTGAAAGACAACCCGTTTCTTTAATAATTTCAGCAATGTTACATTCCATATTTTATTGTTATAAAATGATAAAACAAAACTTTGCTGAAGCCAAAAAAATAAAAATAAATTATTCACTAACAGCTCTTTTGGCAAGTCTCACTGTTTGTAAGTGCTTTTCGTAGCCGACTAAGAGTCTTTTAAGTCTTGTTAGGGAATTGTCATTCATTTGTCCAAAAAAAGGACTTCTTGTTCTGTAAGATTCTTGGACTGTCCCAGATGTGGATCTCTATTCATGTGGCAAAACTTCAGCTTGCATTTCATAAAGTAGCCCATTGTGAATTTAGAGATGTGCTTCAGATCTTGATCCTGTGAAAGAAGATATCTATTTTCCAGCTTTAGCATTTTCACAGAAAGCTGTGCTTTTTATTAAATCCATCGTTTTTTTCTCGTGTCTTTTCTCTTATCTTATCAAAAGGTGTTGAATTTTGAGAATTAAGTAGAGGATTTTATCCTGATCACTGCTGCTGATGGTCATATGTGTGTGAATTTCACTGCACAGTGGGGCAGTGCACCACTTCTCAAAAGTTTTTGTTGGCTTGGCTTCTCTTATAATCTCCTACAAGCTGTTTTCTTGGTTTATCATACTTCAGCGTGAGCCCCACCACTCCCTATTAACTGCTATGTCTTTCTCAAACTGATGAAATGGCAACCAGAATGCTTTCATTTAATCCTGTCATAGTTTTCTCCTGCTTTATGAACCTCAGTTATTTCAATTTGCATGTGCTGAGTGCGAGGCAGCGTATTAGAGGAGTACATAGCAGCTGATTGTTGGAGCATGGTTTTAAGGAATGTTAATCAAGCTTTTAGATTCACATAACCTACGTATAGCTTTTTCTAAAGAAGATTGTGTTGATCAAGCTTAAACCCTCTGAGATTTGCTGTGCATTGTGCATCTTTCCTTTTTTTTGGTTTAACTCTAACAAAACAACAGAAAACCAAAAATCTCAATTCAAATCTTGCTTGAAATGTGTAAAATACATTTCGTCCTGACACATATGCTTTTTGGAGGTCAAAATAGTGTAATACTGTAAAGGAGATAAATGGTAACTAAGAGTAACCAAACTTCTGAATGCCACTGGAGGCCATCTTTTTAACCGAAAGGTACAATTGTTTTGAATGTGGTGGAAAAACAACACAGGGCTGTATTCACCACACAGCAAGGAGGTTCCTTGTTCAAACCTCGGCTGAAGCCTTTCTGTGTTGAGTTCTCCGAATGCCTGCTTGGATTCTTTCTGGGTCCTCTGGTTTCCTCCCACAGCCTAAAAACTTCCATTTTAAGGTTGATTGGTGATACTAAGTTGACACTAGGAGTGAGTGTGAGCATACATGGTTGCTTTTCTTTAATGACTCTGTGATGGATTGGCGACCTGTTCAGGATGTACCCTGACTCTAGTCCAATGGCAGCTTGGAAAGCCCTCCCCTGGAACCCTGAAATGGATAAAGTAGGTATGGATAATGGATGGCTTGTGTAATATAAAAACCTTTACATACAGCAAAAGCCAAAATGTGTTGCCACCTGCTGCATCCAAAGTCACCGACATGTCCTTTATCATAAAATGTTTTCACTTGTCATCCCAAAAGAAAAGCACAGGTGCATTTGAACCTAGTCTCATGGAAACTACAAAATACTGATGTAACATAAAACTGTGCATTTGTCTTGATGAGGAGGAAATCTGTATTTTTTACGCCATCCAGGAAGACCTCCAGGTGCAATGTCTGATTAAGGACATTGTCCATGTGTTTTCCTAGCCTTAACCACCTTATTTTTAAAACCAAACCTTAACCAAGTAGGTTGTAATCTGTTAGTGAAAGTGATTGAGTGTTAAAGTACAAGGAAACACAGTGTGAATGCAAAAATTATATTTCCAAGTCAGGTTATTTGAATGGAACTGATGGTCAAGACGGGACTCGTCCACACTAAACCAGTTTGCTGTTGGCTGTGTAGTGCCATCCACCACCTCCTCTGACCTTTAAGTGTGTACTCCTGAGCTCGTCAAATGAACGGTCAAAAATGGACTATTTAGTGAAATACTGTGGCAATGTTATTTGAAAGAGTTATCTTTGTTCTCAGTAACATGAAAAATTAGCAAAAATAATGTCTGTGGACCCAAATCAATAGAGTAGATTTATGTGACTATTTTCCATTTTGCTGTGAGGCTGGATTTCACATTCATGAAGCTGCATTCCTGTTAGATAAGGTCCTGGTATTGTGCATATTTACTTAATGTAACTGAGCCATCATTAACTCTATCCATTGTTTTATGTACCGTGACAGGTCAGAAGTCCTGCTGTGGAAAGGGTCTGTAAAAAAGGCTTTCATGAATAACAATAATGTAAAGCCAACAATCTGAAATAAAGTCTCGACTCTTAACAGGAAAATGAACCAGGAGATTTTATTACATGCAACATTTAAGGAAATAACTCAGATATATGTTCCATTTTTTTTATAATAAGAGAAATCCTTTCGATGGCTTATAGCGTTCTCTGGAAACTGAATGAAGTGTGTGATTGTATCATTGTAGTACCTGTTCAAAATGGGTCGAGCAGCAGCTTTTCCACAAAAGAAAATAAATTGCGACACTGTATGAGTCACTATGTTGACGAGAATGTTCCCATTCTTTTCTATGTGGGGCAACATCAGGCTTGTTTAGAATATCATTTTTTTTAACTAAAATGCATATTTATATGTATTCAAATGTAAACAATATGGTGATTCAATAATAATTGACTGAATACTGCAGGACTGTCCCATGGGAACTACTCATAGTTCATAGCAAAACTGGTTATGTGGAAATATGGACTGTCTTCCTCTTAAAAAACATGACTCCATAGGTCCTTTGGTCAGGCAGGCAGTAAGGACCCTTAAAATATGTTTAAAGAATAAGGAACCAGTAGTGGCCATGACAGCAACTGCATGCAGTGTCAAAATGGCATCCAGGCGACATAGTACAGCGAATACAATTAGTCCTGACCGTCATCATTTCTGAGCCCTAAGGAAGTAGTTTGGATTTCTAACTAATAGCAAGTGCTGTCATTGCCTAAACCTAACTAGAAGATGACAAAGTTTTGTCCTAACATGTTATTGTGTTGGTTTGTCACCAAAGCAACCAGAGAATTGACGCCCACTCAGTTAACAGTGGCGTTGAAAATAGAATGTACTTTAGCCGTGGTTTTAGCCCTCTGCATGTTTATTTTTGATCCTCAACAAGTAATGTTATTTCTGAATGTAACCCAGAAGTGAAACAATAGTAGTCATATCTGGATGTCTGAGTCACTTCCCATGGTTAAAAGGTTGAAAGATCTGAATGTAATCACTCACCACCCCACCTCCTGCTTCATTAAAAGCACATTGTGGCTTGTTAAAAGAAACACTTGAGAATGACATTTGTTCTCATGGGGCAACCCTTATATTTCCCTCCTGCGGCCTGTGGGGTCAGTAGTTTAGAGGACATCCTTATAGGATGGTTATCAATTAGTGACATCACCTGGATGTTTTGACTTGTGGTTATGGAATTGTGTTGCAGTTTGACAACTTGTTTGTATATGTACTTGAGTTTTATGACTCTGCCTGAGGTGGGACTCTCTCTTTTGCAATGCATTTTCCCTAAAGTGCATAACAAGTGTCTCACCCCTCCATTTTATCCCATTTCAATCTTTCATCATGTCATACATTAAAGCACTGTAGCAACAGATGACATCACCAAAGTCTGTTGGAGTCTAGTCATTCAATGTTAGAGTAGTGATTCAGAATGGCTCTTTAAACAGACACCGTCAAATCCCCTTGTCAATGAAGCTCAGCAGAAAAAACAAGATATTTCTCCCAAACAACTTCACACTGGACTCCACACATCTGTAGTTAGCCAGACTAATTAAACATATCAGACGTCTGCAGTTACCATGTTTGAAATCAAATCTGGTTTAATGTTTGAATCGTGTCATATTCAGCGATCCAAACACATCACACTCAAATCTCTTATTATCCCTTTTCAAACTTTGTCAGACTCTTAATCTGTTACCAACATTTACTTGTCTTGCAGTCACTGTGCATCAGTTTGGAACGGCACGATTTCAATTATTCTGTTCATTTAACTTCTCAATTTAGGGAGTGTGTATATGGGAGAGTTTAGGTATTTTTTCTCCATTTTGCGTGGTTTCAAAAGCAACTTAAGTAAATTGAAAATGTATCTTAAAATGTCTCATCTGAGCGGATGAACAAGATTAATTGGTTTTTCTGCAATTAAGATAATTGTGCATTTTATTTCAGTGCAATTTGTTGGCTGTAAAAGCTGTTATTTCATAAAAAATATTTAAGTTTTAAAATAGCTAAAATCAATATATGTTGTCAGGATAATGCTGTGAACTTCAACTGCACCACATACCATATCCTACAAAAAAAAAAAAATGTAATCAACAGCCAAGGAGGTTTCATAACAGGACTGTTAAATTATAGACCACATTAGTTCTAGCTAAGCACATCTAATTAACTGGCAAGTGAGAGAGTATCTCTTAGATAAATCAAGTAAGAAGTACCTTTTACTCTACAAAGTAGAAGAGAGAAAATAGAAAGTAGCATAACATTGTTCTCAGGTAACCTCAAAACTATTAAATGTGTTTGTATATTTGTATGTATGCAAAATATAGCACAGTCTACTTTTCAATAAAATTCAAGAAATTTAAGGTTAGTTTAGACTAAGGTGATAAGTGCAATGTTTTTTCTACTTTTGCAGAATAAAACCAGAATTTGGTATCAACATGAAGGAGAGTTTACCACGCTCACAGACAGAAACACAAACTTTTGTCTCACAGGCACACGAGCTCATCAGGCATCAGGGACAGGAACACAATAGTTTTTTCTTGACATGAATCAGTGTTGACATCTTCCTATTTCCTGAGCTGAGGCTTTTTCCTAAACTCTGAAATGAACCAAATGGAAATTCTGCGGCGTCTGCTGATGCTGGTGACACAGCTGCCTCGGTCAATAGGCCAGAGCTGCTCAGGAGCAGACGGCAGAGCCAACGGGGCCGGATCAAACAGTTTGATCTGCAAAGGCCCTGACTTGAGACACAAATTGACTAGGGGGTGCAGGAGAGACTTCTCTTGCCTAGTCAGATAACTTTTGCAGTTCATAGACACAGAAAGGGACAGATTTTTGGAACTTTGCCACTGTCATTAAATCCGGGCTATTTTTGTATTCTTCACACGCATCTGCTGTGGATCAGTCACTGTGGTTCTGATAACACAGGAGGCAGACTCACCTTTGCCCCAGACTCCTGCCCATGTTGGTGATTGTGGGACTTATGATATTAGACACCACATGAAAGGATTCTAGTCTTGTTACTCTTCTGACTGCTGATTGAACACCCCAGTGCTGTCTGCTACCAAGAGAGTGGTCTGCTGCCACAGGCACTTCTTGTAGTAGTAGATTATTTGCTTGCACTCATATGGATGTACTTTACATGACATTAAACAGAACCAATATGAGATCTGCCTGCTAAAAACTCTCCCCCATCTCCCTCCGTTTTGAGGAGTGTGGGAGTTTCATACCCGATTAATCTTGTAAATCTCTTAATTTGATTTGTATTTACCGCAGATATGATGTGTAATTAATGGTCACATGCTCTAAAAAAACAACAAAGATAATGCTGTTGACACATGTATTCTCAAATTGACAATCATGTCATTTGAAATGAAAATTGAACCCAGCGTTGAATCTTAAAACATGCATCAGTACAGCACAGATCAGGCAGACAATCTGTGCCTCAAAGTGGTGTTAATGCCTTGAGAGGGAGTAAATAAAATGCCTAATGTGTTCCAGTGCACACACCTAAATTGGTCTTGTCAAGATATCCTAATCTTCCCTTCCCATGATGCCTGGTGTATTGTGATGCCCCGGCGTGTTTGTTTTGCATCCAAGGAACTGCTCTGAGGGGGAAATTTTATAGAGGTGATGATTCCGTCTCTTACTGGGAAATCTTAATAGTCTGTGACAGATAGAGGGACATTGTGCATCTGAATAAGCTCCTGATCTGGAATGTTTTTATTATCTTGAGACATACAGCACACTAAAGCGTTTGTTGGTTATAAAATGATTTGAAGTATAGATCAACCTTAACTTCAGATACATTTCCATTTATTTAATTTAGGCAGGCTGCTCATATCTACCAACTTAAAGTACATTTTCTCTTTTTTTTTAACCTGTCCCAGAGAATGATTCTGTTAGAGCTACTTGCAGCAGCCCATCATAATATTCTATTTTGAAAGTTTAGTTACCACTCAGCAGCAGGTTCCAGAACGTTTTGTCTCATTGTCTTATGTTCTTATACCCCCAGGGGGACCATATCTTTGCTTTTATCAGCAGTTTTAAGTACATTTTGAAGTTGCATTGAAAAGAGGTTTATGGAAATGGCAAAGTCTATCAAAACCTCCTTCATATGACAAAAGTTTGCCTTTAAAAAAAAAAAATTAAAAATTAAACACTTGAAGTGAGTTTGAAACATTTCTTTCCAAATAAGCTATAAGTAGTAAACATTTACCTTAGACTTGGGATTTGCTGTGTTTACTCCTACATTTTCAATGAGGCCAAAATGAGCAGATATGAAGGAGTAAACAGAAGATGCCCAACTGAAAAATAAAATCTCGATAGTAGAAAATAATAGTAAACAAATAGTGCCAAGGCAACTAGTTTTAGCTGTTTATTTGTCGTCTTTGAGATTTTATTGACGTCAGCGACTTCTAGATCTCTGTTTTGCTCCGTGTAGTGTTGTTCACACGTCACCTTCTGATGACACTATGTGGCCAAGATTTATTTGTTTTAAAAGCAGTAACATACATGCAGTAAACACGCATACAAAATATTGCAAATGTCTGTCAGTTGCCTAATCTTTCATTTCCAACTGCAGTTGATGTTCTTGGTCTTTCTTGTGGTCTTTGTGCAATCGGCTGCAAGTTGGACCACTCATACCAGAACCTTCAGCAATTAAGAGAACTGACTCTTATTCTCATGGATCATGCTCATCTTCACAGAGGCTACAGAGCACAAGAATGATGCCATAAAGCTCACCTCCCTTTGGAGGTTTATTGGGCATAGCCAGCTGGACGGAGGCCCTGGGGTCGATCCAGAACTTGCCGGAGATATTCTGACAGCTGAACTGAAAATGCTCCAGGAGAAGCTGGAGGCAGTTGCTGGAGACAGCAAGGCCTGGGCTCTGCTCCCTTGTTTCTAACAGGACCCTCCAAATAGATTAAGTGGTTTGGAAAACTGATAAATGAGTGAAAAGTATGCCCATAATCAGAGAACTGACAACTGTTTCCAGTTGCAGACCAACATATTAGTGTTGGACCCTGTCCCATGGAACAAGAACACTGTGGAGAGGCTGCTGTTCAGCCACTGCCACAAAATGAATCAATTTCTATGGGAAACGCCAACCTGCACCAACATTTGTATGATATCCAGCCAACTGAAGATATAACATTTTTAATAAATTGTCAGGTTGGCATTTGGATGATTTATTCACCTGTTTAAAGAACCTTTCAGCAATGTACAAAAGCACATTATTTCTCTGAAGAACATAAAATGAATTTTTTAACATGTTTTTTACATTGTGTCACAACAGAAGAAGACTTGCAGTTATTCACCACAGTTCCTTGGAAATATTTCTATAAAACAACTTCTCCAGCAATTCCGTTTTGAAAATAAAACAGCTATTCAGATTCTGCTCGCCGTTACTTGGATAAAATGCAGGATCTCAAACAACCTAATAAATATCCACTATGAACAGTGAGACATCTCTCATTAGTGTGCACCTGGAGGGAGTGCAAAGAGCCATTTTCTATCGACAAAACTGTTTTAGCTTGTGTTTGTGTGAATAGACGATATTTCTGGACATGATTTTGGCATGATATTTCAGCATACTTACTTGTGCCAAGAAATTCTGCTATTATTCTATCTTAGTTGAGTTAGTTTTTACTTGCATCTTCAATCTGCATATTCTGTGAATTGTGTGGTTACTTAGCAGTAAAGGGACAAGCAAAGCCAATCCATAAAGATACAATTGATACAGGGTAACATCAACCCCTATTTGGAATTATTTTACAGGCAAACTGATGACTTAGTCTAATTTTTACTTTGCCAATAACAAGAGGCTAACCTTGTTTGTCAGCAGTTCAGAGCTGTACAGGTAGCATATGCCGAGATTATCAAAATATTTGGTGAAAAGATCTAGGAACAGGTGTTGGTAAAAAAGTTGATGAGAACAGTGGCTATGAACCAAAGCTGTGCAGTTGTGGGTTGTGAAGTCAAAAAACGAAAGGAAAAAGACCCCAAGACTCTCAGTGCAGTTCAGGGGAGCTGCAGAATTGGGTGATCATTGTTCCTTCAGTACACTTTTGATTCTTTCTTCCAACAAAATAAAACAAATCAGTTCATAAATACACCAGCATATGTTTTCAATTCTGGTAGATCACCAAAGAACAAAATGCTAATTTTAAGTCTTAATGTGATTCTAAGGTGACGCTCATAGTAATATACTCATACAATGTACTTTTATTGTATAGTTGTACAGCACATACAAATTCTTGTTGTGCATAATTTTGCAGATAGACAAATCTCATTGTGCTCTGTAAACTTAATGTGAAATTGATACAGTGTTCTGCAGCGTTGCCCCTTTTATGTTTGTGTATGGTGTCACAGGGGTCCTATGTACCTACAGACTCAGAGCATAGCTCACTGCCTATTAGTACATGGAGTGTGTGCTGTGGAGCCTTTGTTGTGGTTGTAAAGTAAAACTACTGATATTTCACCCTTTTGCTGTGAAAGCGTGATAGTCTGGCATTTTGCTGTATCAACATGACAGAGTAAAGCAGTTTTTCTTTTTCTTTTTTTTCCATTTGGCTAATTTCAGACAAAGAGTCTTGTGTGTTTCAGTGATTTTTTTTTCATGGTGAAATAAATTAAAATTCTTCAAGCTAATGAGTTGCTAAATAACTTTTAGGAGCTTTACTTACCCATTTCAGAAACATTTTGTTGAATGTAATGGCAGGTAGCCTTCTTGGTGGCACTGGTTGGAAAAAACAACAATACTGTGTGGCTAAAAGTTACATTAGCTTGGCAATGAGATGTTAAATTGTGACCATAGCTTTATCAATGCAGGATAAATTATAATCCAATGCCTGTATATATTTTCAATTTAAAGCCATTTGTGTTAAGCAGCTGGATTACGTGTCATTTAGTTATAATGAGACTTTAGATATTGCTGCGGAACTCTCTGGTGATCTGCAAAGATTACAGGAAATGAACAAAAAATGCAACAAATAGTCAAAGAGTTTGACAGTTTTTTTTGACAGACTCGCATATGTACAATATATATGTGAATTTTACATTGAGAGACTGAAAATGTGAAAAGATGATGGTTGACCAAAGGAACATGGAGGCTTGAAAACCAAAAAAATTGTCACTGACAGTATTAATTATTGGATGTTTCAGAATGTCTAAATCTGAAAAAAAAAGTTGTAAATGTTGTTAGACTGAGTAGCTTCTTCTACTGTACTTCTCAACATCTACAAGCCTGAGTAAAAAAGGCCCCAGGAAAAAAAATAAATCATAATCTGTTTCACATCTATTGGAAGCCCGTTCAACAACTCATATCAATATGCATGTTTATATGATGCTAGGAAAAATGTGTTTGTCCGACTATAACCAGATCTTAAAAATGCATGTAAATATCTTAGTCTGATCAAAATCAAAGGAAACTGAACTTCTCAAAGCTGGATGAACACGCTCACCATAATGTGGCTGGGTGTCAAATCACTCCTGCTTGAATATGCTCAACTAGACTTAAAGTGTCTGTGATTCTTCGTGATTTTTTGTCCCACAGTGTCTGTCCAGTACACAGAAGAAGAAGAAGAAGAAGAAGCTGGTAACAACAAAGAAGAACAAAAATGGATAGTTTGACAGCATTTGTAAAAACAGCAAAGCATAGGTAATACAGTACAGACAAATTAACAACTAACCTGCTCTCATTCACATATTCTAATCTTTTATCATGAAGTCAGCTATACTTACATGTACAATGATCTTCCACAGAGAAAGTTAGAAGCAGCAGAGTGTTTTGGAGGTTTTCTAACACTCTCCACAGCGTTGCAGTGTTGGACATACTTGATTTAATAACTCAATTCTCCTCCTGGGTAGCCTATTTAAATTGGAACACAGGAGAGAGTTTAACCTGGTCAAAGCTAAAATTGTAGCTAGAACAAAGTGTGCATGTAAATGTTCTGAATGGAATGTTCTGAACTGTCACCTCAAGTGGTGACAGAATGGCATCTGCTTTTGTTCACAGTCACATCAAAACTTTGATTTTGGTGGCCATTAAACTGTAGAGTACCGATTGGTATGAACTTTTTTGCTAAAAACATATAACTTTGAGCACTAACAATATTGATTAACTAGCATGGATTAAGTAGCATCATTCTCTGGGGCTGTTTGGTGGCTATTATTGAAGAAGAACTTCCTTATAACTCTTCAACATAATGTCAAAACATCAGCTGGTCAGTGGAAACTTGGACACAACTAGTGTATCACCAGGACATTGAATCTACACACACATCATAGCTGGTTGCTGATTTCATAAACCAGGGTAACAGTAAGCTTTTCTAATAGAATTCCTAAAGTTCTGAACTAAAACGGAAAAATCGGAAAAAGAAAAACAAGTAACATTGAATTTAGCAGACTCCACCACAGGTACTGATCATGTACCCAACAAGAATTCTGCTGGAAGCTCTTTATTTCCATCAAAAGCATCTGGTAAACATGCAACTTACAAAAAGGAAATTCAGCCAAATTTTATGGGATGCGTTTCCATGTTTTTAGCTGGTTTGAAAGGGGAACTGCGGTATTTTCAACATTAAGCCTCTTTTCTGAGTCGTCTGCAATGTTTTAGAACCCCCCTCACCGCTTTTTTGATGTTTACTCCTGTCTCCGGTATTTGCCTAATTTTGATTCTTCTCAACCTGCTTCAGAATGGCAAGTCATGTGACATTTGACAGTTTAGTTGACATTTTGTACTGGATGTTCGTTGATATTACTCCGCCACCGCTAAGAAATAGTTCGAGCATGAACGAGCTGCCAAATAAAACACGACAGAAGCAACTTTTCGCAACGAAATTTGATATGGATTACCGGTGCACACCTAGCCTAGCAAGCCAGACCCGTACAGCAAAAAGCTGTAGGCTACAGGGGTCTAGTGACGCTGGATAGCAGTGTGGGCGGGATAAACGGCTGTCTGTCAAGTTCAACGCCACGCAATAGGATGGCGCAACAACCAATCAGAGCGATGAAGAAGTTTTACGTAGTCAACGCGACGGAATGTACATTGTGATCAGTAGTCTATGGCCTGAAAAGCTGATTTCTCTTAAGCTCTAAACTCTGTAAACTTTAGCAACATTTGAAACATTTTCAGGCGAGAAAGTAGTCGTTTAGATCCCCAAGGTGTTGAAAATCTGACAAAATACCGGCTATTTACAATTTTGTTCCCACGAATTCGGCGCTGCTAAAGCTAGCCGCAGTGAGCAATGCACTTCCGGTTTGCCGTTTTGACTACTCTCGTCCCGTTAACGGAATTTGACCGTTCAAATGCCTTACCGGAGAGTTTTGTCAGCTCTGAGACGAAGATTGGCCCGCTGTCTTTGGTACATCATGCTCGCAATTGACTGGGGATTGCTCTCAGATGTAAGTTTACTTCGTTTCCCTATAAATCTAAAGAGAGTTTTTTTTTTAACCTCTCTCTAGAACTACACACTGAAACGTCGCACCTCTGTCGTCACTAGGTAGCCCGGCCTCCGACCCCGCTCCTCACGATTTGATTGGCTCGATTAAGTTTTGATTTGGAACCTTGCAAAACGACCACAAGTGACTAGACTAGCCCCGGAGCAAATTCCATTTTCGGCCGCTAGGGGCGTCTAGATTTCAAGGCTAGTGCACACCAGTAACCACTCCGGTGAGTTGATGATTTTGAAAACGGACGTTTATGGTGCTTTTACGGACCTTTTAGGACATGCACATGACTTGCCATTCTGAAGCAGGTTGAGAAGAATCAAAATTAGGCAAATACCGGAGACAGCAGTAAACATCAAAAAAGCGGTGAGGGGGGTTCTAAAACATTGCAGACGACTCATAAAAGAGGCTTGTGATGAAAAAATGAATGTTGAAAATACCGCAGTTCCCCTTTAATGGCAGTCATTAATTAAAACGTTTCAACTAGTGTTGTCATTAAAAATGTCTGTTGTTCAATTATCTGCTTCATGGGGGGAAAAAAAAAAATCAAGGAAATAATTGAAATCCAGATTTTGCTACAAACTTTTTGTCCACGATTAGTTACTGTCTGTGTGGGTGTGTGATGATCAAACTATAACTGAATTTAATTCATTCATGTAAGGCCAGAAGTATCAAATTTATCTTAAAAAATGCATAGTATTGTAAGCTGTTTGTAATAATCTAAATTTTCATTGCTCTAGTTTTTCTTGAAATTTCTGTATAAATTAGATGACCACGTTTGGCTGCAGCTGCTTTGGGTGAAATGACAAAATTTAATTAATAAAACTGTTTAACTGGTAAAGCAATTAGGAAAAAAATGTATGTGGAATACACTGCATCTTTGTGATGAAAGTATGTAATTGTTCTGACTGCTGGTTTTGGCATTGACATTTTAATTGGGGATTTTCAGCTCTCATTCTGCACGGAAAATGCTCTGAAAGTTTCTAGGGCATTTCAGAAAGTATGATAGCTTCTGAGCTGGTCACATACACAACCATACACACTGATGCCAACACACACACACACACAAAGAGTGGAGTCATTGAAATTGAGTAGTCTGACTGAACCTTGTGTGGGCTCAGTGACAGCGTTGATTAAACATTAAGGAAGAGATATAATGCCATTTTACCATTGTGAGTTATCCAGCCCCTTTGTACACTCATTTCATCTTTGCCCTTGAACTCAAACACATAGCCGACTGACAGGATAGAAAGAATAATGATAATGAATTATGCATTTGTGAGAACTTGAATTCATCTTTATCCAACTTTGGAAAGTTAGTGCATTTGTAAACCCCTGAGTGTTATTTGTCATGCAGCTGACAAGAAACACTGCTTGTAAAAATGGTAAAATTATTTTATGCCAAAATGAAATGTTTCGCACAGCACTGTTTAACATGATCACGATCTTCCTCACCTTCAAAGGGCATAAAAGGTAAGTAACTGAGGGGGGGAAAAAAAGTTTGTCCAGTTTGCCTTTAACTCTTTTCCCATGTAATGTGAAGTAAATGCAAGAGAAAGCACTGCTTTTAATAAAAGTGCCACATTCTCTGCATGTTGGCAACGAACCACCTGGTTTGGCTTCTCTAAATTCAGTATTTCTTTCCACCTAACTCAACACAACATAGCCCAGCAACACAAAACAACATTGGAACACAATGTCTCCTGTGTGATAGTTTATGTAACAGCAGTTGAATTTTCTTTTCTGCAAAGCACCAAAGTGACAACAGAGTCCACAATACCAGATGAAGTGTCTACTGAGAAAATGACAAACAACACAATCGCAAGAAAGGATTTCCAGACGCAGTGGCATCTTACTGATTGTTTTTTTTTTTTTGTCTTAGGCTTGTCTGAGCCATCACACTGTATCTATATTTAGGAAACTGAGGTCATACATGTCTGTTTCTATACATATCAATAAAGCATAAGCTTTAGATCCACTTGGACAATCAGAAAAATTGCACAGTAATACACGGATATATTTATAGCTTTATTTTCCACATAGGTTACACACTTTTCACTTTCATTTGGCAGAGATATTACTGTTGGGATATGAGTAATTTTCTTCGCAGGCCTTCACATTTCCTGAATATCTTATCATCAGCCAGTGCCCTTTGATTTTATGAGCTTTAGTACTTAATATGAAAGGTGGTTTTGTGTGCTACTCAAACAGGTAAGCTGTGTGGTCTAAGGACTTTTCAGCAGTTTTTGCTTGATGTGTCACAAGAAGTTATTTCCGTCAAATTTGGTGTTATATTGCAGGATTTTATTTTATGTACTTCTGCTTAAACTTATAAATATTAAAGCACTACAATCAATTTATCGTTATTAACATGATCTCTGTTAACTTTTACTTAAATTGTTGATGAGATTTTACTCTGCTGGCAACATTGTGGCTCTGACACTCTGATAAACATACAGAACATACAACCCATGAGCATGTTTTGGATAGGAGAACAGTCTCCATGTGGGAGACAAAGTAAAAGGCGAAATAAATTCTGTGGTGGTGTTTACAACTTTCGAGGATTCAAGTCATTGAACAACTCAAGATGGCAGCTGCCAGTCATCTTGTGGTGCTGCCACTCCATTATTAGTCACTTCAGCTGTCTTGAGGTGAGAGGGAAGTAGAAAAAGTCAAATGATGGGACTATGTGAAACATTGTGTCTGCAGAGTATCACTTTCAACCGCCCCGTCTTGCCTCCTTATAAACTATTCAGACCACATCAACAGTGTTAAGCAAGCATGAGTCAAGGAAAATGGATGCAATGACATATATAGAGAGACCTGGAGTAATGATGTCATTATGTAGGCAGATACATAAAGAGATTAAATATCAACATAACAATAGAGACTTAGGCTTTGTCTCTATTTGTCTCTAATTCCGTTCTTGTTATATCTTTCAAATGTCAGTAATTAACTACTTTCACATGTGTCTTTTGCCTTTTTGACTAGTCCACATCATTTACTTTTCAACCCAAAGTGATGGCCAAGATCTGATAACAGGCCAATGTCAGATGTCCTTGTTTGCTTGGTTTTGGAGCACTTTTTTTTCCATAGAAATCTATTTAATGTACAGGAGCTATCAGAAAATTGTCTGTACATTTATATTTGAAATAACTTTCCAAAATATTCTTATATTTATGTAAACAACATCTATAAGTGGGAAGCTGGTAATTGTAGTCATTTCTATATGATGTTAAAGACATATCATCATCTATTTAAATCTGAACACTTCAACAGAGGAATCTACCACAGGTTTTCTTAACAAAATAACCGTGTAATACAGGCCAGACTCTAAATTTAGTGTCTTTCTCGCTCTTTTAAAACAAGCAGCTGTTTCTGTCGCTAACCTGTTTCTGCTGATTCAAGCTTAAACTCAGGACTTTTTTTGAAGAGGAAGAGTGTGGACAGTCATTTCCTGCAACGGTAAGATTTTTAGATATCAAGAGGAATATCTGAGCCATAAGACTGAAAAGCATTTGGTAGAAAAGGTGCTCTTCTTAAACTTGGTTGTGATGATTCTGCTAAGCAAAATGCTGCAGTCTATGACAGCGTTGCATAGCTGGTATTCTAATTTACTTGTGCGCAGGGAGGTCCTCTGGAGCCAGGCACCGCTTGATGAAGGTGCTATCATCTTCAATGAGAGGAATAATTATCACAACAACACATACATAAGCCTTCTATTAGATTAGGACCCACTTTAATAGACTCTAGCAAGAGTGGAAGTGGTGGCTTAATGTAATTGGTTACAAGACGACACGCAGAGGGAGGCATCACAAAAAATGCAGCAGATTTATAAGACTTGCTCTATTTCAGTTCCTTCTTTTTTCCACCCTGTCTCCAGCTTTATTTGACCACTCTAATCGCTCCTGTCCTGTGATCTCACAAGTGTGTCATATAAATGGCTGGCGCGTTCTGTTTATTTTTCCCATCCATAATACATAGGGTATCTAAATCCTGCTGGCGTTTGCAGGAAACAGAGGGAGAGGGGGAGAAAGGAAGACGTGGAGAGAGGTGGTTTGCTAATGGTGTGAGGCATAAAGGCTGAGAACAAAGTGCCAGAAATACATACACATAAGCCGAGACGAGCCAGAGAGGCCAGGAACTGTAGTCTGCTGGTTGAGAAGAGGTGATTTGAGAATGTGGAGCTTAGAAAGGCTTTAGACAGAGTTTGATCTGCCCCTGCTTGAGATGTATTTAGAATCAACTACCCAAGTATTGCCTCATACTCACCTGTCTGCAAGGTCACCCAAAACCAACTTATAATTCAGTTCTCTGAAAGGCACATAATGTATTGCTCTCCAGTATAATCTTTACATTTCTTCATCTAAGAACAGGCTTCTCTTTGTCCTGCTGAATTCAGAACATTGAAACATATCCATACACTCATTTGTTAATTTTAACTACTCATCCTTGAGCTGGAGTCATTAAAAGACAGAGTACATTGTAACTGATGAAAATATACAGCGGGAAGAAAATGTTGTACCACAATCAGCAGTCACAGCCCCTGCCATCTGTGTTTAACTGGGATTTATAGATTGCAGTCAGTGAATGTAATAAGAGGTGTAGCACATAAATCTCCAGCTCCATACATAATGCTTCCCATTTTTTTATGCATGCATTAAAGTAAGTACAAGTGACTGGGTTAAAACAAAGAGTAAACACACAGGCATCTGTATCTTAAAACTGTCAAATTTTCACCTTGAGATTTTAAGAAATTTTACTACATTGAAAATGATCTAGATTGTGGATTTTTTACGCCATGTCACTTCTGCACCAGGCAGAATTTACATTGGCACTTCCCTTTCTCTCCTACAGAAAGTCTGTGTACCAACCCGGGCCATGTTATGTAGACCCAATCCATGTAACTGTCTTATGCAGATGCAGAAGTCTAAAATTCCACAATATAGCTACTATGTTTAGACTATTATTACATTTTTTTATTTGACTTTTTTATGGTGATAAAAGTGCTCTTCCGGTCATACTTAGCTCAATAGACTGTTCTGATATCTGTCTTCTGCAGGTAAGACTCTGACTATCACGAAGGGCTGCACCTAAAGAAAAAAAAAAAAACACCAAATAGCCCTATCAATGCCAACCATTTGGGCTCAAAATTACTGCAGTTGCTCAAATGGCTAATTGTATCTGAGTCTCACCAGAAAATGTGAAATAAATACTTTTACCCCCCTCTACAAAATGTTTCAATGTCACAATCCATGGTCATAAATTGTGAGCTGGTAATGTGTCCCTGGACTACTGTTTTCTGTTGCAGCATTCATGTGATGTGACTGAAATTGTGCTATAAACATTTTAATTTCTAACAGTCTTACCATGTTTTTTGTAAAACATAGACCGTGTTCATCATTTCTAACACTAACTTTGTACTTTTATCTTCTAACCCCAACTATATTGTGGGTGAAAGTGCTATAGAAAAGAAAGGAATTGCAAGTTGGACAGATGTAGACAAGTACAATGACTATTGAACAAAAGTTTTGAAAAAAGCCCACTTTTGGTCCCTCTCTGCATGCAGTTCTGTTCAGCAATGTCGCTATTTCCCTTTCTGTGGCGAGACTGAGTTGCCTTTTGAGGTAGGATCCAAAAGTGAATCAAACAAAAACAAACAAACAGAAAAAACAAAACAAAACATGTGCCTTTATGTCTTCATCTCCCTTCATGACAGTTGTGTGGGTGTGAACATGAATATAACTCTTTATGTAACCTTTTTTATATGTAACTTTATATAACTTATTTGTCTAAATCACATTAGGACTTAGAGTTGTACATTATGATGGTCAAGGCTGCTGTGAGAGAGGTGAATTAACCAGTGGATGTTGTGTGCGGTCCCCTGATTATCAGATGGATGCATCCCTTGCATGTCACACTAAAGGCTTCAGAATGGAGGTCTACTAACGAATGAATGACACCATGGTGGCTATATTCATCTTTTATGTTTTTTTATATTGTTTTACATTGTTTATCTATTTAATAAAAAAGACTAGGACTTATAGTCCACCTCTTTTTAACCTTATTAACATGTGGTGCTGGCAGTCATATCTGTAAAACAGTCCACAACTCCACAGCTGCCGATTTCGACAGTCTCAAAAACACAGACTGAATCAGCCAGGGATTTATTCGTAACAAACTAAAGGGATTAATCCTTTAAAATAGCAGCATGGAACCTAGTTTTCCCATCATTTAGCAACCTCAGTATTAGCTGTTTGATAACATAGTCAGTTTGAATGCTTGTATTCATTTCCAACTTTTATTGTAAGATTAAAGTGAAACAACTTTAGAGACTGATGCATCTATGGTACCCAAATCTATTTTAAGGTTAAGAAAAAGGTTAAGAAATTTGAAGCAGCGCTGTAGAAAATAACCAACTTTAATTAAATGTCTCATTGGATAACAAGCAAATTAATTAAGTCAATCCAAAAGGAAAAAGTGTAATTTTCAAGTTGATTGAATTCACAAAAGTAAACTACCACAAGCAAACCAGAAAAGTAAATAAGATTCACTTGAAAAAGTGTCTTTATATAAACTATAAGTCAAAGCTCTTTGTTAAAGATGTTCCAGACCAATATCTTTGGTTTCATGCTTTTTGTTAGTCTTTTTGTACACTTTTTTGAGCTTTATTTGACTTTTTAAAGCTAATTTTGCTTCAAACTTCACAGTATCGCAGGCGAAAAACTTCTACATGCAATTTTTGTTTTATTTTCGATTCAGACTCATTGGGAATTCTTCCAGTTTTATGGATGAAGTAGATGAACTACTATACCCCTGGATGTGACTTGTATTTGACCATCACACATTATCATTTGTGTACTGTTAGTTACAGGTCAAATGTCTCAGTCAAGTGCCTTCAGATGATAAAAACAAACCCCCACTCTTTCTGCACACTAGATGTGAGCCTGTCTGACTAAGTGCCCTGTGGTTGATTATTTTGCTGCCTACTTTTCCACTCATCCATGCTCATATGTATGCAATACCCCATGAATATTTCAGCCTCTAACCCACAGCTAGACAATATCAGTGGAACACGAATGTCATCTGTTTCAGAGAGATTATTAAAAGAAAAATAAATTTGCCTTGCACCCTTTGAGTGACTCACAGCAAATAGGCAAAATCCCTTTCTTTTGTTTTTTGGAATTTTATTTATTTATTTATTTTGAAGGATTTTAAGTTTTGTTTAAGATTTATGCATAAGCTGCTGTTCAGCAAGCATATCTCCTCTTGGTGTCCTGCTGGCAATGCAAAGCAAAGCCTGAACAAACAAGTGCCAGTTTTTGAGATTAATCATTGTAAATGAACCATTTAGAACTCAACAGCACACTTCTCCACCTTTCTGAAGATTTCAGTAAAATACTTAAATGCATGTATTTATTTTTACAGTGCATATTAGACCAAATATAAGAGCTGTGTTTTGCCTTTCTTGTCACCATCTTATCTCAAATTTGTCCTAAGGCTATGATAAAGCATTCAAAAGTCTCATGAAAGGATGGTTAGCGGCAATGCACTATCAAAGATTGTCTTTCTAATATATGTCATTAATTAGTGTGCTGATTCAGGATCTGTGTTTAACACCTGCCAAGTGTTCTTATAAGATGTAATGTTTTCCACCAGTTTTTACTCTTCCAAAATCCAATCTAGGCTGCTTGAATGGCAGCATTGCAAAAACTGTGGGAAAAGAAAAAATGAGAGTGACTGAACTGGAATAGAAGTGTTGTTGAGTGAAGACAAATTCCTGTGCTCTCTGTGGAAAGCTGTCATAATAGTCCTCTACAGCTGTTCCCAGAACAGCTAGGAGATGCTGGAAATGTGTCACACGCACTCCCAATCTGCTTTGCAGGCCTAGGCAGGATTCCCACCTAGCTGTGCCACATTTCTATCTCATTGTGGTGCAAGCCACCCAACTGAGAGGGAGAGGAGCACCGAAGAGCCGGGGCACAGGGGGGAGATGCTATAATTTAGTCTCAGAAGAAAGATTTTAGTTCCATCAACAAGGTAGGAAAAATGCTGCGTGAAGCACTGCAGCTGTACATTACCCTCTCACATTGCTCACCTCCATCACAGTGCCTCCATCAGATCTGCTGTGATGTGAAGTGATTGTGTAATGGGTATGAACATAAACCCTTGTTGCTAGTATCCTTCCCATGTAAGCACCGTGTGGCGTAACTGGTGCGTTTTTCTCACAAAACAGATTAAAGAAATGTGCAGCAGTCAGGGACCCCGAAAGTAAAAATCATGTCACTCCCCGATAAGCCTTTTGCACCACAAGAAACAGTCTCAACTTTGGAAATTATGAATGCCCACCAGATTCTTACTGTGTTTACTTTCTCAGCTTGAGAAAGTAACCCATTCTTTTTGCTCCAGTAGTTTGCAATAACAATGCTGGCACTTTTTTTAAAACACCAGATTAAATAGGAGCCTTCATTTATTCATAGTGTTGTGAGTTATATGAATGCAAAACAAATTTAACATGCTTGCACTTATCTGAGTATATCCTAACTTTATCTGCCCACTCCATTGAATCACAGAGGCAGATGTATTTCATGATCTAACACCTACTTATAACTCTTTTTATCACATTTTCGAATTCCTTTTTTATCTGGCTGACAAGATTGTTCCATTACATAAAGTTAAAATTACTATTCTAGTAAGTAGTATAACTAGTCAAAATTTGCTCAATCTTAAACAACCTCAGCAGTAGATGTTATTCACCCCACACCATCAGAACTAGTAGAATGAAGAATGAAACTGATGGTGTGGAGAAATTTCTGTTGGAAGTGTGAAACAGAGGTTGGTACCTTTCTTTAATTTTATATAAGAATGTACCTTATGTAAAACCATACATGGTTAAAGTTGTGCAGGTCATTGAATAATTCTCTTGACTTCTGATGTATGCTTGTTAAAAGATAAATCCCAATACCAGCTGTATTAAAATGTCAATTTTCTGTTAGGTTGATCACAGCTACTAGAATTATTTTGAGACATGGAAATATAGCTACATCTCCTGACTTAAAATACTCAATAAAGGCAGTGGTTGATACTCAGATGTTATGAATGCATGTTCGGTGAACTACAAGGTAGGTTAGAAGGAGGAACCACCCCTCAGGATCTCTCTTGGACTCAAATTAATACATAAGACTCTTTGGGTGACCAGGAGCCATGGATGAACCAAAGTGCCTGTTTTTTGCTACTGCTGCAGATTTAGAACCCCACTTTCACATGTGATGGAATACTTTTTTGTTTGTTTTTTCTCCTTCTGTCTCACTTTTATTTTTGTGTGCCATGTCTTGGGAGGCCTTTGCCAACACTCTGGGAGCATGGGGATGTTTATTCTGAAAATGTGCCACCAACCTTTGTTTTTGCACATCAGGGTAATAAGAGGGGCAGATGAAGTGAAGCATCCATATTACCTAGTGCCTACTGTACGAGCCTGTGGGGGCAGTGCTATGATCTGGGGTTGCTGCAGTTGGTCAGTTCTAAGTTCAGCAACATTATGTGCCCAAATAATGAAGTCAGCTGATTAATCATGCAGCACCAAAACTTACAATAAATAAGACTTCAGGTTTAATGAACCACTTTGATTAACTGCAACTACTCCTTTAGCTTTGTTTATTGTGACTAAACATAATGCCAGTAGTTCGGAGGCTATACTTTGACTGAACAAGCTCTCAGACTAGCTTCAACTAATTTCTGGGCTCAGGTCAAACAAGTGGGTCCTCTGGCTCGGGTAGCGGCGGATCTGGCTCTGGTAGTGGCACCTCTGGGTGTGGCTACAGCGGTGGTGCCTCTGGATCTAATGCTGGCTTTACTGAGCAGGATGCAGACTTTGCTCGTTTTCTTGCTGCCCTAATGAGCTTGAGGCTTGACCGTTCTTTCCCATAGTACGCCTGGACTTATGACCAGGTGCCCAAGGAAATGTCTGAGATGGGCGCTGTATACCCTTCATCTCACATCGTTCAGTGCAGCAGTGGCTACCAGCGAACCCGCAACTCCAGTTCCTACGCCAAATATTCCCAGGATGCGTTTGACCACATTGATGCCAAGACTGGGTCTAAAGGGCAGAAGTTGTACTAAGGTAAAGCTGGACTCGTATTTGAAGTATTGAGACTCCTGTGTTAATACTGACCCCTTCAGTTTCCTGCAGGTGACTCAGATGGACACATCCACACTCGGAGACTCCAACATGTGGCTGAACTTAGACAAAATAATCTTGACCAATAAAATGCGAGTGTTTGTGTATTGTTGAGCGCTGGCATCAGAATAATTGACCGCAAGGTTTGTTTCACTTCATAGAGGATTTGAGTTTTCACCACACCCATTGAGGCTGACTGAATGCTTCCTCTTCAAATCATCTCACTAAATGTTTCCTTCACCTTATTGTTGAATTGCATTACACAATCCCAGACCAAAATAACTTGGATGAAACTCAATATAGTGGCCTCGCTTAATGTGCAAGCTTGACCTTGCAGCATGAAGGTGTTTCAGTTAAATCTGCACTAGCTGGCCTCTAGCAAGCTTTTATTGCATATGTGACTCGTTAGCCTATGCTACATAGCCTTGTCCCTCGTCTGCTAAGTATCACAGGGTGTCTTCTGCGTGCCACATCGGAGCCATACATCCCTCTTGACCAACTGTGTCCTGACTTGACCTCTTTGCAGCTTTTGTTCATCCCACCCGAGACACCAGCAGGAGGGTTTATGCCACTGTGCTTCAGAAAGACTTGGTCCGTCATACAGCATCATCAAATCTTCCTCCCATATTTGGATTTGCATCCTACACAAGACTTGAATATCCCCTTCGTGCCTTTGTTTTCCTGTCCTACCACTTGAAGTACACACCTGGAAGATGCACATTCTCAAATGCCCTTGAGTGAAAAGCTACATAGTCGATTTGCTGTTATTGTAGATATTTGCAAAATATTTTCTGACCTCTTCCATTCAGATTGTTTGATTTTGATATTAGCAATAGTTGTTACAATGACTTTTGAAGGAGATGGTCTGACGTGGTCCTCCAGAGAAGGTCTTCAAATAGTTTTAGGAGAGTCTCAGTGAATGGAATTATAGAAATACTATATTAGACCTTCTGCTCTGTGATGGACTGGAGACCTGTCCAGAGTGTACCCTGATTCTCGCCCATTGGCAGCTGGGATAGGCTCCAGCCTTTCACTACCCTGAACTGGATAAAGTGAGTAAAGAAAATGGATGGATGGTAGGTATTCATGTGGACTTTTATACACCATTATGTCTCCTATCCAACAGTCTGCTGACTGATCTTCAGTGCTTGCACACTGTGTGATATTGGTGATAAGCAACATGCTCTTCTTGTCCCTGATAAAATATACAGAAAAAAACCCGAAGAACTGAAGAACGGCTTCAAGAACATATCCGCCATGGCTACATTGCGACTGCCTGAACTTCTCATCAGGGTCTTTTAGGGTGTCCCTTCCTCGGCCCATTCAATTTTTTCCGCAGGAATCGGATGGACACGCCTCACCATCCTTAGAGTTTGGAGGCCAGGTGAAAACTCCTGTGTTGTATATTTTGAGCCCCTCCTCAGCTACTTTATGTGGGTCCCACTGCTATCCTGTCAAGGGAGGCTCCTACTGGGCATTTTCCAAGATGCAAATGCCTGGAATCATTGGGCTCAAATTCTAAAAGTGTTAATCAAGGAGCATGAGACATCATTTTCAGACATCATAAGCCGAAGCTTATCGTAACAATGCCACAGCGAATGCATGCCGTAATCTGAGCTAATGGTGGTCCAACGAAATATTAGTGTGTGACTTTTTTTGGGGAAGTACATATACATATATATATATATCTATATCTATAGATATATAGATATAGATATATCTATATATATATACATGTACATATAGATACACAAATGTAATCCTATTTTTTTTTTTAAATCTAGTTTTAATTCTCTTCTTGTAAAATTCCCATTACACTGAAAAATTCAACCGCAAGTTGAATGCTTGTTGGCACGGCATATGGAAAATATCCTATGAAAACAGATGGGGCCCATTCTGCTCTGATTGTTCACATTGGTTACAATAGCCTCCCCCCACCATTTCATGTAATCTCTCCAAAATGTTCTATTTTTTGACACAAAATTATTACACACCGTAGGTAGGTGGAGTCATTAGCTTTTCATGAAATTCTAAATTATTATCAATACTTCCTAAACCGTTTTTTTCCCTCTTCGTTCTGACAGATAAAGGTGGTTAGACATTTTATTTTGAAAGACAGATCATATAACTACACAGAAAATACTGAATTCCATGTAATGGAGATTAAGTTTATGGTTTTGTATTGCACATTAGCCTTTCAAAGATGTCTTAATTTACTTCACTGCAAATTCATGTTTTAATTTTGGGGGCCTACTACAGAGTCATGAGCAAAAAGCTTCATGCCCCCCCCCCCCGAAAGAACACGATTTGATCTCTTTAAAGATGTGCATTCAAATAGGTCCATAATGAAGTCTAGATGCCTCAGGCAAATAAATTGAAGACAAGTAATTAAAAATAAAATCTAGGATTATTTTAGATTTATCCAGTATATAAAGAGGATGTAAAAGTATTATTTAAGTAAAGGCTGATCTAATGACTTAAAAGTCAAAATTCATCTACATAACCTATGACTTTCTAGATTAATTCTAGACTACACATTATAAAAATGCCAAAATTACAAATTACAAAAACAAGATATTACAGTAAGAGTAAGATAAAATATGGTAAAAGTGCTCAATAAATTAAAGGGTGACTAAACTGAGTAGGTTCATTATATTTTTGCCACCGTGGACAATACGTCCCATTATGATTTGATCTACAAAGAAAAAAACATTCCTTTAAACATCTTTAACTCTAAATCTGTTGTGCTGGAAGATTAACTCATTAATGAATCAGTTAACTGTGGTGCAGCTTAAAGCTGCCGTCGGCAGGTTTTCAAAATTCCGAGTCTAAAGTCGGAAAATTCGAACTGATACAACTTTCAGGTCCCTCCCCCACTGTGGACGAGGTTGTGCACGTGAGTTCACACCAGTGTGCGCACACAAGCTGGGGGCAGACTCACGCTCAGCATGGAAGACGTGGTTGGTGACTGTTCTGCTCAGATAATAGATAAATAATAAACCTAACGTGATTGGTTAAAAACATCGGGAGCGCTCGATTTTTGCAAGCACGATTACAGGCTTCAGAGGGAGCCACAGAATTCAGGATTTTTCCTAAACAGCCTATTTAATATTCTCCTTTCAGAATCCCATGAGAGTTCAAGCTAATATGACTAAAAAAAAGTTGCCGACGGCAGCTTTAATGACAGCAAATAAAATGCATTAAAGACAATCCACATGTCCAAACACTGATGTATGTTGTATTTGTCCATGTAAGATTAATGAAACCAATAAACTGTACATGACATTAGCGTTAATCTAACTGAAGCTGGACTTTTAAAATGCATGAAAACATGTTGGTCCAACTGAAACTTCAGTAAACTTCGGACATACTTCAGTCAATGACTTGATTCTACTCTCTTGCATCTTTGTACGGACAAGAAGATGGTCCCGTTTATTGGCACAGTTGAGCTGCTAACCACAGCTCATCTCAGTGATTAAGTAAGAAGGAACTGCATTTAACGTTAAAGACCTGAGATTGCCATCATTGTTAATCATTAAAATTACTTCTTGTAGCTCTAAATTGTTCCAATCTATAGAAAATATTTACCTGTCAGTTAGCCTGTCATTTATCATGATTTCACAAGTGAAAATTGCCCCCCAATGCACCATTACTCGACACCTTTGTCTTAAATAAATCAAGGTATATATATTTCTTGAACTAGCAATAGTTGGGTTTTTTTTTTCAAAGTTTATATTGCACAAATCTGCAACAGTCTTGACGTACAATGCTGCCAATATCTGGAAATGTTTGTTCTTCCAATGTTGAATGATAACTTCTGTGTTGTTTTACTTTAAGTATACTCTTGCAACGTAAGCCGCTTTCGGACAGAGCCGTTCTAAGAACGCAGTTATAAGAATGGTCCTCCTCGAATTTCGTTCTGATAACTGCATTCGGTCTGCATTCGCACAGGAGTCGGGACTGATGCACCGCGCGCAGCCGTCTGCGTCAGTGACTTGTTACTTTAGCCTCGGAGAAGGAGCTGAAAGGGTTATAGGAACTGAGGGAGATGGTCCCGAGTTCCTGTATGTCCGAATGCGGGAGAAAACGGCCCCGTGGATTAAAAGGTTATAGGAACCTTTGGCTGTTCGCATTCGGACATACAGGAACTTGGGACCATCTCCCTCAGTTCCTATAACCCTTTCAGCTCCTTCTCCGAGGTCGGGTCTTTTCTGGGTTCTATAGGAACACATCTGACGTAGGTGTTTGGTGGTCGGTAGCTACGGCCCATGTCATGTTGTCACGGCTGAAATGTTTACTCATACGACACAGACACAACCGGCGCGTGTTTAATAAGTTAAACTTACACTGGTCTCCTTTGTCTGCGGCGCTCTGCTCTCCTTCCTTCATGAAATGAAAAAGTATCGCCTGCGCTCGATCCTTCGTCTCCTGAATCTCTCTGTGTGCTCTTCCAGCCTCGATATTAGACGCCTGATGTGATCGTCCATGATTAATATCACCATCATGCAGACCATGAACATGGTGGCCTCCTAGCTCTCCATATTAGCTTCTTTGTGGTGTTTTTTCTTCTCTCCTTACTTTTACCGGGTTTTGTTTTGTTTTGTTTTGTTGTTGAATGTGGCGCTAAACGGCTAAAGCTGGAGTTACAGTTGACGCGTCTGTCACGGTGGTGGCGGACCGTGATGTCAAAATGACGTTTCAGGCATGGCGCTTCGCGTTGTCGTGCACCAGTCGATTTTTGTAACTTGGCTGCGCCGAGAACAATGAACCGGATGGACCAATTTGAGACCAGGCTCAGTCAGGAGGTGCGTTTGTACAGCATCTGTACGACACTGCAGTGAAACAGCACAGGGACCACTAAACTCCCAAAACTGGTGCACAGAGATTGGCAGAACTTTGGGGAAAGAGGGAGAGTTATGTAAGAATGTGTGGAAGAAGCTACGGGACAGATACGTGAAGGCAAAGAAGAGGGCAGAGACTCAAAGTGGTGATGCCGGGGGCTTCAGACCTTCACCTCTTTTAACTGAATTAAAAAATTTAAATTATCCGAATACTGCAGCAGTATAATTAATGACAGTGTTCCTGCTCTTCATTGTTTTCTTCTCAACTTTCGTGGTTGTAAAGTAGCGGTAACCTTAACGTAGCAGTGCCACCTCTGTGACGGAGAAAATTGCAACAACTGGCGCATCGATTTGCGCCACTATATATTGCGGGCACGAAATCGTGACGTCATCAACACCGCTCGCGCTAGCAGACGCGGCAACCATGCTAGAGCCTTAAAGTAACACGTCACTGACGCAGACAGCTGCGCGCGGCGCATGAGTCCCAACCTGGTCCCGACTCATGTGCGAATGCAGACTGAAACAGTTCCGCTGGGGAAGGACAGTTATCAGAACAAAATTTGAGGAGGACAGTTCTTATAACTGCGTTCTTAGAACGGCTCTGTCCGAAAGCGGCTATACTGATCCCTTCCAGCATTTACAGAGTACTTCTTTTTCTGAGAAATTTCTAGAAATTACCAATGAGCACAATCGAGGCAAGGGTTCCATTTTTCCACATCTAAAAAGCACGAAACCCATAAGTTCCAGATCATTACACTTGCATGTAATTGTTATTAGATCTAGAAACAATTAACATACAACAATAACAGCCTTGACATCTCTGGAAAGACTTTCCATTAGATTGTGCACCCTGGCTGCAGGGATCAGTGCCTTCCTGTATTCAATCAACAAGAGTATGAGTAAGGTTGGGTTGTGCTGTCGGGAGATAAAATCAGATACCAGTCAGCTAGTTCACCCCAAAGGTGATGGATGGGTTCAAGATCAGGGGAAAATATGGGTCAGTCAAGTTCTTCCATACCAAACTCAGAAAATCTATTATTTGCTGTCTGCATGGTGGCTCTGTCATCTTTTGAAAACATGATATAATGGGGATCCTTAAGTGAAGGGAATTATATTTTTTTCAACAACCTTGTATTCTGTCGAATTTAAATTGCTCTTTATTGGATTAAAGGGGCCTTAGGCAAATCAATTAAACAGCCCCACAAAAAGAAATGTACTTATAAATGAGTATGCCCACATCATTTTAGTCATAAAACATTTAATCATAGAATATTTTTTTAATATACTGATATTATGTTTCATACTCACACAGGTAAATTTATTCAACAGCCAGCATGAAGTTAGATGTGTTCCAGTATTTCTTTTGTGATTTTAGTGTGTAGTGTTAGTCCTCCAAGCTTTCTCATCCTAATTCCATTTAATTTCTTCATTTGTCATATCAGCCTGGATTAGCCCTGGTTTTATAATTAGCTGCCTGCTCTGCATTGGTCTTTTAGGTACAGTTTGCATTCGCACAGTAAAATTTCCTGTCAGCGAGGAAAGCTGGTGGCTTGTCAATGAAAGCCGGCTTCTCAAATTAATCCACCGATTGATTATTTTTACCTCTCTTCTCAAATTTGGGGCTGCGAGGGGCCAAGAGTTTATCTCAGCTGCTGTTGGTGGAAGAGAGGCAGGGTACAACAGTCCATGACAGGGCTAAAGCAACGTTTATGTCTTTGGACTGTGGGAAACCAGAATTACAAAAGAACACCACAGGCTTGCACAGAAACATTCAAAGTCCACAATGTCAATTCACAAGCTGAGGTGTACTTTTGTTCTCAACATATTTGCTAGGACGCTATGATAGTTAGCCATAACACATGCAGTGTAGTTCAGACATAAATATGCTGATAAAATGACAGAGAAAGAGGCTGGTGGGTAATTAAAATGTGCCTTCAACAACCAAGGTCAGTGTAAACAGTTTTGTTGTTTCACAAGATTGTGTCCTCCCGTTAATTGTGTACATCATTTCTAATGCTTTCATTGACATCGTGGTTGTCAAAGTCATGGCTGATGTCAGACTGCTGTCATTACATGGCAAGAAATTAGTCATCAGGCAACTGCATTGAAAGTGAACTATTTAGCAACCTTTTCAAAACTTTGAGGAGTAAAACTGGATGTCAGTTGAGAATTTTCCATACACTGCATTACCATTTCACAATTCATAACCATTGATTGTGACACTACTACCATTTAGACAAGTAGACAAACATTCTTAACAAACATTTTCTTGTGAGACTGGGCTGAAATAGGTTAGATGGATGAAATAGTTTTCTTTATCTTTTTTGTTTGTTTGTTTTAATCTTAGGGGCATCATTATCTTTCAAAAAAAGATACAGATTTATCATTTCTACTATTTTCTCAATCTTACACAATTCATCATTACTGAGAAATGAGACTGTGGATTTGGGGCTTCCTGGCAGACACCAATATACAGTGCAGTGGAGGGCTTTTTAAATAGGCCTTGTCATTGTTTCAATCAGGCACTGAGTTTTCATAGTCGTAATGACATAGGTTGTAAATGAACAGATCCATCACATTATAGTTTAAACAAATTAATTCTAAAATACAAGAAATAAATATTATTTTAAAAACACCCAACCAGGCAATCTCCTCAATATACTTACCTGCTGTATGTGTATGTGAATGTCATTAATTTAAATATGATGCTGATGGAACTATCTTGCCTGGGGCGCCACGCAAGCTAGAACCAGCTTGCAGCAATCTCCTTGCTCAATCTCAGGAGTGTGCATTCTTGTTGAATTTGCTTTAGCATACTGTTTTCACAGTTGCTTCTGGTGATGGCTTCAAAGACTGTCTAAATCTTTTTTTATCTTTCCATTGGTAAATTTGTTCAATTTTCTGCAGAAGTTTCAAAGTATGGGTCAAGAAGGAGCCTAATATCAGTGAATTTGAATTTTAATGTTTATATCACCATGTTTTGGAAAATATTTTTTACAGTTTGGGAGACAGATTTATTTGCCTGCGTTTCCTAATACATAAACTCAAAGTTGTGTTTTGTGTGATGTGAGAGATTGCAGCTTGTGAGGATATATGTGTGGTACTATGGAAGTGCTAGGGGACGTTAGTCAATGCCTCCCATTGATATCTTGCTGCTCATTAAAGCACAATGTCTTATTTACTGTTTCTGCAGGCGTTAGAAGTATTTCGAGGTGTTGAAGTTACCGACAGAGTTGCTGGGAAAAGAAAGTGAAATCAGTGATATTACTAATTACTTTTGCTGTTAAGAAATGTTGTGTGATTACTTTTCTAATGGGACATTTTTCAAATAACACTTATAATTACTGCTGACTGGAATGGTGGACAAAAAAACTGTAAAAACAAGACAAGAACCATATGCCTTGCCTGCATTTGTCAAATTAGAAAACATGTACATCAGCATTCACACAGAATTTGAATTTATAATGATGATATGTGGTCGATTGCATGTTGCTGCAACAATTATGCAATTAATTAAGACACAAAAACATGCAATTAGAATAATGTGTAAGATTCTACAAGCAAACATTTACTTAATAACATAACAATAACATGAGTGGCGCAACAACCTGGGTTTGCAAAGATGTGTTTCATATGAGGGGAACGAATTGCATTGAGCCACAGACAATTCAGTTTTCACTTTCATTTGTCCTCTCTTGCATATCTTCACGGGTGTGAATTTTGTATAGTCCTAGCTGGTTTCTTCTTTGGGTGTGGATGCGCAATACATCTTCATATACAGTAGGTCATTGCATGTAACACAGAGTGGCTCTGACAGATCGAAACCAAAATCATTTCTCACATCACGCCATGCTGGGCAGTGTAGATTTTTGATTAACAGCTGTAATCGAACTTGAGCCTTTCTTTCTGAGCCATTTCCCCTTGGCTGTCCAAAAAAGAACCACATTGGATTTTGAGCTGTCTCTGACTTCAAAAGCGTCGAGATGTGAAAGAAGCAAGCGAGGAAGTGCAAGTGGAGACATACAGATAGAGCGAGGAAGGGATGGGGTGAGTGAGAGGTGGGAATGTACTTGAAAGGAAGACAGAGACTAGGACGGACAGGGAGACAAAAAGGAATAATGTGTGTGTGCTTGTGTGGTGGGAGAAAAGAGGCTGGTGGTGGTAAGCAATTGCCTGCCAATAGATGGGCAAAAAATAAGGGAGCAAAGACTACATAACCTTTGGACAAGTTCTAAAGTGCTAATTTAAAAAATCTCAGAAAAAGTTGTTGAGCGTTTTAAGCAGCACTGAAAGCCTAAAGAAAACCTGTTGAAAATCCAAGTTTGTCCATACAGCGCACATGTAAAAATGGGGCAAAAATCTATAATGGGGGAAACACTTCTTTCCTCTGGCTTCTATCTTGTCAGCATGAAATATAAAAGGACAGTAAACTGATATAACTTGTTTATGATGCTGGAAATGGTAGGAAAGAAAGAATGCTTTTTTCTTTTTTCAGTTCTCATTCCAAACACGTACAGGTCCCTTTTAATTTGCCATGTTATATTGCTATAAATCTGCCCCAACATCATACTATCGCTAACAGTGGAGAGGAGGTTGGGATTTGGATTAACTCAAGCTGGTTTTTGTCACCTTACTTATCTAATCTATTTCTATTTTTGTTTGTCATCCATTTATACTGGAGCTAAAATCACAAGGAATACCACATTGTTTACATCTATGCAAGCGTATTTTACTCCCACAGTATGGTTTTAAATCCTTTAAGTCTTTTTTTTTTTTTTTAATTGCTCCAACACTCTACACTACATCTTAACATGAAAATTAGATTTGTATGAAAATGAAATGAGATGCGGCTCAGGTGTACTCTTTTAACAATTCTCAGAAGAAGCATCCTCACTTTAGTTTCACATTGTAACGCTATTATACTTCACTAGCTTCAATGCTAATGCAAGGCTTCAATATAGATAAGCCAAACTGTATATATGTACAGTAAAAAAAGCTGCTTCTCTTATTATGTTGCTGTCTAACAATAATAATAGGTTCCATTGGTCTGGTGAAATAAGAATGTCTTTGTATATGGTGACAAGCACATGCTGACAATTGCTCCAAAGCTTCTCGACAGTTCTTCTAGATATTCATTCATGCAAATCAAATTGGCTTTCTGCATAAAATTGCTGGTATTTCCCTTTACAAGGCAGATTAGGCATTTTCAAAGTGGGTCAAGTAATTTTTGATGATAGCAGATGGTGTTTGCTCTCCAGTGGCAATAAACAAACATGTTCGGTAAGAACGCACAGACCAGCTTTATGAATGTGTGATTATATCTGTTGGTGATAATTGCTGTGCATGCTGTGGTGACATATTCAAGCAAAAAAGATTGCTTGTAGCCATGTTTGCATATATATATTTTCTCTAAAAAGTGCTTTAAAGAAAGAAAGAAATTATTCATTCATTTTCACTTTCACATTCCCTATTGCATGGTTTATTGCTGTTTCCAGTGTTAGTTTGGCACAAGTTGGGAAGGTTTTTAGTCTACACATAGCTCACAGACAACCACATAAACTCCTAGCCAGAAATGTCGGTTTTAAGGAAGAATTTTACTCAACTTGAATGTGGAAGAAGTACTGAAAAATGAAACTTACTTCTGCATACAAACTGTATCGGAGAAATCCTACATGAATAATTCCTAATTATGATCCCCAATTAATTTAACTATTTATGTATTTATTTAACTATTAATTTATTTATTTGCTCTTGATCCCAATGATGACAGTAATATTAACATTAGATGAGACATTAGAACGCGAGTAAAATGACCACACAGTCTAATTGATGTTTTTTCCTGTGCCATGATTAGACCTACCATCTAGAAATTATTTGTGTAAGGTCATAATACATTTTGGCGATTATTATTTGAGAAGAAACATAACTGTCTTGATTTTGTTCCCTGGCAACATAGTGCTATAGTAATGTACGACACATCATAGGAAGGACTTCAGGGTGATGGCAGACATACCGAGCTTTGTCACTGACCAGTGGTCACTGATCGCAGACAGGAGGAAAAGCATCCCTCTGTATCACAAGCTTTTTTTTTAGTTTGCTATTCATCTCAAAATTTAAAGTTAAACAAATTATTACTGAAAAAAAAAAATTTTCTTTCACTTCAAATGTTGGTATTTCACTTGGTCTTCAAAGTACTGGAGTCTGGTTTAATTGTCATATTCTATAATTTCACTGAACTTTTTCTCTAAAAGAAAATTTGCTATTTAGCTCTTATGTTCTGGCCGTCCAAGGTACATTGTCTATTTCTGCAAATATGATGGATTGAAGTAATAATCAAAGTCCATAAATTCCTTACCTGTTAACAGATAGTGTTTGAGGAATATAACTGTAGTAGCATATTTTCTGTTTCGTTAAACGTTTCTGAGCACTGAAAACACTTGACTTTGATGCAGCTCAATTCACTTTAGTTTAGTGTTGTTTAATTAGCTCCAAGTCAAACACACAAAAATCTCAAGGCACTTTAAAGATAGTAAAACTAAAACCAATTATGATCCAATTAAGTGTAATCCGATTATAATAAAATAAAATAAAATCAATTTAAACCAAAAAAGGAAGTTTTTCACCTCCGTCATCCTCAGGTCAGGGGATAAAATGTACGAGAATATTCAATTTCGATCTGTTGGTTTCCTTGGTGAGGCGTCTTTTTCTGAATCAACGTGTGATTTTTGATCAACTGGATTCTAATGAATTTGACTTCATTGAGTTGTAATTGTAATACAGTGAATTTGATTATAATTGGCTGAAATATGAATGTATCTTTCAAGTGCCTTAAGATGACATTTGTTGTGATTAGGTGGTATGTAGATAAAACTGAAATGAACTGAATATCAGTTTTAACATAACTGTTAACTAACAGAAGCACCATAAGATTATTCTTTCCTCTGATACCATTGTTTCATTACTCCACAAAAACTGCTCTTGCCACAGCTCGCAGAGTTCCCACTTTGAGCAATACTGCAGCTTGAGCCAACATCTCCATCTGTGTTCCTTCGCCACACTAATATCCACCCTAGGGAATGCTGGAGGGAAAAGTCCTCCACCTTGAACAATTACTTTGTCACACCTACGTTAAGATATTGTTTCATTGCACTGCAGACCCACAAAGTTCGCCTTTAAGACTAGGTTCCATACACAACCAGTACTATGGGCATCTACTGTAAGAGGATCTGCATGCAAGCACTCTACAAGTCAGAATATGTCAGGGTGTTCACAGCTAAGTGATCAAGAACACCAGCGTCCATAGATGACACTCAAGGACATTACTCTGTATATCTACTGCCACCTTCTAATGATACTAGACAGCTTAGTTTATTTTCTTGCAAACCAGGTAATGAAAATGTGCCCTTATGCTCAATTTCATTGAGGCACCATTTTAAAAGATTTCTTTAAATTGGCTTAATTGCATGAAGACATAGGCATTGATTTATTTCCTGAGAAGAGAGAAAGGTTCTGTCATAAATTGTACCATGATTCATCAGAGGTTTATTTCATAAAATTATCATATTCTTGTATTTGATCTAACTTTGAGCAACATTTTTTGCTGCTTTGCATATACGTTCGCTTTTATTTTCGTCCTTATGGTAGAAAGGTAAAACAACCCTGGACCCAGTTTGTGTTGATTTGTTGCACTCACTGTACATGTCAAATTGCAGGAAAAAAGGTTTGCAATAAGAAACACTTTGAATCATATTTGACAAATTATAGTGTTAATATGATTGTTGGCTCACAGCCTGTCTGCTCCTCTGACTTTTGAGCTTCTCACCTCACTGTCTCTCTAACCCCATTGCAGGCAGAAGCCATGACCAACCTATAACATTCCAAGTTATAATCAGCTGGAAATGTCCCTCCAATAAGAAGATATGGTAATGAAAAATGGATGAAGGAACGCAAACTCTAACTTATCCATCAAATGCCTGATCACAGAAACATTGCAGATGTGTGTGAACTACAACTTTGGAGGTGGATTAAATTGTGTTGATATCCTGACAGGCTGGTTCCTGTGTTCATCACAAAGAAAGACATCAAAGAGATGGTGACTCACAAATGAGACAAATTATATTTTCACTGACAGGGCCAGTGTATTGCCGTGGCAAACTGTCCTAAACTACTTCCCCCACTGTGATTTTAAAATGCCTTACTTTCATCTGGATGAAGATGTGGGTACAAAATAAGTGTTTTGCCATCTGCAATAAAAGAAAATCTCACTCTTTTTAATGGCTTGGGTAAAGGCGAGTTGGGAGCATACCTTGCTGTTCATCTCCTGCACGCGAGAGCAAGCTGTCTGGTTGATGGCCATTATGGTTCCTACTACTGCATGTGCGTCTGCTCCACCGGGATCACTGAAGTGTTGGAACTAACAAGCCACGGATGCAGACAGCGGATGCACAAATGGGATTTTGTCCTGAAAGCTTTAGAGTTTGCTCCCTGTCTTCTGTGGGACCAGGAACGAGGATGGTGTGGTTTGCAGACTGTCAGAGTTATGCACCAACAGAAATTAGATGATTACATCTGATAATCTTGCTAATGATCTACACTGGGGAGGAGAGCACATAAAGTTGAATGAGCTACAATGATATGCACAGTTTTCAGTCTTGTCCTTTCATCTCCCTTTTTCTCTCATTCTCTTTCACCATAGTTTGGAGTTATGCAGAGATCTGAGATGTTCTCCACCCAGGATGATATGCAATATTCCTTGTCATAGTTTAAGCATACAGAGGATGTGGGACATGCGTACACGCACGCACACAAATACACGTTAAAGTTCTGTCTCCAGATATTTCTTCATGTAAACACAAATGTTCAACACTTCTTCTCTTTCTTTCTCTGTTTCTGTCTCTCTCACACACACTAAGAAGTAAATAACGAAGCTGCACGGTGCTCCCACCCCAAGGTTAGTACAGATTAAAAGATGTGTCATTGATGGAAGAGGCTCCTCCTCCCTCCCCTGACTGTCACACCGCGTTTGGGAGCAACCCACTTCATTTTAGCAGCATAATGGGTAAACAGAGTGTGATCAGTCCAATTACCCCTTCATTGCAGAGGCGTTCTGGCGGGAATGAGAGTTAGCTGTCTGGCACGCGGCAGAGTTGCAACAGTAGCACCTGCTGCCCAGAGCCCTCACTTGTATGAATCTCAATTTGTTTGTACAGCCGTGGCGAAAAATGGTGACCAAGAAGTGAGGCCTCTGAGGAGGAGGACACTGCTGGCTGGGATTCTGATTGCTGTTTTCACTGCACTGTCAGTGAATGGCTGTAAGATCTAAAAGAGCCTTTTTTTACAGCAATGAACTCATGTCAATGTCAGTCCTGCCAGTGGACTGTTTTTTTTTTGCTTGTTTCTGCTTTGCAGCTATCAAAGGCTGTGAATTTTCTTATCCACCCACTAACTTACACTGTTTACGTCTGATTTTGATGCTGAGAGTTGAGCCAAAAGACAGTGACAAGCTGCAGTCCTACATATGAATTCAGAAAGTGTCTAACAGTTTTTACTTCTTCTCGAATATCGTTGGCATTTAAAGCAATACAATGTAACTTCTCAAAAAGCCCATTATGGAGCTCCCCCTACAGGCTTGGAGGTAATGTACGGTTACACTGTCGTAAATACAACACCCTTTCGCTTTCACGTTTCACGTTTGTTGACGAACCGGCGAGGAGTCAGAAGGTGCAAGCTATGTCGACCGAGAAGGTAAGAGTAATCAAATGTACCTGGGAGCGTGAGAGGGGTCTATTTGTTTTTGCGGTAGGTGTGCCAGAAAGCAAGTCGAAGTACTTCCGCTCAGCTCCCGGGCCGGTCCAGCAAAGTTACATAGCGCAGTTTTTCCAACTTAGACCCCCGAAGGGCATAGGAGACAGGCCAATGGTAATATTAAAACTCATTCTAGCCGCACAATTTTTTTCAAGCTGTTATTTTAAGGTAGAAATGTTACATAGTATTGCTTTAAAGAGTAACACAGCAAAAAAAAAAAGAAAAGAACCTTTGACGGTTTTTGTGGAAATCATTGAGAATGTTCAGGTTGAGTTCGATGGAACACTATTCCTAAACAAAATGTAACACACAATAACATCAAAAAAGTTCTTAGTTCTGCTTTTGTGATGTTCTTGTGCTCCTTGTGGAAGGTATCCTCTGCTTATGGTTGTCCATTGGGCATCTATCTGTCAGCTGATATAAACATACCCAATGTATGTTTTAGCTCATCATTATCAGACATATTTTTAGAAGTAAAATAAAACAAGTTTCTTTTTTTTTCTGAGTGAAAGCTCTGTCAGCAGGAAGTACGAATTGCCTTTCAGAATTCATTTGGCTCCACTAATTGAAACTAATACCTTTCAAATAGCATATTGATTTGGAGGGCACTCCATTTTTCAAATGTGCACTGTGAAAATGAATGAATGATGTAAAATGTATGGATGTGCCTTGATTAAAAGAGAGTTGTTGGAGGCTGAGGAACTCATTGCCAACAAATCTTGAAGATGATGCCAGCCACACATATCACAGTATTACTTAAAGGTTGCTTTTGTTTTCTGGGCTGCTGCGCAGATGGCCTGAGGTGCATTGTATTAGTGGCTTAAAATAACAAACTATAGGTCAGCAGAAGTATAGAAAATCCTCCACATCTTCAGCACTGCGGCTTAGATCTATAATAGTAAATCTGGATCTCTATCAGGTGTCCAAGTGTATTTCTTGCAAATGAACCCTGCTCTCACACATGCGCACAATTGTGTACGTTTGACAGGTGAATGCGCTTATGATTGATGCCCGCAAATTGTGTTTTTCCCATATCGCTTCAGAGGCAAAAATTTTGCACATAGTGAATAGCCTACTGTTATGCAAGGCAGAAACGACTTTCGCCGTGAACGACTGTGAATCCATCAAGCTCAGTTCTGCATAACTTTTTTTTACAGGTTTACATAAACAACAATAGATGTTATTGAATAAAACCTCCTCCGTTACAAACAAAAATAAGATCGTGGAATAATTCCAAAATGAATCCAGCGTTTTAACCCCCCACCCCCTCTTTCAGACATCCTCAGGGGCTCTTGTCTAACCGTTCCTGCAGTTACTCTCCATCGGCGCGCTGCCTGATGCGCAGCGCCTCCCCAACTGATCGCACACTTTGACAAATTTCTGGACGTGAGCGGTTCTACTGTATGGTTTCTTGCTCGTAAAGATGATCCCCTGAATATTTCAAAAGTTTAACAGCTCTACCACACTACATTTTCTCTCCATTGGTGGACTGGCAGATTGGAAGAGCACAATGGTACTTAGGTCATTTTGGAGTTTTTTCGTTTTGGCTTGCGTGTTGCTCTTCCCTATTTTTTCCAAGTTTGGGGCTCAAGCGGAGATAAGTTCCACTAAATCAGTTGAAAGGTTTTGTCGCCTGGAGGTAACCCCATCGGAGGCACATGTAATCAGACAATTGATGGGGATCAAAGTCAAACCAAAATTCGACGGAACCTCTGAAGTTTTAAGCAGATTCGAAACTGAAGCCGTCGCAGCTTTGAAACCGAGTAATGAGCAGCAAGTAAAGAAACGAACACAGAGTGGAAACGAGATAGCCACCACAGCCCACTATCAGAATGGTCTTAAAATATCTGATGAAAAGTATGGTAACATATCCGAGGAGCGAAGTGCAGCGAATATAATGTCTGAGCGCACATTTTCTGTCGGGAGAAAAAAGATGAAAAGGAGTCTGGGGCTATCATACAATGGAAACGTGGATAGTGCAAGCGGAGAAACACATTTAAGAGAGACTGTCCGAGGTGTTTCCAACTCCAGAGCCGAGTATCGGCGCAATGGGGAGGAACCCAGAGGGTCAAACCCGAGGCAAAGTGAGCCTCACCTGGACACTTCTACTTTTGCTTTGTCGGGAGACTCTGCACACAACCAGGCGATGGTACATTGGTCCGGACACAACAGCAGTGTGAGTTCTCAGTTTTAAAAAAAACCCTTTGTCATATCCTGAAGTAGTAAAAGAATACGAAAATCTCTCTTAATTATTTTTCACATATTTTTTGTTAATCGAAATGGAGGTATTTCATGTGTTTCTACAACATTACCACATTCTTAGGGCACGTACGGTACAACGCGCAGGAGGGGAATTCGTTCCAATAAAAAAAAAATAAAATAATGATATGGTATGGTATTGCAGTGAGCAGCACATCCATGATTACGTTTCCTATTATAATCAAGAACGGACTTAGGAATGGTTGCATGCGCATTACGCGTCTTACGTGGTCACTTGGTGGATTTAACTGTGCACTTACAGAGTCGAATAATTTACGTCGTGTTTGTCACATAAACTTTAGATTAACAGTTAACCTCGCTGACACTGAGCTGTGGGAGGGTGCAGGCATTTTGGCAGCAATCACAATACATTAATTATTTATGAAATAATCAAGCAGGTAATGCCTCCCAGGAAGGTGTTGTAGCTACAGTTTGAAGAACTTGTATAATCTGGCCCCTAAAGTGACGCTGATGAGACACTTTCCGACCTTTTGGCAAATTAAACGCACCTTTGTTATTGACATTTGGCTGTAGTTGATAGTTGTTTGGTGAATGCACTTGCTGTATGTTTAATGCTAAAAATTATTCCAAGCTTTGCACTTTGTCAACATCTCTGTGGAAAAGGCACAACTTAAATGAATGACAAGACATTGCCTTATCCATCCACTATAAACTCCCCACCCCTCAACAGACATGTACCCACATCCCAGCTGCATACACACATTGTTGCACAACCATTTTACCATCATAAAGATTAAGCCAAGGAGATTGTATCTCTCACTATATATACAGCATGCAAACATTGCAAGCACCAGTTTTTATCAGGCACAAAGATCTTCAAACTACAAACAGCCCTGTACATAGGAAATGAGCTGCTTTGCATTTTTTACTTCAGGTAATTTAGATCACCTTAGTTTGCTGGGGAAAGACTGTGTGGATACATTGAATTGGGATTTTATGTGGTCCAATGAAACAATATTCATATATTTCAACTAATTGCTTTTCTTATCTGGTACATTTTCTGTTTTGTGGTGCACGTCATAATGTTAAGAGATGTCAAAAGACTGGTTTATGTTGATGTAACACTGAAAATAGGCCAGATATGCACATCATAAAATCTGCTTTGTGGGATTTATGGTGAATTCTATGATTGGTTTAAGATACCTTCACCATCTATGGCCTTTTGTAATGCGGAACACTGTTCACTGGATCATCTCTGACGGGCTTGTCACTGCAACCAGTCAACATTTAAGATTTATATAGTCTGAACTCTGTGGTCCCGAAAGTATAAGTGAAACTGCAGAGCTCAAATTGATGGGATTTTACGACTAGATGTTAGAGCGGAGACTATATTAGATGTAAATGACTGATAATAAATTCAATCTTTAAAGGGACATTTGAAGGAAAATTACTTCATTCCTGTGATCTAGGGTAGGTCTATCAAATTTTCACTTGAAGACATTGCCTGTGATTTTGCCAAGATGTCAAATCCTTCAGGGAGTAAAATGAGAAAGATGTCGAAGGTGATAGTGAAAGCGCCAGCGGGGATCATCTGAGTTCAGATTTGATGAAGAATTTCATCGTATAAAACCTTAAATCTATCCACATGTCAGTCTTCCAACTATCATTCGATTTCTGGGATTGTCTTAGAGATCAAAGCCTGGAGCCCCCTGGTCTCTGACTTTAAGAGAGATAACATTGATTGGGCTCGACCATGGGAATAAAACATACACACCACAAATTCCCTTTTAAATTCATGCTTCTTAACTTCATGTCGTATTGATTCGCTGTGCATGTTTCTCACTGCTTAAATCTGTCCTGAATGTGAATGGGGATGATGATATTCATGATTCATTCAATTCATGATTTGTAATTATGTACACTTTATACATGGTAAAAAAAAAAAAAAAAACAGAAAATAAACTATTTAAGAATATCGATGACTGTGCATGGTTGTATATGGCAAATCAATATTTTATTCTTTTGCCTCATGTGAGTGCTGGAGCTGTGATATGACTTTGTTGGTAATCATGGCAGCATACCCTCCTCTCAGGGGATGCATAGCCCTCCCCCTGAGAGGCAGAAGTCTTAGTGAGCAAGCCAGCTGGTGATAAGGGAGTTATTGGCAGCCAAATGATTTTAGACTCCTGACTGACCATTTTTGCAAGCTCCTCGCTGAAAACTGACCATACCACGACGCTGTGTTGAAACCAAGGACAGTAATGAACATCTTTATTGGCTGCACATCCCTTGAGCATTTTCTTCATTATATGTTTTTGTAAATAATGTTCTCATAACATGGGACAAAGACCCTGATCATCTGTATTGGCCTGTTATTAGTTTTCTTTGGCTATTTAGTAAATCTTTTCTTTTGTTATTTTTTATGAGGTGGCAAGAGTCATGCCAGTCTGTCAGCTCTATAACATTGTCATTTTGCTGCGACTGACTGGGAATCAGACAGGCCTCCTGGGTGGCGTTGTCAGCAGGCTTAATGAGAATGAGGCCATTATTGTTGCACACAATCTCATAGGTATAAATAGACAATAAAAAAAGAGGAAATGACACGGCCCAGGGGGACACCTGTGTTCAAAACTGGTTCATTAGATAGACAACCATTCCATTTAACATGCCAGAGATAGAAACTCCTTGATCCATAAAATCAAATGGAATGGGTCCCCAATTCACAGAGATGTTTCACCAGAATTTAGTTCTGTTACGGGGTGATGAAAAGTATGTTCCAGAGCTGCCACTGTTAAGGTATTCAGATAGAGCAAAAGGAAAAGTGTCAACATTCTTTTAATAATCTGATTAAATCTCAAATTTACCTCTCATATTCTATGCCAAAAGTGCATTTTGTTTAGGTTTTGCTGCCTAAAATCAGGATGATATCTTCCTAAGGAAAAAAAGTTTAAAAAAGCCATTGTTTTGATAGGTGACATTCTAATGCCTTCTATTCGCAAATGTTTTTACCATCTTCATACCCCAGCTAAGTCGTTTTTCATTCATACTATTTTTGATGAAAATCAAAAAAAGGTTTATGTTCTTTCACTGGAGTACAACTTATCCCTCCCTGTGGAATGCTTTGTCTTATAATATCATGCAGCCCTTAAATTTCTATAATTAATTTAAATGCTCTTTTTAAATTATGACCAGTTTGGTTTGAAACTTATTTTTACTAAATAGTCATTTTAAAGCTTAAGCCATTGAAGCACAACTAAAATAATTTTTTTCTATCAGCCACGCTCACATGTTTCCGCCTCTGCATAAGTCCCACCTCCTTTAAGCCTTTAGGCGTGCGCTGTCCACTGATGTGATTGTAAGATGCTGATATAAACTACAGCTTTAATGTTGTCAGCACAGAAAAGGTGGATGTGCCTTTTGCAGAAGTTATGTCCATTTTGCAGCAATGGCTGGAACAGTTGTGACAGTTATTATCATACAAAGCTGTTATGTGTTAACTTGAAACTATGAAAGTTGTTTAAGTATCTACTGTATACATATAACTACTAAAGACAAGCAAATGGCCCAAAGTCACACTATCTATCTCTTAGAACAAAAGATCTGCAAGTAATGCCACAGTTACTTTTAATAGGTTTTGTTATGGCTGTGCTATTATGCTCATTTAATTGTGCTTCTGACTCAGTTTTAAGTACTTTGACCTTTTAAAGGCATTTCAATAAAAAAAGAAGAAGTATGACACTGAGACACTGTGACAGATGCAATGAATAGACCGAAGACACTATTGAGGAATTTGAAAATTAAAGTTTAGAGCAAGATATATTAAAGGAATAAACATCAGATTGGAACTGCTACAGAGAGCTCAGAAAAACAGGATGCTACAGTTGCAGAAGTGTTTTTGTTGCTTTTGGTAAGTAATAACTGATTAGCTTTTTTGCTTAGAGCTGCTTCCTGTTTGTTTTGCTTGGCTCTGTCAGAGAAGTCGCTTACATATGGGATTAAAATCATGAAAGGAATACAATCATTTCTCACTTTGCTTTGTGTAGGTTGTAAATCAGAAGGGATTGAATCTGTGGTTGATCCCTAAAATTAAAACTGGTGAAGCATGTTCATATACTCCATACATTTACTTTAGTGTTCTGTATTATGACTAACAGGAAATACACAAAATTACAAAATCCCTTTTCAATTATTTTTCAGAGATTGAAATGTTTCAACTGAATCATCATTGTCTCTGCCTCATAGATGAAGCCTTGGTTAGCCACCTTGGTCCCATTTCTAACCATCAGACCACCGTGTCGTCTTATTCTTGTTAGGTCCCGTAACATTGGTCTACCTTGTCTCTTGACTTCTTCGGTGGCATTTTTTGCAGCCTCTAGAGCTTGTCAAGAAATGAATGAGTATAGCTGTGCATGTACAGATGTTCAGGTATCAGATGAGGGTCTGTTTTTATTACAATGATGTTACAGCCCACAACTGTAAGCAAAAAAACTGCCAAATTGTTTTGTAATGCTTCTATGTAAAGCACTTTGAATTGCCAGTTATTGAATTGTGATATACAAGTACATTGCCTTTCATAGTAATAATGTCTACCAGTGTGTTTGTCATAACAAGTAAGCCCAGTGGCATACAAAATTGTAGACCTGCTGGTTCACTATTAGAAACTAGGTTTTGATGTTGCCAAATCTGACTGTAGTGTTGGATTTTTTCAAAATCAGCTTACACAATAAAACAAATCAATCAAACTAAATCTATGTAGTATTTTTAAAACAAATCACGTCTTTCATATAAAAAGAGTAAATTGAATCAATAATATCAAAATATTTTTTGGGGAAAGAATGTATTTTTTAAAATTAAAAAAATATTTTAACCCAAACCATGATCCTCTCCTAAAAATGTGCTTTTGATACCTAAATGTAAGACATTTTGGTGCTTTAACCTAACCAAACTGTAACTGAAATGCAGTGTAAAGCGAAAGTAAAATTGCAGTCTATAACAACACAGACTCTAACCCCAATGGGTCTTTTACATACAATTGTGAGATATAAAGCAAAACATAAAAAAAGCAAAAAGCATGTTTCCCCATAGTAGACCTGAGTATCTTTTACACATTTTGTTGTGATGTTGGTTTGAATGATTAGCACTTGCTTGTTTTCGTAACATTGTAATTTTGATATTGAGACATGCTAAAACAACCGTCGATAACAGTGAGCTCACTTGATTGTTCATGAGTTTATATCATTCTTAGCCTATAATGGCAACGAGACTAGTTTTACACAGCAATGTTAATGAGTAACAGCTCTTTACATAAAATTGAGATAAAATAAATGAATCATTTACTTGACACGACATACACGTTGAGCTGCTCCCATAACCACTGGCAAGTCGCAGTCAGCTAACACTGTAGTTACAGATGGGGTTCATCCATTTGCTACAGCAAAAAGAAACACATACACACACACACACACTTATGTATATATATATATATATATATATATATATATATATATATACATATTTGTTAAAAAGGTTTTAAATTTCTCATGGTTAGTTTATTGGTTATTTGAATTTTTCTTCAGTATTATTCTATGGCACCCCGGATGCAAGCTTCTTCCTTTCTGTAGTAATAATTCAGTGAAATCCCAGTTCTTACTCCTCAAATGACATGCATGTGTGCCCTTTTTTCATGAATCATTTGTGCTTGGGGACCATAATGCATCACGTCAACATATCCTCTCAGCACTTCCTCGGCACTTAGAATTTAGTTTTGCCTCACAAAGTGCATTTTAAGCAGCAACTACAGACTTGCCATCAGTTTTATATTCAAGCACACTGACATTGCTTGATTTTGTTCTGCGTCTCCATCAGTCTCTTTTTAATACACTCACACATGCACACACTTTTTTATCTTTCACATTTAATCAAATAGACAAAGCGGGTACAGAATCAAATTTGACAGTTTTGCATGTGATTAATTAGTTTAATAACTCTCACAGTGAGGTAGACGCATAGTAAAGCTGTGATTAGTTTATGGAAACAAATTTATGCATCTTCTGATTGGGAAAATAATAAAATTCAAATTCAAATTGATAGACAATTCTATTAATTATCATAGAAGCACTTTACCACCTCTAGAAAGTAGATTTTGAGGCTAAAAGTCATGGTTGATTTAATTTTCCTTTCCTAGTATCGGCCAAACAAGTTACCCCGGTTTGGTAACAATGTGTTTTGAAAATCACTGGTCCTTGAAGCAGTCTCGTGCCTCAAGCAACACAGCAGCTACTATCATGTTTAAAGATGACTGGGATTGCTCAGGTGGCAGTCAGCTTAAATAATGATTTGAATAGGCAGTTTACAGTGACGGGAATGTATTAGTTCAGGGGGAAAATTACTTTTCCTATCTAGTGAGTTACAAAGACTCAACCCAAAGCAGGCACCGTGTAATCAATGGAGATAATGGAAAACCTTCAAACACAAAATGGCGCATTTACAAAACGTAATACTCCTTCAACGCGTGTCCTGGAACAAATACCTTAGAATGAGTGCTTGCTTTTGCTTTGAACAATAATTGAGCTTTTGTCATAATCAGAGGCCATTTGAAATAGGAAATAAATTCAGTATGGATCAGAACTTTGGCAAAAGTCTTGACAAATATCAAAATCCTTGCATAGTTAATAATTTGAAGTGCCTATCATTTAGTTAATGATTGTGTTAGCACACATGCAAAGTGTCACCATTCTGAATATTATAAAACGATAAATCAAATGCAAAAGATAAGATTATATTCTTGCCTTATTACGGTAGCACTTTCACACATCTTCTTCAGGTGATGCAAATGGTTTATTATTCCTGATTTCACGCTGTAATTTTCCACTTAACATACTCTATTTTTTTTTTTCTGACGATGAGGGAATACATTAAGTACAGGTCCTTACCCAGGAAATTTTGACAGTCAAACACTTGATTATCTGCTTTCTGGTGAGTTTGTAGGCGCCACTTTGTGCCCTTCATGCATCTATTTATTGTGAAAATGTGAAAATTCAGGCACCTGGCTTTAGTTAAAAATATTATGGAATATATTGCAGTAAAGCCATCTAATGTGTTCTGTATTGTTTTCAGATATTTATTCTCCTGCAGATTAACTTTTCTCATTTAAAATTAACACTGCGTCAACACATATATATAATTTGCTCTTCTTTCCTGTTTTTGCCTCTTTTGTTTGAGGTACTATCCTCATTAAATTTTGCACTTTTTACTGACATTTTTTCCAGAGCAATTTAACAATGTTGGGAAGACATTGAGAGCAATGTGGGCTTCAATGTCTTTCCCAAAAACACTTTGACAGTCAACCACTCAACATTTTGAGCTACAGCTACCCCATGTCATTCATAAATTAATTAGTTCTTTATGATTAACGCCTTGACTTTAATAGCTTGTATGATTGTCAGCAGAAATTTAGCTAATCTTTAAACTCTGGACATTAAATCATTTCCCCCTTTGTGTTTTGAGATTGTTTTTAGGAATTATGTGTTTGTTTATGTCAGGCAAGAATACAACATATTTAGGTCATTATGATCAAAGGCATAATTTTCATCTAAGATTAGTTAGAAGACAAAAAAAAACATTAAATGCAAGCTTGACAATATGATATGGTGGCTCATAATTAATTTTGTTTGAGAGAATTTAAGTGAAAATCAAAAAGCCCAGTATCAGACCTCCTCCCTTCTGGGTGGGATGGTGTAAGATTGGATGAGCTGGAGGATCTATGGTCAGCGGCTGCTGTGTAATCACAGCTCAGTGTGTGTGTGTGTGTGCGTCGGGGATAATTAATTTTAATTTCCACAAAAGAGTCAGTGGTCATATGAGCTCATAATTCATATACTTTGGGAAGAAATAAAGTCCCAGTGGCCCTGTTGGAGGTATTATTGCTTCTATGAATAATCTTATGGTGCTTTTTTTTTAAAAACCCTCTGCTACCTTAATTTTTTATTTTTTATTTTTTATTTTGAAATAAACTAGTGCAATATGATGTCTTTTTTTTAATCATTATATTTCTTTTTTTCTTTGATGTTTGTGTCAGTCAGTGGCTTCATTATTATGTGTAATATTTTGGGGGGGTTTGTGCCTCCCATCTCCCACACCAGTTTGTTTCTGATGTTCTGTACAGGGTCAGTTGCCCACTGTAGCTGTTTGTACAGATAACCCAGTCTCTGAAATGAATATGTGAAAAGTGGTGTTTACATTTTGATTGGTGTCAAAAGTAATAGCAAACAACTAAAATTTGCTTTGACTGCTACATAGCTGTATGACCGGTGTCAGAGTTTGGTCCGCATTGCCGGCAGTAAGTCGGACATGTTTCCTGTGAGGGTTGGACTCCGTCAGGGCTGCCCTTTGTCACCGATTCTGTTCATAATTTTTATGGACAGAATTTCTAGGCGCAGCCAGGGCGTTGAGGGGGTCCGGTTTGGCGACCTCAGAATCGGGTCTCTGCTTTTTGCGGACGATTTGGTTCTGTTGGCATCCTCAGGCCGTGACCTTCAGCTCTCACTGGAGCGGTTTGCAGCCGAGTGTGAAGCGGCTGGGATGAGAATCAGCACCTCCAAATCCGAGACCATGGTCTTCGGCCGGAAAAGGGTGGAATGCTCTCTCCGGGTCGGGAATGAGATCCTTCCCCAAGTGGAGGAGTTCAAGTATCTCGGGGTCTTGTTCACGAGTGAGGGACGAATGGAGCAGGAGATTGACAGACGGATCGTGCGGCGTCTGCAGTGATGCGGGCTCTGCACCGGCCCGTCGTGGTGAAGAAGGAGCTGAGCCAGAAGGCGAAGCTCTCGATTTACCGGTCAATCTATGTTCCTACCCTCACCTATGGTCACGAGCTGTGGGTAGTGACCGAAAGAACGAGATCGTGAATACAAGCGGCCAAAATGAGTTTCTTCCGCAGGGTGTCTGGGCTCTCCCTTAGAGATAGGGTGAGAAGCTCGGTCATCCGGGAGGGGCTCAGAGTAGAACCGCTGCTCCTCCGCATCGAGAGGAGTCAGATGAGGTGGCTCGGGCATCTGGTTAGGATGCCTCCTGGACGCCTCCCCGGTGAGGTGTTCCGGGCCCGTCCCACTGGGAGGAGGCCCCGGGGAAGACCCAGGACACGTTGGAGAGACTGTGTTTCTCGGCTGGCCTGGGAACGCCTCGGGGTCCCCCCAGAAGAGCTGGAGGAAGTGGCCGGGGACAGGGACGTCTGGGTCTCTTTGCTCAAGCTGCTGCCCCCGCGACCCGATCCCCGGACCAGCGGAAGATGATGGATGGATGGATGGATGGATGGATGCTACATAGCTATTACCTGACTCCCGCCCTCTGGTATTCGCATACCATCTGGGACGAGCCCACAACCGACATGATTTCAAATGGGGCTATTTTTTCTAAAACTCGTGCATGTGATTGGATGAAGAATCTGTCCGTCATCTTGACTGACACGCCACTTCAGCCACTCCCAATGACTCAACACGTGACGTAGCTCAGAGCGACACCAGGACCACTATGCAACCAGCTAGCCTTTCATAACAAACACCATGGCGGCAGATAGTATGAAACGGAGCGAGGAGCGATCAGTGAACGATTATTGTCGTATGTGCAAAGAAAATCTCAGGATTAAAGGCAACATTTGCAACAGCCAGCCATAACGCCGCCCATTCATCCAAAGTCCCACCCAGCGATTAATGATTGGCTCTGATTATTTTCTAATCGGACGAAACACCAAGGACTCCCAGGCTCCTCAGATGGTTGTGTGAGGAAAGGGAACGCCCCCGCGTGTAGTTGGTGAGCGCAGCCAGATGACGTGAGTCAGGTTAACATAGCTACACATCACAGCAAAAATCAGTCCCTAATATTCTCAAGGTGTTCACAATAACCTCTTGTTACTCTATTAATACACTTCTTTTGTAATTCAATTTAATAAATAAATATGAATTACAAAAATAATAAGACCATTGAACTGAAGTGCAATCTGTTGTTAATTTAGGTAAAGACCGCAGAAAAGGTAGATTTGATGGGTTCTAGGATATTCTCATATTTTTGTCAGGGGACCAACGCACAAATGGCACGCATGACACAAATGGTTGCCAAAATGATCACAAGTTAGCAGAGGGAAAACCACTGACCACTGTCAACTTACCCCTTTAGTTTAGTACAATAACATAGCACTTTGTTTTTTACGCTGCTTTCAAAACCTATCTGGTATGACAAATGTGTTGAGTAAAAATGTAAATTACATGTGAGGTCAGAACTGGAGAAAGACAGGCCAAACAAGGATATGTGGGGCACATTTATCTCATGAGTCTCACAACAGTTCTGACAGTGAAAGGGGTCAATTTAGGTGGAAGGCTTCTCTTCCAAAACCTCACTTTGGACTCAGTACTGCCTTTGGCACCAGCTCATACCCTCCTCTCCCCAGGCAGAAGCTGAGCCATTAAAAGCCAAAGCTGTGGGAGAACATAGAGACTTGAAGAAATGTTTAAATGGCTCTAGGTTGTTCAAAATTCTCTAAAATGTGAAAATATTTTCGACCTTATCATAAAACCTGCTCATTTTATGTGAGATACATTTCATAATTTTTTTATTTTACCCTGCTAAAATTCCAATCTTGGTTGTCGTCCAAGGCTGAATGAAAAATAGGATCGCACACCAAGATGAGTAAATGTAATCACGCTTCTTTCAGCCTCTGAACTCTACATATGAACATCAAAAGAGACACAGCACGAAATAAACTCAAAAGGATAGAAATGCTAATGTGTCCATGCAGCTTACAATGCATCAAATTAATTATAGATTGCACAGAATGTGACCAAAACTTTGTCAAATATGTAGAAAATATTCAAATGACTTCTAAAATTGCCATCAAATTTGTCCCTGAGTGCCGTGTTCTTTGTTTTCCACCTTTTAAAGTGCAAACCATAGTGCATTGTGCCATGACAGTCGCAGAGCACAGGAGCAGGAGAAATAAGTGCTCTTTTTATTTTAGTCGCTAGTCCATTAAACATATTTTCTTTGACTTTTTGCCCCTTGCTCTCTTTGAATAAATGAAGGAGAAGCAGACCAATCACAATCTTTTACCCCACTATGAGCAAACAGCAGTTTATTGTTGTTTGAAAGAAAAGTCTCAACATGCCCACAAAATGTCTCCACAATAGAGCGGTGAAACCCTTTTATATTCAACCCATTTCATTAATTTCCCCCCCATAATGGACTGAATTGATTGGTGAAACCTCTCAAGCTTGAAGCAATTGCCTTATATGACCAAAGCTCAGGAGTTAGGTGGACAAGCAAACATACAGACAGCAGACTAATGCACTGGAGACATTTTGCTGGGGTTTACTTGATGAAAGCAGCATCCCTTGGAGTTTGTTTTCACTCACAAAAGTACAAATAATCAATTTGGTCCAAAGATAAGATGAAGACCGACTAAGACCTCCCTTCAACCACGTCATTTCTCTTAAAAGACATTTGTCTCTGCTAAGTGCTGTGCTTTGAAGGCATGCTCACAGGGCCACAATCAAGATGTCTCGCTTTCCCTCCCTCCAACCACTTGCACTGCATCTAGATTTTGTTCCTGCTGCTGTCAGTTCATAAAGAAATTTATGCAAATTTGCAACCAATGCCATATTTCTTTTCTCTGCAGGTGCTTGCATCAGAAATTTCTAATGGATGCTTGAATAGGTTAATCTTAAAAAAAATGAATAATATTCTATGAGTTCCGTACTGGATACACTGAAATATGAGCTCATTTTGATAAAGATTTATACTGATTTAGCTTTAAATCCCATATGGCTCACCAAAACATACAATGTAATACTTTTTTATCTGCTTGAATGGGGATCCTTTTGTTTGATAGCTAAAAACATGAAAAATTATTAATTGATTGTTGCTTAGTGTGAGTAGTAGATCAACAACAAATATAGCTGCAAGCAGCAATGTGGGGGTCCTAGCAGAATGGCCCAATAGGCAAGGCTTGGGCTGCTCAGGAAGGCGTCTTGAGTCCATGCAACAAGTTTGGCATCGATACATCAATGCATCGCAGAGATACGGCCAAATGTCCCGTTTACGCATCGGCGTAGAGTTTGATTGGCTGTCGCGGTTACACGGAAGTGAAGTAAAAAAATCCACATGATAACTTATGTGCGGCTTGGTCTGAAGATTGTATTTGCCAAGTTCCGTCGAGATTGGACAATCTCAGTGGCCTGAAATGCTTTTTGAAGGTTTTCGATTAAATTCAAAATGGCGGACAATCCAAGATGGCGCTCATGACGTCATGACGTGCATTGACCTCGGCTGCATCCAGGGATTCCATTGGTACCTCATTTGTGACATTTGGACCAAGGGGTCCAAAGTTATGAGCAAAAATGCATTTTGGCTACATATAGCGCCACCTATAGGCCGAACGTCACCAAACTTCTTGGGCCTCTTACCATCTTGGTCGTAAGTCTGTGTTATAAGTTTGACATCATAACATCAAATGGTTACCAAGATATGGCCTCACTTCCGGTTTGGGGGCGTCAACGTCGAATTTGATTGGCTTTTATGGAAAAATGGAAGCCTAATTAAAAATTCCCTTGGATAACTTTTGTGCGGCTTGGTCTTAAGAGTCTATGTGCCAAGTTTCGTGTAAATTGGACAATCTCTGTGACCTGAAATGCTTTTTTAAGCTTTTTGATAAAATTCAAAATGGCGGAAAATCTAGGCATACGCAAATTGACGTCGTAGGGTGCGTTGGACTCGTCATGATCCAAGGATTCCAACGATGCCTCATTTGTGAAATTTGGACCAAGTAGTCCAAAGTTATTAGGCTTAATGCACTTTGAACTTTGACGTGTTGGTGGCGCTAGAGAGTAAGCTCTTGGGGCATGAAAATTCTTGACTTTGGTTTTGGCACTTGGCTGATTAGGTGTGCCAAATTTCACAACTTTTTACCATAGCGTTCATGGGGCTGCCATAGACTTCAATTGCAGCGGAAACGGATTAATAATAATAATAAATATAGCTGCAAGCAGCGATGTGGGGGTCCTAGCAGAATGGCACAATAGGCAAGGCTTGGGCTGCTCAGGAAGGCGTCGTGAGTTCATGCACCAAGTTTGGCATCGATACATCAATGCATCACAGAGATACGGCCAAATGTCCCATTTGCGCGTCGGCATGGAGTTTGATTGGCTGCCGCGGTTACACGGAAGTGAAATAAAAAAATCCACATGATAACTTATGTGCGGCTTAGTCTGAAGATTCTATTTGCCAAGTTCCGTTGAGATTGGACACTCTCAGAGGCCTGAAATGCGTTTTGAAGGTTTTTAATTAAATTCAAAATGGCGGACAATCCAAGATGGCGCACATGACGTCATTAAGTGTGTTGACCTCGTCCCTATCCAGGAATTCTACTGATCCCTCATTTGTGAAATGTGGACCAAGGGGTCCAAAGTTATGAGCAAAAATGCATTTTTGCTACATATAGCGCCACCTATAGGCCGAACGTCACCAAACTTCTTGGGCCTCTTACCTTAGCAGTGTTGAGTCTGTGTCATAAGTTTGACGTCATGATATCAAATGGTTGCCAAGATATGACCTCACTTCCGGTTTGGGGGCGTCAACCTCTAGTTTGATTGGCTTTTATGGAAAAATGGAAGCCTAATTATAAATTCCACATGATAACTTTTGTGCGGCTTCGTCTTAAGAGTCTATGTGCCAAGTTTCGTGAAAATTGGACAATCTCTGTGACCTGAAATGCTTTTTTAAGCTTTTTGATAAAATTCAAAATGGCGGAAAATCTAAGTATACGCAAATTGACGTCATAGGGTGCGTTGGACTCGTCATGATCCAAGGATTCCAATGATGTCTTGTTTGTGAAATTTGGACCAAGTAGTCCAAAGTTATGAAGCTGAATGCACTTTGAACTTTGGCGTGTTGGTGGCGCTAGAGAGTAAGGTCTTGGGTTATGAAATTTCTTGACTTTGGCTTTGGCACTTGGCTGATTACGTGTGCCAAATTTCACAACTTTTTACCATAGCGTTCATGGGGCTGCCATAGACTTCAATTGCAGCGGAAAGTAGAAGAATAATAATAATAATAATAAGAAAAGCTACTAACACAATGGGTTCCTGCAGCTTCGCTGCTAGGACCCCCAATAAATATAGCTGCAAGCAGCGATGTGGGGGTCCTAGCAGAATGGCCCAATAGGGAAGGCTTGGGCCACTCAGGAAGGCGTCGTGAGTCCATGCACCAAGTTTGGCATCGATACATCAATGCATCGCAGAGATACGGCCAAATGTCCCATTTGCGCTTCGGCATGGAGTTTGATTGGCTGCCGCGGTTACAAGGAAGTTAAATAAAAAAATCCACCTGATAACTTATGTGCGGCTTGGTCTGAAGATTCTATGTGCCAAGTTTCGTGGAGATTGGACAATCTTAGTTGCCTGAAATGCGTTTTGAAGGTTTTTAATTAAATTCAAAATGGCGGACAATCCAAGATGGCGCAAATAACGTCATTGAGTGTGTTGACCTCGACCATATCCAGGGATTCCATTGGTACCTCATTTATGAAATTTAGACCAAGGGGTCCAAAGATATGGGCAAAAATGCAATTTGGCTACATATAGCGCCATCTATAGGCCGAACGTCACCAAACTTCTTGGGCCTCTTACCTTAGCAGTCTTGAGTCTGTGTTATAAGTTTGACGTCATAACATCAAATGGTCGCCAAGATATGACCTCACTTCCGGTTTGGGGGCGTCAACCTCGAGTTTGATTGGCTTTTATGGAAAAATGGAAGCCTAATTAAAAATTCCACACGATAACTTTTGTGCGGCTTGGTCTTAAGAGTCTATGTGCCAAGTTTCATGATAATTGGACAATCTGTGTGACCTGAAATGCTTTTTTAAGCTTTTTGATAAAATTCAAAATGGCGGAAAATCTAAGCATACGCAAATTGACGTCATAGGGTGCGTTGGACTCGTCATGATCCAAGGATTCCAATGATATCTTGATTATGAAATTTGGGCCAAGTATTCAAAAGTTATTAAGCTGAATGCACTTTGAACTTTGACGTGTTGGTGGCGCTAGAGAGTAAGCTCTTGGGGCATAAAAATTCTTGAGTGTTTTATTGGCACTTGGCTGATTACGTGTGCCAAATTTCACAACTTTCTCGCATTGCGTTCATGGGGCTGCCATAGACTTCAATTGCAGCGGAAACGGATGAATAATAATAATAAATATAGCTGCAAGCAGCAATGTGGGGGTCCTAGCAGAATGGCACAATAGGGAAGGCTTGGGCTGCTCAGGAAGGCGTCGTGAGTCCATGCACCAAGTTTGGCATCGATACATCAATGCATCGCAGAGATACGGCCAAATGTCCCATTTGCGCGTCGGCATGGAGTTTGATTGGCTGCCGCGGTTACACGGAAGTGAAATAAAAAAATCCACATAATAACTTATGTGCGGCTTGGTCTGAAGATTTTATGTGCCAAGTCTCGTGGAGATTGGACAATCTTAGTGGCCTGAAATGCGTTTTGAAGGTTTTTGATTAAATTCAAAATGGCGGACAATCCAAGATGGCGCAAATTACGTCATTGAGTGGGTTGACCTCGTCCTTATCCAGGGATTCTACTGGTACCTCATTTGTGAAATGTGGACCAAGGGGTCCAATGATATGAGCAAAAATGCATTTTTGCTACATATAGCGCCACCTATAGGCCGAACGTCACCAAACTTCTTGGGCCACTTACCTTAGCAGTCTTGAGTCTGTGTTATAAGTTTGACGTCATGATATCAAATGGTTGCCAAGATATGACCTCACTTCCGGTTTGGGGGCGTCAACCTCGAGTTTGATTGGCTTTTATGGATAAATGGAAGACTAATTAAAAATTCCCTTGGATAACTTTTGTGCGGCTTGGTCTGAAGAGTCTATGTGCCAAATTTCGTGATAATTGGACAATCTCTGTGACCTGAAATGCTTTTTTAAGCTTTTTGATAAATTTCAAAATGGCGGAAAATCTAGGTATACGCAAATTGACGTCATAGGGTGCGTTGGACTCGTCATGATCCAAGGATTCCAACGATGCCTCATTTGTGAAATTTGGACCATGGAGTCCAAAGTTATTAGGCTTAATGTACTTTGAACTTTGACGTGTTGGTGGCGCTAGAGAGTAAGCTCTTGGGGCATGAAAATTCTTGACTTTGGCTTTGGCACTTGGCTGATTACGTGTGCCAAATTTCACAACTTTTTACCATAGCGTTCATGGGGCTGCCATAGACTTCAATTGCAGCGGAAAGTAGAAGAATAATAAATATAGCTGCAAGCAGCAATGTGGGGGTCCTAGCAGAATGGCACAATAGGGAAGGCTTGGGCTGCTCAGGAAGGCGTCGTGAGTCCATGCACCAAGTTTGGCATCGATACATCAATGCATCGCAGAGATACGGCCAAATGTCCCATTTGCGTGTCGGCATGGAGTTTGAGTGGCTGCCGCGGTTACACGGAAGTTAAATAAAAAAATCCACATAATAACTTATGTGCGGCTTGGTCTGAAGATTCTATGTGCCAAGTCTCGTGGAGATTGGACAATCTTAGTGGCCTGAAATGCGTTTTGAAGGTTTTTGATTAAATTCAAAATGGCGGACAATCCAAGATGGCGCAAATGACGTCATTAAGTGTGTTGACCTCGTCCTTATCCAGGGATTCTACTGGTACCTCATTTGTGAAATGTGGACCAAGGGGTCCAAAGTTATCAGCAAAAATGCATTTTTGATACATATAGCGCCACCTATAGGCCGAACGTCACCAAACTTCTTGGGCCTCTTACCTTTGCAGTCTTGAGTCTGTGTTATAAGTTTGACGTCATGATATCAAATGGTTGCCAAGATATGACCTCACTTCCGGTTTGGGGGCGTCAACCTCAAGTTTGATTGGCTTTTATGGTAAAATGGAAGCCTAATTAAAAATTCCACACGATAACTTTTGTGCGGCTTGGTCTTAAGAGTCTATGTGCCAAGTTTCGTGAAAATTGGACAATCTCTGTGACCTGAAATGCTTTTTTAAGCTTTTTGATAAAATTCAAAATGGCGTAAAATCTAGGTATACGCAAATTGACGTCATAGGGTGCGTTGGACTCGTCATGATCCAAGGATTCCAATGATGCCTTGTTTGTGAAATTTGGACCAAGTAGTCAAAAGTTATTAGGCTGAATGCACTTTGAACTTTGGCGTGTTGGTGGCGCTAGAGAGTAAGCTCTTGGGCCATGAAAATTCTTGAGTTTGTGATTGGCACTTGGCTAATTAAGTGTGCCAAATTTCACAACTTTTTACCATAGCGTTCATGGGGCTGCCATAGACTTCAATTGCAGCAGAAACGGATTAATAATAATAATAGGAAAAGCTACTAACTCAATGGGTTCCTGCAGCTTCGCTGCTAGGACCCCCAAATATAGCTGCAAGCAGCAATGTGGGGGTCCTAGCAGAATGGCACAATAGGGAAGGCTTGGAACGCTCAGGAAGGCGTCGTGAGTCCATGCACCAAGTTTGGCATCGATACATCAATGCATCGCAGAGATACGGCCAAATGTCCCATTTTCGCGTCGGCATGGAGTTTGATTGACTGCCGCGGTTACACGGAAGTTAAATAAAAATATCCACATAATAACTTATATGCGGCTTGGTCTGAAGATTCTATGTGCCAAGTCTCGTTGAGATTGGACAATCTTAGTGGCCTGAAATGCGTTTTGAAGGTTTTTGATTAAATTCAAAATGGCGGACAATCCAAGATGGCGCAAATAACATCATTAAGTGTGTTGACCTCGACGTTATCCAGGGATTCTATTGATACCTCATTTGTGAAATTTGGACCAAGGGGTCCAAAGATATAAGCAAAAATGCATTTTTGCTACTTATAGCGCCACCTATAGGCCGAACGTCACCAAACTTCTTGGGCCTCTTACCTTAGCAGTCTTGAGTTTGTGTTATAAGTTTGACGTCATGATATCAAATGGTTTAAAGATATGACCTCATTTCCGGTTTGGGGGCGTCAACCTCGAGTTTGATTGGCTTTTATTGAAAAATGGAAGCCTAATTGAAAATTCCCTTGTATAACTTTTGTGCGGCTTGGTCTTAAGAGTCTATGTGCCAAGTTTCGTGAAAATTGGACAATCTCTGTGATCTGAAATGCTTTTTTAAGCTTTTTGCTAAAATTCAAAATGGCGGAAAATCTTGGCATACGCAAAGTGACGTCATAGGGTGCGTTGGACTCGTCATGATCCAAGGATTCCAATGATGTCTTGTTTGTAAAATTTGGACCAAGTAGTCCAAAGTTATTAGGCTGAATGCACTTTGAACTTTGGCGTGTTGGTGGCGCTAGAGAGTAAGCTCTTGGGGCATGAAATTTCTTGACTTTGGCTTTGGCACTTGGCTGATTACGTGTGCCAAATTTCACAACTTTTTACCATAGCGTTCATGGGGCTGCCATAGACTTCAATTGCAGCGGAAAGTAGAAGAAATATAGCTGCAAGCAGCGATATGGGGGCCTAGCAGAATGGCACAATAGGGAAGGCTTGGGCTGCTCAGGAAGGCTTCGTGAGTCCATGCACCAAGTTTGGCCTCGATACATCAATGCATTGCAGAGATATGGCCAAATGTCCCGTTTGCGTGTCGGCGTAGAGTTTGATTGGCTGCCGCGGGTAAACGGAAGTGTAATAAAAAAATCCACGTAATAATTTATGTGCGGCTTGGTCTGAAGATTCTATGTACCAAGTCCTGTGATGATTAGGCAATCTGCGTGGCCTGAAATGCTTTTTTAAGGTTTTCGATTAAATTCAAAATGGCGGTAAATCCAAGATGGCGCTGATGACGTCATGAGGTGCGTTGACCTCGACTATATCGAGGGATTAAAATGATACCTCATTTGTGACATTTGGACCAAGGGCTCCAAAGATATGAGCAAAAATGCATTTTAGCTGCTTATAGCGCCACCTATTGGCCAAACGTCATCAAACTTCTTGGGCCTCTTACCTCAGTGGTCTTGAGTCTGTGTTAGAAGTTTGACGTCATAATATCAAATGGTTGCCAAGATATGACCTCACTTCCGGTTTGGGGGCGTCAACCTCGAGTTTGATTGGCTTTTATGAAAAAATGGAAGCCTAATTAAAAATTCCACACGATAACTTTTGTGCGGCTTGGTCTTAAGAGTCTATGTGCCAAGTTTCGTGATAATTGGACAATCTCTGTGACCTGAAATGCTTTTTTAAGCTTTTTGATCAAATTCAAAATGGCGGAAAATCTAACTATACGCAAATTGACGTCATAGGGTGCGTTGGACTCGGCATGATCCAAGGATTCCAACGATGCCTCATTTGTGAAATTTGGACCAAGTAGTCCAAAGTTATTAGGCTGAATGCACTTTGAACTTTGGCGTGTTGGTGGCGCTAGAGAGTAAGCTCTTGGGTCATGAAAATTCTTGACTTTGGCTTTGGCACTTGGCTGATTACGTGTGCGAAATTTCACAACTTTTTACCATAGCGTTCATGGGGCTGCCATAGACTTCATTTGCAGAAGAAAGTAGATCGATAAATATAGCTGCAAGCAGCGATGTGGGGGTCCTAGCAGAGTGGCACAATAGGGAAGGCTTGGGCCGCTCAGGAAGGCGTCGTGAGTCCATGCACCAAGTTTGGCATCGATACATCAATGCATCGCAGAGATACGGCCAAATGTCCCATTTGCTCGTTGGCATGGAGTTTGATTGGCTGCCGCGGTTACACGGAAGTGAAATAAAAAAATCCACATAATAACTTATGTGCGGCTTGGTCTGAAGATTCTATGTGCCAAGTCTCGTGGAGATTGGACAATCTTAGTGGCCTGAAATGCGTTTTGAAGGTTTTTGATTAAATTCAAAATGGCGGACAATCCAAGATGGCGCAGATGACGTCATGATGTGCATTGACCTAAGCTGCATCCAGGGATTCCATTGGTACCTCATTTGTGATATTTGGACCAAGGGGTCCAAAGATATGAGCAAAAATGCATTTTTGCTACATACAGCGCCACCTATAGGCCGAACGTCACCAAACTTCTTGGGCCTCTTACCTTTCCAGTCTTGAGTCTGTGTTACAAGTTTGACGTCATGATATCAAATGGTTGCCAAGATATGACCTCACTTCCGGTTTGGGGGCGTCAACCTCGAGTTTGATTGGCTTTTATGGAAAAATGGAAGCCTAATTAAAAATTCCACACGATAACTTTTGTGCGGCTTGGTCTTAAGAGTCTATGTGCCAAGTTTCGTGAAAATTGGACAATCTCTGTGACCTGAAATGCTTTTTTAAGCTTTTTGATAAAATTCAAAATGGCGGAAAATCTAAGTATACGCAAATTGACGTCATAGGGTGCGTTGGACTCGTCATGATCCAAGGATTCCAATGATGTCTTGTTTTTGAAATTTGGGCCAAGTATTCAAAAGTTATTAGGCTGAATGCACTTTGAACTTTGACGTGTTGGTGGCGCTAGAGAGCAAGGTCTTGGGCCATGAAAATTCTTGAGTTTGCTTTTGGCACTTGGCTGATTAAGTGTGCCAAATTTCACAACTTTTTACCATAGCGTTCATGGGGCTGCCATAGACTTCAATTGCAGCAGAAAGTAGAGGAATAATAATAATAATAATAATAATAGGAAAAGCTACTAACTCAATGGGTTCCTGCAGCTTCGCTGCTAGGACCCCCAATAAATATAGCTGCAAGCAGCAATGTGGGGGTCCTAGCAGAATGTTACAATAGGGAAGGCTTGGGCCGCTCAGGAATGCGTCGTGAGTCCATGCACCAAGTTTGGCATCGATACATCAATGCATCGCAGAGATACGGCCAAATGTCCCATTTGCTCGTCGGCATGGAGTTTGATTGGCTGCCGCGGTTACACAGAAGTGAAATAAAAAAATCCACATAATAATTTATGTGTGGCTTGGTCTGAAGATTCTATGTGCCAAGTCCCGTGGAGATTGGACAATCTTAGTGGCCTGAAATGCGTTTTGAAGGTTTTTGATTAAATTCAAAATGGCGGACAATCCAAGATGGCACAAATGACATCATTAAGTGTGTTGACCTCTTCTATATCCAGGGATTCTAGGGATACTTCATTTGTGAAATGTGGACCAAGGGGTCCAAAGATATGAGCAAAAATGCATTTTTGCTACATATAGCGCCACCTATAGGCCGAACGTCACCAAACTTCTTGGGCCTCTTACCTTAGCAGTCTTGAGTCTGTGTTATAAGTTTGACGTCATGATATCAAATGGTTGCCAAGATATGACCTCACTTCCGGTTTGGGGGCGTCAACCTCGAGTTTGATTGGCTTTTATGGAAAAATGGAAGCCTAATTAAAAATTCCACACGATAACTTTTGTGCGGCTTGGTCTTAAGAGTCTATGTGCCAAGTTTCGTGATAATTGGACAATCTCTGTGACCTGAAATGCTTTTTTAAGCTTCTTGATAAAATTCAAAATGGCGGAAAATCTAAGTATACGCAAATTGACGTCATAGGGTGCGTTGGGCTCGTCATGATCCAAGGATTCCAACGATGCCTCATTTGTGAAATTTGGACCAAGTAGTCCAATGTTATTAGGCTGAATGCACTTTGAACTTTGGTGTGTTGGTGGCGCTAGAGAGTAAGATCTTGGGGGCATGAAAATTCTTGATATTGGCTTTGGCACTTAGCTGATTACGTGTGCCAAATTTCACAACTTTTTACCATAGCATTCATGGGGCTGCCATAGACTTCAATTGCAGCAGAAACGGATTAATAATAATAGGAAAAGCTACTAACTCAATGGGTTCCTGCAGCTTCGCTGCTAGGACCCCCAAATATAGCTGCAAGCAGCAATGTGGGGGTCCTAGCAGAATGGCACAATAGGGAAGGCTTGGAACGCTCAGGAAGGCGTCGTGAGTCCATGCACCAAGTTTGGCATCGATACATCAATGCATCACATAGATACTGCCAAATGTCCCATTTGTGCATCGGCATGGAGTTTGATTGGCTGCCGCAGTTACAGGGAAGTTAAATAAAAAAATCCATATAATAACTTATGTGCGGCATGGTCTGAAGATTATATGTGCCAAGTCCCGTGGAGATTGGACAATCTTAGTGGCCTGAAATGCGTTTTGAAGGTTTTTGATTAAATTCAAAATGGCGGACAATCCAAGATGGCGCAGATGACGTCATTAAGTGTGTTGACCTCGTCCTGATCCAGGGATTCCACTGGTACCTCATTTGTGAAATGTGGACCAAGGGGTCCAAAGATATGAGCAAAAATGCATTTTTGCTACATATAGCGCCACCTATAGGCCAAACGTCACCAAACTTCTTGGGCCTCTTACTTTAGCAGTCTTGAGTGTGTGTTATTAGTTTGACGTCATGATATCAAATGGTTGCCAAGATATGACCTCACTTCCGGTTTGGGGGCGTCAACCTCGAGTTTGATTGGCTTTTATGGAAAAATGGAAGCCTAATTAAAAATTTCACACGATAACTTTTGTGCGGCTTGGTCTTAAGAGTCTATGTGCCAAGTTTCGTGATAATTGGACAATCTCTGTGACCTGAAATGCTTTTTTAAGCTTTTTGATAAAATTCAAAATGGCGGAAAATCTAAGTATACGCAAATTGACGTCATAGGGTGCGTTGGACTCGTCATGATCCAAGGATTCCAACGATGCCTCATTTGTGAAATTTGGACCAAGTAGTCCAAAGTTATTAGGCTTAATGCACTTTGAACTTTGACGTGTTGGTGGCGCTAGAGAGTAAGCTCTTGGGGCATGAATATTCTTGACTTTGGCTTTGGCACTTGGCTGATTACGTGTGCCAAATTTCACAACTTTCTCGCATAGCGTTCATGGGGCTGCCATAGACTTCAATTGCAGCAGAAACGGATCAATAATAATAAGAAAAGCTACTAACACAATGGGTTCCTGCAGCTTCGCTGCTAGGACCCCCAAATATAGCTGCAAGCAGCGATGTGGGGGTCCTAGCAGAATGGCCCAATAGGCAAGGCTTGGGCTGCTCAGGAAGGGGTCGTGAGTCCATGCACCAAGTTTGGCATCGATACATCAATGCATCGCAGAGATACAACCAAATGTCCCGTTTGCGCGTCGGCGTAGAGTTTGATTGGCTGTCGCGGTTAAACGGAAGTGAAATAAAAAAATCCACATGATAACTTATGTGCGGCTTGGTCTGAAGATTCTATTTGCCAAGTTCCGTCGAGATTGGACAATCTCAGTGGCCTGAAATGCTTTTTGAAGGTTTTCGATTAAATTCAAAATGGCGGACAATCCAAGATGGCGCTCATGACGTCATGATGTGCATTGACCTCGGATGCATCCAGGGATTCAACTGGTTCCTCATTTGTGAAATTTGGATCAAGTAGTCCAAAGTTATGCATTTGGATGCACTTTGAACTTTGACGTGTTGGTGGCGCTAGTGAGTAAGCACTTGGGCCATGAAATTTCTTGACTTTGGCTTTGGCACTTGGCTGATTACGTTTGCCAAATTTCACAACTTTCTCGCATTGCGTTAATTGGCTGCCATAGATAGCGCCACCTATAAGCCAAATGTCACCCAACCTCTTGTGCCTCTTACAGTAGGGGTCTTGAGTCTGTGTTAGAAGTTTGATGTCATAACACCAAATGGTTTCGAAGATAAGGCCTCACTTCCGCTTTGGCGGAGTCAACCTCGAGTTTGATTGGCTTTTATGGAAAATCGGAATACTAATTAAGAAATTCCACACAATAACTTTTGTAAGGCTTGGTCTGAAGATTCTATGTGCCAAGTTTCGTGGAGATCGGACAATCTGCGTGGCATGAAATGCTTTTTTAAGCTTTTTGATTAAATTCAAAATGGCGGACATTGTAGACATAGGCCAATGACGTCATAGGTTGCGTTGGACTCGACATGATCCAAGGATTCGAAGAATGCCTCATTTGTGAAATTTGGACCAAGTCGTCCAAAGTTATGCATTTGGATGCACTTTGAACTTTGATGTGTTGGTGGCGCTAGTGAGTAAGCACTTGGGCCATGAAATTTCTTGACTTTGGCTTTGGCACTTGGCTGATTACGTTTGCCAAATTTCACAACTTTCTCGCAGTGCGTTCATGGGGCTAACATAGATAGCGCCACCTATAGGCCAAACGTCACCAAACTTCTTGTGCCTCTTACAGTAGGGGTCTTGAGTGTGTGTTAGAAGTTTGATGTCATAACATAAAATGGTTGCCAAGATATGGCCTCACTTCCGCTTTGGCGGCGTTAACCTCGAGTTTGATTGGCTTTTATGGAAAATCGGAATACTAATTAAGAAATTCCACACAATAACTTTTGTGCGGCTTGATCTGAAGATTCTATGTGCCAAGTTTCGTGGAAATCAGACAATCTGCATGGCCTGAAATGCTTTTTTATGCTTTTTGATTAAATTCAAAATGGCGGAAATTGTAGTAATAGGCCAATGACGTCATAGGACGATTTAGACTAGACATGATCCAAGGATTCCAATGATGTCTCAGTTGTGAAATTTGGACCAATAAGTCCAAAGATATGAGCAAAAATGCATTTCTGCTGCATATAGCGCCACCTATAGGCCAGACGTCACCAAACTTCTTGGGCCTCTTACAATAGGGCTCTTGAGTCTTTTATCGAAGTTTGACGTCATAACATCAAATGGTTGCCAAGATATGGCCTCACTTCCGCTTTGGCGGCGTCTACCTTGAGTTTGATTGGCTTTTATGCAAATTCAAAAGCCTAATTAAAAATTCCACATGATAACTTTTGTGCGGCTTGGTCTGAAGATTCTATGTGCCAAGTTTCGTGGAGATCGGACAATCTGCGTGGCCTGAAATGCTTTTTTAAGCTTTTTGATTAAATTCAAAATGGCGGACATTGTAGGCATTGGCCAGTGATATCATTGGGTGCGTTGGACTCGTGATGATCCAAGGATTCCAGCAATACCTTATTTGTGAAATTTGGACCAAGTAGTCCAAAGTTATGCATTTAGATGCACTTTGAACTTTGACGTGTTGGTGGCGCTAGTGAGTAAGCACTTGGGCCATGAAATTTCTTGACTTTGCTTTTGGCACTTGGCTGATTACGTGTGCCAAATTTCACAACTTTCCCGCAATGCGTTAATGGGGCTGCCATAGACTTCAATTGCAGCGGAAAGTAGATCAATAATAATAGGAATACCTACTAACACAATGGGGTTCCTGCAGCTTTGCTGCTAGGACCCCCAATAATAAGAAAAGCTACTAACACAATGGGTTCCTGCAGCTTCGCTGCTAGGACCCCCAATAATAGGAAAAGCTACTAACTCAATGGGTTCCTGCAGCTTCGCTGCTAGGACCCCCAAATATAGCTGCAAGCAGCGATGTGGGGGTCCTAGCAGAATGGCACAATAGGGAAGGCTTGGGCCGTTCAGGAAGGCGTCGTGAGTCCATGCACCAAGTTTAGCATCTATATATCAATGCATCGCAGAGATACGGCCAAATGTCCCATTTGCGCGTCGGCATGGAGTTTGATTGGCTGCCGCGGTTACACGGAAGTGAAATAAAAAAATCCACATAATAACTTATTTGCGGCTTGGTCTGAAGATTCTATGTGCCAAGTCTCGTGGAGATTGGACAATTTTAGTGGCCTGAAATGCGTTTTGAAGGTTTTTGATTAAATTCAAAATGGCGGACAATCCAAGATGGCGCAAATGACGTCATTAAGTGTGTTGACCTCGTCCTTATCCAGGGATTCTACTGGTACCTCATTTGTGAAATGTGGACCAAGGGGTCCAAAGATATGAGCAAAAATGCATTTTTGCTACATATAGCGCCACCTATAGGCCGAACGTCACCAAACTTCTTGGGCCTCTTACCTTACCAGTCTTGAGTCTGTGTTATAAGTTTGACGTCATGATATCAAATGGTTGCCAAGATATGACCTCACTTCCGGTTTGGGGGCGTCAACCTCGAGTTTGATTGGCTTTTATGGAAAAATTGAAGCCTAATTAAAAATTCCACACGATAACTTTTGTGCGGCTTGGTCTTAAGAGTCTATGTGCCAAGTTTCGTGATAATTGGACAATCTCTGTGACCTGAAATGCTTTTTTAAGCTTTTTGATAAAATTCAAAATGGCGGAAAATCTAAGTATACGCAAATTGACGTCATAGGGTGCGTTGGACTCGACATGATCCAAGGATTCCAACGATGCCTCATTTGTGAAATTTGGACCAAGTAGTCCAAAGTTATTAGGCTGAATGCACTTTGAACTTTGGCGTGTTGGTGGCGCTAGAGAGTAAGCTCTTGGGGCATGAAAATTCTTGATATTGGCTTTGGCACTTGGCTGATTACGTGTGCCAAATTTCACAACTTTTTACCATAGCGTTCATGGGGCTGCCATAGACTTCAATTGCAGCGGAAACGGATTAATAATAATAATAATAATAAATATAGCTGCAAGCAGCGATGTGGGGGTCCTAGCAGAATGGCACAATAGGCAAGGCTTGGGCCGCTCAGGAAGGCGTCGTGAGTCCATGCACCAAGTTTGGCATCGATACATCAATGCATCGCAGAGATACGGCCAAATGTCCCATTTGCGCGTCGGCATGGAGTTTGATTGACTGCCGCGGTTACACGGAAGTTGAATAAAAATATCCAAATAATAACTTATGTGCGGCTTGGTCTGAAGATACTATGTGCCAAGTCTCGTGGAGATTGGACAATCTTAGTGGCCTGAAATGCGTTTTGAAGGTTTTTGATTAAATTCAAAATGGCGGACAATCCAAGATGGCGCAAATAACGTCATTAAGTGTGTTGACCTCGACGTTATCCAGGGATTCTATTGATACCTCATTTGTGAAATTTGGACCAAGGGGTCCAAAGATATAAGCAAAAATGCATTTTTGCTACTTATAGCGCCACCTATAGGCCGAACGTCACCAAACTTCTTGGGCCTCTTACCTTAGCAGTCTTGAGTTTGTGTTATAAGTTTGAAGTCATGATATCAAATGGTTGCCAAGATATGACCTCATTTCCGGTTTGGGGGCGTCAACCTCGAGTTTGATTGGCTTTTATGGAAAAATGGAAGCCTAATTGAAAATTCCCTTGGATAACTTTTGTGCGGCTTGGTCTTAAGAGTCTATGTGCCAAGTTTCGTGAAAATTGGACAATCTCTGTGATCTGAAATGCTTTTTTAAGCTTTTTGCTAAAATTCAAAATGGCGGAAAATCTAAGCATACGCAAATTGACGTCATAGGGTGCGTTGGACTCGTCATGATCCAAGGATTCCAACGATGCCTCATTTGTGAAATTTGGACCAAGTAGTCCAAAGTTATGAGGCTGAATGCACTTTGAACTTTGGCGTGTTGGTGGCGCTAGAGAGTAAGGTCTTGGGATATGAAATTTCTTGACTTTGGCTTTGGCACTTGGCTGATTACGTGTGCCAAATTTCACAACTTTTTACCATAGCGTTCATGGGGCTGCCATAGACTTCAATTGCAGCGGAAAGTAGAAGAATAATAAATAAATATAGCTGCAAGCAGCGATGTGGGGGTCCTAGCAGTATGGCACAATAGGCAAGGCTTGGGCTGCTCAGGAAGGCGTCTTGAGTCCATGCAACAAGTTTGGCATCGATACATCAATGCATCGCAGAGATACGGCCAAATGTCCCGTTTACGCATCGGCGTAGAGATTGATTGGCTGTCGCGGTTAAACGGAAGTGAAATAAAAAAATCCACATGATAACTTATGTGCGGCTTGGTCTGAAGATTCTATTTGCCAAGTTCCGTCGAGATTGGACAATCTCAGTGGCCTGAAATGCTTTTTGAAGGTTTTCGATTAAATTCAAAATGGCGGACAATCCAAGATGGCGCTCATGACGTCATGACGTGCATTGACCTCGGCTGCATCCAGGGATTCCATTGGTACCTCATTTGTGACATTTGGACCAAATGGTCCAAAGATATGAGCAAAAATGCATTTTGGCTACATATAGCGCCACCTATAGGCCAAACATCACCAAACTTCCTCGGCCTCTTACCATCTTGGTCTTGAGTCTGTGTTATAAGTTTGACGTCATAATATCAAATGGTTGCCAAGATATGGCCTCACTTCCGGTTTGGGGGCGTCAACCTCGAGTTTGATTGGGTTTTATGGAAAATCGGAAGCCTAATTAAAAATTCCACACGATAACTTTTGTGCGGCTTGGTCTGAAGAGTCTATGTGCCAAGTTTCGTGACGATTTGACAATTTGTTTGATCTGAAATGCTTTTTTAAGCTTTTTGATAAAATTCAAAATGGCGGAAAATCTAAGTATACGCAAATTGACGTCATAGGGTGCGTTGGACTCGTCATGATCCAAGGATTCCAACGATGCCTCATTTGTGAAATTTGGACAAAGTAGTCCAAAGTTATTAGGCTGAATGCACTTTGAACTTTGGCATGTTGGTGGCGCTAGAGAGTAAGCTCTTGGGGCATGAAAATTCTTGACTTTGCCTTTGGCACTTGGCTGATTACGTGTGCCAAATTTCACAACTTTCTCGCATAGCGTTCATGGGGCTGCCATAGACTTCAATTGCAGCAGAAACGGATCAATAATAATAAGAAAAGCTACTAACACAATGGGTTCCTGCAGCTTCGCTGCTAGGACCCCCAATAATAAATATAGCTGCAAGTAGCGATGTGGGGGTCCTAGCAGAATGGCACAATAGGCAAGGCTTGGGCTTCTCAGGAAGGCGTCGTGAGTTCATGCAACAAGTTTGGCATCGATACATCAATGCATCGCAGAGATACGGCCAAATGTCCCTTTTGCGCGTCGGCATGGAGTTTGATTGGCTGTCGCGGTTACACGGAAGTGAAATAAAAAAATCCACATGATAACTTATGTGCGGCTTGGTCTGAAGATTCTATGTGCCAAGTTCCGTTGAGATTGGACAATCTCAGTGGCCTGAAATGCTTTTTGAAGGTTTTTGATTAAATTCAAAATGGCGGACAATCCAAGATGGCGCAAATAACGTCATTGAGTGTGTTGACCTCGACCTTATCCAGGGATTCTATTGATACCTCATTTATGAAATTTGGACCAAGGGGTCCAAAAATATGAGCAAAAATGCATTTTTGCTACTTATAGCGCCACCTATAGGCTGAACGTCACCAAACTTCTTGGGCCTCTTACCTTAGCAGTCTTGAGGTTGTGTTATAAGTTTGACGTCAAGATATCAAATGGTTGCCAAGATATGACCTCACTTCCGGTTTGGGGGCGTTAATCTCGAGTTTGATTGGCTTTTATGGAAAAATGGAAGCCTAGTTAAAAATTCCACATGATAACTCTTGTGGGGCTTGGTCTTAAGAGTCTATGTGCCAAGTCTCGTGGAGATTGGACAATCTTAGTGGCCTGAAATGCGTTTTGAAGGTTTTTGATTAAATTCAAAATGGCGGACATTCCAAGATGGAACTGATGACGTCATGATGTGCATTGACCTCGACTTCATCCAGGGATTCCATTGGTACCTCATTTGTGACATTTGGACCAAGTGGTCCAAAGATATGAGCAAAAATGCATATTTGATACATATAGCGCCACCTATAGGCCGAACGTCACCAAACTTCTTGGGCCTCTTACCTTTGCAGTCTTGAGTCTGTGTCATAAGTTTGACGTCATAACATCAAATGGTTGCCAAGATATGACCTCACTTCCGGTTTGGGGGCGTCAACCTCGAGTTTGATTGGCTTTTATGGAAAAATGGAAGCCTAATTAAAAATTCCACACGATAACTTTTGTGCGGCTTGGTCTTAAGAGTCTATGTGCCAAGTTTCGTGATAATTGGACAATCTCTGTGACCTGAAATGCTTTTTTAAGCTTTTTGATAAAATTCAAAATGGCGGAAAATCTGAGCACACGCAAATTGACGTCATAGGGTGCGTTGGACTCGTCATGATCCAAGGATTCCAACGATGCCTCATTTGTGAAATTTGGACCAAGTAGTCAAAAGTTATTAGGCTGAATGCACTTTGAACTTTGGCGTGTTGGTGGCGCTATAGAGTAAGCTCTTGGGGCATGAAAAATCTTGACTTTGGTTTTGGCACTTGGCTGATTACGTGTGCCAAATTTCACAACTTTTTACCATAGCGTTCATGGGGCTGCCATAGACTTCAATTGCAGCGGAAAGTAGAGGAATAATAAGAAAAGCTAGTAACACAATGGGTTCCTGCAGCTTCGCTGCTAGGACCCCCAAATATAGCTGCAAGCAGCGATGTGGGGGTCCTAGCAGAATGGCACAATAGGCAAGGCTTGGGCCGCTCAGGAAGGGGCCGTGAGTCCATGCACCAAGTTTGGCATCGATACATCAATGCATCGCAGTGATACGGCCAAATGTCCCGTTTGCGCGTCGGCGTAGAGTTTGATTGGCTGTTGCGGTTAAACGGAAGTGAAGTAAATAAATCCACATGATAACTTATGTGCGGCTTGGTCTGAAGATTCTATGTGCCAAGTTCCGTGGAGATTGGACAATCTCAGTGGTCTGAAATGTTTTTTGAAGGTTTTCGATTAAATTCAAAATGGCGGAAAATCCAAGATGGTGCTGATGACGTCATGATGTGCTTTGACCTCGTCTTTATCCAGGGATTCCATTGGTACCTCACTTGTGAAATTTGGTCCAAGAGGTCCAAAGATATGAGCAAATATGCATTTTTGCTACATATAGCGCCACCTATAGGCCAAACGTCACCAAACTTCGTTGGCCTCTTTCCGTCCTGGTCTTGAGTCTGTGTTATAAGTTTGACGTCATGATATCAAATGGTTGCCAAGATATGACCTCACTTCCGGTTTGGGGGCGTCAACCTCGAGTTTGATTGGCTTTTATGGAAAAATGGAAGCCTAATTAAAAATTCCCTTGGATAACTTTTGTGCGGCTTGGTCTTAAGAGTCTATGTGCCAAGTTTCGTGAAAATTGGACAATCTCTGTGACCTGAAATGCTTTTTTAAGTTTTTTGATAAAATTCAAAATGGCGGAAAATCTAAGTATACGCAAATTGACGTCATAGGGTGCGTTGGACTCGTCATGATCCAAGGATTCCAAGGATGCCTCATTTGTGAAATTTGGACCAAGTAGTCCAAAGTTATTAGGCTGAATGCACTTTGAACTTTGGCGTGTTGGTGGCGCTAGAGAGTAAGCTCTTGGGGCATGAAATTTCTTGATATTGGCTTTGGCACTTGGCTGATTACGTGTGCCAAATTTCACAACTTTTTACCATAGCGTTCATGGGGCTGCCATAGACTTCAATTGCAGCGGAAACGGATTAATAATAATAATAATAATAGGAAAAGCTACTAACTCAATGGGTTCCTGCAGCTTCGCTGCTAGGACCCCCAATAATAATAGGAAAAGCTACTAACTCAATGGGTTCCTGCAGCTTCGCTGCTAGGACCCCCAATTAAGAGACTTCAAGAATCCTCAATGTTTTATTACTTTACGGAGAACGTAAAGAGAGAAATGAAGGAACCAGGTTTTGTTTTTGTGATCATGCAAGTCAAATTCAATGCAGAAAAGAGGTGAACAAAGGTGTCCAGCTTGCTCCTTTCATATTATTATTGTCATCTTTTGGTGTCTCATAATGGCCAAGATACATTAGGGGGTCTCTATGGACCGACATTATTGGGTAGACTTGGCTCTTCACTCTGTGTTCTTTGTTTTTAAGCCCACTTCCTCTTTCAAACCAATGCTGCTTCCTACCTAATACAGTAATGGTGGGGAGTAAATTTTTAGATAATCTGCACTGTGACAGGCATAAAACTGTGTAAATGATGAAAGCGATTATGTAAAAGCTGAACATCACCCGAACTGTTCTGATTAAAGACTCCATTTGCAGTCCCATTTCCATTTTTTTTTCAGGGGACTTCTTTATGTATTCATTTATTGGTTATTGCTTGGTCATTACATTTAAAGAGTGTATTTTGTTTTATATGAATTAACTGGTTTATTGATTACCATCTTAGCATTTGATTTATGTTACAGTAAAGCTCAATTAGTCTTTGATACAGCTCCACTGATTCTGATTTTTGTAAGTCAGTATTTTGGAAGATAATTGAGCATTTACTAAGGCACTGTATCTGTGAAGCAATTCCTAGGTATTTATATGTCATCTAAGTACTTCCATTTAATGTGTTTTTACACCTTTAATCTACATTTCAGAGGGGAATACTGTACTCTCTAGTCAACTGCATTTATTTGACACCTCTAGTTATTCATCAAACAAAAATCTTGCACAAAGGATAATGCAACAAAATGTGCAATACAATAAAGATTAATCCACTGGTTTCCAAACTTTTTTGTCATCATAGCTTTACTAGATATTGATGACATTGAAATGAGGCATTATAGTAGATCAAACCATTTAATTTCTGGCTGCTCCATGAGTGTCCATGAATGTTGCTCACACGAGATTGCTTCATACTTCGTAATACTGCTTTTTGCTGCCAACATGTATGCAAGATTATTCATGCAGGACTTTTGAGGAATGGAGTATTTACTTTTGTTCAAATTATTTTTCAAAATATTAGTATTATCATTTGATATTTTATATCTTTATGTCATGTAGCGCCAGGGAGAGCACCTAAGCTTGGACAAGTTTCATTAGAAATAGAAATAACAAAACCGGAGGCTGAATTTTGATCCTGGAGCATTAAACAAGACACAAAACTGAACCTAATGCCCAAAGATTGACTGGTAGGCTAATTGTCACATATACAGAACAGAGCAAAGCTACGTTTTACAATTTAAGAGATGTCAAAACAAGAAAGGGGGGGGGGGGGGGGGGGTAAATTAAGACAGACTCTTAAAAAACAATAATTAGAGTGCAAAGTTGAATTCTCTGTCAGGTTTTATCTAAGTGTTTTGCCATTGTCAGTCCTTTAGACTTGAAGGTATACCAGTGTTTTTGAAGCCTGATGCTGTTGGAGACACATAGTGAAAGCTGCTACAAGGAGTGACCCGCTATCTACTGTCTTTCTTACATAGTACTGGCTTCTACATCTGATCTGAAACTCCTTGAAATGATCAGGTACATAATTCTCCTGTCTAAAAAGAGCACTGGTCACATTTGTTGCTACATCTGCATCAGAGCATAAAAGACATCTGCATTAAAACATCTGCATTAAAGAGCATGTAGGCAGGAAAGCTAGCTCCCTTGAGACAGGAAAACTGTGGAGCGGATTCTGTATCTCAAAGGTTTGATTCTGTGTACCTGCATTAAAAAAATACTCACAGTGATGAAAGTCGAAAAAGAAACTTTCACTTGAAAAACCTCACTGTGACTAATACTGTGCAAAGTATTGAACCAGAGACCAATCCCCACTTTGTTTTATATAAAGTGACAAGTTGGTGCAACAAAAGCATTTTTGGAGCACTGTTCAGAAGGGTTACTTTTTCTCAGAATTTCTGCATTTACATCACATGAAATATATGAAGTACCTTTTCAAACACATGTTTTTACAACAAAATGCTATTTGTATGCTTTGTCAATCCCACAACATACTGTATTTGTATCTACAACAAGCAGATGTAGATAATTTGTAGGTAGTGCAAATATAGCCAAAATACATTCAGTATACACTTAGTGCACAAAACAGTTACATTACAAATAAGTATTTAGTCTTAACTTACATCCTTTATGTGAGAGAAACAAAACACCGCATTTTCTGCAGTTTAGATTTTGCTATTTGTGGTGTCTCCTGTGTGAATACTAAGACACTGCTGCAGCTCATTTCCATTTGTGAAAATCTCTCTTGGAATCCAGTGTATGTGTGAAGAGTAAAAGTCCATAATGACTAAGGCCCTGGTTCTCTGGTTATTATTTGGTTTTCAAATGTGTTGGCTGCTGAGCAACTAGTTTGTGATTAGTGGCTCTTGTAGCATTTTTTATTTTTTTTTACTGTGAATGGTTGCCTGCTGCTGAAAGCACAAAAAAAGACATGAAATTGTAAGGGCTGTGAGAGCTTAAACATGCTATGAACCACCATGTAGCTCTGTTCTAAAAACATTTGCAATTGCTGGTGAAAGTTGTAAGCAAGACACAGTGATCAACCATAACATTATTACCAATGACAAGTAAAGTGAGTAACACTGCTCAGCTTGATCCAGCGCAATGTTTTGCTGGGAAAACCTGCATCTTGGGACTCACATGGACCTCACTTTGACACCTACCTAAACATCGATACAACAATATGGACACAAAAAATCCCCACATCCATTCAGTATGGCAACACCACTCCCCTAACAAGCAGCTTTCCGCAGAGGGCCTTATAGCACAGCTAACTGGGTTTTCTTTGACGCATGTACTCATATCCCAAAGTAAATGAAACAGCAATACTCAAGACTTCAAATCTCTTCATCAAATACAGTGAAAACAGTTTTCAGAAAAAGATGGCATTGTTTTTTACGAACCACTGGATGAAAGTTCTCAGATATAATTAGTGTTGATGTATTTCAGCTTATTATCAGACATTCTGATTTTGTGGTTCGAGCAGATTAGCACAATAGATGGGGTTACTCCCAGGGGATGACTCTCTCTGTCTGTGGGATGTGTTTACATTACAATTTACAGAAACCTATGTGTATTCATGAGCATGTAAATATGTATCACTATAGCAATGAACTTCTCAAAGGCTAAAGGTAAGTAAAAGACAGATACAGTATGTTTCCGTCCTTCTCTGAGAATCAACCAATAACTGGTATTATTACGAGGAGCCTTACATCATTCATTGCCACCAACTTTGGCAGTCCCTTGGAAATTAATTTAGCTGCTTCAGCAGTCCCCTCTGGTTATGTTCAAAAACAGTTCTAGATCTACATCAAAGTAGCTGCATTCTTAGTATTTCTGAACATTTTTCCTACCTCCCGTGATGTGTTACTCCTGAGCAGGAAGAAACAGCAATCTGGAGGTGTGATGTTTAGTTTAAGGGTTTCTTTTCTTCCCTTGACTATCCTGTTAGACAGAAACAATATTTGAGGGTGGTGTTTTAATTGTGTTTTACTGAGGGCTGAAAAGGCAACAGGTCCCATTTGAAAGTCCATATTGCAATAGAGTACAGAGATAGTTCATGCCTTGAAAATCCTTTGCTCACCAACATGTTGTTGAGAAGCCTCTCACATCTCACTGAAGCACCTTTATATTTCAGCATTTCCATTAAAAGAAAAAAAGGGATTTTAATGGAATTTGTGAAGATATGATCTGGTCCAACAGTGTGACTGTATATGCTGCATGCCTCAACACTTCTGCGACATGACTGTGTGGGTCTCTGTGAAGATGAGACACTCACTTTGAGCTGACACAGTATATCACACTGATATTATTTCAGTGACACCTTTGTTGCTATGGAGGCTGTCCAGTCAGCTATTTGAGAGATTTAAAATCTTTGCATGCCCAAACAACGCTGACTCTGATATACCTTCTCATGTTTAAAAAAATATCAAAGCAAAATGAAAGCCCCTAGAGAGCCTGCTCTAAAGTTTAAAAAAAGAAAAATGGAGAAGAGATTGAAAGAATGAACGTGAGACAGAAGAGGGGAAGCACATACGAGAAAAAGAGAAACAAGAGTTGAATGTTGGGATAACAGAATGACTAAACCCAGCTCCTTGGAGGGTGAGAGCCAATCTGAAAAATGATTGGTTGACTTTCTCCAGGCAAAGCTCTCTTTGCTCACATCAATAAAACATAAACATGAATAAATGCACCACTTTTGGCCTTCCAGGGTTCTTACTTAATTTCATGAATGCAAGTGAGCGATGATATGCATGGAGAATTGTATTTACCTTGAAGGCTCAAAATAATTCTGGAAGACATTCTGTGTTTGTTTGTTGCCACATTTACATAAAAGCAAGGCTGCTACATAAACTCTTGGAATCTAGTGTTAAATGCAGCTTTTTTTTCTGGAACCCAGTCGGAGAAGTCACTTATACTGGCAGGCAGGTCATGGGCTCTTCTAACTGGTCTCAGCATCTATTATAGTTACTCCCTGTTGACTTGAGCCACAGATGCACAGCCTATCAATAATGTTGAAGACATGGAAACACAGTCTCTAGCCATGTACTCTTGATGTATCCACAAAGGGAGAAATCATCCAAATAATCATCTGTCTCACTAGTCTGTTTTGGTCCCTTAGGTGTATCTTCACTGACCCATTTCAGTGGGTCAGCATTTGTTAATGAGCCAAATACACAAACGTGTTGACAACACTTAAGGAGAAGCAATTAATGGCAATTACATCCTGGGTGCCGAGACGATTTTTGTCATCATGTTTTGTCACATGGGTGCAAAGGCCCTGGGTTGCAACCCAAAACAACAGAGACAAAACCACAGTGAAAAATAATGCAAAAACATTTCAGAGTAAACAAAAAGAATACAACAAAAGGCACAACAAGAAAAAACAAAACTCAGTCATTTAGAAAACAAATTGTTTCGTGGAATCTGATTGCGAGTGTATCGTTTGTTGTTATATTTGGTCGAAACTAAATTTTTCAGAAAACACAACAATACAGGAAACCACACCAGATTTTCAGAAATATATCAGTAATAAAAGTCATTTCAGCTCTGTTTTCTGTTTGATATGTTTCCCGAAATAGTATCATATTCCTTTTTTCAATCATTCTATTTTGTTTTTGAATTTTTGAGCATTTGATTAAATCCGACTGGCAAAACAGCAGAAAGAGCTGACAACTGTCCAACTTTTAACTTCTTTTTATTGTAGACTCTTTTAGAAAACCATGCTGTGCATTTGGTTTGCTTTTGTGAAAAGAAAGGGCTTCTTGTTTGACACCAATAAAATGAATTCCAGATTCAATTTAAATTGCGGTATTTATACCATCCAGTGTCAAGGAGTCACCATTGTAAGTAAAAGGGAGCTGTGGAGACAACCAATCAACAGTTTGGCAGAGTTTTTCTCTTGTATCTATATTTCAAAGCAGGCAATTAGGCTCAACATCACAGTCATTTAACTAAGTCTGTACACCAAATTGATTCAGACTCCAGCATTGGACCTTTCAGACATTGCGCATTTAGTTATGCAAATGCTTATCTCTCTGTGTGATTGGTTAATTAACCTGTAATGCGGATAGTCCCAGCTATGCACAGTGGCCGTTTGATGGCTAAATTGTGGGTCAATTGGGTTTTTAACATTCTCAAAGCAGACTTAGCGGCATGTCTTTGTTCCTCCAAGTCTTGTGTGGCTTTTCACGGTTTAATAACTCCTTCTATGGGTCCCATGAGGTTAATGTGTTTAAACTCACTGTAATTGAGCTTTTGACCTATCTTTCAGGGTTTGCTTTAAAAAAGAATTCATCATATTATGTCATGTTTTTGCCCCTTGATTGTTATTATCCATCACCCTTCATCCCACCTTCCTGCTCTGCCCCAAACTCTCTGTCCTACCCGTCTTACTATCCTGAATTATGTGCATCCCAAAGGGAAGTCATTTATAATGCCACTGAAGTGACAATAATGCGTTTGCACACCATTTCACTCTGCACTCCCTGTCTTGGCAGGCTTTTAAGCTCGTCTTTTGTTTCCTCAGAAATACAAAGTCCAATAATCCTCAGAGAACATGCAAAAAGTGTTAAGGCCAAACTTGGCAATGATTAAAACAAGTGACATAACATGTACTATCAGCATTTGAGATCGACATTTGTTGATATCCACGCAGGGTATCTATAGGGTATACACAAAGTTTAAAGGGATAATAAAAGAAATGCAGGTGGAGCAATGTTGTCCATTGTTCAATGAACAAATATGTTCAGATTTTGCTGTCATGTAGACATCATTCCACATGAGATACAAGACACAATTCTTGACAGCTCATCTAATTTTTTTTTCCTTCTTTTTTTTGGATCTTGCTACAATTAGACAGACAGTTTCTGACAACATGAAGATTACTTGTCATTGTCATAACACAATGTATGAGGCTGATATTTAATAGTATAGAAATGTAGCAGACATGTTTTATTCATTCCACGTCATTACGTGTAGACAGATAATGTGCACTGGTGAGGCACTTATGCAACATTCTTCTAATGCAGGGTTTGGCATGTAATGAAATACGTCTATTGCTGTTATGTTGTAGGTGATCCTGATCTTGACTAAGCTGTATGACTTCAACTTGGGAGCTGTTACTGAGAGCTCACTCTGGAGGTAAGTTTTACTGTTTTAATCACGTCTGTTTTCCTTTTCTGTCTAAATATAAAGGTTAGGGCATCATTCTAAAAACAATAAGAATAATATATTCATAGAGAGTGTCGTGTACTGTAAGTATGATTTATAGTGTTCTCCCTTGCTGGGATATGAACAATCCAGTTTCACTAGAAGACCCTATGAAGTATGTTTTAATAAAGTGTTCTGAAGTAGTTCAGATTGAACTATCCCCGTCTCTGGTTCCTGCACCTCCATAAATAACACAAGTAACACCACAGCAATCTTTTAGAAAAGGAATCTACCTTCTGTCCATCATCAACAAAGAAACTTTTTGAAAGGCTATTTTTGAAAGATAAACCGGATGACTGATGTGGGGGCTTCTTTGTTTGGATCTGTGGTGCTTTTCCTTTGACCTAGAAACTTTCTGATGGAGTTTTTGAATGATTGTAACCTTTTGTTTCAGAAGCAATTGACATGCAATCGCCACTATATAGCCATAGTAATTTCATTCAATATGTATTGAGGAGTGAGTTACAGTGCCCTGTCAGGTCATAAATAAGAATAGAATTCATTAAGGATTATACCACAGAGCCAAATCCACCCTCTGATATGCCTTCACTCACCTCTCCAATAGCCTACAGAGATCTCATTTCATTCTGAAATACACGTGAAAAAGAGACCATCAGTCTGCCAAACATCGAGTTTCAAATTAATATCTGTTTCTCCAGAGGCGCCACTAAGATTTACACCCGACTTGACTCACTTTCAAATCCCATATTGTGTACAGGAGGCATTCCATCATCAAGGTGTCTGCTTAACAATAGCCTATGAGTAAATTAGAGAAGCTCAGGGGTTCCACGAAGGGTCTTAGTTTGGGTATTAGAAAAGTAGTGATCTGAATGTTATGAAAAGAAAAGGGAGTGAATGATTTTTGTGATAACCCAATAAATAATTTATGTCTACAGCTGCAGGCCTCTGTTGGTAGCTAAATGCAGGGTACAGATCAATGGGTGACCCGCATGAGATATCTAAACATGCTTTGAATCCCTTTGTGTTTTGAGAGGAAATTTCACAACCTAATAACATAATTTAGGAGGCCTTCTTCCACCCCCACAATCACAGATAGCTATGCAAACTAAGAAGAGTACTTAAGCTCAAATACAAATGTGTTTAGGAGTAAGTCTGTGAAAACAATGTCAACAGCAAATGGGACAATTCAAGTTAATACACAGACAATGATAGCAGGCTTTGGGTGCCCATCCAATTATGCAGTGAAATTACATTTGGAGGCACCCAGGTAGAACTGAGAGTTTGGGCTGAGAAGAAATATGAAGACTGGGATGACAAACACATCTGTCCTTGTCATTGAATGCAGCTCTGTGAAGTGTAAGTATATTCACTTGCACCAGCAGATGATATTTTATTGGAACATAGGCCTTTTATTAATACGGCCAAGATCAGGGTCATTTAATCTAATTTGTTTTCCTTTTTTTTTTTTTAAATCTTTATTGCATATTTCAGGTTAAACCTGTATGCTGTATATCACATTTATTTTGCTAATTTGTGGCTCTGAATGCCTCCCTCCTGAAAAAAAAAAACTAATTAAAAAAATTCAATTCAATATCTAAATGAGATGAAAGGAGAATAAACAAGAAGCTGTTCTGGCTTTAATTAAAAAATAATAATAATAAAAATGAAATGTAAATGGATTTCTTACATTTGTGTGTAGGGATGTCTTAAAAATCTTCTCATCAGGGCCTTCATTGCACTAATATCTACCTGTATGAAAATGACTGTGTGTTCTTTCCTTAGAGTAATGCTGTATTCAGGTGCTGCAAATGTACTAAATGTTTTCTCCCTTTGAGTAGATTGTGAGTAGATTACCTCCAGAAGTTTCTGGTTCCATTGCATGTCAGTAAAGCATGGAAATTACATTGCAGAGACTTCCTTGGCACATAAAGAACAAATCAATCAAGTAAACATATTGAGTGTTTTTTCAGTGACATTATGGTGCCTAATCAGTTTAATTTTCAGTCATTTTTTAAATGTTGTAAACTACCAAACCTGTTGAACTCATCATGCTTCTCTTCACATCCATGTTTTCATGTTGGCTGTATTAGAGTTTAAGTTTCTACTAATGCAGCAGCAAGCTTGAGAGTTCAAATTACTCCCTGCACTCGGTCGATGCACTTATTTCCAAGTTTTACCAAGTGCTAGAAATACCTTGAAGAATTTCAGTACTCAGTACTCAGTTGGGATTTTCTCACCAAAAGTCAATGTGCAGGCTCTTGAGGCTTATATAGCGAGCCTGTTCAAAGCATTGTGTTAATATTTGCAATGCCAGTTCTATGCAAATGTCTTAAGGAATGTTAACCTTCATGCTGACGTTGTCTTCTTCGTGTAATTCTTGCATTTACTGTTTCTTTGTGAGTTCCTTTCATAACTTCCTGATTTTTCTTGAATACAATATTATGATGTTGTCATTTTTTTTTCACCAGTTGGTGTCATCTTTTTGTGCGCCTTAGGGTAGCCGTCCACTGTTCCGGCACGTCAACTTAACTCGCCGGATTGGATGCCTAGTGTCGCCGTGTTGCTACTACAGTGGGCGTGTATACGAAGTTGTAGATAGAACATACGGTAGAATGGCTCCGGGGGAAAGTAAATAACTTGTGATTTTAACCAACCGAAGTTTCTCCCTCTAAAAATTTGAGTTTTGGAGGGAAATTAATGTGTATAAATCGTCAGCCGTGCCAGAATCCCAGCATGCTTTGCGAGCACGGCGACAACGATCGGCCGGATTTCATTGAAAATGAACTGAATGCGTTGGATACGGCTTGCGTTGACAGAACAATGGACGCCTACCGTTATTGTACTAAATAAAACATCACAAGCACATATCACTTGCATAGCTTTAGCCTACTATGTATCCCATAGCAGAGGAACAGTTTGCAAATATATTGTGTGATACAAGTGCACATAAAGAAGTTCTTGTTGGATGTGTAGTTGAAATCATCAGTCAGACATCAACTTGAGTAAGCTAGATATTTGTGGTTTGCAAACAATCCCTGATCCTTTTTATTTCCTTTTTGTTTGTTTTATTGCCTTTTATTATTGTCTCAATATTTGTTTTTTCTCTTTTTATTTCAAACAACACAAGTAATATTATGGATCCTCTGTTGAATTATTTTCACATTGACGTTGTCGGTGGTGTTGAAAGTTGCTGCTATTATGATAGAAACTCAAATTATAGGAGAATGAAGAGGAAATGTTAAAGGTAGTTAGACAGTTAGGTATAACTTCACCTCACATGACCACACATCAGATTTGAGCACATGTTCCACTTCCACTGTACAAAGAAAACAAAGAAGATGAGAACAAAAAAAAAGTTTAATAATTCCAGTAATTGATAATAAAGAAATATTTGAGTCGTGTTACTTACATGGGTATTGGAACTTCAGAAATTAACTAAAATTGTATAAGTGATTTACAACTAATCAAATGCTTGTTCCCAGTGGATTTATGTGGTTTGATCTGTAAAAACCATACAAGTGACTTTGCACCACTACTTTTCAGGTCTGCTTTTCATTCAGCTCACAATCCCTGCTTATTTGACATATTTCATCTCTCATTATTTGGGCATTTACAATGGTTTGACTGAAGGATTGATGAGCAACACTTAACAGGAACAACAAAAATAGAAGACTATGAAACTACAGTCCTCTCTGCAGCTTCTTTTTTATTCCTTAAAGTAAAAGCTTTGTTTAATGGTTGAAAAACAATCTATAAACATATTGAACGCTCTGGAGAGAAAGTCTTCTAAAGAAGAAGCGATTTGCAGTCAGTGGGCTAAAACATGCCAAAGCTTCTCCATGGCGCTCTAATGGATTTTTTTCATCAAAAATACAATGATGTTTGTCTGTGTCTAGATCCACTGATTACGGCAGCACCTACACTAAACTCAATGACAAAGTGGGTTCAAGGACAGTTTTAAGCTACCTGTACGTCTGCCCTACCAACAAACAGAAGGTCAGCATTTCTCTGTGGCTTTTATCTCTGTCTGTTCTTGTACAAGCTCAGTCCTGACATTAAATTACAGTTTCTTAAGATTACCACCAAATAAAGGTGACTCTGTTTCTGTCCCTTTTCTCCTGCTGTATCACTCAAATGGTCCTCTGTACTTTAGATAATGGTGCTTAGCGACCCTGAGGTAGAGAGCGCTGTTCTCATCAGCTCAGATGAAGGGGCGAGCTTTGAGAAGTGTCCCATTAACTTCAACATCCTTAGCCTCCTCTTTCACCCTGCACAAGAGAACTGGATACTGGCTTACAGTCATGACAACAAGGTAGTTTCTCAGTAAATTTAAACTTTTATGTTGAAATGAAATCATAAATGATGCAGAATAGATTATTATTTTGTTTTTCTATCCGTTGGTTAGTCGTTGCGCTCATTAACAATATCCTTTTTCTCCTAAAGTGTGATTAAGATGGGTGTAATTTTGTCTTGCAGCTGTACAGTTCAATGGACTTTGGAAGGAAATGGCAGCTTGTTCATGACAATGTGATGCCAGGAAGATTCTACTGGTATGATTATGTGGACCCAATTTTTGCAGTGTTTTGTGCAGTGATTGATTGTAATTTACATAATGATGATTTCCGTGGCTGATCTATGAAAAAATCCAGAGATTCTCTTGTCAAAAACAGACCTGTCGCATGGCAGTGAAGCACAAAACTGATTAAATCCATGTCACGTAGTCTTTAAATAATATTGTGCCTTTTTACGCAACACAAACACAACATGCTGTTTTTGTTGTCGCAGTCATTTAGTAATCTTGACTGCACGGGCACAAGGCAGTGAATATTGATGTGAGCCTATTTACGCTGTTTGTTATTATATGTGTCCAACCAAGGGTGTTTTTTTTAGCCGGTAAAGAAAGGACACTGGTTGGAGGACATCTTCTCCACATGCGTGAGCAGTCGGAGTTTTCATAAATTAGAAGAGCACAGCAGTATAGCGGCACCCTAAACAATCTATTATTTGTGTGAATACTGTTCCTTCATGGAGATTGTGTCAAAAAGTTATTTTTCAAAATGCTGTTGCAACCACCCGCAATTTTATAAGAGTAGGCATTTTCTACGATAGATATTTATGGGAACAGTGGATGTTTTTTCACCCCCTGTTTCTTTTTGTTGCCTTTGTTGATGCCTTGGTGTATTGAGATGAATTGTAGCTGGTAGCACAGATTCTACAGTGAGTGATTTACAGGAATTATATGCTTATTTTCTTGGGGAGTCTCAGACTAGGGTTGTCCATCTATAGCTGCTGTACTCAATCTATCCCTCCCATTTTTCCTCTAATTCTATTTTATCCTTTTCTTATCCACCAACCTTATTCCTGCACCCCCTCTATCTTTTCCTCCTGCCATTCTTTCAAGGGCGGTAATGGGCCTGGACAGAGAATCAGATGTGGTCCACATTGAAACACGCATCGCAAAAGGCCGTGAGTGCTGCACTCCAGTTCGCTGCTGTAGCAAGACCCACAGGACCCCTTGCTTCTCATTTAGAGCGAGGTCATGGACAAGATGAGACCTGTTCTGCTGCACAGATTGGTCCCTGCAGCCTAGTAAAGCAGAATAGGTGTCTTCTAGCAAAAACGGAGTTTTAGTGGGCTGATGGATGTTTCTTCTTCTTAATCTATCCCTTGTGTTTCATGGACAAATCTGAGCTCTCCCCTTTTTAAACAGCGTTGCTTATTTTTGTCAAGCCGATTATAGAGGCTTCCTGCCTGGAAGAAAATATGCATACTCCTGTGAGGGAAAATCTGTATCTGAAGTGGCACACAAAACTCTTCTTATCTCACACACTTGCATCCAAAACTTGTTTTTTTTCCGACATACCCTGAGACTGTACGGTCACAGTTAAAATTCTTGGCACACCCGATTTTCAAGTGTGTAATTCAGACGTTCTTCAGAAATAGATGTAAACATTTCCCAGTTTTGTGTAATCAGAATAGTTTACTTATAGAGCCAAGTTTTTTAAAATAAGGAAAAAAGTACTTGCATGAAATATAACTCCGAAACAATTACACACATTCATATTTATTGGCTGAACTTTGTTTTGTTTTCTTTTTTTCTTCAATCATTTCTCTTTGAATATAAAATACTGTTGGATGGAAACACTGGTAATTCAGTACTAAAATGTGTTTGGTAGAAGGGGAAAACACAGTGTGTAGAAAGAAGGTGAATATGATAAAATGCAATTGAAATATCAAATCAAATGACCTACAAATACACAAACAATGTTACATAAAACTCTTTCAAGAGCTCATATTTGTGTTATTAATTGACCAAAGATGACTGTAAAGCTGTCACCAGGTATTCCATCATGTCAGTTTAACTTCTATTAATTTCTTGTGATGTCATCGGCTTATTTCTATCCTTCTGATTATTCTTGTTTTGTTTCATTTTACTGCATTGTTATATCTAGATAGTCGTTATCATTTCTTCTAACTTTTGTTTAGAGCCAATCAGGTTTCAGCCACAGTCAGACTCCGCCCCCAAGTTGACTGAGCCAGTTAGATATCAGGCAAGACTTGTCTCCTTCCTCTTTGACGCCACGTCAGTTTATCTGAATGCCATATTGTTTCCTTCCTTGCTCAGGTTGTCTTTTTTATATACAGACCCTGAATTTTAACATTGAGGATAGTATTTCTATGCTTAAACTGTAGGATCTAAATTCATAACTCCATCAATTGCTAATCCCCTTAACCAAATGTTAAACAAAAATTTAAAAAAAATTTAATAGCACAATACTGTCTTGTTAATTAGTGGATCTTTGAATTCACCGGTACAATTAAGCTATTCCCGGTAAATAAACTAACTTACTTCTTCTCTTTTCTCTCTCAATTTGTTCTCTCCTATGATATCAGTCAGATTATTTAAATAATTCCCTTTGGAAACATTTAAATAATCTGAGTAATAAAAATACCAAGCCCAAAGGAATTAAGGAATTAACAGTGAATGGCAAAATTATTAATGAAAACGCCATCATGGCTCATGAATTTAATAAGCACTTTGTACAATCAATAGAAGAGTTCACAAAAGATTTTGAGAGAGTCACATTTGGAAGCGAATCATTGCAGTCTTCTGAATACTTTTGTCTACAAGAAGTGAATGAGACTGATGTAGCAAGGACCATCCAAAAACTGTCTAACTCCAAAGCAAATGATATTTATAATATAAACTCCTGCTTTCTCAAACATTATGGTAACTTGTTCGTTAAACCTTTGACACATCTTGTCAATTTGTCTTTTAGAAAATGTAAATTTCCTTCCGGGTGGAAAAAAGCTGTGATTGTCCCAATTTTTAAATCAGGAGAGCAGGACTCAATGCACAATTATAGGCCGATAGCAATTTTACCTGTACTGTCAAAAAGTATTGAAAAAGTGGTGGCAGCTCAACTAACTGACCACCTGGAGGAGAATCAACTCCTCCACCCACAGCAGTTTGGCTTTAGAGCAGGGTATTCAACTGAGATCGCCAACTGCTGCTTCATAGAAAACATAAAAAAATCATTAGATAAGGGTGAAGTGGTTGGAGCTGTGTTTCTTAACCTTAAAAAGGCATTTGAAACAGTCAGCCATAGCCTCCTTTTAGCCAAAATGTCTACACTTAAGATCTCCCCTGAGGCCATGCAGTGGTTCACCTCCTACCTGCAGGATAGGGAGCAGTGTGTGAGAGTTGCCCAGGACAAATCCTCTCAAAGAAACATCTCTTATGAATGAATGATCTGCCTTTGATTTGCACAGGTGTCCGCTGCCAACTTTACGCGGACGATGCAGTTTTTTATGCAGCCGCAAAGACACCAGAGCAAGCTGCAGATGTTTTATCTGCATGCATGGCTGAGGTTAGTCAGTGGCTCTTCAAAAATCAATTAGTCCCTAATCTTACAAAAACAGTGTCTATGTGCTTTTCAATCAAAAAAACTAATTTAGATCAAAATTTTTAAATATTTTTCCAAAATTGCAAAATACAACAGGCAAATTAAATGAAATATTTAGGATTGGTTCTTGACCCATGACTAAAATTTGATGCACACATAAATAAAATATCCAAAATAATTCAAAGAAATATAAATTGCTTTAGACTTATTAGGCTCTTCATTCCAAACCAGGCGGCCCTGCTGTACATGCATGGGATGATATTTTCTCATATCTCCTACTGCATGACAGCATGGGCCCAGGCAGCTCCCTCAGCCACAAAGGGCATTGGTTCACTTAACAATCAAGCACTCAAAATTATGGACAGAAAACCAATCCGTTATCACCATTGTCAAATCCTCTACAAACATAATTTGTTGAGCTTTGACAGTTTTAGCAATTTGTGTTTTCTCAAATTATTTTTTAAATGCTATCACAATTTGGCTCCAGAACCACTCAGGGAATTTATAAAGAGACCAAACAGCAGCAGGACAACAAGAGGCAGCTCCAACCACAACTGTACAATCCCTAAGTGCGGAACATCGTTTGGACAGTCGGTCTTTTCTTACAAAAGCTGTAAACTCTGGAACTCACTGCCCACAGATATTAAGTCCATCAGTGAGTTTAAATTGTTCACCTTTAAACTTAAATTTTGGCTTAAAACAAACCAAAACTGTACTCACTTGTAAACATGTGAGAGTGAATGAATGAGATGAAAGTTTGAACTGCACTGTTGTATTTATAGATTAATGTTCTTATGTAAATTAATGTCTATTTTAGGTCTTGTGTCAGCATAGAAAAGCCTAACCAGGGACGGGAGTTGTAAATTAGCACTTGTTGCTATACTCTGTATGCATCACATCAGCTACAAGATTTGATTTGTAACTATGTCTGATTGTATTGTCCCTGTCAAAAAAACTAAAAAAGAATAAAGAATAAATTTGATGGTCACAAGAATGGCCATAAACAGAGGAAAATGACAGAGAAACACTGTACATGCAAAAAACAGCCTCAGAGCAAATGGCGTCCCAACAAATGTGTGACGTCAAGGTTGCATTATCTCTTTTTCAGTTTTAGCCTGTCTCTTACACATATTGACATAAATTTGTAATGTAGAGGTTTTACGTGCGCTATGACTAATTGTTACTCTTTGAAGACTCAGAAATAAGTAGTTTGTTAAGAATTTTGAAGTTCACATTTCACCTTGGGCTGCAAGGTGCTGTGGAGAAGCAAGAATGTTCCTTGTTTGAATCCCAGCTGGGGCCTTTCTGTGTGGAGTTTGCGTGTCCTCCCTGTTTATGATTGGTTCTCTCTGGGTACTCCAGCTTCCTCCCATAGTCTACATCTAAAAACATCCATGTCAGGGTAACTGGTGATCCTAAATTGGTCCTAGGGGTGACTGGATGGTTGCATGGTTGTTTTTCTCGTTTGTATCTGTGTTGGCTCTGTATTGAGTCCAGGGTGCTGGGATAGGCTACCGTCCCCACCCTGAATTAGATTAAGCCGGTATAGAAAATGGATGGATGGATGGAAGTTCTACCTATCTTCCAAATGTAAAAGCAAACTCTGTGATTCAAACTGGAAGTTCAGTTGTAAGACCTGTCTTACACAAGTCGCAACAATTTAAGTGAAGATAAGGCAACTGTTGTTCATAACTTGCCCAAAATCTGTTCCGAAAATATTTTGATACACAATAAAGGTGAAATAAGTGATAGATGAAGGTACAACAACAAAGTTCATAAAGAGGAGGCAAACTATTCATGCTGAAGTCTGATTGGCTTAACGGACTTGGGGACTTGGTGTCTTAAAACTGAGTGAGCCTGATGGATGAAATGACAATGATTGATTACATATAACAATGTAGTAAAAAAAAAAAAAAGACAAATTATTAGAGAGATAAAAATATAAGAAAATATGTGAATGAATTACCCATACAGTTGAAAGTAAATTAAATGTTTTAATTTTTGTCATTATATTTGATGTTATTTTTGTGGCATTCCTATCATTCCAAACTCAAGAGTGGTGGCAATTGCCTTTTAGCCTTTGCATTTGTGCTTTTTAAGACAGCTCTATATCAGAGCTACTCTTTTCTTTGAACTTTTTAGGTTCATAATAAATAACTCAAGTTCATAATAGCGTGCCAGAAAAACACAACAAATATTCCAATTATACTGATTTATATATTTGCATTTATTTTTTTAACATATATTCTGTACTTATAATTCAAGGGTGCCATTAATTCTACGCAAGATTGTGTTAGTTGTCAATCCTCGCTTTGATTTATAAAAGGCAAACAGACTTCTTTTGTACTGGTTGAACATTTACACAAGCTTTGATATTGTTTCAGAACAGTGAACTTGGTTTGGATATTACATATAGCTTCTGCTCCAGTGCATGCCAAGTACAGTTAGAATGTAAATAGTTGTAATTCACAACTGATTGGTTTCCTTTTGCCACTTTACAGGTGCTCAGTATGTGAAGTGCAGAGCCCAAAGATGCACGGAAGGCAACAGACAGAACCTCTTCCCTGGACATGTAGATACCAACTCATTAGTTGTACAGGATGAATATGTTTTCACACAGGTTTGCAAAGTATTAGAATTCCTCTCTTGTTCAAAATAAACTAGTTGTCTTCATCTTCTCATTTAAAGGGTTAGGTAATGTTTTTGTTTTATTTCCTTCTATTTTTTTTGTTCCATTTTGCTCTCTCGTGTTTCCCGTTTCATTCGTTTCCTTTTCCATCAAAACTCACGTAATGGTTTTTTTCCGAGCCCACCTGTTCCCCTCTGTATCCTTGCGTTTTCGATTATTATTTGTCTCGTTCTGTGTGTAAAAGCTCAGCATCATAGTTTCCACACAGACATCCAATCCCTGAAAAATATCTTCTTCACTGTAAGCACATGGCAAAGGAACAAAGACAGGTTGGTGTCCTTATTACCATTCACTCTGACTTTGACTCCAATTAGAGAGCCGCAGTCAGGATTATTATCAGAAATTTAATTTCCAAATGCCCTCCACTGTCATTGATTTCCATCCTCTGCTAAGTAATTTTCTATCTGTTGGTCAGGCTTGATGCATTTGGTCATCCTTGTTTGACTCAAGCTAAGTTTCAGCAAAGTTAAAAATAAAATGAGAGAGCTTTTCAGTGCTTGCACATTTTCATTTGGAGTAAATAACCCTAAATATTTGCTTTTCATTTTTGATTTAGTTATCCACATATTTTATCTTGAAAAATGGTATGATGTTGCAGAAGCAATACTTCAGTGCTGACCTAGTTTCACTTTTAGCACACTTAATCCACACACTTGATTGGAACGGTTACCATTGCAGAATGAAAATGTATGAAAAAAATATATATATCACCACCAAAATGGTGATTCAATAAAATGCCCAAATTGCATTTAGCAGAGATGAGATTGACCGTCAAGGCTGAGGCAGACATAAGGAAGATGCCGGTGAACATAACTTGACACACACACACACACACACACACACACACACACACACACACACACACACACACACACACACACACACACACACACACACACACACACACACACACACACTCACACACAGTGTTTGAGTGGAGCTGTGGTGGCGTAGATGACTTTCTTGTGACTTTCATTGCTTGGGGCAGTTGGATTTAACTTGACAAAGAGTAATGAGGTTATCGATTGGGCTACAACGAAATAAGCAGTCTTCAACACCTCCAAAGTCTCTTGGGAGAGAAGGAACAGCCAAGTGCAACATCCTCAAAAATGTGGCCTGGGAAAATGCAGCTCATTGATTTTCGATAGATTATTCCATTAGAGCCCTAATGTAGTGTGTTGGGGGACAAACACCATCCTTCTAGTTGATTAGAAAATAAGCAATCAAGTACTGTTACCACGCTTGTAAGTGCATGGGATAGTAGTAGTGCATTAAGATCTGCAAGAGACTCTGTAGATAGAGCCAACACAATTTTCGGTGCTTCTTGGCTTTACACTAATTAAGGTAGTGATATTAATTTCTGTTGGGCTTGTAATTTCAGCCTCGAACACCTTGAAAAGAGGACACAACTGCAAGTCTTTTATCAAGTCAGTCAGGCGTTGTGTTTCAATTCATTGGTCTCCTTATTGAGATGTTTCAGCTTCATACTCTCATTTCACAACAAGAGATAAAGACTAATTTTCCTAATTTCCTGTGCAAAGGTTCAGTCACAACTTATCTATTCTGTCAGGAGGCTTAAGATCATGAATTCATTCTGCAGCATGATTACTCATAAGATGTGGCAAGTTTTTAGTTTCTTTTCCTTTTTTGACCAGTGGAAAAAATCAGGGGTTCATAAACAGTATTATGGAGGTATGAACAAAAAAGACTGGAATAATGGTGTCTTCATGAGGTGGCGTGTGCTAAACTTAGTACAACAAACCACTCAAAAAAAAGGCTCTGTGGTTCCTAATCAGAATCAGTATCAGAATGAACTGGTTCTCTGTTGGTCAAAATAAAAAGCAAGATGCATCAATGCACAAACTTCCTTAGAGTCCTAGTCCAGCAGATATAAATCTGTGTTCCTTCAAATTGTAGATTTTGATATTTATTAAATAAATGAGAAAAAAAATAAAGACATAACTTTATTTGAACATTAGCAAGGCTGAAAATACAAAAAGGTGTGGTCGACAAATATCAGTTTGACAGTTTACTGCACTTTGATACTTTGGTACTTTTCTTACCGACCTATTATTGCCATCAGTAAAAAATCACTGATCTGCAGGGATATTTTTTTCTTTTTTTAAGATATTACTTCAGGAACTTGCCTAAACTGATTAGAGAATGACATGATTTCTTTAAATTCATTACAAAGGTGACCAAGTCGGGACGAGCCAGCTATTTTGTGTCCTACATGAGAGAATCCTTCAAGCAGATGAAATTACCAAAATACTGTCTGCCTAAGGTGAGCAACAAAGACTTAAAGTTATCGCAAGAAAAAGTGTTTTTGTTTTTGAATACCATGTTTTCCCTACTCTTGTAGAGGACAAGCCACACAACTCATTTGTGAAGAAGTGTCACAGTGTTTTGAGTCTATTTTGTGTTCGCTTGCCTGCCCCTGTCATTCTCTCCATCTGTCTGTCTTTCTCATGCTACAGGATATGCATATTATCAGCACAGATGAGAAGCAGGTATTTGCTGCAGTCCAGGAGTGGAATCAGAACAACACTTACAGCTTGTATATCTCAGACTCCCCTGGGGTTTACTTCATCCTTTCGTTAGAGAATCTGAGAACCAGCAGAGGACCCGCTGGTAACCTACTGGTTGACTTTTATAAGGTTTGTTGTCAGCCTTGTTCAAGGACTACTGCTGTTTCTCCATCATTATTTCCCTCTTCAGTTATAGAACTGTCATGGAAAACATCTGTAAATTTACCAAGCTGTGATTAAGTACAACTTCATTTATGTGTAGTTTTGATAAATTTTACATGTGATATTTTCAAATAGTCTAATATCCAAAGCCAGTTTTGAACAATGACGTTTTTTTAACTTCACCAAGTATATTCCATTTTTAAAGTTATTAAGATTTGCGTACATTAAATAAGATCACTTTGAAAATTATGATGCACTAATATAACTGATTGACACCATCAAAGCTTTAAAATAGACCAACTTATTAGTAACACAGTCAGAATGTGTATTTTGAGCACCATATGCTGATGATAAGTTACTTTCAATTTTTTTTTAAGTAGAATATCTTCATGTATCTTTGAACTGCAGTGCTGTTTAGATTAAGTTTAGCTATCTTTCTTTATAGGTTGAGGGGATTAATGGCATGTATCTTGCCAACAAACTGGTGGGTGATCACATTAAGACTTTCATCACATACAACAAGGGACAAACGTGGGCCCTGCTGCCAGCTCCTACCACTGATGTGGCTGGAAATAACCTCCACTGCATTCTGGTGAGCTTGAGCCTTTGGGCGAAAGTGAATGGATGCTTCCATTCATGCGAAATTAAGTTTATGACATATATCATTCATCAAATGTTTCAACCTCATCGGCTCTACTTTGGATGTTTCTTTGACTCTGAGCCATAGTTTTGCGCACAGCCATGTGCCTCAGCATCAAATAGCCTTTTTAGTTTAATAAATGGCCAAGGAGATGCTTGCCTGGAATATTCTTATTATCAGTGTAAGGTGCAGTGTCATCGTATTTAGTTTCAGGGGTCCTGACTTTCCATTAACCTCTGTGATTACAATTTACTACCTGTAGTCACGCTGGACTAATGAATGTTAGATTATACTGAATTACATTATGGAGCTGTGTTGTTATTCAGCCAGCTATGATAGAAACTAATCCAGTCAGTATGTCCTTCAGATATTGAAAATGTATATCATTCAGTTAATAGCAGGTTACAGTCATGCAGTGTGGTGTATAAATGACCACTCTGCTCCTGTCTGCTTTCAAACCCCCAATCTCAACTCTTTGAAAAACCTTATTGATGTTTTCGGTTTGCTTCAGTCAGGGAAATGAGTGAAATGATGTGAATCAATTTTGCCGGTTTTATCAGTGCATCTTGGGGAATTTTAATTACATGCCTTGTTTGCTGTGGAATGGAACAATTCAAATGCCCCCTATGTCCTCTCAACCATTTTCTTGTTTCTTTTTTTCTGGCAGAGGAGATGAGAGGAAGAAAGTGTCTTTGTTTTCATAAATGGTATCGGAAAATGTTAGCACTTTTCTCTCAATAGGAAGAATAACATGAAAGGAAAGCTAATTACATTGTTTCTCTTTAGATCTCAGATACATTTTGTCTCAACTTGCTTGTGTGTTGTATCATATTGTCAACAGCCATTTTGTTCCCTGCATCTTCATCTGGAGATGTCAGAGAATCCCTATACATCTGGACCCATCACCAGCAAAAAGTCTGTACCTGGTATCATTGTGGCAACAGGTACAGTTAGTTAAAATATGTGCATTGGAAGTGGTGAGATGTTAGCTGTCCCTTATTTTTCAGGTAGAAATGTGGCTGCAGTGCAAAAACACAAAACAAATCGTACACAATTTCTTTTCTGTCAAAGAAATCAAATAAGGAAACTTCAGATCATTTAACCTCATATTTTGGGAGAGATGATTAGGTTGCAGTAAATCATAAAATTGTCCTCTTGTAGGAATAGAGGACAGGCTCGTAAATAGTGATTTTATCGGTTGATTGTGTACACAGAAGACGTTTTATGGGCCTTCTTTGTAAATACATACTGACTGAAATTATTCATGTTATTGAACACAGGGAATATTGGAACAGAGCTGTCCTCTACCAACCTTGGAATGTTTATAACATCTGATGCAGGGAATAGCTGGAGACAGGTATGACCCATCTACACACTGTGTGTGTGTGTTTTAAAGTGTGCTTTTAATGAAATGTGCAAATGTATTTTTTTTCTTTTCTGTGCATTGATGCAGATTTTTGATGAAGAGTTCAACATTTGGTTTCTTGACAATGGAGGGGCTTTGCTGGCAGTTCAGCATGCAGTGACACCCATTCGACACCTGTGGTAGGTGTAGTTTGTCCTCAGAAAAGCATGCTGGAGGTAGAAACTGTAGGAGTTATAATGGGAAATTACCTGGGTGTAATTTTCTTTCTGGGGGTTGGTGGCGCGACATATGATTACATTTAATGTTATGAAATGCTGATGGGCCAAGTTTGTGGGATTATTGTATCAGCACTGTGGCTTCGGAACTGTCATTTCCGTCAGAGAAGAGCGCGTTACAGCTTTGTACTCATGGTTGGATATGAAGGTTTGAGTGCTTTTATGTAAATGAGAAGGGAGAATGGAGTCAAAATGCCCTCATGAGTCCATCACATTGTGAGAGCTCTGTAACAATATCTACTTTGATGTCCCTCCACACTACAATACTATCAAAAGTGATTAAGCTCTGAGAAAGGTGATTTGAACACCCCCCCCATTTTTTTTTCTGATGTTAGCACCTGAGTCATATCTCTCTTTCTGATGTTTTGTCACCCTCAAAAACTTACCTGAGCCATGGTACATTTGCTCTATTGTTCAGTCTGTTGTCAAGATAATTTTTCACATCAAACAGATTCCAACGTGCTTCATTTTTCAAACATGGCAAAAGCTAAATGACCTAAAATCTTTCATCGGATTTCTTTGAATGTTTTTCCATTATTCAACCGGTGCGCTTGTGATGTTTAATGTTGCATACACAGTGAAAATATTCTATTTATCCACTAACTACAGACACATAAACATTGATATTCCTGCATTGACAGCTGTTGTCTTTCCTATGCAGGATCAGTCTAGACGAAGGAAAGAAATGGGATCGCCACAGTTTCTCTTTGGCGCCTCTGTATGTGGATGGAGTTTTAATGGAGCCAGAGTCTGACAATCACATTATCACGTAAGCTGAGACACACGGTTACAACCCTGAAGGATATCTGGCATCGAGAATTAGCTTTTCAGTCGATGTAAACAAAGAAAAGGTTCAACAGTTTTTCTACAAAGACTAGAAATGCTGTCTTGTCTGTCAACATAAACTAATCAGCCATAACATTAAAACCCCTTGATTAATATGGTATAGGCCTCCTCTGAGCTGCCACAAATCTGACCTTTAGCTCCTGTAGGTTGTGGGGTGGGGCACATCCTATAGATCGCTTGATCAGATAGTGCTCTGATAGTTTGGAGACAGATCAATCAACTTGGGCTCTTGTCATGTTCTTTGAGCTGTTCATAATGGGACAGTGCCGAGTTAGGGTTTTCCTTGTCTGCAGCAAGGTGACTGCTACTTGTCAATGTAACACCCATATGAATACCGAGACCAAAGCTTTCCTGGCAGATTATTGTATTGTCACAAGATGATCAATGCTATTCACTTAGACTGTTGTGCCTGACACTTTCAGTTTCTTTGGACACTTCAGCCATCGGTCAGAGTGGCAGCTGATCAAGATTGATTACAAGGGCCTTTTTAACAGAAGATGCATGGATGGAGATTATCAGACATGGTACCTGCACAACAAGGTAAGAGGAATATTAAACTTTTTGGATGTAATACCAACTTCAAGAAGAGCACTCTTGTATACTCACTTAACGCTTAAATAAAATTTCTGTTGTTTATTTCCATTGTTTGTGCCATGCTTGTGAGAAACTGTAACACGTTTTTCTTTCTTTGTTTGATAGGGTGAGCTGTGTGTGATGGGTGAGAAGCAAATATATATGAAGCGCAGGCCCGGCACCCGCTGCATGCTGACCCAAGACTATTCCAGAATCTACTCCTCTGATCCATGCCTTTGCACATCCTATGATTTCGAATGGTAATGGCTTCCTCCGTTATTGTTTCCAGACAAAACTGTTGTCTAACCCATACTATAATTCCAAGGGAGTCTTCTTTCATAACATATTTATCAAGCGGTGGATACACTTTGTGCATCTAATTTAGTTGTATGTATGTAATTCAGGCTGCTTGTCTGCATTTATAATAAAAAAAATTAAAAAAAACCTCATGTATCAGTTTGCAAAACCTCATATGTCTTAATATCCATCGTACATTGCATATTTACCGAAATGTGATTCTAATTATAGTTTGAAAAATGTAGATGGGAGCTGAGAACTTTTCATCATGGTACTGTGATTTACATAATGTCAAGTGACTTATTAGAATTCAATTAATAATGAATTGTTAAATGAATTTTAAATATCTTTAATCCCTCCATCTTAAATTCTGTTTGATCCTACTTGTCTGACAATCATGTCTCTAGTTACCGACCTAAAATATTCCATGGAGTTCTAACTGCAGAGCATTTGCCCCACTACAAAAGCTTGTAGATTATTTTGAGTTGCAGTGTTTTTCATTTCATGAAGTGTTGTGTTTTGCTCCTTTTTATTTCCTTTGGCAGTGATTATGGGTGGGAACGCCAGGCAGATGGGAAGTGCTCTCCTGCTTTTTGGTTTAATCCAAATGGTGCAGCTAAAAGCTGCGGCACCAGCCAAAGTTTTCTTAACAGCACAGGGTAAGTGGGCCCCAATGTTCAGTCCATTGCACAACAATATTATTCCATTCCACCTTGTTTGACGTATTGCCTTGAATAAAACCATGAAATTATGGTTTACTGCAATTTTGAGTTGGAAAACATGCTTGGGAAGCTGAACCTACAAATGGCATTGTGTCTCAGTTCCTTTAAAAGCAATAATACAGAGCAGATATTGGACAAGCAGCATGACAAAAGTACACATTTTCAATGTATGCAAACTGAATCTATCTAATGTATTCGAACAATGTTCAGTTGTACAGGTTAATTTGTTATATACTAGAAACGCTTGTTAAATTGTGCCTATTTTTACATTGTACTTGAAAGGTATCGGAAGGTTTTGTCCAATAACTGTAAAGAGCGAGGAAGGAACGTGTACTCGCCCAAGACAGAAGCGTGTCAGCCGAGAGCACCCCGAGGCCTCCGACTGTCCACCATTCACACAGAACTCAGTGCTGTCATTGGAAGCAATGTTACTTTCGCAATCTACCTTGCTGATGTGAGTTATAAATCACTTTAGTATTCAAAGAGATAGATGTTATAGTATTTAATAAGTGTCTTAAAGTATTTGTATGACCAACTTTGAACCAGACCAATGCTTCCGTTCTCCTCTAAATGCTAACAGCGAGCACATTTGTATGTTAACATTTGCTAACTGGCAACAACAGGAGGAAATTATTATTTCAGACTTGGATTTAGTTTTTTGTTAATGGAGTGAAGGAGTGGAAACATCAATATAATGAAGAAATCCAAAATATCAGATGTATGAGGGAGTTTTTTTCTATCAAACAGTACCAAATTTCACAGAGGGTGAGTCAGATTTACAAATTCTGGTTAAATTGTTTTAGCAAGTTTTGGGATTCGAAGAAGGTTGAATACCTATCATGTTACTTACGATGGCAGATCAGAAGTTGTATATAAACTATCCTGTTAAAACGTAATTTTAATGTATAAAAAACTGTAGAGAACAAATAAGACTTCAACTGAGAAGTGAAAGAAATTCAGAAAACTTTTTGATGTGTGGGGCCCATAATCTGGTCTTTTACATAACATTCTGTGGGTTAACACCCCATCCATCCCTTTTTACCTTATCTTTGCAAAAATGTCAATTGATCTATCAAAATCTGATGAATTTTAAAGGCAAGCATAGGTAAAAAATATAGCTGCAAGCAGCGATGTGGGGGTCCTAGCAGAATGGCACAATAGGCAAGGCTTGGGCTGCTCAGGAAGGCGTCGTGAGTCCATGCGTCTTGTTTGCGCGTGGGCGTGGAGTTTGATTGGCTGCCACATGCAAACGGAAGTGAAATGAAAAAATCCACCTGATAACTTTTGTGCGGCTTGGTCTGAAGAGTCTATGTGCCAAGTCCCGTGGAGATTGGACAATCCCAGTGGCCTGAAATGCTTTTTGAAGGTTTTTGATTAAATTCAAAATGGCAGAAAATCCAAGATGGCGCAGATGACGTCATGAGGTGCGTTGACCTTGTCTACATCCAGGGATTCTAACGGTACCCCATTTGTGACATTTGGACCAAGGGGTCCAAAGATATGAGCAAAAATGCATTTTTGCTACATATAGCGCCACCTATAGGCCAAACGTCCCCAAACCTATTGGGCCAATTACCTTAGTGGTCTTGAGTCTGTGGTAGAAGTTTGACGTCATAACATCAAATGGTTGCCAAGATATGGCCTCACTTCAGGTCTGGCGGCGTCAACCTCAAGTTTGATTGGCTTTTATGGAAAAACGGAAACCTAATTAAAAATTCCACATGATAACTTTTGTGCGGCTATGTGCCAAGTCTCGTGAAAATTGGAAAATCTCTGTGACCTGAAATGCTTTTTTAAAGTTTTTGATAAAATTCAAAATGGCGAAAAATCTAAGTATAAGCAAATTGACATCATGATCCAAGGATTCCAACGATGCCTCATTTGTGAAATTTGGACCAAGTAGTCCAAAGTTATTTGGCTGAATGCACTTTGAACTTTGATGTGTTGGTGGCGCTAGAGAGTAAGGTCTTGGGGCATGAAAATTCTTGAGTTTTAATTTGGCACTTGGCTGATTACGTGTGCCAAATTTCACAACTTTTTACCATAGCGTTCATGGGGCTGCCATAGACTTCAATTGCAGCGGAAACGGATCAATAATAATAGGAAAAGCTACTAACACAATGGGTTCCTGCAGCTTCGCTGCTAGGACCCCCAATTAAAACTTTAAAATGCATAAAAGCTGCTGTTGTTTTGAGAATCTGAAATGACAAATACTTATGGAAGGAGAAACATTAAAAGTGAATATAGCTGCAAGCAGCGATGTGGGGGTCCTAGCAGAATGGCACAATAGGGAAGGCTTGGGCTGCCCAGGAAGGCGTTGTGAGTCCATGCACCAAGTTTGGCATCAATACATCAATGCATCGCAGAGATACGGCCAAATGTCCCGTTTGCGCGTCGGCGTAGAGTTTGATTGGCTGCCGCGGTTAAATGGAAGTGAAAAAAAATAATCCACATGATAACTTATGTGCGGCTTGTTCTGAAGATTCTATGTGCCAAGTCCCGTGGAGATTGGACAATCTCAGTGGCCTGAAATGCTTTTTGTAGGTTTTCGATTAAATTCAAAATGGCGATAAATCCAAGATGGCGCAGACGACGTCATGAGGTTCATTGAACTTGTCTGTATCCAGGGATTCCAACAGTACCTCATTTGTGACATTTGGACAAAGGAGTCCAAAGATATGAGCAAAAATGCATTTTTGCTACATATAGCGCCACCTATAGGCCAAACGTCACCAAACTTCGTTGGCGTCTTACTGTCCTGGTCATGAGTCTGTGTTAGAAGTTTGACGTCATAACATCAAATGGTTGCCAAGATATGGCCTCACTTCCGGTTTGGCGACGTCAACCTCGAGTTTGATTGAATTTTATGGAAAAACGGAAGCCTAATTAAAAATTCCCTTGGATAACGTTTGTGCGGCTTGGTCTTAAGAGTCTATGTTTCGTTAAAATTGGACAATTCCTGTGACCTGAAATGCTTTTTTAAGCTTTTTGATAAAATTCAAAATGGCGGAAAATCTAAGTACACGCAAATTGACGTCATAGGGTGCGTTGGACTTGTCATGATCCAAGGATTCCAACGATGCCTCATTTGTGAAATTTGGACCAAGTAGTCCAAAGTTATTAGGCTGAATGCACTTTGAACTTTGACGTGTTGGTGGCGCTAGAGAGTAAGCTCTTGGGGCTTGAAAATTCTTGACTTTGGCTTTGGCACATGGCTGATTACGTGTGTTAAATTTCACAACTTTTTACCATAGCGTTCATGGGGCTGCCATAGACTTCAATTGCAGTGGAAACGGATCAATAATAGGAAAAGCTACTAACACAATGGGTGCCTTCGCAGCTTCGCTGCTAGGCCCCCAAATATAGCTAAAATTCTAAGTGTTTGGTTTCACCATGAATAGTTCATAATGACAATATAAAAAAAGTCACGGGATCACAAACAGTAACATAATGATACCGTTTGTGTACTGGATATCAGATTTAATTGGTTATCAGATTTAATTGGGAGTTTTTACTCCCAAAGAGTCCACAATTGAACTCTTTAAACCTCTTGCATTGATGTCGAGGCAGAAATTTGACACTACAGATAACTCATAGCCTGAAAAATACAAAATAGATAGTATTTTGGGTTTAAAACTCTTGAATAACAGCAATGGACTTGTTTTGAACTAAACCAAGTGGCAGTAGTTTATAAACTCACCTTTCTTACTTTTTGACACTTGTCGACCTTTTTGGCCCCTTTTCACTTCTCCTCGTGTTTTCTCTGTTGGTTTTCTGCCTCCTCCCATTCACATTCACTAACAATATGTTACTGACACAGTCTAAAGGACATCTCAGCCCAGGCACTTAAGCAGCAGGCAGAGCAATCTCCTGTTGTATATGGCCAAACTGAAGTGTCCTGACCTAAGCTATGATGACAGATTCTGTGTCATACCATGTGTCCACAGGGAGACTCGCTGAGCACCAGCATCCAGTTAGACTTTGGGGATGGCATCAAGATCACATACTCTAACCTGAGCAGGACCGATGATGGCATCAAGCACATCTACAGAACGACTGGGATTTACCGAGTGACAGCTTTTGCAGAAAACAGCCAGGGATCTGACAGCAGCACGCTGTTTTTACACATTACCAGTATGTGAATAAGTAACATCGTTACTCATTCCTGCAGCAGTGCACATAGCATGAACCTCCTCTCTTTCATGAAAGCTCATGTCCTCATGCAGCTGAATTCCCTGTCAGTCATGGTTGTATTACTTTTATGTGTTTCAGCCTTATAAAATGCAAACGCACATCTGCAGCTTATCGTACATCAGCTGTGTTAACAATAATACTCAGTGTTTTCTGTATGCATATGATGCATGTATGGATATGTGCCGGTGTATGTGTTACTGCCTCAGGTCCAGTGGAGCGCGTGTATCTCTCCGTTCCTATTGTAGCCATCAGTGGGAAGGCAGCTAATCTGACAGCGGTGGTTTGGCCAAGTCACACTAGAATTCTGACCTTTTTCTGGTGGTTTGACAACAGCTCCGAGGTGAGAAGCTTTCCCTCCTACCACTGTTTTTTCAGAATTACTTTTACCGTTTACTGCCATCTTTTCCATTCCCCCACTCTTCCACCGATGTTCTTGTGCAGTTGTTTACAATTTAAGAGTATAAATCTGCAAAGCTTTCCCATTATAAATCATATAAAGTGCGATTGCAGGTGACTGGCGATTGCATGGAGGATCTAGCTCAGATGACTCGTCATATTCATGACGTTGATTGAGTTAAATGCAGAACTCATTATGCATTGTGTCAAGAGCAGCATGTTTGTGGTATTCAATATTCAGTAGGTTTACTGCTGAATTTTCTGTGTTTTTTCTTTTGAAATCCAGCCAATTATAACACTGGAAGGAAGCGTCTCTCACACGTTTCACAGAGAAGGGAAAAACAAGGTCACGGTACAGGTTGCCTGTGGAGGCACTGTAATGCAGGACTCAAAAGTTATAACGGTTAAAGGTGAGTAGGAGAGGTAGACTTCCAAGCACTTTATTTGGAGTTACATGAATATGCAATATGCTATCTTGGGTAAAGTGTGATCCCTCCCGGTCAGTGCTGCAAGCTGTGTCTCGTTGATTTCAATGTAGACCTATCTAATGAGTAAAATGTCACGGTATGCGAACATGAAATCTGGAGGAGCAATTAACTTCAAGGCATATGTTGCCAAATGAAAAAAGACAAAACTGCACATCAGATTAATCAAAAGCTAAACCAGAAGTAGCATTCATATTCTAACAAACATGACTTCACCATTTTTTTTCCCAGAGTTCTTCAGGTCACTGCTGTTGTCGTTTTCCCCAGCTCTTGATGAGCACAATCCTGACATCTCCGACTGGAGGGAGGACATAGGGCGTGTGGTGCGGACAGCTTTGTCACAGGTACATCAAGTCCCAAAAGATATTTCCTGGAGTCAACTTCGAATTCCAGTGGCTTTCGGGGTCATTACTGTTTTATACCAGTGACTAGTAATGACACAGCAGTCATGATGCTCTGCGGTCCCTTTTCTGAGCTTATCTCTGATGACAGTTAAGTAGTGTGATTTTCAATTTAAGCTGATGTCAAAACGTTAGCCATGGGAACTGCATTGGATTCCATTATATGGGCTTCAAAGTTAGACTAACAGCTCAAACTTTAACCTTCATAGATGAGTTACACCTGTTATCCATCTGCTGCAGATGTCTGGGGTGCCTGAAGATCAGCTGCTGGTGTCTGTGTACCCGGGACTTCCAACAACAGCAGAGCTCTTTATCCTGCCGGACGTGCATACATCAAGGGAGCACAAGAAAAGGAGTGAGGATGCACTACGGACGGTAATAGTCATAATAAGTAGAGATGGTCATTACGTTAGTTTAGAAAATAACAGTATATTAGCCATAAAAAGGTAAATTATCAATGAACTGTGGATGTAAGTTTTTAACTCGCAGTTTTGGGCGACTGTGGTTCAGTGGTTAGAGTCGTCCAATAACCGGACGGTCGGTGGTTCGATTCCCTCTCTTGCTGCTCCAAACAGATTGGTGGACTGGCAGCTGGAGGGGTGGAAGTCCACCTCCTTGCCACGGCCGAGGTGCCCTTGTGCAAGGCACTATACCCCTATGCTCCCTGGCGCTGTGATTGGCTGCCCACCGCTCCAGATGGCATCTGTCTCCATGAGTGTGTGACCCTGTGCATGTGCATGTGTGTGTTCAACAGGTGCCAACCTGGATGGGTCAAATGTGGAGAGTAATTTCCGGTGACTTGTAACACTTGTAACATGACAATAAATGTTACAAGTGTTACATGCCAATAGAGAAAAGCATTTCTTAATTTAATGTTTCCATTCTACATCTTATACCGACAAAATCTTACATCTACTCTTTAACTTTACATAAAACATTCCACGTAATGTGAGACAACTTTGTAACTGTATTGATGGTATTTTATTTTATTCTATAGATGAAAAACTGTCTGTCATTGAAAAGTATTAATTTCATACACCCACTGTTATGCACATAAAAATGCACTTTTCAAGGGAAATTTTCAAAGATAACTGGCTAATATAAGACAATTTCTATATATTGCATATATTGTTGAAGTATTTAATTTGACGGTTTTCAGGAGAAGAAGAACTCACCACAGTTATTAGGTTATAAATGTGTTAGGTTACAGAAGTTTTCTAAATGATTTTAACTGCAGTTTACGGAATTTTCTAATGAAATTTTATATATCGTGCTCGTGAACAAGCATTGCGCGTTCATGTACTCTAGAGGCGTGGCTTCGGGGGGAAGTCTGAAGAAAGGGGTTGGGACTTTTGACCTGTGTATTTTCAAAATGCAGCTTCGCTGGACTCAAAATCCAGGATCTCCTACCCTACCTTTAACTGCAGACTGCTGATAGGACGTGTCTTTATGTCTGTTTTCATGGTATTTGCAGAATAAAGGAGCCAATCAGAGGAATAGTTAGACTTAGTATATTTGTTATTTTTCAAAGTGTTAAATGAGTTTGGGATAAAGCTTGAATATATAGTTGCCTCCAAGAGCAGTTTTCTTAATTCCGTTCTCACCGGCTCTGTCTTTACTGCCCTCTCACACGACACAGGTCCCATGTCAGGTTGCACAGGACATGATTCCAATTCCTAATGCATCCTTCTAGAATGAATCATCTAAAAACGCACTATTCATAGCAACAAAATGCAACAGTGATAAACAAAGGCACCAAACTATCGCCATTTACACAGTTAAGTCTTGTATAGTACTAGTATGAAGCCACAGTCTTTCAATCTTTCCGTCAGCTTCATTTGTTATTTCCAGCCATGGTTAAAGCTAACTAAGTGCTGGAGTTGTCGTCACTGTGGGGCCTACCGTTTATTTTCTGGCCACCCATGAGTGCCTGCAGCACTGTTTAAAATACCTGCTCCCACAAGATTTTGCTTCGGGTCAAGTGGGACGCATGGGATCCCAATCCCAATGCAGTCCTCCACTTTAAAACTAATAACTCTTTTCCTGAAATGTGATCACTACCAAACCAGCTACCAAAAAGAATTGTATTAATCATAGTGGAAAGTTGGAACATAGAGAAAAGAAGATTTAATACTATTTTGGAATCACTGACTTGGTTTAGACCTGTGCATGTCCTCACTTTTTTGCTGTACACACAGTAGAATTTTTTATGGCTAAATTTACTCTTATTTTAGCTGTGTATTTCTGAGCTTTCATTTTAATGTCAACTATCAACATAGCCATCAAACGATGATTCTCAACTAGTATTGCCTCTTAGATGTCTTGATGCCACGTAACATTTTCTGTTTTTGTGTGTCATCTGTCTAAAACAGATATCAGATATTTTTGTCACTGCTCTGAACCAAGGCCTGATCCAGTTTGAGCTGAAACCTGATGTTCGCATTATTTTGTACATGACTCAGCAAACCTTGGGTAAGTTTTCTGTAACCTTCCAGCTCAATATTGTTACCCACAAGTGCTGCTGGTGGGTTTACATCCCTTTTGCAAGTGCATAAAACAAAACTTTTAGGCGGGTTTTAGTTTTAATTAGAACATATCTGTATGTCTTCAGATGGGCAGTTTATGTATTTCCTTGCTAGTCTGCAAAGGATAAGTATCACTTGAAATGGTTGACACAAGGTTTAACTCATGCTGAAAAATACAGAAAATACAGTATGTCACAGGATTTAAATATCCATCACACTGTGCCAGAATTGTACCTGAAGCTTTGGGACAGTAGCTCTGCTGGAAGTCAACCGATCAATGAAGAGATTGACAAAGAACACATTTGGTATGCACCAAGGAAATCGACAGGGTCACCAGAATATTAGCATATTGCAAAAATGTGTCGATCAACCCTGCATGGCTTTACCCTTTTCATCCACCAATGGATCTGTCTTCATTTGTGTCTGCACACAAAGGTCTAGGTTGCCTTTAAAATGATCTAGAAAGGTCACACACTTCATAGGCTTCTCTCTGAAGGAGAGAACGATGGGCAACCAGGGGAAAACTTTGAATATTGCATCTCAGCATTTAAAAAGCCAGGACTATGCATAAGCTGCCATCTTATGAAGGACCCAAGGGAGAAGCAGTGGACCTCCTAAATGTTCCTTTTTATGCCCTGAGGGGATAGCATGCAGACTGCAGCACTTCAAACAGCAGCTGCAGTTGGTACATGACATGGGGTAATGAAAGCCATCTCCTTGGAATAAGACATACTGTGGCTTAGGTGAAGGAAAAAAAGGGATTAGTACACGTGTCCTAATCAAAATGTGCTTGTGTTTCAGCTCCACTTGTGGATTCAAGCTCCATCCATAGTGGACCAGCCATGCTGATGCTGCTCAGTGTGATATGTGTTGGTTTTGTTGCATTCTTTATCTACAAGTTTAAAAGGTGAGTCTACTCACATCCATCCATTTTCTGTACCAACTTAATCCAATTCAGGGTCGCAGGGAGGCGGGAGCCTTTCCAGCTGCCACTGGCCAAGAGGTGGGGTACACCGTGGATAGTCTATCACAGGGCTACACTGAGACCAACAACAATGCACACTAACTCCTCAGGAGAATTTAGAATCACCAATTAACTTAACATGCATGTTTTTGAATGTGGGGAGGAATCCGGAGTATCCAGAGAGAATCCACGCATGCATTGGGAGAACAGGCAAACTCCACACAGGAAGGCTCCAGCCAGGATTTGAACCAGGAACTCATGCTGTGTGGCGACGGTGCTAACCACCACACCACCATGCAGCCCGAGTCCACTGACAGAATAGAATAATTTGTGTTTGATTCTCTTTTCAATTCAAAACTAATCATCTTTGTTTTTTGTGTTGGTCTGCTTTAGGAAAATCCCGTGGATCCATGTGCAGACTGAGGACAGCCACGAGAAGGAGCCGGAGGTGATAAGTACAGTGGGCCAGAATGACGCCATGTCCAAGGTCAAGCTCAGCGAGTTCCCGTCTCAGAAAGAACTTATGGAAAAGGAGCTGGATGGCAGGAGCAGAGGTAATCATTTACAGCTCACCACCTTTACAGTCATTATGTGTCATACTGTATTCAAGCAACAGTTGAGGAATTATGAAGATATAAAAAGATATGTTTTATTATGTTAAACAGTAGGTTTGCCACAATTTAAAATATTTTTAAAAATATGAAAGGAAAAGTACACAACCACAATTAAATCTATTATTTTTACATAATCATATATTATACAAGCTGAATTTGAATATTTACTCTCTTTTTTTCAAATAAAATTGGATCTAGGATATACAGATACAGGATGTAGAAATCTCAGAGAAACTTGTGGGATGGCTCTTATTCAGTGATTCAGATTTTTCATCATGGCAAAATTGAATACAGACTATTAATATCTCTGAAATACTGTCATCCATTAATCCATCAAAACAGGATTTAAGGGATGACTGTCACTGTAAGAGACTGATGCTGTGTAACATTTTATAGCCCCAGAAATAGAGCGCTTAGCATACATCTTCTCTGCATTTTGGTGCAAAGGAACATGGCAGCATTGTTTCGTTGAGTGTGGCCGGTGTGCAATATATTGACATGCAGCACACGTCTGAGGATCTGGAACATCTTTATCACTGCTGTGTGTCATATTTTTGCTAAATGAAGCACACAGCTGCAGCATCTGCACACGAGCCAGATAACACCAAGACAATTTAACTTTTTTGATTGCTGTGCATGACATCCACTGTGATGTTTATTAGATGAGAAGTATTCACCCTGTGTACACAGTGTGGACTATTTGACAAAAGTAGCATTGCAGTGCTCCTGACACACACGCACACACACACACACACGTGTAGGCTGCAAGCCTTTTTCTGGTCACTCAGCACTTTGGCTGTTCTTCATTTCTCAGCTGTTTCTACCGTTTCAAGTCCTTACTGATCTGAAACAAATTATCTCTGTTTTGGGTACTTTCGAAAGTGTTTATTTACTAAAGAGGAAAGAAGAACGAAATCTTTTGATCCAGGGTCAGATAGATTAAATTAGCCTTTTGTTTAAAGGGTTTCATTAATCATTAGCTCGGTTTCGGTTTCATGGATCCTGGTTTTGGCTGAGATATAAATGCTTCCACACAACTGAATCTGTATTTCCAGTTATGTTACAAGAATATAATAAAATAATGATATAAAAGAGCAGGTCACTGTCCAACCTAATAGACTAAGAATGTTGCTAATCCTTTATTTGTAATATTCCTTTAATATGTATTATATGAGACAGAATTTTACCGTCAGCTTAGGTTTGAACTACAGGACCAAATGCACACCTCCCCAAGGGAAATAATAAACCAGCCCAAAGAGGAAAATGTTCTGCTTGTTGATAGTTGTCACAGTGCTGCTTGGGCTGTTAAGTTAAATTGTTGTCAGAATTCATAGAGGTAAAAGTGAAGTTTTGAACATGTAAAGCGGAACTCGACAGAATACAATTAAAAATGTAAGGCGAGTTTGGTAAAACATCTTAATTTGATTGTTATTATGAAAATGACAGTTCTGAAAAATAACTGTTGAAATAAGGATTAATTAAGCTGTAATAGAGATTTCAGCATCATCAAGAAAAGGCAGAAAGTTTTCAGCACAGGCCCTATGCAGCAAGTGTAGAAAACAGTTACACTGTGTATCCACTCATTGTGAGGAAGAGCTAATCAAGTTTCAAAGACAGATTTTTTTTATGTAAACCAGGTGAGGGTGGGCCCATATCTGTCAGACTGCTAGGAATATTCTTTTGATTAAAGCACAGAGATAATTTTGGAGGATGAAATGTTTTCAACTATCATCAATCAAGCAGTGGTAATATAATGTCTCGAGCAGCTCTCATTTGTTTACAAGATGAATTGCATATGGCCACTCACAGTCAAGGATTTATTTACATCTGATCAATCATGTTTCGCTTTAAAAACTCACAGTTTATCCTAATTTTAATGCAGGAATGGTTTTGTGCAAAAAATGTTTTTTGGAGCAGTTCAGTCAGCATCTCATGTGTTTGGGTATATTCTCACTGCTTTCACAGCCTTGTTTCTGGACACAGATGGCAGATTTCCTCTGGAAAAAGTTATCTAAAAGACAAAAACACACTTAACTGCTCAGCCCCAAACAGCAGGTTGATAAAGTTTGAACAGAGACCAAAACCAGATCTGTAAAAGGTTGATCGCTGGGCTTACAGTTATCATCTGGATATATCCATGCTGCAATAATGCTGCTCTGAAACTGTGGCAACTATTAACTTGTGAAATGAAAAATCTAAAATATTTTTGATTACGTGCAAAACTGGCTTAAATCAACCAAAGAATGAAACAGGAAAGAAATGTGAACAGAGTTTTTTACGTAATCTAAGATCCACACTGCGTTGTGACAAAATATTGAAAAACGTTTGCATTGTTACACTTGTTAGTAGAGGCAAATGTGAAGGATTTCACTTTTTTCCTCTCAGACACACAGCACTTTGAATCCTCTCTGGCTTTGTGTGTTTGATATTTCTTGCAAAATATTTTTAAATTTTTAACTTTGACATGCCTTACAAATTGGAATTGTGCTGCAGCCCACTTACTGTAGCTGTAAAACATGCCACTTTTAAAAGCAGTTTAATGTCATAAATCTCTATTTTTCCTTGCAAATCCAAGCAAACAAGCAGATATTTACCTTGATGAATTTACTGCGCTGTTATTACTCACATGGGTGAAATTTGCCTCACGTGGCTCTACACAGATGACTGAATATAAGCTACAGACACAGCTGAGACACTGAAGTACCTCTTTACCGCTCTGTATAAGCCAGCGTATGCACAATCATACATTGCCTTCTGTCACAATGATCCTATCTTATCAACGCTCCAACATCACCTCAGCCCTGCTCAGACAAGCTATGTTCATTTGGTGTGACAATAGGCGGCTTTTCAAGCAGAATGCATGGTTGATGAATATGTAATTTAGTGTAAAAGCTTGTACAAGCGATTTGATCTTGAAGAAAAAGATTTGAAATGACGTGTTAGGTTGACGTTAAAAGCAATCACCGCTAAATGTCATCTGAGTGTCCTGATGATAAAGCAGAAATATGAGACAGGAGTGGTTTTGTGATGTGTATGTGATGTCAAACCAGCTGACTGCCTCTGAATTTATCCATTTTGTTATTTGTTTGATTGTTTTCAGGAGGATTTGGAAGAAATATGGAGAAAATTGTCACAAGAGAATTTCCAAACTGTACTAATGTCTAACACGTGCTTTGTATCTGAGTAAGTACAGCTTGTTGTGTTTTCAATTGTGCTGAAATGGTTTGCTTTGTTGGCACTATTTATTTCTGTATTTACTCTATGCTGATAGCTGCTATTGTTCACGGTCATGTTTTCAGCTCACATGTATGAAGTAAGTAGAATTATGGATTTAGAGTACAATCAATGCAGTGAGCCAGCAGCCTCCAGTTTTAGGGCGGTAAACTGCTGAAAGAAGCTGATATTGTTGTTACCACTGCCATAATTGCACGTGGCTAATATTTTATGAACATTTAAATTAAATTGTGAAAATTTGAAAACTTTTTACTTGCTCTGACACATCTGTATGATTCCTCAACAGGAATATATAAAGATAGCAGGCAGAGAAAACATCGTAATGAAAATAAGAAAAGTAGCATAAACTTACAGGTTAGTACAAGTGAAAGACTGTATAGGCTTCATTGCATTATGTAGTATAAGATGATGTAGGATTTCTGGTCCCCAAGAAATATAATAATATGGCACTGGACTTGAAATGAAAAACGTAATGTTTTCTATCTTACAGGGTTTGTTGACAATGTGTTCTTTCTTATGAATAAGTTTCTCTATCACACAAACTGACCGGGGCTGTAAAATATGTAAAGTTGAACCTTTTCATTTAGCTTTTCATTGTAAGTGTTTGTTTGTTTTTTCCCGTCCCGAATGGATCTTACAACCAAAGCAGAACATATCCAAGTCTGCCTCCATGACATAGAGACAGAATTCATTTGTGAAATTTTGCCATCACAGAGTCTAAAAAGGTTTCTCCTGCTAGAAGTCTTTGTGTTGTTATTCAAACACGCGTGTCAGAATGTCAAAATCTGATTGTTGTTAATGCTTGAAGGACAGAAATATGTGATGGCTTTGCTCTGTAACATGGTGCTTTCTATGACTGTTGGAAAATGAAGGAAGTCTGGCCTTAAAGATTGGAATTTAATTAACTTGTACATAGAGGGGTCACAGTAGCTTCATCCTACTTTTGCTGTAAAGTGAGTCCACTGAGCAGGCACTGTGTATTTCCATGACTTTAAGTTCCACTACAAGCTGAATGTCCTCATTGATTTTCCAATAGCATGCCCTAATTATCTGTGATCAAAGATTATACTGGGGTGAGTTAGTCATTTTCATTGTATATATATATATATCTATATATACACTACTCACAAAAAGTTAGGGATATTTGGCTTTCGGGTGAAATGTATGGAAAATGGAAAACGTTCACGCTACAGTGATATTATATCATGAAAGTACGGCATTAAAGTAGAAGCATGCACTGGTGATTTCCTCATCTCAAACAATTTATTCAAAGAAAAGCAAACAACAGTGGTGGGTATACCACAACAAAAAATGTCAATGTCTCAATAACTTGTCATGCGCCCTTGAGCATCAATTACAGCTTGACAACGATGTGTCATGTTCACAAGTCGACTTAAGCCTCGTTTCCACTGTCAGTACGGTTCGGGTCACTTCGTATCGGTACGGTACAGATCGGGTCGCTTTGGGGTCAGCTTTGCGTTCCCACTGTACAAAGGGGACCCTCAGGGCTGGGCGGAGTGCGTGCCTAAGCCTGCACCTCCTCAGCACTCCAGACTAGGCATGGGCTGGTTACCGGTTTCAAGGTATACCAAAAGTCAAGGTTTCAAAACCACTAAAATTTTCTGTCATAACGTCCCTGCGGTATGAGCGTTTTTTTTTATTTTTTTATTTTTTTGTGGCATCTCGTCAGAGAGAAAGTGGAGGTCCCTCACGCCGCGTGCAGCTTCAGCGTAGCTTCCGCGCACCTCCGCTTGCTGTGAGTGACAAGCAGGCAGCTCTGCGGGCTGAATGATGACTGAAGGAGGCGAGCTTCCCGAACTTTTCCCCCTGTCTGATTTTTTTGTTGCCGCGTAGTCGTGCACCAGTCAAAATTTGCGCGGAGAACGACAAACATGATGGACCAATTCGAATCCAGACTCAGCGAAGAAGTGCGGTACAGGCACCTGTACAACACTGCACTGAAACAACACAGTGACCACGTCAACTCCCAGAACTCGTTGACGGAGATTGGCAGAACTTTAGGGAATTTGCTGTTGTTTCATTCACTGGTGTTCACTGGAAGTGGCTTTGAGTATTATGAAAAGCGCTATATAAAACCGATCTATTATTATTATTGTTGCATCCTGAAAGGCAACGATAATTCCCAAGTGTGCTTTGGCTCCTCCCCAAGGGAACCGGTCCTGTGTGCTAGATACCCCAAGCAGAAAGGTTACAAAAATGGTAACAGGTTCCATGGGACCGGTACACTTTCGTGGTAGTGGAAACACTGAAATAAGTGAACCGTTCTGAACCGACCCGTACCAGACTGCATAGTGGAAACGAGGCTTTATTGTCTGCTGAGGCATGGCATCCCACTCTTCTTGAAGGGCGGCCTTCAGGTCATTGAGGTTCTAGGGTTACAGAGTTACGAGCCTCTACGCGGTGACTCAGCTGATCCCATGGGTTCTCTATGGGATTCAGGTCTGGAGAAAGTGCAGGCCACTCCAATTGACGTACCCCAGTCTCCAGCAGCCGTTCCCTCATTATGTGACCTCGATGACCCTGGAGCATTGGCATCCATGAAGATAAAATTAGGCCTGTGTTGTTCATGCAAGGGCACAATGACTGGATTAATGATGTTATTCAAGTAGTATGGCCTGTCACTGTACCATTTACAAAGTGTAGGGCAGTTCTGTACTGACTAGACACACCTGCCCACATGTGCCTGGAGTTAAGTGGCATTCATCAACCGGTTCCGCAGGGCACTGTTCACAATGAAGTGGTCAAAAGTGTGAGACGTGGCCAAAGGACGTCCACTTCTATGCCTTTTTATGACTCTTCCAGTCTCTTTGTTGCAACCTTCTGATGACACTCTGAGCTCAGTGGCCACATCCGTCTGAGAGCATCCTGTTTGAAGCCTCACAAAGCCGAGATACTGTTGATCAATTGTTAGGTGTCGTCTTGGTCTCATGATGCCAAAATGTGAACAGCATGATGAGGAGGACTGTTTAAATACCAATTCTCAAACACCTGTTATGAATTTTGCCGTTAAGCTCCTTGTTAAAGAACAGCAACTTGTGGAAAAAGTACTGAAACATTGAACAGTTGGAATGTGCACTCAAAAGTTTACAGAAGGTCACATTAAGTTCACCTGTAAAGGTTATAATGCATTTTAGGTTCATTCTGAAATTTCACCCAAAAGCCGAATATTCATAACTTTTTGTGAGTAGTGTATATATACATATATATAGGTAAATATATATATCTATATATATATATATAAAAAAATGGTGATTTTAAAATTTACTTCACACATTAAACAAATGGTTAAACATCTTGTCTTATGGTCAGTTAGTTGTGCAGTTGCTCAAAAGTTGTGCATGATATGATCTATGATGTTCCTTTTTGTCAATTATATAAAAGTCATCTTGTTTTAAATAACATTTCTTACTGTGAACGAATTACCATTTTGAAATTGTTCAAAATAAATGTATTTTTATATGGAATTATGTTTTTCTATTGTGCATTCACCATCGGTATGTGTTCAATTGGAGTATGTCAGATTACATGGCTTACACTGTTTGTGATGTCTTGACATAATCCTGAAAATAAATGGGTTCAAGAAGCCACATTTTACATTTCCGCAGACTCATCTAAAACGGGTTCCTTGTAGCAGCAGTGTATCAGCCTCAGATTACCACTCGTAATGCTCCCACAGAGACTCTGAAGTCAGCTTTAATGGGCAGAGGTGTGATAACACCCATGTGAAGATTCCTGTCTGACATTTAGACTGAGCCTCATTTAACCTCCATCGTTCAGGTTGCTGTTACAGATGTTTTTTGGTTAATGAGTACAATTACCGAGCCTTTGAATCGACTGATGAAAAATAGACAATTGGGTTAGCAAGAACTATGAGAATTTCTCTGACTCAAAATCTTTGCTGTGACGCAAAGAAAAAAAACGTTCCACATCAAAATGTCACACAGCCAGGTTGAAGGACAAAACTCTTCAAGCTCAAAGCTGCAGCAAACAGGCCGGGTCTCTCCTTTGCATTTTGTTTGCCACTTCAACAGCTTTGTATCGCACACTAATCTCCATCACTTCAGCAGCCATCAACGCCCTCAGTCTTATTCTCGCTCCTGCTTTCAGTCTGAATTAACACCAAGGCCTCTCTCTAACCGCCCTGGGATGTTCGGCGGCACACAATCAAATTGAACGGTGACAATCACTAATGGATGATTCGCTGCAGCCAGACACTGTAATGTAGCACTCAATGAAAGGAAACATGCTCATCAATTTCACACTGTGGCTAACACAATATTGCTGTGGGTTATTGTTGTGGGACATTTTTCATTCAAGGTGCTACCCAGACAGGGAAAATCTTCTTTGTTGATTGTGTGTGTGTTGATCTCCTGGAGAGGGGATAATTAATTTGTTGCACGGTGGGAGAGTCAGGGAACCAACCCATTAGAATCACTCCAGGCTACTCTGTGTTTTTCAATGTCCTCCCGCTCAGCCTTATTGTATCAAGCAAATGGCTGCAGGGAAACTTTGAGCATGCTAAGCGACACTTAATAAGAGGCTAAGCACAAAAAACAACTAATCCGACAATGTGTCTAAATCAAACTCACCAGACAGACACACAGTCTGCTGAGGTGAAGACATGAAGTGTGCTGATTGAGAGGCAATGGTTGTCAACTATCATTTAAGCAGCGAGAATAAACTAATCCTGCTTCTAAGAATGAATTCACACTGCATTACTGTTGTGTTTCTGCTTTATTCTGCAGCCATGGTTACTTCTAGATCAAATGAAAAACACAGTAACAACCCACCGAATAATCACTTCACTTGTAATGAATCGTCGTTTAGCTTATTGAGAAACAGAAAATACTCCAGTTCACATTTTTAACATTCATTTTTTTTTTCCTACTTAAGACATATTTCAGGTAATTGAAAGAGAAAAAAAAAACATCATGCAAATATGTTCACAATTATATTCACAGGTTAATTATTGGGACATGAAGACAATTTAGGAAAAATAAATAACAAGCGCAAAAAAATAAATAAAATTCTTCTCATGACTGCATGGAGAGTTCATGTGAGTTTATTTATGCTTCTGGTTCAATCGGAGGATTGCAGCGAAGAGGTATGGAGAAGCCTCTAGTCAATTTGTCTTGCTGACATACGATGCTGACAACACTTAAGAAGAAAAGTTTGATGAAGAAGAACTTCAGTACTTATCCCAAAGAGACAGCAGCTGACCGAAGCGGTGTGCGTAGGCTGAGCCATGCTGACAGGAGATACGTCTTCTCTATCTCAGTGTCCCTCGCAGCTGAGGAGATGAACAAATCTGCAGCCTTTTGTCCGCTGAGTCCTTGGGGGCAAACCTAGAAGACTGCAGGCCCCTCTGCATGACTGGAAACTTGGGAAACACTGCATGGAGATACTGGTATCATGCTGGTGTCTAAATAATCCAGAATAAATGAAAGAGCTTATAGTGCAAAATAAGAAAAAAAAAAAAATTGTGTTGAGGAGGAACCACAACCTTCACAGTGAGATTAGTTAAAATAAAATAAATATTTTGTATATGTGTCAAGGAATCTTTTAACTTTGTAGCATTAAAGCAAATAACCCACGACCTTATGCAAAATTAAAGACAAAAAATGTGGCACTGTATCACGTTTTATACTGCATTACAGCGATTACTTGCTGCACTGTAACTATACACTTGTTTACATGACTTATTCAGTAAATTTCCATTTTGTGTTCATTGTAGAAACTGGCATGTGAAGGAAATTGCCCAGGCAACATATTAATATGGAGCACTAGTTTGCAGTCAAAATGACCATTGGACAATCAAACATGAGATTGCTGCTGCAATAATAAATCATATGAATGATTTAGATCAGCCAGAGTCAGATTTATGATGTTTCACTGTTACTAAAATGACAAGCAGGACTGCTCAGACTCTCATCTTCTCGTTATACTTATCCGCTATAATCTTCTGTTCTTTTTTTGTTATGACATATATAAAATTTTGAGCAGCAGAGCGACAGGCTTGATGGAATACACAGATCTGAGACTGGGAGCCCTCCATCATCTCCTGGATATTGCAAGCTTTCATTTGATGAGAATCTGGTGATAAGATTTACTGATTGCAAAGAGCTTAATGAATCTGCTTCCCTCACTGTCTTACTCAGATAAGTTAGTTCCACATAGCTGCATAAAGTAAACTTCACAAACACAAGCCCAAAAACAGGTTTAGGAGAATATCTTTTTAAATATTTCTACACATCCCTCTCGTGCAGCTATTTGATGTTTCCATGTTTGAGACAATGCTGCTGTAACCAGCTGAGACATAACTTTTACTCCTTCCATTATAGATGTACATTATTTACATAAAAAGATCAATGTCCTTGCAAAAATACAAGTATTTCAGTCAAAAAGTGTTCCTTTTCAAGAGGCAAGTATAAATCTGTACAGTCTCCTCAGAGGGATTTAGGCAGCACAGTGTGAACTGGTCCATCCATGCATGGGTAGCAAAACACTCGAGACCAGTCATTGTGACCGCGGTTTCCTAGCTTGCTGGAAGTAACTGCCAAAGAAGATGTATTGCTTTCGAGTCGGTCATAGACTCCAAACATTAAAACACATGGGGCGCTTCATCAGAGAGCTTGATGTCTGTGTGAGATGGCAGGTAGCCTGGCAAGGGAGAAGAAAGGGAAGAGACAGAGGAGGAATTTTATGTTGCTATTTGCATAAGGGTATATTTTTTCAGGCAAACACATTTATCTTGGTTGGGTCGATTGTTTACTGTAGGTATGGGAAGACGTAAATCAACGGGAACTTCATAGATATTTCTTGATGAAAATGCTTTCACCACTCTGCAGCTTTCGTGGTGAGCTAATTATTTTATTGGATCAAATAATTCACCCCGGACATTCTCATCACTTTAGCTGGCACCTGATTGTGCTTCACTTACCTGTGTATTCTAATACCTCGCTATGACTAACTCAGGATGGCAAATGCATAAATATACGACACATAATAATAGCTGCATCTTGGCAACTTGCATGACAATACAGCAGGAGGAAAAATGGCATCAGCACTTAACATTAAGTGAGTGTATCTTCGCTGTCAGTGAGCTTCAACTTGTGGCCACAGTTCCTCACTGTTGTGACTTCTTATGCTGTGCTAAAAGCTTATTTACAAAAACCTACTGCCACATTGAGCAGAAAGTTTTGGCTTTATATGCTGAGGTGGTGACATACGCATTTATGATTTTTGTCACAACCCCAAACAACAAGGTGATTAATAAGATGTTTTTCTTTATGCCTTGTCCTGGTTAAGACAAAGTCATTTAATCTTTCTGTTAACTTTTAACATAGTTAGTTTGACTTGCATGTCATGCTAAATACATTAATAGCCTAGTTGACATACAAGAAGACACAACTGTACAGAAAAATTAAAGAAGAAACCAAATTAAAGTGTCTCAGTGAGGTGACGGGCTACAGGAACAGCTCAAGTGTGACTATTTTTTGGATGGAACACAACTCCTCCAAGACATTTCCCCCATTTGGAGTTTTGATGATGATAGTGGAGAGCATTGTTCAAAACGTCAGTCCAAATGTCCAATAACTGTACCAACAGGTTGAGATCTGGTGATTCACACCATTTTCATACCCATCAAACCCTTTGGTGACACCTCATGCCCTGTGGATGGAGGTGTTTTTTCTTTTCTTTTTTTTCTTGTTAACATCATGATATGAAGGGGATCACTCAGAGCAAAGCTGTCTGGATTTTAAGTGACTCTTTCCTCTAAGGACACATACACTGTGTCAATTTTTTTTATGCATTCAGCTTTTCTCTTTAAATGGTCACCTGTCTGTATATTCAACAGTAAGACAAGCTTCATGTAAAACATAGATAAAACAAAAAGAAATGCCTAAGCTATATTTATATATGTACTTGAACGTGCTACAGCAAAAAGCATGCCACTATGAAAAGAGCATGCTGTGCAAAAGTAGCAAAGAAAGGACAGAGAGAAAATAAACTGCTGAACACATTATAGTTATAATTTGAATTTGTCATGTACACAGTTTGGGTTTGGTGGATATGAAGTGTAGCAATGAGTCTTTATGGCTTCTTTACAGACATTATTGTCCACTGTGTGGGTATGAGCCATTTCATTTTAATAAATAAATGAAAACCTTAAAGGAGAGAGCAATTTCCTTCCTTTGCTACAATTGAATATCAACTTACCTCCATTATGTGAGGCAAATAATCACAAAGTTTTAATGATTTAGGTACACCAACATTAAGTCACTCGGCAAACAGTGACAAAATAGTGCACAAAATGAAAAGTTGATCCCCTCTGTCCAACAAAAGCTTAAAAAAAAAAGTCAAGACTGAACAAACCCTGTAGCTTTAACCAGGAAATAGGTGCATTCATACCTCTGCTTTTTGAATCCAGCTGTACGTCCACATGATCCAGTGAGGTCAGCTTGTCCCCCTCTGGGTTTGGGACAGCTATGGAGGTCACTGCTGGGATGACCTCTTGTTCTTTATCAGGCTGCTCTGCTGTGTACGTGTTCATGCCTGGGATCTTCCTGCAGGTCACCCAGAGGAGGGGGTTAAAAAATTTCAAAAAAGACAAGTTGATGGAAAACTGCCATACGGTCTGTTTCACTAATGCCTTCACTAAGTGTCACACATTATTTTTAACTGTTAAAAATGGCAGAGGATTGCTTGAAAGCTTGAAACTAGGGCATATTGCATTCCACTGGGCTTTGCTCTCTCACTCTCATATTGTTCACCTCAGTTTTCAATCAATTTTTTATTCCCTCAGATGCATTCCCAATTCTGCTTAAAACTAAATTCTTGCATTTCTAATTTCAGATTTCCCACACGCTTGTGCGGTGACATTTAGGAAAGCTTAGGAAACTCTAAGTTGATGTCTTAATGTAGCAATTACAATCCAGAAAGTTGAAGTCAGGTAATTTTTTACTATATAATGAGTGACATTGCAGAGGAACTAAACCATTCGGCCATGATTGGCATGGGATTACCTGCAGCAGAAGATGCTATTTACTGTATGTCCCTCACTGTATAATATATGTTGTCTCAGGACTTATCTTCTCAACCTTTCCTGCCATTCTGCAAAGGATGCCTCACCTTGAATGGCTGTGTTTAGCATTTCCGAAAGGTCAACCCTCACATTGTCAGATAGATGAATATTGATAACTGCAGGACTCTGACACCCATTCAGCACTCTGGGAGAATTGATTAGGCTGTCATTCCCAGTAATATTCCACAGATTGAGACAGAGGGGAATTGTCTTATTCCTCCAGCTATTATTGTGTTGTGGCTGTCCATAGCTCTGAGCTATATGGAGTCTGAATACTTGTGTAAAGTTTTAGAGTTCAGCAGTGCAGCGGTAAACAGAGATAATGAAGGCAATTCCAAGGCTGTGTAAACAACAACCACACACATAGACATACACAACAATAAAACAATAACAGATCATTTCATCGATAATTGCATCAGTGTGTCTGAAAATCTCTCACAGTATATTTACTGTATTTACAATACAGTACCTTTTAAATTTATATATTACAAAGACGGCCAAGCCCATCAGTACCACGGACACGAGCATGATGACTGCAGTGCTGCTATGTACGCTGTCACTGCTGTCCACAAGAGGAGCTTTAAAGGAGGAAGATTGAGAGAATGAGCACACGTGGAGGTCAAATGTACAAAGGAATCCTATATGAATATAAATTATATATACAGTACTTAGCAAAAGTCTCAAGCCTCCTCTCATTTCTTTAAATTTTGCAACCACTTTCTTGTAATCTTTAAAGTGGTCTTGAGCAATAATTTCTCCAGGCTCTTTGAAGGTCTTTCAAAGTTTTTCCCTGGAAACCAGCTGTTTTTTCACTAATTCTAAGTCCAGTCCTTATACCTGACCATTTTCAGAAGAATGTGTTTTTTGTTTGTTCAGCCTTAACACTTAAAACTTATCTGACCATTACGTCCCTAAATCACAAAAAGGCATCCAACTCAAAGAATTAACCTTTTTATTTGAGTCTACACATAACAGACATCTTATCAAAGAACCAACTTTAAATTTTATCTCCAGGCACTTTGTTATTAGCAGCCTGTTGCAAAGACACATCATTGTTTTGAATCGCATCTATGAAAAACCTCAAAGATAACACATTTTGACAGACATAAAATAGTATTTTTGCACCAACAAGGTGATTCCCAAAGATAGATTTTGGACCGGTCTGATCCAATATGGGTATGTGCTCTGATGCAGATGAGGTAGTGGACTGATGTCACCGATCCATGTCCTTGTTCACGACTGAATCCAGACTCAATGCAAGTTCTAATGAAAGCTTAAGCTTTCAGCTAAAATGGTGTGACAGAATTAGTTCATTATTACTCTGAGTTTATACATACATGTCATTTCTAATGTAATCATGTGATGGAAATAGAAAAAAACAATCATAAAAACACATCAGTTTTTAATCAAATCATAGTGTTTACTTTCTGAGGCCACTGTTACTGTTAATAACATTTTTAAATAGCTCTTGCCTGAGTACTATTATTCCTTCTGATCTTGTTCTTCCATTTATATGGCTTTTTATTCTGCTTTGCTATCCGCTTGCTGCTATAACGTGGCATTTTCTCAATATTCTGTCTAATAAAAAGGAAGATCTTACTTTACTATTAAAGTATAAATAAAAAAGTTCCGGTATAAGAATGTATCGATATTGCTGAATATATAAATGTATGTATCTAAAGCAAATAGTGGGTTGGTGCATCTGTGCCCAAAGCTATTTGCCAAAAAACTTGTCATTTCTGAGCATGGTGTGTAGCTTGTCCTTTTCAAAATTCCAGAAAACTGAACAGGTAAAGGAAAAAAGAAGAAGTTTCAGCAGATTAACAGGGTCTGAAAGTAGAGTATTTCCCTCAGAAATAGAAAAAAAATTCCATCAAAGAGCTGACACAGGACCTGAGGCATGCACCTGCCCCTTTAGTTGATCCATCTACTGTTCACTGAAGCATCAGAAATGGTCTCCACAGAAGAGTAGCTGTCAATAAGTCATTCTTTAGGAAAGAAAATAGGAACAAAAGGATAAAGTATGCCCAATGACATAAGTACTGAACTGAAAATCAGTGGCAACAGGTCTTATGGAGTGATGAATCCTCCCCGAGTCCCAGACCTTAACATTATTGAAGCCGTGTGGGATCATCTTGACAGAGAACAGAACAGAAGGCAGCCAGCATCCAGTAAGAGCTTTGATTGTCCTTCGACAAGCCTGGAGAACTATTCCTGAAGACTACTTAAAGACATTACAAAGAATCCTTGTCTAAGAGGGTTCAGGCTGTGTTGAAAAATAAATGAGCTGATACCAAATGTTGACATTCGAACGTGTTGGAATTGTACCAACTTTGTTTTCGCTTTATATATTGCACTTCCTTTTATGTTTGCACATGTTTCAATAAATTGCTGAACCTATTTCCTGCTTTCCTGCCTCAATTCAGTATATGGAGAAATAAAGGATGAGTAAAGACTTCCGCACAATACCGTATATTAAACATCAATTAAATGACTTAAAGAGCTACTACAACTTATTCTAAACTAACATAAACCAAACCAAACAAAACTGTCCATTCAATCTCATACAATTGTTCTTTTCAAGACAACATTTTAACTTGTTACTACAGACTTCATCTTCAGACTCAAAACTGGCAGAACTGCACTAAGTCAGGCTGAAGACATCAATAGCAGACTTACCAGGAGACTGCCGTGTGGCGTACACGTTCACCTGTACCCCCGGTTTGAGTGTGAACTGGATGAGGTCCTGGTTCAGAGCACTTAGAAGAACTTTGGAAAGCTAGGAGAAGGGACACAGTAAAGACTTTTCGCTGCAGCTGTACAGCAACATTGCACTGTCATCAATATTTCAACCAGTCATTTCATCCAAACGTCTGAATTATGAATCAGAATTATTTTTTTTTCCCTCCAAAGAGGGGTAAATGTTGATATTACACATGCAAAACTGCTACTCAGAAACTTTGCAGACTTTAAAGAAGAAGAAAACATGTTCAGGTAAAAGGGCGTTCTGCTTGTAGTGCAGCAGTGACATTTAAAGAAATAATAATCTTTTTCCATTTCTGTCACAGAGGGACTTTTTCCGTTATATTTCATTGGCATAACTACTCTAAAGAGAATGCGAATTACCCATTTAAAAGTTCAACGAGTCAACGTTATAGGAAATCAAAGCATGTTCTAATATCATAAAAATTGTCGTTTTCATTTTTTTTTCCCTGACGTGCTCAAAGTTCTGTAGCTTTTTTACACACCTTGATGAAGTAGTCATTTAACAAGGGACCCAAATGCCTTCCCAGTGCCCATTTGAGTCCTTAGCCATGCCTCACTAATTCCATCTCGCTCTTTCTAAAATCTTTCTACTGGTTAAAATTAGACTGCTCTACACAGCATGAATAATTACTTTTTGTTCTAGTGGCATATCAGGGTCAGTAAATCTATTACACATTTTAATAAGCCGCTCCACACATACACTCAACGCACACATGTGTAAGCATGGGCACACGTTCATCTAATGCCTCCATACCGCAAGTCATTCACTGGAGATGAGAACAGTGAACTGAAGATTTATTACCCTATTGTCTGTGAGGTTCTGCCAGGTAATCAGACAGGCTTTAGATAAATACATCTCTTTAATTCCCAATCCCAGCAGCCTGCCCCATTTTGTCTCCCTTCTCGATGGTGCCAATTATATGATGCATCAATGTAATTAAATACCTATTAACTTAGTTCAAGACTGACTGTGAGCCCACAAAATCATGTTTATTTGTGATGAATAAATGAGCTTCTCTGCGCTGTGCTTTAGAAACAACTCTGTTTTATAATCCTTAAATAACATAGGAGGATATCAATTTAAAAAATTCTTAAATTGAGAAAGAAAGTAATAACTGTCGTGAGGCACGATGCTTTGAAATAATGTTGTTCTTATTATTCAAAGGTTTGTGTAAAGTCGAAACTTTTAAAATGCTGCAGTCTTCATTGATTGAATAGGAACTTCATTGAAGTTCTGGCATGATTGTAAATGTCCTTTCAGAGCTCCTGCTTTTACATGAGACAACATTGCCCTCTAGTGGTGACTTAAAGTATTACTCTTTAGAAAGGATTGAAACATAAGGAAGATGTTTTAAGCCAATAAATCATTTGGCACTTCAGCACCATAAATGCAAAATTTTATCGGCATTTCTGTGAAATAAAAGAAGCAATCAAGAAGAAAAAAGTTTATGCTGAATGGATGAATCATAAAACTACGAAAAGAGAAAAATTCAGAAGCAGGTCTTGCAGATGACTGCAGAGGTCTTGAAACTACACAAGGAGAATGAACTGGCCTGCTATTGAAAGTATGGCGCTTTATGAGATGAGATGGATGTTCCTGCACGCTTGGAACCATGAGCCTATCAAAAACACATTGCTCTTTTTCTCTGTGTGATCATTTAATTTACCACACCAGAGTGCGAGCATGTTTTGGCCCAATTATCTCAAAAAATGTACAGTCCTCATTATTGCTGACCTTTATCAAGGCAAAACACGAAGTTGTTCCTGCCCACTATACAGCCAGTGGCATCTATTTATTCTAACTTTGGTATGAAAACACAATAGCAGAAACTTTAAACTTGGCTGCCTTAGGTGATCTATTACAATGAGCATCAAGCTTGCATTTGTTTTTGTCAAAGTTAGCCTCACTGTTGTGTGATAAAGGGGGGGCAGATTCTCCTCAAGCTGCACAAAAAAAATTGTTTTTCTATGCAACAATATTGTTGCATAGAAAAACAATTTAGAAAAAATATATATATATTTTTATCATTTACATCATTAATGATGTAAATGGTAAAAATAAATGCGGACATGATTCTCATTGTGATGCATTGCTTCACTAAAATAAGTTTCAAATCTCCAAGAGAATACTGACAGAAACAGTTTAGTGAGGGTGTAACCTCTCTTTTAAAACACGGTGATCTCTGATCCTGAGCATCAGTATCAAGGTTAGGGTTATTCTTTAAATTAAGACTAAGATATTAACATCAAGTAAAACATTAGAAAACATCAAATATTTGCTGCATATGTGATAATCATGCATAACCCGATAAGCTGTTTTTCCATATATATCTTCTCACTCACTCATTTCACTGGGTAATACAGAATTAAAGTTACACAACGGCATGTTTCTATCTGCTGAGAGAAAGAGCCTAAATATCGGTTTTCTTCTAAATAAAGCAACAGAGATTAAAGTGATATGTCAGATTGTCACCTGATGTATTCTTTAGGGAAGTTTCTCTACACAGAAGTCTCTTTTGTGAGGATCATAGAAAACAACACCGAACACCGCCAGGGGCCTCTAAATGATCTGATGAGACAGTACCTGATCCACGTGTGCCCACTTTTCATCCATGGCTCCCTCTCTTGACCTCCTCTCAGGTACAATAAAAACCTCAGCTGTGGTTGGTAAACCCGGGAGCACTGTGACCAGGAGTTGATCCTCACTGATTGCTGTGACCTTTAATAACAGCAAACTCTCATGAGAACGGCTTTTTAATTGACACAGTTTTAGGTGGCAGTCTACGGTTCAGTCCCAAAATACAATCCTTAGGTAGTGTTTGTAAATACTTTCTGCTCCATATATCATTTGCCTAAATGCCAGTCCCTGTCGAGACATAATGTCTGGATCAAATGGAACATGCATGTTCAGTCTGACAGTCTTTGGTAAAGGCCAAGGCTTTTAGTGTATTTATGCCATAACCAGAGGACTCCCTGTCAGTGTCCTGGTGTAAACTGTGGTAATATCTGACAAGACAGAAGGTCAAAGTGAATGTTTCATACTGAGGGATACTGTTATATATATATATATATATATATATATATATATATATATATATATATATATATATATATAGAGAGAGAGAGAGAGAGAGAGAGAGAGAGAGAGAGAGAGAGAGAGAGAGAGAGAGAGAGAGAGAGAGAGAATAGACTATCCAGGTATTTTACATAACCTTCTGCACAGTGTCTGGAGGAGAAAACCAGAAACTCTTAGTCACAGTTAGTCTCTTTTTACTTCAGGTTTTCATGTTCTCTCACCAGCATTTCCCCTCTTTACAAAGCAAATGGAAACTGTCACAGAGCAGCACTTTCACTGGCCAGCAGTTATTTGACTAGTTCATTTGAAAGCTTGTGCTTCAAATAGTGATTTTGCATCTATAGGAAGGAAATATTTGTTAAAATCACATGTGTGCATTAGATACGGCATAACAAAGAAAATAAATGCTACTAGCTCACTAAATAAAGTTTTTCTTTTCTTCCATAGGAAAAGCTGCTGATTTCCAGAATCTAAATGAGACCTTTTTCGGTTTAGTTCAGTGCTGATTTTATCATGAGATGGCATTTATAACAGCAGCAGCTACAGAGCTGACCTGAACAATGTAGCTCTTCACAACTCTGCTGATGTCCTCTCTCCACTCAGACACCCCGGGGTTCAGCTCATCCAGATTAGAGGAAAAGGCCAGAGCATGTGACTGGAAATAATCTGAAATACAAGCAGAGATCTTCCTTCTTACTTCATAATACAGAAATTTACAATATAACAAGAACTTACTTCAAATAGTTTGTGAGGCCAACTGGACAGAAGCAAATGGAGATTTTCATCAGAGAATAAATGGTGGGCTGGAATTGCAATATGACTGCTAAATTGAAACTGAAAAAGATGAAAGCTCCGCTTGTTTGTTTGTTTTTTTATTTTGTTTCTGTGACCTTCTCTATTAAATTTGTAAATCTATTATTGATCCCTGCACATCAAACATTACCAATTGCTACATTCCCAGCTTTATCAGGTATGACTAGACAAGACGGTCGGGAATTGCCATGAGATAAAGCACACTGATCGTGTACTGTTGGCATAAAGGAAATTAATTGGTGCTCACCGAAAACCTACTTTAATGCTAACTCCATCATCAGCTTCTAAGGAAAGCCCAATGATTTCACAGAATGTGGAATTTATATATTTGCACTTTAATTCTTAGAAGCATTTAGAAACCTGGGAGCAAATTAAACCAAAAGTAAAACATGTAATTTTATACATGTGGCTGAAGCCTCTCCAAGCTGCCACAGGGCAAGAGGCAGTGAACACCCTGGACATGTCACCAATCCATAAAAATCTTAACGTTATTGTTACTGACGAGAAAATTATTATCTGATGGTAGATGCTCAAAAAGTTGAGCTTTGTGTTTAATTCCTAACTTTCCTGACCTATTTCATAAAAGCGAAACTTTCAACATCAAGGGCTGCCATGAGCTGCTGGTTATAAAATACAGATTAAGAGGTAGAAAGAAAGTCTCAAATCAGACTTCTGTTTTTGAAGAAGGCTTGCGGGTTCAAATGTGGGTCAATTATTTGAAAAAAAAAAAGAAGATATATGTGGAATTGGAGAGAGTTTTTCCTGCAACCTTTTAAAAAAATTGCAGCAGTTTTTACAAGGTTCATTCATATGCTTTTTCTGGTGCTTTTAGTCATATTTAATTACCTTAGGGAGAGGAGCCCAAACTAGACTAAAATGTTTTAGTTATACCACAGACTAGACTGATCAACGTTCTTAATCAAAGCTTTGATTTTTGGGATCAGATGGCCTCAGGCACCTCACCAGTAAAGATAAATGGAAAAAAAAATTGTTAATAGCTTAAGAACAACCCTGAGTGCCTCTCCTCTGACCACCACTGGGTGGCTGTCTGTCACACACATGGAGTAAGAGATTCCCACCGTTTCATCAATATCACCCCACACTTTCCTATTCAGTTCACTACTCCAGGCTTCAGCTGACAGTACATGGTCTATAATTGGGAAAATCTTGTTATGGGGAGATTGATATGACTTATTAACTACATAGTAACAACAATAACATAAAACATACTGTAATATATCATCAAATCATTCATATTAAAATATTACAGAGTATAGTAACTTGATGTCACATGAAATTTTTGGTAATGGGGTTTGTTTATGTGTCATACTGTAATCCAATCCAATTTTATTTATAAAGCACTTTACAACAACTTCAGTTGACCAAAGTTCTGTACAGAAAAAAAAAGGTTCTGTAAGGATCCTGCTACTACAGAAGTAAACAGGGACCTCCACGCTGACCTTCAGGTTCATGTTTTTATGCACATACTCGAAGACTGGCCTCTAAAATCCTGTTCAAATCCATTGGGGGCATTTTAGATGCAGCCACTGCAAAACTCTTCATGATCTCACACACAGTCCAGCCACTCAACAAAATTCGCAGGAGGTAGGAAAGCCTGTGCTAGGGTCAGTAATCCAGCCCAGCATATGGATCTTCTTGGCAGTGCAGTTGCTATTGGTAAAATCCATTTACATCCAGTGTTTTCATCACCAGATGTGAGGATGTCCCATCAAAATGTATAGAATCACTTCCAATTTCATAATTACAAAACCAATTTCAAAATTGTCTCAGTTAAGAAGTTGTTAAAATGCACTCTGTACATATTAAAGATCAAATCCAATAAATACCGTAAACTGCCACCCTCATTTGGTCCTGATGGAAGGTATTACCAGCTGAGGCCTGAACAGTTACACTATGACTTCCCTCCTTAGAGAAAGTGAAGGAGATCGCTCCATCAAGGGTCACAACAGGCTAAAAGGCAGAAGATAGTAGATGTGATTGTGAAATTTGGTGTTCTCAATAAATAGAATAAGAGAATGACATAGAATGTTGGCCTTACCTCTGTCTTGTTATCAAACCACCAGAAATAAGTGACGGTTCCCACATCACTGGGACGAAGTGCTGTTGTGAAATTCACTGCCTTGTCCTTGACAACCACCAAAGGAGCTGAGAGCTGCACTTGCTCAAGCTGACCTTTAGAGAGAAAACATATGAACTGCAAACTTGCGCCTTTTTATTAAAACTTGGCTTAATATAAAGCTTCCCATGTGCTCAAAATCTCAACAGAGGCTATGTTTGTAATAATATTTTGACAGAACAGGTGACTACCTGGAACACAGCGAACACATTGATGGACAGTGTGGAAGCTGTTTGCGCTGCAGTAGTGGTTTATCAAGAGCCCGGATATATTTGTTTATGGGTATTCCAGCCATACAATGGTCACCATTATAATTAGTTGAATTAAAGCTGTCCAGTGGTGGTTTTATGGAAGTGAGGGGTCTAAAAACGGCTGTCTTTTTGTATATCTCGGTTGAGCGGCTCTCACATTGTTGGATTTTGGTTTTGAATCGAGACCCACTTTAATGAGCCATTTTAAAGTTGTAGAAGCCCCCTGAGTATTTTGTATTATTTTTTCTTTCTAAATAATAACTAGTTAAGTGGTATAAACAATATGAAGGCTGTTGCATTTTATAGTCTTTGATCAGCTGTGACAAGGGGTGAAGATTAGCACATTGTGTAGTAATTTTTATCATATTAGCCAAACTGACAAATCACTCATCAGGCAGTGTGAACACTCACATACTTAATCCACACATGAAGTAAAAGGATATTACATGACTTTGCATGTTTAAGCCACACCTTGTCAAGAACCTTAACTTCATTGGACTCACAAGAGACATGCAGGTAAAGTATGACTCTGTCAAAACCCAGACTGTTGGTTGCTGTTGCTGAAACTTGGTAGATGCCAACTTTACTGTAGATATGCTTGACCCCGTCATCGATGGAGCTTATGTTATTGTATGATATAGTGGTTCCATCGCCAAAGTCCACTGTTATACTTGTCATGGAGCCAAGACCCTTCCAAGAGAAAAGAAAATACTGTCACTTGCTGACTCGATACAGAGTGCACTTTCAGAGACAGCTACAAGAACGAGGTCATGCTACAAATCATGTCTATCCATATTAATTTGATAGGCTGGTTCTTCAGTCTCTGTGCTAAAACATGAAGCCTACAAGCATCACTCTATAAAGCATACAGTTGAGGCTGGTGGTTGAAACAAAGTACGGTATGAAAGTACAACAGAGCAGGTTATCAAAGAGTTAATGTGGTTCAAGTCATTCTGAACAGCTCACTTTAACAATTTGATTATCACACAGTATCTACACAGGACATATTCAATCAACACATTGTTATTTTCAATACTTCCTCTGCTTTAACAAATGAGCCACCCCTTAACACACACTATTATTTCCTTGTTTAAATTAAATAAGCACCTCCTCCAGAAAGACTAAGAAGGTGACATTCCTCTCCAGTGTTGCCATCAGTGTTCCCTCACTGGTAAGGAGCTGGAGACCCCTGGGAGCCTGACTGGGACACTTCTGTTGCCTGGGGCTGTACTTTAACAGACTTCCCTCAGTGCAGTTGTTTGACAAAGTCTTGTGATATCTAGAGTTGAATCAATAAAAGACAGGTAAGAACTCTGCATAAAAGCAGACACATACAACATTCTAACTTAAAGGAAGACATTCATAAGATAAATAGCAGTGATTTGCTACTTTTTTGTCTTTCCTGTTCCTCAGCTCGATATTTAAAGTAAAATGCAATTCAGTATTTATTTTATAAGACATTTATCTTTTAACTTTTCACAGCTATCAACTATTTGTGCAAGCTGCAGTCTGAGAGGGAGGCTGCAGGTCCTCAAATGGTCGCATGAGGCTGTCTCAAAAAGCCTGTCAATCAATTCTGGCCACTTGATCCACTTCACAGAAGACATGACATGTGTAAAGAATGGATTTTGCCACCATTTTTGTCACCATAATTAATTTCTGTTTCATATTAAATGTGCAGGAGGTGAATTACAATTTAAATCACCCTTTTAAATTGTTTTGAAGCTTGAAATCACGCGTAATTAAGGGAATGACGACTGTTCGGGACAGTTACAACTGACCAACTTAACCTAAGCAGAGGTGTCCTTAAGTTTTTAGTCAGACCCATCAACTGCATATCATGTCTGACCTCATAAAACCAAAGACTGCACTGGCTAAATGACAAACTTGAGGATTGAAAATGGTTGTCCACGAACCGGTGAGTAAATAACCAGTAACTGTGGCCATCTTTTTGATAAACTCTACAGATGCAGGGTGTGACTCTCAGGACACTGTAACATGAGGCCTGTATTTAACTTACTTCATGATCAGCCCTTCATCAATTTGTAGTTCTATTTGCTGATCTGATCTATTCATCAGAATTTCTGTTTTTTATTTGGATAAGCTTGTCGAAAATATTTTTATGGCCGGTGACTGTAGCGATATGTAAAAGTACAAGGTACAACTAGTAGGGAATCAGTGTTATAGGCTACAGATTTGAAGAAAATGTGTATTCATGTTTTTGAATTGCTCTTATGGAAAACACACAGTATGCAATCTCCTATGTAACAAAGAACAGTGGCATTAACTTCTTGCTTTGAGTCGATACAAATCAGTACAGTATCAGCAGTATAATCAGGCGTACCCTGTTGTGTTGAGGAAGCTGTCCCCTGTAACACAGTCTCGAGATGTTGCTGAAGGAACAAACCAGAAAGCTGGAGTGCAGCTCCCATCGCTCTGCCTCTCAAACCCATAGTCACTATTATGGTGGGGGGGAGTGGACACACTGAGGCATTATCAAGTTATCATTTCTTTTTCAACTTTAAACAGAAATATGAACTTCAGAGAGAATCACTGAATGCAGAAACAGATACATTGTAGGTCAGTGAAGTTCTCACACAACGGGTCTGAGTAGTTGGGCTTTGATGTTTTATGTATCAAAAGTCTGAAGCAAAAAAAAAAACATTACTTTTGTTTACAAGTATTATTATACCCCAGCAACTGAGATTTGTCTTTTATTTCTTTCATCACAATCAGGGAGGCACAACCTCAGGTGATAAGAGAACTCTTAGAAGTAAATTGGGGTTAAGCATGTAATATTTTCAAAGGTTTTTCAATCAGCACCGAAGACAAGATAAAAGAAAGTGTGAGACTAAGTAAAGTTGTGTACAAATATGAAAGTGGTACTTAGTCGAATCTGTGGTAAATCATCACAGTTAATCATTGTGTAAATGCATTGTCACAGAATTGCCTGAGAAAGCTTGGCACAAATCTTTTCTGTAACCTTTAGTTAGTAACGTGAAATCAATCATTACAAACTAAAGGTTAGTTAGTAACATTGTGTAACACCTGTACAATAGAACAGACCTCTTCGCAATGTGCAAAGCTGTTTAGAAAAAAATGACCTCTAACAACCGATTCTCGGATAACTGATTACTGAACATTTTTGTTTCACACAGTTTAAGCTTTATATGAACCCAAACACAATGTATTGGAATATGAATAACCTGGGAAAGATTTCTTCTTTGTAAGTTAAAATAACTACTGGTATTGACTTTTTTTTACTTACTAAGCTAAGCTCATAAAGATATAACAGAAAGTTGTGAATTACAAATTAGAAGTCTTCAAACATTCTTCTTGTTGTGCCTCCGGTTTGGCTCACAGACTCTGCCACTGGAGACTGTTAAAGGGTTGTGCATTTGATTTAATGAAGTAGAAAGAGTATAGCTGCAGAGAAGGGAACTCACCACACAAAATCTGCCTCTGTGCACAGGCAGGAGTCTGACATCTGGGAAATATACTGATCTCTGGCCTTGACACATCGAACATTTGCCCGCAATTTTTGGAAGATTCTCTTCATTCCCATGATGCACACTTCCCCCTGTGATGAATAATGCAAAATAACTTTGTCAGATTTTCTTTTTCTTAGCTTTTTACCATCTTGATTTCATTGTAAAACCAAATCAAAGAGATTCTTGTGAGATTAATCAGTGACTGAATCTTGAGTCTTTTATAGTCTAGTAGCAAGTCTCAGAGCAAGTAACTCCAAAGAGCTCTGTTAGCACTGGAGAATGGTTTTATTTGCACCAATTTCCATTCTTGTATACAGCAAAAGACATTCAATTTTGAGTGGCACTAACCGCCGGATACAGCTAAGATGCTCCTGCATCAGTTGGAAAGCATCCTAGAAGATCTTTATTAGGAAGCAAGGACAATCATAGATGGAAGCTCACACTTTTCAAAATTGTTGACTTGCAATAAACTGATTTGTGAACACATACACAGCTATATAATAAGAATCACCACAATCTCCAAATTGTAGTGCAATTTAGCATAGAGTCAAAAATAAAAAAGACCTGTTGATAACCACATGCAGTAAGTGAAACGATGTCTGAATTGTAACATGACTAAAATAAAATGATCTATTCATTAAGTCACTGTGCTTATCACTTGTTAAATTGCTCAAAATATTTGAGGTGAACTGCTTTGTTTAATTAAAAAGTAAATGTATATATGCATCATTAAAGACTTCTAAGTAAAAGAAGCCACTGCATAAAAGAACTGGAGATTAAAAAATGAGAGGGTTGCAGGTTCTGATAAGGGAGGAGTTGTGTGACTCCTTCTCCTTCCTTTGTGCGCATATAGACCCAATTATCATTTTATCTGCCTCTTCTGGATTTGTTGCTAATTTGGTCAATAAAAACGTAAATAAATTAAATCTAACAAACAATTAAGACTATTAATGAAGTTGTAGGTCCCAGGGGATCTACATTTTCTTTAGCAAAGAATTACATATTAGATATTATGACAACTAATATTCTAAGCCAACATCTTCTTCTGATATCTATGATACATAAACAGGAATGAGGAATGTTTGCACCCTTTTATGGCATGTTCCCTGCTCTCATAGTGCCCGAACCATGCTGCAGCTACTACATTTACTTCCATCCATTTTTTTTCACTTATTTGAGGTCAGACATTCCTATCAACAGCAATGCTCTAATTCTTCTGCTAGGGAATCCCCAGGTTCTCAGGTCAGAAGGGATATATAATCTCTCCAGCTAGTTCTGGGTTTCCCCAAGGTCTCCTCGCAGCCATAAAACCTCCAAAGAGAGGTGACCACGAAGCATCCTAATCAGATGCTCGGACCACCTCAGCTAACTACAGATGCGGAGGAGCAGCAGCTCTACTCCAAGCTCCCTCCGGATGGTCAAGCTCCTTGACTTACCTTTAAGGCTGAGTGCAGCCACCCTCCGAAGGAAGCTCATTTCAGCAGCTTATGTCTGCAATCTCTTTCTCTTGGTCACTACCCAAATCTAGTGAAACAATCTAGTAGGAACAAAGATGGACCAGTAATTTTAAAGCTTTGCCTTTCAGTTCAGCTTCTTCCCAACCAACAGAACAGTGCAGCACCTTCATTACTGCTGACGAATCCCCTAATTAGACTGTCCATCTCTTGCTCCCTCCCATCATCACTCATAAACAAGATCCTGAGATAGTTAACTCTGGTGGCAAGGACTCTCAGGTGGAGCAGTAATAACTTTATAGGATTCATTCAAATATTCCTTTCCAAATATTCCATTCCTAATTGTATCAAATAAGGGAGTCTCCCAAAAAAACATCAGGAACATGGCTAGTTGCAAAAATCGCACTGTAGCTACGATCTGTGCTTAAATTACAAGATATTTAGTGTGCTTGAGCAGGCCCACAATGAAGCAAAGGTATTCTTTATATATATTTACAACCAATCACTGGAAAAACCAAGCAGACTCGTCTTTGAAAATCACACAAATCGTCAAAAAACCTTTTGTTTTTAGTTTCTAAGTTGCTAGATTAGTGTCTGTTGTTTTCATAAGATGAGGGGATTTAGCAAAGCAGAAGCAGAGTAGAATGTCATGTGAAATATTCAGGAATCAGCCAGCTCCTACCAACAGATCTAATGCAAATATTTCCATACCTCATTGTGCAACTGCCATGTCAGATAGTCTTCAGAAGTGCACCATTGTTGGAAAATGGAACGGAAGTCAATCTTTACAAGTTGCCACTCAGATCGATGACTGAAATGGCCAAATATCCTGCACAAACAAGTCAGGGAAGCAAGGTGGTATATGGTGCAGATTCTTCACTCGGGTAATATATATTTAGACAGTGCAGCAACTAACACTCTGGAAACACATCATCTTTTCATGATTCTTTCATATCTTACGTCATTATGAGGATGTCCTCTCCTGGCTCCCCGAGTACCCCATCAACATAGAGCGGAGAGGAGGTGAAGCTATATTTGTCCCAGTTTCTGCCCTCATCAAAACTCAGCCTAGGGGAGATAGACCCACCACAAATGGAGTTAAAGTCGGTAAGAAAAGTCTCCGCTGGAGATCAGTCTGACTGCTTGTTATTAAGATTGAGTACAGTCTCTAAAAAGATGCAGGACATCCTTAGAGAGCCTTACCAAATGTGCCTAATTGGCAAAGGTGTGTGTCGGATGGCCACCAGAGATCCTCCTTGATTCAGGAAAAACACGCTGTACTCCTCCTGAAAAACCTGCACACACAACCAGCTTTGCTTTAGCACAGCATAGAGAACAGAAGTCTACATAAAGCATACAATGGTGACAATATAGGGACCGTGCACGCTTTCACCTATACAATAAATCAAGTACTGTTGTATTCACAAGAGTCTCAGCTGTCTGAATAAACACAAGTGTCAAGTAAGTATTGCTCTCTTTGCTGATTTCGAAAGCCTTGAGCCACTAGCAAAAATCTGTATGCTCTCTTTGCTTTGTTTGTTTTAAAGATCAGAATGCACAAGGCTGACTGTCAAACCTCACAGTTTTATTTCTTTGCAAATGTGACTGCAGCAGCCACAACTGAAAGGGGATAAATGAAAGCCTGCAGTATATGCGATGAATACTAGTTGTGTTCTCTTGTTTTTTATTCAAATAAAGCCTGACTAAAATTATACATTCAAGATTTTGTCTGTATACAATTTTCAAGGTAATAATATCATTTATCACAGAAGCTATCTATTTTGTTGAATGAATAAAAGGATTTGAAAGAAAACGCAAATGTACTCAGAAAAATAAATTTATTCCAAATGTACAGGTTTTCAGATGTTTGAATTGCACGTAATAAAACGTATCACAAAATGAATACACAACCAAAGCGTAGCATTTTTTATATTACCTCTCTCCAGCTGTTTCCAGCATCAGATGTGATGAAGATACTGACATTAGTGTTGGTCAACTCAGGTCCAACCACACCTGAATACAAAGCAATGTAGAATAGAACTAATTCAACCGTATTCGTGATTATTTCAAGTGTGTCACTTTAATAGTTACCAAATCAGTTTTACATTTATAGACAGAAAGTGTCACTGAGGTGACATGGAACAGACGTACAGGAGTGATAGAGTGATAATGTCACTTTTTAAATTTTTATAAGCTGCAAAAAATACTGGACAGTGCTGGTAACCGAGCTAAAGAACAGATCTAAATGAGAACACTAAGGAAATATATCAAAGACCAGAATTAAGGCAAAAGTATAAGCGACAGTGCAGATGTGTCGATGTGAGTGCAAATCAAATCTCACCTGATGCTACTATGACTCCTGGAGCTGAATCTTTGCTGACAATGTTTCCTGAGGCATATGGGTTCTCCGAAACATGAAGGTGGAGATGCAATGAACAGTGTGGCTGCAAGAAAACAAGGAGATTAGTTACATTTTAGCCAATATGTAAAAATAAAAGCTGGTTATCGAACTAATTCATGTTCAGAACAGAAATTAATTTCAAAACATGATGGAAAAATCTGCACAAGGAAGGAATGTCTGAGGGCGATAGCCTTTCTGATATGAAGTAGTAAAACTGCTATGATGGAGGAATCTGTAAATTATTCAAACTTAAGTAAGCCCGAGGCCTAGTTGGTAGAGGTAGAGATGTATGAGAGTGATAGCTTTTATGACATGAATTACTAAAACAGTTATGATAAAGAAATGTGTACGAGGAACATGGAAACTGGCAGATCATTTGTGGTATAGGTAAAAGGTGTTCAGTGGCACTAAAAAAATAAATGATTTGTTTTAAAAGAACTTGGGCTTTGAAGTCTGAAGTTTTCACACAAAAGCCAGCATCACATGCATCACAATTTGGAATGAAATGCTGTCTCAGCTTCATGTAAAAAACACACTGAATTATCATTTATTAAAAGAATTATCACTTGTTTGACAACATCAGTGAAAAAGTTGATTTGCTAGAACTATTGGATAGCATCGCAATGGATTTCACAGGTCTTTGAAATAAAGCAGCCGATGAGTGTACATAATAAATGATAAATAAATGGCCAAATAGATTCAAATAATAGCTAAAGAAAGTATATCAACAGTGGTAAATTGGAAAAAAGAAATGTGATTAGTTTCAAAACTTTTGCTTGGGTTTCTTTCCTGACACATACTTCACATACTGAAATATGTCATAATATGGGCTTTCAGTAAATGGTTGGTTTTACTACAGCTTCCAGAATTAATTTGAGGCAGTGGAGCATTGCTAAAGCCCCAGACTTAAAATACTTTGTAGATGCAATGGTAGAGATGACATCTTGTGGGTGTGTATGTGCGTGTGTGTGTGTGTGTGTGTGTGTGTGCGTGTGTGCATGTGTGTGCATGTGTGTGTGTATGGTAGATTAAAAGGCCGTTTAGATTATCAGATATTTTCCTAGCACTTTTCCTGTTCTGAGGTAGAAATAAACTGCTCGTTTCCATAACAATGATGGTTAAGAATTTCTTATATAAGAACAGCTTCATGTTAATTTAATTTAATTGCTGACTAAATCTGCAACTTCTGGTTTACTCTTTATTATAATTATAATAATTATTTTCTTAAAAGTTTTTCTTGCTGCAATATACAAAAGTTTCACATTATATATATATATATATATATATATATATAATCATCATCTTTCTTCTCACTAAATGGTAACATAACTGCTCTCATTTGATATTGTCGGGCATTTATATATACAAAAAAGATAATTCAATATCTTCAAATTTTTGGTTTCACAGTTAATTTTTGACAGTTATGTTGGGCATATGTTATTTAAGTAAACCCTTAAAGTATTCAATATAACTGAGCAGTTTTGCCAAATTGTACAGAAGCTACAGTAAATTGTGAGGAAGGTCTCTTGAGTTAGTGACATATTCAGAACTGTGTTGCTATGAAACAGATGAATTCACCGCCTTTGACCATGTTACAGTATGGTGTCAGTGCAGTATTTTTGAGAGCTGATAATGGAAATCCAAAAAAAAAACACCCATCTATCGCTTGTGAGTGGCCCACTTACTTGTTCACAATAGACCTGGTTTCCCTGGAGATCGGTTGCCGGAGCCTGAAGAAGACGCCAGTCTCTCCCTTTGTTGTACGTGATATAAGTTTTCACTTGGTTCTCAACAACTTTATTTGACAGGAACACCCCTTTAATCCCGGCAACCTGCGAGCATGAGAGACAGGGAGCGGTATGGCAAATAAACAAAAAAGGGAGAAAAAAAGTAAATTATTCAAAGTCAAGTCAAGCTGGGGCCCTAGTTTGGAGAGTAAGAGATGTCTGAGTGTGATTGCTTTTCTGACATGGAGCACTATTTTGGACCATCTGTAGGACTCTACAGACTCAAAACAACATATGGTACAGCCCTGAGATATTTCTTCTTCGTTGTACTTGTGTGCAGACATGCAGTCTTGCATAAAGCTATCGCTTGAGTTCCCACTTCTACTCCATTTTGACAAATCTCCTCCATTTGACAAAGGAAAAAATGCCATTTTAAAACCACAAATGTGTGCAGGGGTCATCTCAGCCACTGCTGGTGGCTATCTTAGGTCTGTGTTTGTAACCAGATGACACTTCCACTGCTGGCTGAGGATGAGGATAATCTAGAGTGATGTTTACGTGTGCAACCTCATAGTAGATCTGTCAACACAGATATATGTTCAGGACACAAGTTAAATCTGCTGTTTAGCCTGCATTGTGACTATATGTGTAAGGTACGTTATCTGAAGACTGAACCGACCAAATGTGTTCAAGTGCAAAAAAGATGCCACATGAAAAAGAAAATAAAAGCAACCCTTAAGAGAGAAAGACACTGTGTAATGTGTCAACATCTATTCCATTATGGAGAAGACTTCCAAAACATCTGAGCACATGGTACTCTTAAGGAAAACACAGGAGAAAACAGCTTTCAGTTGCTCAAGGTTGCTTCCAAAATAGGAATTTAAATTTGTATGGTGCTACTCTTAGTTTGCACGCCATGTTACTTTCAGCGTCCTGACTTATAGTAAATGTGCTGATAAGGTGATTAGAAATGTTCCTAAATTGTTGACATGATGCATGAGACATTTGAATGAAGAGCATGTACTGTAAGTATAATTTTCATATTTGATAAATATGAAATATTTATCCTATTAATCATCTAATATTGTGACAATTGTAATTAGAATCTTAAGAACACAACTCTGTTGCCCAGTTAGAGAGGATACTATTCTGGGACTATTTTTAGCCAGCACACCAAAGCAATGATCAGTCTAGCTTTACAAATGTGACTGAATTTTGTGTTTGGAATATTGCAGCAAATTACCCATTTTTTTCTACAGATAAATGTGTGTATGTGTATAAAAAGATTTGGGGAGGACAGTAGTAACGATGACAAAAGTAACAATAACAGCAGTGAAAATCCAACTGTTTGGATTTTAAAAAAGCAGAACAGCTAAATCTAAGCAATTAATTTAGAAAACCAGAGATGGTAAATATTCAGGATGTTTGTTTAATGAAAAATGCAAATGATTACTTAGTTGACAAAATTGAAGCTCAAGGTTTTCTGCCAGAATTAACTAATTTCAAGGCTCCTGTGAAAATATACTAAATTACAACTGCATCATAGAAAGCATGTGCACGTGCAACTGGACTGATCATTGCTCAAATTAGCTGCTCCATTTCTTCCAATAAGCAATTCTGATGAGAACTGACAGTAAATATTCATGAACACTCTCATATAAAACATGTAATCATGTGACAGCCCCACCCCCTCAGCACAGTTGCTGCCTACCTCATAAAGGTCTATCATGATATTGTCCTCTGGACCTCCACTGCTCACAACATCCTCCAGAATCAGCGTGAGGAACAGCCCTCTGGACTCAGACATGTACAGGTTGTAGGAATCATTCTGGTGCCAGTCCTGAATTGCTGCCACCACCTGGCTATCGTCTGTGCTGATTATCTGCAAATCCTAAATATTTGAAGTTCATGAGTGAATGCTCCTGTGTGGATTAGTCATTTCACCAGCCACTATGTTTCTGACAGTAAAATTTAAAGAATGAAACAAATAAATTGTGAATTTTCATAGTGGTGAGCGCACAGTAGCCACACAGATGAGTTAGGGATTGGTCACTTCTAACATTATTTAATTGGAATTCATGGCAATTAGACCTCAGGCGCTTCATGCCAAGCACTAAAAATGAAGACAGGCTCCATTTAATTTTACTGAATCTTTTATTCACAGTGAAGCATGGTAGGCGATATGTGTCCTTTTCACGGCTGGATGGATGGGTGGATGGACACTTTGACAGAATTATCGAAATAACGCTGCGGGCACTAAAGCGCTCCTGCTGTTATGACACTGACTCTCAAACTAACTAAGCCACCCCACTGTGCTTGTGATAAATCCCACAAAAAAAACCTCAAGCTTGTTTAACAGTTATCTTACCTTAGGGATGGTGTATTTGGGAAGCTTCATCGGGTAAAAAGCATTTCTTTTATAGGAGACATAATGGACGGACTGGCCACCTACTGGCACCTTCAACAGAAATGTAGGACAATTTCAAGCACATGACATTTCTGTCAAAAATCTATGAACATTCTTGAATACAGCGACTTCTAGAAGATTTCGTTGAAATAATTCAAACCACCATCAGTACTCTGGGTTTGCCTCAAATTATGATGCTGTATATTGTGGTAGAGTATAGTTGTAGTAATAAAAACAGTAATTTCATTTCGACCCCTCCTTCCTTGGCATAATGGCCCTTTTTAGTTAATGAAAAACATGACTGTACATTAAGATGTAGCTGAACGCATTGATTTTACAGCTTTTAATTGTCTTTTAATGAAGCCATACCTTGCAATAAAAACCTACCTGGATGAAAACGTATTCATCCTGAACCACAAGGGAATTAGGGTTGATAAATCCAGGGAACGGTTTGCTTTTGTTTCCATCAGAGCAATTCTGAAGCTTGCAAGTTATGTACTGAGACCCTGTGGGTAAGCAAGAAATGAGATCTAAAAAATACAACAAAGACAGAAACAAACAGCCCTCTGTAGTCTACAATCAAGGTTTCACACTGCTTATGCTCATGGTATTAAGTGAGACAGGCAAGATTTTGGAGGCCAATCTTTACTCTCACTAATAGATAAAGTAAAAGGAGCTGTCCCAGTGTGTTAGCATCAGCCAAATGAAGCAGTCTCCTCAGGGATGGGGCACGGAAGGCCATATGGAAGTCCCCCTTTTTCCTCACGTTGGCCAAGAAAAGAGCCAAATCACATCTCAGGCCACAAAAAATGAATTAACTTAATCATATTATAAATCTCAAACAGACTATTCAGGTGGGGAGGAGAGTTCTATATGGATAATAATTTCTCACCATCATATTAAAGTTAACAGATTATAACAAGCATTAATTTTTTGATGTGTGATCTCGGCTATGTGCAGTAACATGATGTCATGACTCACGTCCATCCGAGACGCAGATCTCCAGGTGAATCATTCCTTGTTCTTTGTCCAAACCCAGTCTGGACCTGAAACATCATCACAGACATCTAAGAAACATTAGATTTATGCTTAAACGCCAGAGTCTGTTGTATATCATTATTATTGAAGCTTTGGCGAAAATCCAGAGGAAGATCTGATCCGTTTCATTCACTCTTTCTTGCCAATTGTGCTTTTTCACCGCTTCTCTGCCACTCCGGTCTTTCCCGTGATGTGAGACCTTTGACTTTGATACCACTGCTTTGGTCTAATGGTCTTCCTGTTCCTTTTCTCATTCAGTCAATCAATCTATTTTCCATTCTTTTAAAATCTCATTTCTTCTGTTGTTCTCCTTCTAGGCCACACATTGCGAACACCGCATCCTCAACAACGCTACCCTCTCCACTTTAACATAATGGAGCCTCAACAGAAGCCCACCTGAAGCATCTAGACTCCGGGGTCTTTCCTATCATCCATTGTGTCACGTTCCGTCTTGATTGCTATTATCATAATCATTATTACACCATATTCAGAGGTTTGAAACTATTATGGCTTTTGACCTCTTAAGAGGGAAACAATGTTATGACTATCCAATACAGCCCACTCAAAAAATAGTTTCTTCTGGGCAGTTTTGTTCTTTCATCTTGTTCTCAAATTGTTTTTTAGCTCTTCGTAGGTTAGCTTGTTCATATAACTATACCCCAGTAACAATATTATTAGGTGTAAGTGTAACAACTCGCTCAGTTTGAAAAAAAAACATTGTGATTCAAAATTCCAAATAAACTTTCGAAACACAACAACTAGGCCATATGATTAAAAATTTTAGATCTCTGACATTTTCATTGAAAAAGTGGCACACCAGGGATCATCACCCTGGTAGAGGTAGAGAAGGAGAGGCATGCACATGCTACCCTGATATCACATCATTTTGATACATAATGCGCTTAAAATGATGAGGTTGTGGTCATTTTACATCTTCAGTGAGTCCAGGCTGACTTCAAAGAAGCTAATACATTAAAAAAACAGAACCAGCTTAAATGAACTGGTGACAAGAAAATCAATTAAACTTATCCAAGGAAAAAGTTTAATTTTCAATTTGAATGAATCCACAAAAGTACACTGCCATCAAACGAGAAAACTAAATTAAATGAATGTGAAAGAAAACTTTATTTCAACTATAGCACCAAACACTTTTTAAAGTAGTCTATTAAGAATTTAAGAACTATTAAAGGCGGGGTAGGGGATCTTTTTCTGGAACATTTTTTTACATATTGCTTGAAATACTCTTCACACCCTCATTGCAACCAATTAATTAAAAGTTTTGACACAAATATGAAAAGTTTTAGTGGCCTCTAGAACGTACAATCTAGGAAAAACAGTATCCAATCATTGTGAACGGACCGTTCACAATGATTGGATACTGATGCCGTCTATCAAACTGCAATCTGCTCCTCCCTCCCCCTCCCCCTCCCTCCCCCTCCTTCTCCCTGTGCGCGTACCCTGCTCCGTGAACGAAGCTTGGCAGGAAGCTAAACTAGAGCCAGCTTGGCTAGCACCTAGCATTATTAAACGTATAGTTAGCACATACTAAATACTAAATACTAAATACGGCAACGATCGATGCTTGCTGTCAGAACAGCGCTCATGCACCTTCGTGCTCGTGCGCGTTCATGTACTCTAGAGGCGTGCCTTCGGGGGGAAAGTGAAGAAAAGGGTTGGGACTTTTTACCTGTGTATTTTCAAACTGCAGCTTCGCTGGACTCAAAATCCAGGATCTCCTACCCTACCTTTAAGACCAACTGTGTTTTACAGCCTGATGTGAGTCTTGCAAGCCTAAACAGCTTATGGCAGGATGGTCTGTCATCTGCACTGATCAAATAATAGCACAGCATTCCTACTCACAGTCTGGTGATGCCACACAAGGGAACATTAATAATAATCTCTGTCTTTATTCATAATTTAATTAAAGCTGCACTGTGGCAGCAGTTCATATACATCACAAAATATGAATTGCTAGAGTACACAATGTGTTAATTAAATACACAAAATCAATAAATTAAGTAGACAGGCTTTGTGTTGCACTTTCAGTTTAGTCTGTTGTTGATCTGAACAGTCGCCTTCCAACTGTAGCCCTCCAACAGCAATCCTTCTCACTTTCTCTTACTATAATCGTGCAGTGAAACATCTTAAGCAGATATATATATAGCTGAGGCCCACCCCCAAAACACTTAACAACACAATTACAGCCATAAAAGGATCTTAATTCACAGCTAAAGCCAATTTTCCATAGACCATTTATGTGGACATGAACCACTCAAATCGGGTAGTGACAAGGACATACAGTACAATAGACTGATTGTTTTTGTGTAGCAGAAAATGGTTCTTTATCTTTCATATAATCATCTTGCAATGCATCAGACTTATCTATGGAAGCTAAGTTTTGATCAAGTTACAGTAGGAACCATTATCTGTAAGCACTGTCTTTGAAAATTTTGATTACAATTTATCACAAAAAAACCAAGAATTTTCTGTGCTCTTCTGACAGAAGAGATGCAGCTGAGGGCTTTACTGTTCCTCCTGGGCTAATGATACAATGACTTAATGTATAGACAGTGTCCTGAAGGTCTTCTGATCTGTACTGCTCGTTCTGTCTGAGTTGCACTTAGCCATTTCATTCACTTGAACCAGAGATTCTTCATGGCAGCTGTTAAGTGCTGAGCAATGGAAGTGACCACTTGTTGTATTAATAGCAGCTGTTGTGACAGAAGATGGGTTTCTTCTCATTTTCCATACTGTGTCTGAACTATAATATAAAAAGCTCCCATCCTGCTACCCTCAGCACTCTGTAATTGCCTCACAGCTCCATCTCTTTTAATGGACTTTCTGTCAAATACTTCATCCAATTCTATCAGTGAACTGCAGCCCTTGCTCTTAAATAAAGCCCCACAATGTTACAGCGTGTTCCTCTATAACGAACACATACTGCTGCTGTGTGTCTACACAATGAGAGGGGGGCTGTTAACATGTTTTTGTAAATCTTGTTTGTTATATATTTTTTTAAACAAAGTGAGCATTATTTTATGATGAACTGTTGACATGCAGAGCTATGTTATGCTTTGATTTATCTCTTTGAAGACAAAAAAAGGCGCTTACATGCATAAATAAATGCCGCTTTGATGGATTCTTTTTTGGAAACAACCACCCACACACACACACATATCTATCTATCTATCTATCTATCTATCTATTTATTGGTCAGATTGTTTTTTGCTTCTTTTTTTTTCCAAAAAAAGATTGCATTGGCCACGATCTTGGAAGAAAAAATTGTTGTTAGCAACACACACACAGAATCACAAAATGTTGATGGTTTCAGGGATTCAGATGCAGACATTCCAACGAACATGCAAACTCGAATACTGTAGAAGAAGAAGGTGTAACATAGAATTTTACCTTAGTTCCTGTATGCCATTTGATCTATTTGTCTAGATTTCCATTATAATAATATATTGATTAAAAAAAAGACAACATCACTGTCTGTTTATATTTTTACCTCAAATGTATTTAGTCATTTCTTTACTAAAGATTATTAGTACGTTAATAATTGTATTCCAAAGACTAAACTTTAAAAACACTGCACTGCTCTACAGGAGTTCAATCCAGTACTCTTGATCAATCCATGGTTTTATTTTTCATATATATGGAGAAGAAAAGTGTGAAAAAAAAGAGCATTTTGTTGCCAATAACTATAAAAACCTATTATAAATCTAACATTTATCTTTGGCCATAATCCCTACATGAGCTCCAGTGAGCTAATAACTCTAAAACCCCCAAAGGAGACACCAGAAAGCCTCATTCAGAGTATTATACATCAAGCTACATAGAACATGAATAAAAAGCTGACGGATAATGTTAGGATATGACTCAATTTGTTGCACACTGTGGTATCTCAACACTGTGTCAACATTATTTCATAAGGAAACTGCATTCATCAAGCATTCATCTGTTTGAGTAACCCTGACTCTTAGTGTCATGTGTGAAAAAGAAAAGAAAACTTGTATTATAGGTAGAGGGGAAAAAAAAAAGCAAAGGTGTTTAAAATGTAAAATGCAACTAATTACTTTTAACCTTACTGGAATAATAAACTGAACCGGACTTTTTTTTAAATATCATGACATTTCTTAAAAGTACACATCAGAGCTGTTAAAGGGTTCAAATCAAACTCAATAATATTTATGTTCTTTACTTTTAAATGCTGCCTGATCGTTTGCCTTCTTCTATTCTGAGCAGAATGCCAAACATGCACACGATCTAATCTACGTACTGTATTTCATAAAAAATATTACACAATTTCTCTACCGTATGACCGACTATTGATCTCACCAGTAGAATCTGTTGGGGACGACGTTGTCATGCACAAGCTGCCATCTTTTCCCAAACTCAATGGAGACATAGAGCTGAAAAATGAGAATGCATTAATCAAACAAGTCAAGTATGAAGTACAGTATAAATATTCATTTTTCCAAACCACAAAATACAAGTGAATTACTTCCAGATGTATGCCCGACTGTTATATCGAGCTGTTATTTCTGTGGAGTTTGTGACATCGACATGAGTACATGGTTTCTGTAAAAATGCATCAGCCAGAAGAAAACCTCAGCTATTGTAAAAGTGTTGTAATATTTTTTTTTTACCCAGGTTTTTAGAATAAAAAGTTAAACATACAATGACTAACCTAATCGTTTGTGAATGTTGTATAAAAGACTTTTGTTCTTCCAATAACTGAGCAGGATTTTTACCAGACATTATAAAGCTCCTCATTTACCGTTAGTGTAATCTTTCTCCATAAAGTCATTCTACTGGTGTCCGCATACTCTGAAGGCCTGTCATCTTGTGTCATTTATCGATCAGCAAGCATCTTGAGCTCTATAAGGGGCTTTACAAGGATCAGCAGCGTCGTTTTGACTCATCTCAGTACCCTCAACTTTTAAAGGACATGACAGACAATCAATAAATGTAAACTGAAACCAAGCTCAGATTTATCTAGTTCCTTTTGGCAGCGATAAAAGGAAAAACAGCTGAAATACAGCTTTACAAAGACATACAGAATGACCTGAAGACAAACTTCACTGAGGCATGTTTATTTTGGCCCATCGATGGGGCTCATCTAGGCTTTCATGTTCCAGGCTGTACCATTTATTTCACTCCTCAGACCTTGACTGTTTCTTTCTAAAAAAAATAAAATAAAGTCATCCAATAGAAAGAGACTGACTAGGCCTGAGTTTGATGTCTGTGCTGTTGAGTAAGGCAGACAGCAAGGTTTTCACACATGGTAATAGAGGATGTGTGTTTTTGCTCACAGTGATGCGTGTGTGTGTGAACTTGTGGGTTGTCTGTGGTGTGTCTCCCTCGTTAACTTTCTCCTGTGCTTTCTAGGACACATCCATTCAAAGCTGTCTGCATTCAGACCTTATGGCTTGCTCAGGGGCGCAGGTGATCCAGTGCTTCTGCTTTGGCAACCACAGCTTGGCTTGAGTGGCAGATGTCTGCGCACATGTCCTCAAAGTTAGCTGCTCTCACCAAAATCAACATTATATTTGTATAATTCTACAAAGAGGGTCTGTGTTTGCGCTCACAGTGACCACAATCAAGCAGAGCATCAAAAAAAAGCGAACAAAAGCATAAGTAAACAGCATACATATCAGCCCTTATGCTCTCATAAGAATTCTATTTCACGTTTCAGTTAATTTTCCAGTTTTTTCAATGCCATATGAAACCTACACGTTACCTTTTGGTTGTGGCTGTAAGCCAGTATCCAGTCCTCCTGCTCGGGGTGAAAAAGCAGGCTGAGGATATCAAAGGCTAAGCTGTGTTTCTGATAGGACGCCCCCTCGTCAAGACTAATGAGCAGGCTGCTCTCCACCTCTGGGTCTGTCAGTAACATTATCTGAGACAAGAAAAGAGATGGGGGATTCAGTGGCCCACTTTGACAACATCCATTCCACAGAGCTTAAGTGTGCTTGTTCAATGCACAGCTTGCAATAGGCACATATTGCAGGCTCCTGCAGGGCTGCTTTGTAGTCAAAATGATAATATGCTGAAAGATTTATTCAATTCAAGAGAGATTTCTCTTGAATTATATACAAACTGAAACTTACCTTCCTTTTGTTGTTTGGACTCACGTATAAGTAGCTCAGTATGGTTTTGGTCCCGACTTTCTCATTAAGCTTTTCGTATGTGGTCCCATAATCAGTTGACCTAAAATTCAATTACAGGGTAAAGTAAATAGGTTTTAATGGAGGGTAAAGGGCAACAGGGGAACTCCTGCTAATTAATATGCTGATGGTATAATTAGGGATGTCAGGCAAGCAGAAAATTGCAACAGCAGAAGGCCTGCAGCAATTTGTGAAAAGAATGAATACTTTTTTAATAATCAAAATAAACAAACAGATCCTGTGTGTAAGGCAAAGGTTGAGATACTGATACGTTTATAATGACTGTTTGGATAAATGGAGGATCGGACAGCAGAATTGTCTGAAAGCTTGTCACTGAAAGATTTTTATTTCTTTTTGAAAATACCCAAAAGTATTCATTCATTTACTAAACTATCTATATATCAATCTATTTATTTATCCAGAAATGTCATTTTGAACATCATTTATTGTCACCAGTGAAGATATTGATCTTAGTTGCTTGGTGACATCTCATTAAAAAAAGCACCCATTACATCTTCAGTTCTACATGATCTTGTATCTCCTGCTAGGACTGTTTTGATCAGTGGAGGATTGGAGAGGAGATCTGTCTAAGAGCTCAACAATGACAGGACTTTTTCTTTTTCTTTTTTTACAAATATAACCATACACCCATTGTTCATGTATACATTTTACACTGTAAACTGTATTTTTAAACTTTTTAAAAGCATTTATCAATTATGTGTTCAATGATTATTCACAGTTTACTTTGATTGCTTACATATCAATACAAAACGTATTTGATGAATAATGACTACTACTAAAATCCCATTCACTAAACTGTGAAAACTATTCTTGTTTTGCCCGAGATTCAGATTCGTAGAACATATACAAACAAATCCATTCACATATCACTGTCTATATGATTTGTTTTAGAATAGAATAGAATAGAATAGAAAAATACTTTATTCATCCCCCAATGGGGGAATTTTGCTGCATATTCTGACTTTAAGCAAAGCGGAACACACTCTAATGTTAAAAGCCAAATACTCCTGTTTTCCAGTCATGTGGAAATAAATGTTTCAGAGTCAGTGAAAATCCTCAGCCTGAAAGGTATTTCTCAAAAAGTTTGCTTTAAGTGCCCAAAACTGCATTTTCATGTGAATAATTGACACAAATGCATTGTAAAATTTGGGGTCAACAAAATACTTTTTGTTTGTGTGTACTTAAACTATCAAGAAAGTGACAAAATAGAGGCTCTAATAAGAAAATAAGTGAAAAAAAATACTGTTATATCCTATAAGAAAAAAAAATGAATGAGAGAGAAATGTACAAGATAACTGTTAGAATTTACCTTGGAATTATAACTTATAAGAGATACAAATGTACATTGAGTTTGTTCAGCAGCATCTACCATTTGAATGTATATAGACATATATAATAGCAGAGAAATCTTACCTCCATAAAGAACTCTCTGTTACTCTGCCAGAATTGAGGTCGTAGTATTTTGTCAGCATGAGAATCACCTACAAAACAGATCAAAAAGATTACAGCTTTGAAGGAGTGTTTTGTGAGTATTGAACAGCAGCATTGATCTTCTACGTGGTGTAACCGAAGGCTTTGGTGGGCATCTGAAATACGTTGCTTTGTTTCACGAAAAGCTGTCACGGCTTGTCACTCCACGACTGATCAAATTTTGCGCACATTCTCTACGAATAAACTGTTCACGTATGTATATTGTCAAGCTTTTTAAGACCCAACTGACAAGCAGAAAATGATGCCTCTGATAAGTGTCAGTGTTGCAGTTGCTTGTGGTTTACAATTTACATGAAAATCAATCATTTAAAAGATTCCTTTATCATCTGTGATTAAACAAAAGAAGGAAACATTCCTACTTCTTTGAGTAAAGTAACCCCTCATAAGACTGTAGTTTTAAGAATAAAACTACAACTTTAAGTCATTTACACAAAAGCAGCTGCTTTATCTTTTTACAAATTAACTGCTGAAGCAGTTTCCTGCCTCCACAGTGCAATCATGAAGTCTGCACATCATGCAGCTCTCTGGGGTACCCCTTTCTCGGCATCTTGTTCAGTTTTTCAGAGCTACAGTGCTTCCTAATGATCAAGTGATATGTGTGTTTGGGGTGACATTCTCTATAATAAGAAGGAATTCCATCATGTAAACAAGGATTTTTTTTTCATCTTCCTAATTGAACCCCAGCTTGTAGATGATGGGAGATTTTCAAAGGTAGGATCATATCAAACAAGTCAGTCTTGGCGTTTTATTTTTTACGAAAGTATCCGACCTCTAAAACCAACTACTACAGACACACATGAAGTTCCAATCAGAATTATCTTAATAAAATGTGCTATTGTTAAATTTTCAAAACATAATAAATCAGATTCATGAATTAAAAACATCCTCTCGTTTTTTACTAATACATTGAGAAGTCTTAGTTGTTTAAAGTTTTCCAACTTTTTACTCTGTACTACTATATGAACTAAGTTTTCCTCAGTTTGGTCAATTAATCATCTGAAAGTGGAAGATGGTTATCATAGTTTCCCCGAGTCAGAAGGCTGGATCCCCTGAAACATATTCTAGTTACACTCCAAAATTGAATCTATTTTTTTCTAGAAAAGTCAGAATTAATTTAGATATGATTCATTCTGTCTGTCTTCTCCCGTTTTTGACAATGACACAAGGTTTCCAAGAATGCTCATGTTTATATATTTGCCATGTTTATACAAACTGAGTGTGCACTATGAGTCATGTACAATATTACAACAAACTGACTTCTAAAATTTACAGCTGATCTAAGAAACATCTGACTCTGCTCCTGCCTTGTGCTGTATAAAATGATTCATACAACACTTCTTTTGGCGATAATCTGTCACAGTTTTGGTACAGAGTGCCCAGGTCGGGCTGCAGAGATTTATAGTCTACCAATAAAATCGCCTCTATACCTTCCAAAAGTTATACCCACCCAGACACAGTCATTCCAAATAAAACAACTTGCAGCAGTATGAAAATTAGTAGAAATTACACATTAGCCTATTCTTCTCTGTGGCAATTTACTTTATGCATTTACTTGGGAAGAATCCAGGATTACAGTGAGATTTAATGTGCCAAAAACATTTCCTTTGTTCTGATGGATGCCTTGTGGTTGCAGTCAATGCATCAAAGCAGTTATAAAATATTCTCTTTGTAGCTGTGTCAGACAGGTGTGTAAAACCCAACATGTCATGCAGGCCATCAAATTGCTATTCCGATATAACTGGGTGAGGGCTCCTCTTCTTATGATTAGACAACTGATCTGATGTTGGCATCTTAAAATCTGTATTTAAATAGTAATGCCAGATATTTTGCTCTTTTTGAGTGTCAAAGGTGCCGTAAAGAACCGAGGACGTTACACTGCTGTAGCCCCTAACACATCTTTAGACTGGATTAACTGACATCCAAGAGCAAACAAATCGATTTTTCAACACTAATCCTCAGTAAATCTTAAACCTTTGGGTTAAATGGACTGGGATAAATTTGGTCATTATGTCCGAATGAATGGGAGCATAATGGTGACGTGCAGGTCTTATGGTGAGAAGATTACTGCTGTGAAATAATGTGTGGGGTAGAGGTATTGAGAAAAGAAAAGAAAAGAAATTTTGTCATTGAAGAAATAAACACAAGAGTGCACATTACAATTCATTCCCACTCTCACCAATCCGTTGATCCAGCCTTATCAACTGTTGGAATTAAGTTGCCTCATCAATAAAACTGTCATCGCATTTAGAAACAGCAATTAAACAGATGGATGACTCCATAAAAGCATTTGTTGCAGGAGCTACTGACTGGAATGTTAATAATAAAGGTAAATATTACAGATCAAAAATTTTCTGAGGCTTATGCTCAGTGCATGCTGGGATAGGTTTTGACCCTGAACCAGAAAAAAACACATTCACATGACACGTTCTCATGTGAATCACAATAGCAACTTTAATCCTGATGATTTGAATTTTATATCTTTATATGACATGAAGATATTGATGATATTCAGATATGTGTCATTGAATGTCACAACGAAGGCGAACTAATTCGGAGTAGAGAGGCCAGAACACCAACATAAAAGAGGTAAGCAGCACAGGAGTGTTAATATGGCAGCAGATGCCTTAAGCTTCTGTGGGCAAGTTCATATGCCCACAGGAGCTGGAATCACACTAAATATGAAACTTTAGTTGATAAAATCCCCACATTAAACAGCATCCTTTAACACCTTCAATATCAAACGAACAGTGTATTTTTATTTCATTGTTTATTGCCCTGCAAGTCATTCAGCAGCAACATCAGCCTGCAGAGGGGCACACAGTCGTACTTCAATACCACCTGAGTGAGACACATAATGTACAGAAACTTTTGTCTGTCACATCAATTTATATCACTTCATTAACAAAGGCAACAGTTCCTTGTAGACCAGATGTCGTGCTGTAGCTGGGTTGTTTGAAGTCAGAGCTGTTTGCTCTCCCATGGATAGCAGGTCACTGCAATCATGAATTATAAAGCAACTTCACAATATCGCTTTACGAAACACAAAGTATCTGTGTCCTCATAAAACTCACATATACATTCAAGGGGGAGTTAATCAAAGTGAATAAATGTGCTCAAGTTTTGTAAATAAAACATTTTGAGTCCTTACAGAAAATCATGGTTTTTCAGCTGTGACGCGAATGATGGCATTCCACAGATCTGTGAACATCAAGAGGTAAGTTAAATGGGCACGGTGCACATTCTTCATGTAACAACTCTGGCTTTCAAGCAGAACAGCGAGCGTCCGACTTTATTGGACTCCTCATGCAGGGAGGAGGGCACTGTGTCAAAGTAGAAGCTTGATTGATAGACCATCTAAAATGACTGCCATCTAGACACTCGCATGAATTCCTTCTTCGCCATAATTGAAAGCCCATGCGAGTTCAGCAGCTTGGCCAAGGCAGCCCACTGGGCTTGGAAGCTTCAGCGTGCATGAGGAGGGGGTCTGATCAATGCAGGCAAGATTAGACGTTAAGTGGGTTGGTTATTTAACCCAACTTGTGCCCGCTGGGCAAGGAGTTCTCTCTTTTTTTTTTTTTCAAAAATCCCTTTTAAAGCTTCAGCACTCAGCATGAAATCTGGAAGTGCTGAGGGAGCTGGTAAAATATTTGTCACTAGTTTGTTGACAAACTAAAAGTTCCCTAGACCCTTAAATACAGTACATTCCCCCTGACATAAATCAAGTAAAACAGCAGATTAGATAAATATGCTGGGGAAGGATTTATCTCACCCACTTGTCCCATTAGTCTCACCGACTGTGTTTGAGACGTTCTGTTTGCCAATAGTGCATCACAATAAATCTGATATGAAGAACTTAAGTAAGTGAATCAAAGTTATGGTTCTGAATGTAAGGCTTTTTTTGGAGCAGCCAGATGGTATAACTCATTTAAACTAGAATTGCAGGTGGCGACTGTAAAATGAAAGTGTTCCGAGGCACAAAACAAGGCCCAAACTGAGCAATGGCCAACAAAAGAATACTGACAACAGCAGCCAAATGGGAGGGAGTTTATGATTCATATAAGTAGCACTGAGATACTGAAAACTGAAAAAGCATTTCAGAGATATTTTATGTATTTGAATATTACATTTCCATACAAAAACATCATTTCAACTGTATGTCTGCAAATCAGCAAGCTGATTCCTGGCTTACCAGCTGCTACTGCAAATATTCAGAAACATTTTGTTTTATCCTGAACCTGTTCATGAAACAACAGTGAGTCACGGAGGAAACGGGCAGAGCACTTGGCATAAGGCTGATTTAAGCCACCACAAAGACTGGCAAACACAAAGATGTGTCTCCGACAAGAAAAAAAGAAGAGGTGCGATATCATCGTGCATTGTTTCCTGCAAATAAACATTATCCTGTTCTAGAGCAAAATTTTTACTTGACTTGGATTGGAAATTCTGCTCTGCAGTCACTAAAGAAGAAAGAAAACCTGTGAGAGAAGCAAAGCTTGCTGGTAAAAAACACACTCAGCAGGATCTCAAGGCGTCAGAGAACCTCACCGCAGGAAGGCTTGGTGGCTTGACAGAAGTGAACTCGGCCTAGCAGTAGTTTCTATGCAGTACTGAGCATTAACAAGCAGTCCCTCTTTTTGTCCATGCAGCAAAGGCACAAACTTTTCAAAAAATAAACTTTTTGGTTGCGTTATGTTAAGTCATGCTTTTTTCTTGAGTTGCTTTACGTGTGTGATGTTCACTTTCTGAACCAATGCTGTCCATCAAAGCCTCCCAGGACAGACAAAAGTCAGCGGAGGTCCGTTCTGAAAGCATCAGCCACTGGTTATCTGAGCATGTCAACAAGCTTTATGGATTAAACTACATGTGTCCGGAAAGGGCCAATAAGGTAAAGTTTGTGTTGGTATGCTGAGGAGTCATGGCAGTGCAGGGTTATCTTAACTGAATTTCACTATTGATCATAATAAGTCCTCTTTTCAAGCCGAAAAGAAAAAAAGAACATCTGACCAGTACACACCACATCACATTGTTGCTGTCTATGAGGCCTTGTTAAAGATAATCTTAGAACAATGTTTAAAAAAACAAAAAGAACAAAAAAAAGTCTAATATAAAAAAATTAATTAGTTAAGTAATCACGCCAAATCACATTCTCTACCCCACCAAAGTTTTGGAGCTGTGTATTTCTCTGCAGAAAATGCCCTCTACTTAGGGCAGTTTCTTACTTACTACATGTTACAAAATACGAGGTTACAGAGTTACAATAATCTACACTGTCAATGTTTACACATTTAATTATTTATGGGTTGTGACTTCCATCACATTGTGTGAACGTTGCCCAACAAACAACAACTACCTCAGGATACATTTCCATCTCAAATTTACATTCATGCACTGCAACTGAATTTCCACATAAAATCAGGCAATGCAGCACCTTCCTGCAAGGCATTGGGGAAATATTTGGAGGTGTGAAACTGTCATTTGATCTGTGCCTCTGTGAAACAAATGATAAATATAGCTATATACTGTGTGCACAATCATAAGGCAAGTCATATTTTTGAGGATTTTTTGTATTATTGAACAACTACAATGCTCTATGTCAATCCAAAATGTTAATAAACCTCAAACAAAAAAGTAAAAGTGAGGTTTTGGCTTTCTCAGGACAAAATCTATATGTGCATAATTATTATGCACATTTTCCCATCTCACTTTCATCTGTTTAAGTGAGAATTATAAACAGACAACTCAAAATGTTTAAAACAAACATTTCTAGCAATTGAAAAAAAAATGTAAATAATAATAAAAAAAAATCAGTGACCAATATTAGCCAAACTTCTTTTCAATAACAGTGATAAACCTTACATTCATGGAGTCTGTCAGTTTCTTAATCTGTTGATGATCAACTTTTTGTGCAACCACAGCTTCCCAGACACTGTTCAGAGAGGTACTGTTTTCCTTCACTGTAAATCCCCCATTTAAGAACTGCCCACAAGTTCCCAATTGGGTTCAGGTCAGGTAAGGAAGGGGGCCATGTCAGATTTTTTTCATCTTTAAGGCCTTTACTGGCTAGCCACACAGTGGAGTACTTGAATGCATGTGATGGAGCAATGTCCTGCATAAAAATCATTGTCTTTTTTAAATATGCAGACTTCTTCCTGTACCACTGCTTGAAGAAAGTGTCTTCTAAAAACTGGCAGTAGGTTTGGGTTGATTTTGAGTCCATGTTCAACCCAAAAAGGTCCAACCGACTGATCTTTAATAATACCAGCCCTTACCAGTACCCCACCTCCACCATGCTGGCGTCTGACTCGAAGTGGAGCTCTGTGTCCATTACTGATCCAGCCATGGCCCCATCCATCTGGTCCTTCAAGAGTCACTCTCATTTCATCAGTCCATAAAACCTCTGAAAAAAAAAACCTTTCTTGGCCCAGTCTTGGCGCTTCAGCTTATGTGTCTTGTTCAGTGGTGGTTGGGTTTCTGCCTTCCTTACCATGGCCATGTCTCTGAGTATTGTACATCCGTGCTTCTGGGTACTCCAGGTAGGTTGCAGTTATAGAATATGACAACACTGGAAGATAATGGGTTCCTGGTAGCTTCACACTTGACTCTTCCCAAATCCTTGGGAGTTAATTTGCATCTTTTTTTCTTGATACGTTTCTTGCGATCCTGTTGACTATTTGCAACAAAACGTTTGATGGTTATGTGATCACGCCCCAATATCCTAGCAATTTCAAGAGTGCTGCATCCCTCTGAGAGACTTTTTGTCATTTTTTACTTTTCAGAGTCAGTTAAATCTATTTTGTGGCCCATTTTGCCTGGGAAAAAGAAGCTACCTAATAATTTTGCATACCTTGAAATAGGGTGTTGACCTCCTTAGGCCCCACCCTCCCTCATTACACAGATACACATCACCTGCTATGGTTAAAAACCATTAAGCATTCAAGTTTATACAGCTTGGAGTTAGAAAATATGCATTAAAATGATGATATGGTCAACATACTCACTTGCCAAATAAATGTGCACGCAGTGTATTTCTTTGATTAATTTTCTTTTTTTTTATGAGGAAGATAGAGCCTTTCTTTTACAGTTACTTTCTGAAGTGCAGCTGCTCCATCTCTCTGAATCATTGAAGAAAAAGAGGACAGGTCAAGTATGAAAAACTTGTAGGTTTAAAAGCTCTTCAAATCAAGGTCTCTTTTCCTTTAAAAGGAATAGTTTAATATTTCAGATATACTGACTTTCTTGCCTACTACTCCCATCCCTTTACATATGTGCTCAACATTTTTCCTTCAAATGTAATTACATTTTCAATTTTTATTTTCACATGCATACCAAATTAACATTTTTCTTTGAGTGATCCCAAGTTTGTACATAAAATACAGTATTCTTGCCTCAGATAATTGACTCCGGTAACTCTGACAGAAAGAGTATTTGTGCAAGAAAGTCAGTCATTTGTCAATTATCTATCTGTGTTTTTGTTTTTATCATAATTTCTGCACTATGATGCCTGGGATAATCTAGAACATTTTGTTTAGCATAATGAAAATTGAGATTTGTTTTGATACATTTAATTAAATTCTATTTTGTTTTAATTTTGTCATAAATTATGATGATATCCTGTAGTTGCTGTTTTGCATTAAAATAGGCTGCTAAAATGTACAGATTAAAAAAAAGAGAGAAACAATAGACTGACACTCATAAAAAATCATGGACTTCATCGGGTAGAGGCTGAAAGGACCTGGCAGACTACAAAGCTAAAGGTGACAGTATGATAGAAGCCTAAAGAATAACTTCTTTATTTCCTTTTTTTTTCCTTTCTGTTTTTGCACACATTCCGTGCTTCAGGCATGTAATTTGCATTCACCTGTTGCATTGTGGTCTGCTGGGTTTCTTCAGTTTCTGTTTGATGAGCCCTTAATGCCCACATATTGTTTGAAAATCAGCCCCAACCAGGAATGTATAATTAAAGCCATATCAAAGTATGATCATTATTCATTGCAACAACAAAATGGGGAGCCCCCTCAGTTTCATCAGGCTGTTTGATCTCACAACAAAGTTGTGGCCACCGCTTAATGTCAAATTCCCCATCCAATTCATATCACTTTTCCCCACCTTATTAATGTTGTGACCATATCAAAATGTCCCCATCCATTGAAGCAGAGAGTCTCCAAATACTTAAGTTTAAATTCAACTTAAACTGCACTGACTTACTTAAGTTTTTCATGACTTCACAACATTATATACACATATAATTTAAATGGTATTTCCAATGCCTCTGCATACGCATTGGTAGAGTTGAGGCAAATGACTGAACCCTCATGATGTTTTTATTTTTCTTTGATTCTGAATATTTAATTCATCCCTTATCGTTTAACTTAGACTAACAATACCACCGCTGACGGACTTAAATGTGTGTGAGTAATTATGGTTTTAACTAAATTTAATTAGTCTAAGTAGCACTAGCTGTTTTTTTTCTCTATTCAAGCGTGCACATCAGCTTCTCACGTCTGTTAATACAATGGAGATTAATGGGGGGTCTGTTTCCACAGGTAGCTGTTTTGCTCTGACAGCATCTTTTTCACATATAAATCTGCGATGTACAGCATAAACAGCGCTCTATGTCCTCACCCTCAGCATTTAATAAACCACAGCATACACGATGTTTTTAGTTGAAGAACGTTCCAGTCTTTAAACACAGATGAGCTCATTGATTTATTCTCCTTTCTTTTTTTAATGACCAATCAAATTCCAGAAAGAGATCTGACCTGCAATATCAACACTGTGAATAATAAGAAACGTAACATGGTTGTCAGTCATTATGCTTTTTGAAACCAAGCAACATTAACCACTTCATAGACACTTCAATCAAAACCCTTTTGATCCCAACTCAACATTGAATTAACTCATTTTCCTATCTGGGAACACTGAAAAAGTGTCATGAACATTTTTGGGCAGAATATTATCATCAAACTTAGACTCTGAGCTCGACAGGCATTAAGAACAACCTCAAGAATCTAAAAGTTCACTGAGAGTGAACCAATGCAGACAATGGTTTCTCAAGAACATTGGTTAAAATCATCAAGTGAAACTGTTTGGTGCCAGAGAAAAAAACAATTTATCCACATTTCAGTCAGTAAGCCAATATACTGTATATGGATCTACAGAATACTGGTCCCGTTCTTGTTCATACACCAGTTCTGTTCAGGAATCAATAAATCAATTGCTCCATAGAAAACCAATACATTTCGCCCACATCTTCATTTCAAGACTGCAGTCAGATATGCTGTTTTTTATTAGTTTATTATGCCAACTGATACAAACATTGTCATCTCAACTCTTATTCGGGTTTGACTGACATTTAGTTGTGGCTGGAAACCAAGATTTGACTTTATAACCAACGTCTCTTTTGATCAAAATGCTCTGATTGTCTGCTGATAAAAAATCTCACCAAAGGCAAGGGGACAATTTGAATGCAATAACTGATCTGATCTACCTCAGATTTCCATAAACAGATAAGTTAATTCACCAAAAATCTAAAAGAAGCAGGGTAGGAGAAGCTAGGCCTAAAGCTATCAAGCATAAAACCTATGAACAGGTGAAATCCTCCAGCAGCACTGGTCCTCTTACTTGAAATTTTTGAAGCACCATGTGAATTGACTTAAACACTTTTATTGATTTTTTTTTTTCCCATCTTGACTGCCTTTTTGAGGACACAAAAACATAATAAACTGCCCAGCAAATTCAAATGAAAAATATCAACTTTAACAATAAAACTGAAGTTTGTTTTGTCTGTAAATTATGAATTCGCTGTTAAATTGTATTGCATTACATTTCATCTAAGTTGATAGGTTGGTTCATGTGTCTCTGACAATACACACGTTGTGTCCTTTCTGGTAGTCAGACTTACTTAAACTTAGTGTCTGTGAACAACTCAGCCTTAGTGTGACCAATGAAGTCAGTGAATGCAGATCTTCCATCATATTGTGGTAGGATGCATTGAATTATAGTCAGTCATTTCAGTGTGTGTTCTGCAAACTAATCAGTAGCCTAAATTCCTTATTTGCAATGCTGCAAGCTGGCACATTGCAATTCAGTGCACCTACGAATATATAACACCCATGTCATGCCAATTGTCTTGTGAGAGCCTAATGCTTAAATGGTTTAACTTCATTTGCAATAGTTTAACGAATAAAGTGTTTGAGCATTTCATAGTGAAAGGAGGGAACGCTGTCTTTTTCCAAACAGCATACACATCCTATACTAATCAGAAATAGGGTGTTTGTGATCTTTTGAAAAAATAACTGATAGCTCTAAAGCAATCAAAACAGATAGGAGCTCTGTACCCTGTGCTGTGGTGATGACAACAGCCTCATTAGCGAAGTATTCTCCATCACTCAAATGTGATCTCCTTATGTTTTTGCCTTTTTATAACATGCTGTTTCAATAAATAAATGCTATACATTTAAAACACAATGCAAACTAATGAGGGATATGTTTCCTGCCTCACTTGGTCAGACAGTTTGAAAATTTAGTCACACTAACAATAAGAATGACAGCAAAATGTGCCTATATAGCTGTAATCTGGAGCTATACACAACAAAATTTTGATTTTCAAAAGTTAGGAAGGCTGAGTTACTCAAAGCAGAGAAAAGACAATATTCCCACAAGCGTGAAGCTGATGAGAAATACAAGAATTGTTACAGACATTGAGTACCACTGAGCATGCCATTCAGCTAAAGGCAAAAAAATGTCACAGTGGGAGATTTTCCAACAAACAGAGAGCAATGGAAAAAAAGATACTTTTTACTAAATGCCCCAGCAACTGAAGAGCAAGCTCAATCTCAAGGACAGGAAGATAAGATGTAGACGTGATCCTGTAGGGCTGTATAAATATATATATATATATATATATATATATATATTGTACTTCTGAAATTATTGTTGGTATGTTGGTATCTTTTTGAAAATATGGAAATGTAAACCATTACTTCCCAGCACTGCTGAATACAAGCTGTTGTTGATTGCACCAAAAAAAATGACATACAGGAGCTCCACCAACAATCTGACTTTTTACAATTATCCTGGAAGCTGTTGAGATCTTCATCATACCAGCCCCAATACAGAGCAAGAAGAGAAATTGGAAAGTGGAATAAGTCGGTGCCACATTAAGCCCTGACAGCATACTTTTGAAGACAGCTGACAGAAGTGTATTTTTCTTAGTGAGATAAATAATATAATGGTTTTATAATAATACAGTTCTAAGCATAGTGAAGATAAAATAGGACAGATTTGTACAAGGACTTTGGGGGCTAAGGCCTTTCCCAGCACACACTGGGAAAGACTGAGGACAGTTTGGCAGTCTCACAGAGCAAACAGAATGACACATTCCCACCTGCAGGCAACTTAAACTTTTTGATTCACCTTGTAAGTCTTTGAATTGTCAGAGGAGACTAGAGCACCTGAATAAAAAACATACATATAGGCCTATCAATCTCTCAAATAAAGCTCAGAGTAAACGCACCTATTGTAAGAATTATACTTCATGCAACCTGGTAACATAACCCTTGAAGAGACAACCCTAAAATGACTAACACTGATTTCCAGAGCTGTCTTCTTTTTTTTTTCTTTTTCTAACCAGATCAATGATGAACAAAGTTTGACGTTCAGAAGCATACTTCAAATACCAAATAAAAAAGCGACAAATCGTATGCATCTGAACAAAATAAAATATGCTCGGCTTCAAGGTCTTTTGATATTAATCCCGTAATTTCTAGGTATTAAACATGTGTTTAATAACACATACAACATTGGCCATTCATAAAGGCACAGTGACTCTTTGATAGGCTAGAGTTTAATGGAATGATTTATTTACCACACTGCCTGCAGAAAAACGTCTCAAGGCTTAAGTTAGCATGAATGCTACATCAAACGTGTATTTGAATTCTCTTAAAGCAAACATTCAAATATTCTCAATCCATTACAGCTTATGTTATTCTAATTTAATCATTTAAGTATGTCAATTGATTGCTTCAGCTGAATTTGTTTTATTCCAATGACTGAATTATTGGCATTGAAATGTTATAGAAAACATGTATAGTACAGCGCACCACCTTACACAGTTTTCAAGTGGATAGCAGGGCCATGACAAATAGTATAGAATCGATCAACAATGCTTCAGCAGCAATTGACTGGCTGAAGGTAATCTGGAGCTAGAGCTAAAATCTAATAAAAATCAAGACAACTCATTAAGAAGCACAGACAACATGTATCAGAAACTGTGGACACTGATAGTATGATATTTTCTTCTTTTTTTTTTCAGTTGATGATCGCCTAAAAATGTGGTTTTATGTATGGCAAACTCAGCACAGTTTTGCCCAGAGGAAATGTTAAATGTTCATGTACATGCGATATTTTATTACATAAGCCCCTGAGCTCTCTCCTCTCTTTTTATGTGTAGGTCAAAGCATCTAGCAGCATCACAAACTTCCTCTCTCCTATCGTTAATACAGCAAGATAAGGTTGCTTACTGATGTGTAACTGCCTCTAAATGTCATCTTGTAGCCAGGGAAGATGATTGAATGACTGGAATAACAAATAAAACCGAGATGCTTAATTGGTAACTTGGATGATTTTGAAATAAATTACCAATTTTAGAATGAAGAACGCTCGCTGGAAAATCTGCTTTATTGGTGATCGCCTGCCCTGCACGTACAAGGGGAGAGGGTGTGGCTTTGTGCTACACACAAATTACATCACAGGTTTGAGAGGAGAGATAGTGCATAAGAAGAAAGTGACAATTAACTGCAACAATGATTTTGCCAGATCCTGATGACAATGACTTGGATTGCAACTATCTCATGCATGTTGATTGTTACAAATTAAGATCGCACAAGACATATGAGGAATAAAATGTTAAAGTGAAGCAGGTAGATGTGACCTATTGGATAAGGAAAGCCGGTTTTCTCCCTTGCTTCCAGTCTCAGACTATCAGAAACGTACATATCATCAAATTTAAAATAAAACTCAACACGTCAGAAAATAAGCCTTAATTCTTCAAGAGTCCAACTATTACTCAAAGGCAATACTTGTGCAACAAACTTGACTTGCATTGTTTGTTGATGTGTTCTTTTTTTCACTTCTATAACTCAGCAATGTAACGCCTCTTACGACGAAGCAGAATTATGCTTTCAACCCTCACATAGTGTCTTCAATGTGAATTTTGACAGCACAAAACTGTATACCTATCAGCCGCAATATTAAAAACACTGAGCGATAAAGTGAGTAAAAGTGGGCATCTTGCTAGAATGCAATATTCTGCAGCGAAAAACCTGCATCCTGGCATTCATTTGGATGTTACTTTGACACTTGCCACCAACCTAAACATTTTTGCAGACCAGACACACCCTCCATATCGCAACAGTCCCTCCCCTACAGAAGTAGCCTCCCCCAGCAGGAAAACAGTGGGTCCTGCACAAACCGATCAAAAAGGGCTCAAAGAACACGTCAAAGAGTATGAGGTGTTCACTTAATCTCCAAATCCATCAGATCCCATCAAATAGCATTTGTAGAAAACAATGCCAATCCACAAAGACCGCACCTTACAACACACAGGGCCCAAAGCATCTTTTGATGATGTACCTGTATCAAAAACTCTAGGACACTTTCAGAACTTCTTTATCCATGTACTTTATGGTCAGGGCTCTTTTAGGGCCAATGAGGAGGATTTATTTAATCTTAAGCATGTGGTCATTATGTTATGGCTGACCCAACTGATACAAATGCACTCATATGCCGCATGCACTTCATCATGTGATTGATGAGTTATATCTGTCCTAATGCCAATAATAAGCACCAAGGCAGAAAAAAAGATGAAATATCCAAAAATCTTAGATCTCTGCTCAGTTTTATATAACAGATTTGGATTTCTTAAAATGAAACAAAATTGCACCTCTAAATGACTGTTATTTTATTTCAGCAGTGAAGCCATTTCAAGAACAAAATGCATAACAACTGCATGTTCGCTGGGCTTACTGTAAATTCTGTCCAGGGATGACAAATAATTCAAATGGTTCCTGTTGACCAAATAGCACAGAGTAATTGTTGTTTTAGTTGAATGTGACATGGTTGCACAAATCTTTTAAACTAAAAGCTGATATTTCTTTGCTTAAATATTGAGCTGAAAATTGTGAGGGGGGCCATGTTACATGGAAGACTCCCTGGTGTTTTAAGTGCATTCAGCACATTCATGCAACACAGAAAAAGAAGAATGCAATGTTAGACTGTATTCATGTTCTTGTGATATTTTTATCCTTGTTTTTATGCACATTTGTTTTTTTTTTCTAAAGCATTACATGTCTGCATTCAAAGAGCACCACATGAAGTTCATTATCATTATCAGGCAAGATTATTATTACTATTCAAACTTCCTAACAAAACCTTTGTTTTTGCACAAGACAGATGAAGACTCTATTCGAAAGAGAGGCAAGTGGGTTTTTTGCTTTGGTTTACACACAAAATAGAAGCCTATAGGCAGCTGATCAAATCGTTAATTGCCCAAAGCAGTATAAACCCAACAGGATGAGCTTTTGTGTACCTGACTGACACATTAACCTAAGAGGAAGAGGGTGTTGTTCCCTTTCAACTTTGACCAAAAATCATTATATGTAGAATACATTTTTATTTCTTCCTTCAAATTCAGAATTACCTACCAAACAGCAAATTAATTAATGATGACATGGATAGGGTGTGTTGCGTGTGTGTGCCTGAGATATAAAAGGGGTGGGGTGGACACACAAGACTGAGACCCTTAAACTCTACAAGCTGTCAGCAGTCTCAGTTTGCATCTGTTTCACACTCCTGGTGGTCAGAACAAAACCTTCAAATGACTCATATGCCACACAAGACGTGTGAATGAACACTGACCACACTGCGTCAAAAGATGTCCGTGCGTAAATCTGGAGCACTCAAAGTAGGCTACTTACGCTACTGTTTTGTCCGGACCAGTGCACCATCGCCTGGTTGTGAGCCGTGTCCCCGGTGAGTGCAAATGTCGAACTTGTGAGATGAAACTCCACCTGGTCCGAAACCGAAGCATCGTCCACGCCCTCAGTTCTGAATCCGGACCAAGTCTCTGCGCTCCTCGCACTTCGCGATCGTCTCCAACTGGCCACATTCCTGTCTCCGGTTGCCGTCATATCATCGTTTTCAACAAAGAAACTGTCATTTCTCCCATCCCCAGTGCTATTCTCGTTTACTTTACTGGTAAAAGCTCGTGGAGCACTTGAAGAGGGGTGTGAAAGTTTTTGATTGCCATTTAAGGCGTCCCTCTGCGGACCAGTCTCCTCTGACCGTGCATGCACTTTGAACGAACTTTCTTCGCTCTCGGTTAATTCCGCAGCATTGTGCTTTTCGTCCCCGTCGGCACTTGGGAATCCATCAAGAAATACAAGGAATTCCTCTGCAGGTGCCGCGCCAAAATTAGTCAAATCCAGCGCCGACGTTTCCCGGGATAACGCTTCGACTACCGGCTGCTGGCACGAGGGGATGCACCTTACCTCTGCTTTTGTTCCGCCCAGGATGGAAGTTATAATGAAAAGCCAAATCCAGCCGGAGAAAATGATAAAAAGGCAATGACCGAGACGCGTCTCCATTGTACACTGATACCGATCTTAGTCGTGTTAAAATCACATTATTTTTAGTCAGGCGACGGGTTTTTTTTTCTGTCATCACCTGGTAAAGAGGAGTCCGTGAATGCACTGAAGGGAGGTGCAGCACTCGCAGACAAGTGTTCCCAAGTACTGATGCAAACGATGCATCAGAGGAGGAGCTGGAGGCTGAATCCTGCACGAGAGGGGAGTGGGGGCTTTACACCCGCACCCTCATCTCAATTTGGGGGAAAAAAGACGAATGGTCGTAACCTCACTAAAGTTATTTTTCCTAAAAAGGCACGTGCTCTCCCATGGGTCTAAACTCTGTTTTTGATCATCAATGTGCCAGAGATTATGTCACTCTATGAAATATTTTTAGTCGGTGTTAAAACTGCTTGAGAGGTCCCAAGATAATGGGGTCTGAGCGGAAAAGTCTCCAAAATTAGTTTGTCTCCATCTGCTTGTCTCTGTGCAGAAATGTTGGGGACAGGTGCTGCTGATACAATGAAGCTTTGCATTTTCCATTACCACAACTCTGGGTAATCAATTAACAAGATTGCTTGTGTTCACTGTCAATTATGCCACAGGTAATGTCTCTGTTGTGGCCTGCGTGCAAAATGGCTTGGAAATTGTTTCTCATTGCAGGCTGCTATCCTGCATCATCCCTTTAAAACAGCTGGACGGGGAGAACATATATTCCCCAGATTTTAGCTTCTGTTTTCCAGGGCCTTAACAGGTTAATGGAGACTTGTATGACAGAAAATAATGAGGAGGATTCAAAGCAGAGGTGAGGAAGTAATCGCTTTCGCTGCAAACCGCCTCTGATCTCTGCAAGTATTCAAGTGCCATGGCAATAATTGAGAGCCCATTATTGCCATGCAGTGCAGACCCTCAGAATATATTGTTATATTTCCCTATTCTTTGGGCTTTGTTCCAGTCAGCTAATGGTAAACCATTAGGAGAACTAGAGCCTGTCCAAACCCTGTGATTAGATTCTATTTCTGGGCAACGTTTTGTCAATAAGATGAGAATGTTGTTGACTGGTGACTGATGCCGAAGAGACTCCCTGTATTGAGCTGTGTTCTCCCCATCACTCTGAGCTGCGACGTGATCCTGTTCCACATACGGGTCAACCGCACAGAGATGTCTTTCATTGCCAGCCATTAGTGATGCAGTGAGCAGGAGCTGTCTCAATCTGTTTCAGTTAGCCCCCACTAGACAAGGGGAAACCAGTCTATAATGCAGATTGATGGCTGACTTAGAATTTCAATCATTGAGAACATTGGCTAAAAAGCTCAAGTCTTGACTGTAATGCAAACCTATAGCATATCCTCAATATCACAATGCAGAGTACCTTTTAAGGAATGTAATGACTCTGTAAGTGTGAGACACCTATTCACATTTTTAACTAACTGTGACATTCTTAGGGACTGATCCACAATGAGAGTGACAATAAGGGATTGTTACCTGACTTGTCAGCTTAGTTTAGATATTCATGGATGGATGTGCTAAGTTGTTTGGCTAGTTGTGATCTTTATCATTGTTATGATTACTATTTCTGCAATGAATAAAATAAAAGATGCATGTGTTGATAATTGCTGTCAACACTTTTTTAAAAAGTAATCTACTGATTACTTTGTCAAAACACCTATTAATTGTTCAAATTAGTGATTAGTGAAAATTGACATGCAGGGAGAAAGTATTTCAAACTTTTTTTTAGCTAAAGTCTAAATGATATGCTTTCCACACTTCTAGGATATCTTTTCACCCTCTTTAAAATGCAGTTGCATCATCTGTGTTGCACAAAAAACTAAATTATGTGAATATTTTTTTATGATTTGCTCAGATCTTGATTAAGAATGGGTTATATGAGCTTATTTTAAGTTGTAAAGTACCACTGTGCAATGGTAAGCAAAATGTGGTCCACGGGAAAGCTTGATTAAAAAAAAATATATATATATATATATATATGTATATACCCTTAAGAGTTGCATGCATGTGCAAATACTTAAGGAGTTACTGCTTTGAGAACTCTAAATACAGATCATCCCTTTGTTGATATCAGCAATTCAATTCTGTGGTGTTCCAAAGAGCAGCAAATAGGTTGTGTAACTCAATTAGTAAAGAAAGGGTCTTATGAGAAAGATTTTTTGTTTAACTAATTGAACACAGGTTCACTAAGGAAGGTAGTGCATTCATAATCTTCTTCATTGTGAATCCCAGTTAAATTTAAGCTAAACGTTAACATTGAGGAGCATTTTCAAATGATTCTTAAAAGGTTTATTTTCTAACCACGTCTCTTTTCAAAGGTGCAGCTTCTCAACCGAAAAATGCTAACAGGGAACCAATTAAATCCTCTGTTGACTGACTTGTTGTTGACTAAGCATGTAAACTCGTGATGTAAGTTGTGTTAGTATTGATCCTTTAGATTCCTCTTTGAAATCAGTGAGGGAATACATTTGTGTTTCAAAATATGTGGCTTCAGAAATAATATTTTGCATTAAAACCTACAAGAAGAAGAGAGCACAAGCCAACTTGGTGTGTAAGGGTGCAATACAATGTAGAATGTGCATTACAAAACAAAAGTTGTGGAGGATGAATGTGATATGTTCACAGAGTTCAGTTTACTGTGAAAGCTGACAGATTTCAGGACTGATGTCGTGTACAGCACATTTGTGTGCACAACATGGCAGCTGAGTGGAATCATTGTCTTTCGACAGACATATCTGCTGCTTTGCCGCCTGTCACACTGACTGAATACAAACTCCCTGTTACGCTCGCTGAGCTTCTACTCATATGATGGGAACTTGTGCACGCAGTGTGAAATGCACACAAAGGAGCAAGGCGTCAGCTATCTATGTTGTTAGATTGTTCTGTATTTTTAATTAAATAGAATTCAGCAGAATAAGAAAAGAGCACTCCAAAGGCCATCTCTGAAATTAGTCTTTTCCACTCTGATGTCTAGTTCACTTTCATAACTGTCCTGATTACTCTGATCCTTATAACATGAAAAAAAAAACACTGAAGACAGTTAGGTCATTAGTGATTCACAGTACATTGTCTCAGCCTTTTGTTCCGACTAAAAAGCTAACATCTGCCCTCAAAGCTGTTTAGAACTGAGTATGTGTAAATGACAAAACCCATACACAGCTGCCATAAAAGCATCCTCTAATTTCTGCCTCCAGTGATTCTGTACCTTTAATCTTCGACTTGAAATCAGAAGGAGGAAAGTGTAACATCTGCGCAGATGTGAAACACAGCATCTCATGCTGGGTTAGAGGGTGTCGAGGCGGCAATAGTGTACAGCTCACATTAATAATAGACACCTGCGACATCTACCTCAATTAATGCTGAACAGATCTCTGGGGCACAAGGCGAGGAAATCACCCTCTCAAATAATGATTTCAATTAAATTATAGAGAGATGCAGTGAAATTCAATACAGGCAGCAGGCTAAGTGCTCAGACCGCAGCGACAAGCTGCAGGCTGTAATACCACAAAGCCCGCTGCTGCTCAAACAAATATGTGATATGTGTCCTGTGGTGTCAGGGAAGTTAAAATGTCCCAAACAGATCAGTGCAGATGCATGTTCAGGTCTAAGTAACAGACATTTAACATGTGTGCAGTTAAGACTGCCATAAAACTGTACTTAGATTATTGTGAGTATTTTGTTGCAGCTTTTATTAACGGACTTTGAGCACTTATTTCAAGTATTTCAAAGCATTTATTCAGCAGATTTTAGAAATGATCGGGGTGGATTTCCCCACTGAAGTACTTCGTCAGCCTCACATCAATCTTCATTCTTCCTAATATTTGGCTCAACCTTCAGTGAACAGATTTTTCCTTGGCGCAGCCCAGGACAACAACAGCAGGCTAATGTTATCACAAACCTTCCACGTTTTGAAGCTCATTCTTCACACTCTTAAAGAAAGTGCTTAGTTTTCAAAACATAGGACAAAGATAAATTTGAGGACAGCAAACAGAATCTTCGAACACATTACAGGATAACAAGAGGAGTTAACACAAATATGGGTTATAAAAACTAGAAGCAATATGCCACAGGTTTATTTATGGGTGTGTATGTCGTGTTGAGTAGGTTTACACATCTAAAATCCAAATACAGTAATAATAATAATACTAATAGTCTCTCAGGGTACAACGGCTTCTTCCTCTCCTTTGTCACTGTGTTAGCCCTACGATGGCCTGGTAACCTGTCAAGGTTGTACGCCGCCTTTAGCCCGATGGCAGCTGGGATAGGCTCCAGCCCCCCTGCAATCCTGAATGAGATTAAGCTAGTATAGAAAATGGATGGTTAATAATGATAATAGAGATAATAAAGATTTTCTGTTCTGAGCCAGTGAAAGATATAGAGGTCACCATCAGGTAAAGTCAGCCAGGTTTCACTGAGAATTTCCTCTATTTAGCCTTTACTTTGGTTGTTGAAAAAGTTTTACGTACAAAGTTGTCCACAAAACTTAACAGAGGAGAGCTGGTCAATTACTTTATCCCTTCCAAAGCAACCGCCAAACCCCGGAAATGAAGTCTGTTTATCATGAAGTGAGCGCTCTTCTAACTGTGAAATGTATGGCTGAAAGGAAGGATGCCCTCATCTTGTCATCAAGTCTTGAGGATCCCCCAGCACACCCATGGCCTTGACCCCAGTTTCTATGGACAGGGCAGAAACAAATAATGACTATATAAACCACAAACAAATTATGGTAACAAAAAGACAGATAAACAGAGACAGACAGAGAGTAGAGTGTCATTGAGAGGGTTGGATGTATTATCCATGATGGAGGGTAGTTGGTTCATAAATAAATAAAACGTGCAGGTGGAATGTTCCTGATACATACTAGTATTGCTTGTGTTTTGACTATTTATAAACAATCGCATTTATAAATGGATGTGTTCAGCAATGAGTTACAGCAGCAGCTCACAGAAAAAGATCAAATATTTACAAGATCTGGTTCATCGGTCCACTAAATGTTATTTGTTTCATTGAGTGGGCGGAACTCATTTCTGTTTTTAATGCCTAACCTAAGGCAAATAGATTTTTATGTGTAAAACAGCAACAAAACTGCAGGTGAAAGTGCAAAGAAATAGTGAATGATTCCTAAAATGACATTTCAAAGTAAATTTCCAAACGTGAATGGTTGGGACTTGTTTTTTCGCCTTGACGGTTATTTCGAAAGGGGACTTTTTGGCCACTTAAATGTGATTTAAAGAGTAATTTTGTGACTCACAAAATACTGTGACAATGTCTTTCTCGATGGAGTTATTTTTGTGTGCAATGGCACAAAAATCAGTGAAGCTGTTCCTGCGGACACATAAATACATCAAGTTGTCATGACAATTTCACAGTTTGCTAGGAAACTAGTTTGGATATAAAGTACAAAATTAATTGAAAAAGGTACCTCTTCGGTAATGGACAAGCGGTGAGTAAATAGCATCATTTCACATGTTTTCTTCTATATATTTGTATGTGTGCGTGCAAATATTAGAATATTTGGAGTATTTCAAAAGTTTTCACAATATATATGAATTTACAGTAAATAATTAGTAGTGATAGAAACTACAAAGGTACTAATACTACAGTGACTGTACACTGTAGAACCTCAGTACTAATTTAGCTGTGATTATCTTATACTGAAGATATTCATTGTTTCCTGCATTAATACTCGCATACTGAAAATGTGTTTACATTTGTGTCTGCCAGAGTCATCAACCAACTCAGTCACCAAGAGCTATTTTTGACAAAGCTATATTGCAGACCTACACTCAAGTTCTATTGTAATTCATATGCTGCCTGCAATGACTGGTAATGTGGTTTCAAAGATGTGGTGGAGTAGAAGTAAAGAATTTGAAAAAGTGGAAATACCCTAAGCTGGCTGTACGTGTAGCACTGAAGGCGATGTTTTTAACCAAAAAGGCAAATTTACTATGGCAACCATGATGTTCTACAAAGTTCTACGTTCCAGACAAAAATCTGGTGTTTACTTAAAGCTTATCATGTTGTCTTTTCACCTACACTAAACTAAACATTATAATATGACCCATCCTAAAAAAAATCTGTCTCAATAGGACATACATCAGTATTCAGAAATGAATAGTTCTGACAGTTGAGTTTTTCATGGACTTGAAAAATATGTCAGAGTTAGAGTAAATGTTAGCACTAATAGCTTCCGATGCTTGAGTGTCTATCCTTCAACTAAATGTAATTTTTATGTGGTGCCCCAGATAAAAAAGCCAAGAGGAAGTCATTTCTGAAGAGAAGCCTCTAGACTCTCGGTGAAGTAATTTTAGGATGAGAAATTTGAACAAGTTTTCAGACAATGGTGCTATGTTCTCTGTAAAAAAAAGTTACTCCTCTGGGAAAAGGTGGCTGGATGATTCATCCCACAATTATACTAACAAATGTGATTCCAGAGGGATGACTTTGGATGGTCAAAAGAAGCAGAGAAAGTTTGAAAAGTAAAATAAACGTGGACCTTTAGTTTAGGACACCACGGCTGCAGACGTAAAGATCTGAGAGAAATATTGAAATGCTGGCACAGCAGGTCTAAACATTTCCTGATCTTGCTTATAATTAAAACTTAAATAAGTCCCTCGTGTCCACTTAAACACTGCATGGTAATGACAGAAGTCTAGGCATCCTGCTGAACATCAGAAAATTTTGTCTCATTGTCTGTTTCTTTGACCCGCTTCCTTAGGAGATCATTAAGAGTAAACTCTTAAGTAATACTCTAGCATACTGTATAAATATTAGAAATGAACTGGATAAACATTTGCACAATGTTCTTGGGGCATATTTAAGAGATGAGCAGGATAAAACCAATCCTCATTTTTCAACCGGATAACTCAAACAATTTTCCTCACAGTAGGATTTCAAGCTAATATCTGCTCTTCATTAGCCTCCAGCTGCAGAACCACAACCGTGAGGCACAGACTTGTAATTATTAATTATAGATGTAGCTATTCAAACTGTTTCCTTTATCTGCAAATTACTTGACATAAATCAAGGATGTTGTGGTTAACAAATGAAAAATGCTGATTGTCTGAATATACTGTCTCATGTGAAGCAGACAGCTAAACCAAATGCCTGTGTCCCATCCCACGTTTGACTGAGCCTTCAAACTAGTATCTTACGCAACATTAGAACTTATCATGGACAGAGAAAACGGAATATCTTATTACACAAAGACACACAAAGCCAACTAATGAATCAGGCCCAGCGGAGCTACTATATTTATCTTATATTTATTTATTTTTCTTCACATTTCTGCACATAAATGTCCATTATCTCCTGAGGGTTGAAAGGCCTCAAGTTTGTGGTTTAAATGCTAAGTGCTAACACAGCGCTCTCCAACATGATAAAAAAAATGAATGCATTTTTCTTTATTATCTTTCTCTAATCAGAATCATTATTTATTTAAAAAAAGACAGCTAATAATGTCACTATTGCCAGATGTACTGCTGTCCTGTTTTTGCCCAACATGGCTTTATTTACATATAGTAACAAGATAAGATCCAATCAGTGATCCAAAGTGATTTCTGGAGACACGTGGATGCACGATCAATGCCAAGTTTAAACTGATGCACTTACAGCTGTCCACTTTTGATCATTCAAAAAGATTGCTAATGCCACTTGTAAACATGGCCATGAAATATATGAAGTATATATGATCTCTGGGAAGTCTCCTTCTTCTTCCTGTCATGTTGTATCGAGGGCATTAGACATACATACTGGATAAGAATCTCAGTGTCTGGAATGCGTGAAATCCCACTTCATTGTCAGAAATTAACCACGCTCTAAAGAGGACGGGATGAGTGCTTTTGCTGCAGCTGAGACTGAAAATGTTCTGTCACTGTCACAGCACTCTGATCTGTAGGCGAGTTTGATTATAGTAGTGTTGTGGTCCTGACAGCAGGGTGACTGATCAGATGTCTTCAAGACCAGATACAGCAGAACAAGCATCTGTTTTCTTCCAGAGCATGGTTTGTTTACACAATGATCATGGATTTCACACATTCACACAGAGGTTTTCATCCAGTGTCACAATTGCATCTAGAGGCACAAATCCCGGAATCCCTCTTCCTTTCCTTAGCCCTACAACTTGGCCCCTCGTAAGCAGAGCAGATAAAATGCTTAAAGATTTATCTAGAAAAATGTAAGGCAAGCAGTGGTAGACTGCTGGCTGTAGCAGCCTGTTGCAAAATAATGGTGGAAACATTCTTCTCATGCATCTTTATGTTCTCGCTGCTCCCTATTCCCCAAAACACTGCGTTATTCTTCTTAACTGAGCTTACATTCTGTATTTTAGCAGAGTTTCCTCAGGAGCAACATGCTGTTTTCATGTTTCACCTTGCAAAACAAATTCTGTTTGGTCTCCATTCACCTTATTTAATTAGTTGTGGATAGACACATAAGAGAGGAAGAGAATGTCTTTTTTGCTGTTTACGATACAGAGAGAACCTAGAGGATACACATTCCGAGTATCCAGTAATGAGGTCATCGTAGCCTTTTCTTATCATTCTAAAGGCCACGGAAAACTTAAAAACACTGAACTCTGCACAATAATAAGACATCCAGGAGGGGTGGGAACTCCCACACAGTGCATCAGTTATTCACAAAGTGAAATATTTCATCCTGCAGAGGACCCCTCTTGTTTTCAGGAATGTCGTTTTTGAGTCATGTGAAGTAGTTGCGGAGAGACATCTTTCCAGATATCAATTATTAACCAAAGCTTATATCTCAACCACACAGATCAAAACAGCAAGCTTGTAAGATACTACAGGGCATCTCATATAGTTATTGCTCTCAGAGAAACACAAACCTAAAACAGAAAGGTTAGGTGTTGAAATCTGACTCTGAGCTCATGAGTCTTTGTAATTTCCCTGACAGGTACGCGATATGGCAGACGAACACTGTAGGCTATGTAAAGCTATCTTTGTACTCCCCCATCAGAGGCAGAGAATTTTGCACCACAACAGAACATGGTTCCTGTGAAAATGAATATTTTATGACATTGCTACCAGGCTATGATTTGTAGCTTAAATGTAGATTAGCATTCTGAATTTGCCTGCTGTGCAGAATTTTTTAAAATTTTTTATTTTTTTAAATCATCACATATAAACCTTTCCTTAGATATGTCTTAATGTGCTTGGGTATAAGGTCAAAGGTCAAGGTCATGTTTATTTATAGAGCACCTTGTAACAACCTACGTTGACCAAACTGCTTTACATAAATGAATAACAATAAAATCCAAAGGCAAATTCCCAGACAATTTCAGCAGAAGATATATACAATTGAACCACAAAGACAACTTTTGTCTCATCCAGGTCCGAAAGCCTGGGAGAAAAGGTGAGTTTTAAGAGAGGATTTAAAAATTTCCAAAAACATGCGTTCTGAGGTTTTCTGTTTCTCTCACCTGATGTTTAAAACCACAAGACAGGTGAAAATACTGTATGTATCCTACATTAAAAGCTCACAACTCCCTGACTAATTGGAGTCACTTTTAGGGAAAGCAAGATTTCTGCTTTTGCCGCTTTTTCTTTTGCTGCTAATCGTGTTGATGATGATAATATTTTTTTTTTTTTTCAAAACGTGTCCTCTCCTTGTGGGAGCTTAAGTGAGACACTTTTTATACCAAATTTCCAGCTGACAAAACCAATCTAATTTCTGATGATTTTATGCACTAAAATAAGTAAGTACTTATTTTCCCGTATTAGAAAACGTCACACTTGTAGTTGGGCAATCCAGAGTCAAGGCAGTGGTCCTGCTTTAAGCACTGTTGTGAAACAAAGACGTTAGAGGTAATATGAATAATGTAGAATCGTTTCTCAGTAAGAAGTCTGGACACTTGCCCCAAGACGGGGCTTCATCATTCTGTAAGCCCTTTTATCCTATCGTAGTGTGAGCCCATTTTTACAGGCCAAGAGAGAGAAGAACTTTCCAATACAAAAAGGCAGCCACTGTTCAAACAGATTATTCATAGTTAGCTGGTGCTACAATGTGTGAATGTGATACAGTGTGTTTATCAAGACAATATACCCCCAATGTCAGCTGAAATGTATTTTTATGTTTTTTGGTTGCAGTCCCAGATACATAAAGTGCTTTGTAGCAGAATATGGGGGATGTCTATGATCTAAAAAAACAAACGAAAGCACACACGAAAAAATCTTAACAAAACAAAAATAGCCTTGTGCCTCTCTATTCTCAAGCCTACTCCATCTTTATACAGAGAGCCTGTCACTATACACCTTGTAACAAAAACAAAGTGGAACCACCTCAGGTAGTGGATGCTGATTTGCATTTTGTATCAAGTTCTTTGGTCCAGCGCCAGCACAAGCATAAAATTCTCTGCCCGCCAGATATGGAGGACCCTGATTGAAACTGTAGGCAGAGTGGAGTTCTCTCTCTGTGTGCTCTCTGTATAGAGAGCTCATTAGCTGGAGAGACCTGTGTGCATTGTTCCAAGTCTGCAGAGTCAGCGAGTGAGCTCCTCATCACTCCGCAGAATCCAGACTCCTGCACATCTGGTCTGGCAGCTTCAGGGTGACCTGTGTGTACCCACTGAAACACACAAATGCGCATGCAAATGCTGGCATAAAAGCAAATATAAATACTTACCGGAGCACAAAGGGTACCCTGATGCCTGAATGCACATAATCTCCTGGCTGATCACGCAGAGCTCTGAGGATGAACACCACTAAAATACAAAAGACTATACACACTCTGACACACACCTCGACACAAGCACTGTCCAGTTTTGCCTGGGATTTACTGGCCATTTTACACTGAATTCAGATGGCCACATCCAGATATGACCTTGCACTGGAGCTCAGGGAGTCTGGTGTAACACTTTGCAGCATATCTCCTAGACTCCCCAAACATAGAAGGCAACTGAGCTGTCAATCTCCACTTACGGAAGTGGGAATGTAGCCATGAGTGTCTAAAAGTAAAGCTCATTTAAGTGAGTGACTACAGTGTTATTCCCATTTTCAATGGTACAAGCTGGTCCACACTGCAACATGTTGTACTGTGCTCTAAAGCTGCAACTGTGTCAGCTTTTATCTTAACCGCGGTTTTCAGGATTCTACAGCAGAAGTCAGCAGCACGCAGGGGATTCTGATGAATAACACTTAAATCTGTTAAAGAGAGAGACAGGATACCTCTATTAAGGGCATGTCAGAGTGCATTCTATTGACAAGCTTGTTTTATCTGACTGCATAATTTCCAAGACTTGCTGAGCTTTGAGGGAAGAAAGAAGTTGACTAAAAAAAAACAAAGCAACAGGCCACATATTGACTTCCATATCAGCGTAAAAACATTTTTCTTACTGGACCCATGGCTGCTATTTCAAAAGACTAAATTAATCAATGGAGTCCGTGGCAGCAGCTTTCAGATAATGACACTCACAGGGAGCTGTCATTTACAATAAAAACCACCGTTAAAAATCAATACTTTTTGTTTCCGACGGGACTCACAAGACAGTCCAGTATAGAGGCAGTTGTACAGTGTGGCTAAGGAGCTACAATGAGAGCTACAATGAGATCACCACCAAGGACAGAAAATATCAATATTATCCACCTTGTTCCCGCATCACGATAAACAAGACTTTATCAATTATGAGTGCAACATCAACTTGCACTCGTAGTCCCACTGGTGTTTCACTTTCTCTTCCTTATTTATGGAGACGGAGGGGGATAAAAAACAACAGCAGGCTAGACCTAAAAAACTATGGCACAACTGTCGTCTATGACTCAAAGATGGGGAGATGCCTTGAGAGTTTTCAAATTACGTACAGTAGCTTACTTGGCAAGCTTCACTTTATTGATTTTGTTGCTTCCGACAGTGAAACAATAAACAATCTGAAGGGCTCAGAGGCTTATAGAAAAAAAGTAAGAGACATTTAATAAAAGGAGATTGACAAGTTTGGATTTTGAGCCAGGCCATATGGTCGCGTAGTAACGCGTTACTGTTTTTTATTCTGTTTTACTTATCATTATTCAGATATTGGTGATAGCCTGGGTACAATCTTATATTATTTATAGTACTACTTCTATTACCTCCCAGCAAAGTGAGCCTTGATGTGAAAACACTTCAGACCCCTGATTGGTCAGACCTGTGGGTGCAGCACCATCTCTGCAGAAACTCTGACATCCTGCACACACTGGTAAACTTAGATGTCTGTCAGAAATCCATGTGCACAGTTTATAGATCTATGTACATTGAGGGAAGGAACTGTCAACAGGGATTCAGTCATTTAGCTTAGTAAAAAGACTATAAACAGCTCAGGGCCAAAAGCTGACAAAATCCAAATGTTGCTTTTGTGTTGGTTATGATGTGTTGTGCAAAAAATATTGCACATATTTGTGCAATATTGTGTGTGAAAACTATTTGAAATAGTTAGCTATAGATAATTACATAGATAGATAGATAGATAGATAGATAGATAGATAGATAGATAGATAGATAGATAGATAGATAGATAGATAGATAGATAGATAGATAGATAGATAGATAGATAGATGGATAGCAAACTAACAGTTTGACCATTTAATCATTCCAATAAGTTTATAAACCATCAGTTCTGACAAGATTAGAACCTTCTGACAATTAGTTTAAAGGGGTAAAAATTCTGTTAATGTTACATGTAATCTATCAATAAATTAAACTATGAGATGGGGTAAGCTTGCCAGATTTAGAAGAAAGACTCATGCTAATTTCTGTCAGATGTTTGTGTAAATCTAATTCTGAGATTAGTTTGAAAATACATCGCACATTCAAGAATAGAATTACTGAAGACGTCTGTGAAAAATGAGAGCTATGTTATGATGAATTTTAAAGATCAGTTTTATATGCCAGGCTTCCTAAAATCCGTAAGCAAGATGGCATAAAGATAAAGCAGATTGATTTTACCAACAACAGATCAAAGAGTTGTTGTGCAGTTGTTAGGTGGAATATGGATGTACACAGACAACCAGAGTTACTGAAGTTATGCTAAATAGATTGAAGAGCCAAATTAACGAAGAGCTGAGAATCACAGGTAGTGTGCCTCTATCGTGAATATATAGAAAATAACTGTATTAATTTAAAGTGTATAGAGCTGTAAAGTGGTGAAAATAATTAGTTTCATCTGAGTGCTTTTGTGCTTTCACATTGAGGTGTTTGATCCGATTAACAAGATCCTTTTTACACACCCCCTCACGTCTCATTCATGTTTGGATGGATGGTTAATGACCCTTTTCTGTATTATCACAATTTCCATACATATACTTATTGGTGGTTTATGTGTATTTTAATTAAACTAACATCAATTGTGTTAAAAGGCTAAAGGGTGTTAGGGTCTCTCCATGACTTTTATATCATCTAGGAATAAGAGAGGACATCTATTACAGTTCTACTCTTATTTTGAGAATATACTTGATATTACCTTGAAGTATGGTACCTCTCTGCAATTGTGTGCTTGCTAACAGCTTGTTCATCTGGCCTGTGGGTCATCCTTCGCATACGATCATTGTAGGGGGTGTCTAGCACAGAGCCAATATTAGCATAGAATGCTGGCAATAACCTAACAGGAAGACATTATTTAATTTCCAGATAACAACAAGTTTTTATCACCCAGCTTACAATGATATATTGATCTGAGAGAGCAAATAGTTTGGTTGTAGCCCCAGACGGTTGGCAAAGATGGCTTTCTGGTTCCGTTGGGTTGCCCTGGCATGGATAACTACGATAAAGATTCTTTTAGAGGAAAAAATTCAATATGACAAGTTCGTTGGCTCAGTGAAACAACTTTCTTTTGATTTTTCATCCACACTTTGCTCACTGTCTCCTGTCAGATAATAATGAATTAAGTCACAGTACTTCTAGCAAGTGTCAGCAATAATCTCACATTTCTTTTCTTTCCTGCTTTCGACAAAGCTGTGCAGGTCTCTCCCCAGTTTACAAAAACTGTAATTTGGCAGATAATGTAAGCTTATCTGTCAGCTTGGACAGATGAGCTGCTGGGATTAGACAAACTTTCATCCAAACATGTCCGGTCCATTTTCATGATGCATTACCTGATGTCGTTTTCTGAATTATTATCAAGCATATTATCTTTGTTAGATTCTCACAGTGACTTTAGATCAGTTTGAACAACTGTAAATTGTATTCCCAGAGTGTGAAAACACCTTCTCAGAGCTCTGCTAATTGGGAAGACACAGCCTATTCTCAGTAACAAAGAAAGAAGAAAAAAAGAAAAAGAAAAGACGAAAAATGCAAGACTTGAAATCTCAGGCTCGACTGTCATAGCATAACATACCACAGCTCCTCTGAGATTTGTCTCAGTGAAAAGCACACACAAAGACTTGCAGAATCCTCATTCGAGTTGTATCAGAGGTGTAAGAAGAGAGAGTTGTCAAGGCCATCAGAAATGAATTCACAAACCTTGTGTGGGTTCACATTAATGTGCGTGAAGCATTGCACTGTGACGTTAATCAACTCTATTTATGGATGCATTAGTATTCAGTGTTAAGGTGATGATGCTGATACTTTTAATACCTGTATGACCTCATCATTATCCAGCTTGAGTTCTATGTTGTGAAAGCTTGAAATAAGAAACACAAATTAGGTACAAGCATCTCACATGGGAGACCATCAGAGTTCAGTAGCAGCTCAGAACATTTTTGATGTGACAGCATTGGAAATATTGCTGGAATCAAAGCAACACATTTTGGGCCAAACTCTTCCTAATGATTCATATTCCTGTTATTGTATTGTCATAAAGCTAAATAGGTACAGGCAGTTAAATGGCAAAGAAGCCCATCTGATATGTATACAAAAAAAAAACATATAGTTAAGTGTATCTTTATTTACTAAATATAAAAACTAATTCCATATTGAAATCCAGTCTGAAATCTTCAGAGACATGTTAGGCCCAAGCCTTTGTAAAAGAACCATAACAGAGCACGACTTAGAAGTAGCCATTTGCACTTGCATTAAAAAGGATTTTTGTTGAAAAAAAAGCCAATCAGATGTGGTTTCTAGAAAATTGTCACAACCCTAATATGATTTCTAAATATAATGGAAGGTTCAGTAGGGGCTGCCCACACAATGTACTAAGAAACTTTACCCTTTTTTGGACACGCAGTGAATGTGTTTAGACTTTCAATGTGAAATAAAAAAATTAAAGACAACATGTCTGAACTTCGTGCTCTGAAAGGAGCTGAAACTTTTATAAGCGCCATCCACTTTTTTGAAACCTGACGTAAGGAGCTGAGCCTTCTCTGTGGCACACTTTTCAGACTTCGTAAATAAAATATGACGTTCACTTGGGTGTGCTTAAGAAACAGAAAGAAATTCTGTCTGGGATGTTCTACAATGATTTCAAACACATCTTTCAGGAAGAAAAAAATAGACAAACCGACAATTCAAACAGAGTCCTTGTCTCTTTTCATCTGTTAGTGTTTTGTCCTGATGTAAAGACCACTAATGCAAATTAGTGTAAAGACAAAGTATCAATCAATGTATTTGAGTTTCCATTTGGTTATCCATGTGTAATATCAACGAGGGTGTTTAACATCCCATTCCCATCTAATAGTAACTGATCTGTTTAATTACATAAAAGAGCATGAGGGATTTATTAACTCAAATTGTGGCTGATGGGCGAAAAGAGCCCATTTTAAGATGCACAATTATTGTACCACATCTGTAACTAAATCTTCTTAAGATATTCATTTGACCTTTGTGGAAATCAACCCATATTCATGTGAAGATGACAAAACAATACTAATGAAAACTTTTATCAACGTAAATAATTAACTGGATGTGATAGAAATGACTTTTAGAGAAGACATGTTGTGCCCTTTTTTTCTAAATTTCTTGAGTTCATAAATTGTGGCATGGATTACAAAACCACAGAGATGTGGTACAACAGCTCCTCCCCCAGCCCACATCTCTGCTTATAGTGGACCATTTTAGTGGGTGGAGTGAGCAAGTCAACTCCTTTTTTCAGAAGCTGTGGTTCTTTTGAGATGATTAGTACAGCTTTTAGTGACCATGCAAACATAAATACAGACACAAATTACACTACTTGAGCATATTATTTCCTGCATTAAAGAGTATACAGTACCGAGACTGAAAGCTATCACTAACACAGACAGCAAACCAAATTCACTCTCTAATTTGACAAAAATATACTTGACTGACATTTTTATTCTCAAATATTCTCCAATTCTCCAATATTTCCCTCCTCTATAGTTCAGCCACAGGCAGTTTGTACTGATAACTATTTTAGGAACAATCTCATCAGAAGTTATGTTTTAAAACATTGCACCACAGATAAGAAAGCTGAAGAAACATAATGGCCTGCTGAGAGGTTATAGACTAAACAAATATCCCATTTTAATCACTCCATCACATATCCATATTCATATTCCATACTCCATACATATTCCATAAACTCAGAACTTACTTTCTACAGTCTAATTTTAATAACTCACATCACCTAATTTTGACTTTCATAACATTAGTTCCAGTGCTGTGTTCTTAGTACTAAAGCTGCATTCATTAAAGGCCTTGTTAGACTGTTAAAAAAAACCAACATCAACACCAGCTAACATCTGGCTATTGAGTGTTTAATTGGCATTCAGTCTCATGTTAAATGACCTTGAAGAAGATGTGGATTTTAAATCAGCTCTAACTCAGCTCAGCATCAGAGGGAACAAAGAACCCATGCAGATGCACATTAGTTGGGACAACAAAAATGGGCACAGCTCACAATCTCCTCAAAGAAATGCACATCTACTGACGTCTCACATGGAGGCTTTTAAACTGACTGCAACAGCCAATGGACAAAAATAAATGAGATTGATCAATGTATCTATTTATTTATTCATTTACTCATTCATTAAATTATTTATTTCTAATCTGTCATCAAAATAGGCACCCTCTTGAGTCCCTTCAGGAATTAATGTATAAAACAGAAAGGCAATCTAAACTAAACTAAATATATTTGATTAGCCTATATTAGAAGATAAGTCTGCAGAGTCTGCAACACTTTGTTCTTCATCAGGATAAACGAATAACTTATACAGTCATTTCACTCTGATACTTAAGATTTTTTTCTGTCCTGCTGTGTGTGGCCACAATCCAGTCAAAAGTAATAACGTAAAATTTCATAAAAGCTTGTTATATAAAAATAATTACTTTAGTGTAAGTAGAGAAGTTTCATTGTGATATCTTAAGTGTTACTTCGGTGATTCAGATGCACTTTGTGTTTAAGTATGCTAAAATGTTCTATCATAGTTGCAAACATGTAAGTGGTAAACATCCCTATGTTAGCATGTTAACTTTATTTCTCCCAAAAGCCATTTCACTGTTTTCATGTCCACGTATACACAAGGTCTATGTGAGGTCAATTTTGCCAACTGGATGCATCTCCAACTATCTGCATTCAACACTCAAATATTTGTAACTGTGTACTATCTAGGAATGCCAATCCAAAGAAGCCAAAGACAAGCAGCAGCAGAACAACATGGATGCTTGTTTTTAGGAGAGATTTTATAAAACTGCTGTATCCACATCTGTACAATGTACCCCAGATGAATATACACCCGTGCATTGGAAGCTTTGACACAGCTGACACGAAAAAGTGGTGTGTATAGGACTGCATTCACATCTGAAGAGTCCCAGTCGGTTTGTGCATGCAGATACAAAACCGTGCACCCAACCTTTGTTCAAAGTACCACTGGGCCTTAGAACATCCTCACAGAGCTGCTAGAATGGCTCTTGAAGGGACAGTAGGCTCTGTCATAACTGTCAGATGGTTGAATGGCTTTGGATACCCCCTTTCTTACATTTTGTACATTTCAGAAACAGACAATTTGACATCCTGACTCCCTTTAGGCTGTGATTTATTTGTAATAGTAGAAAATGAGGGCGAGTCTGATCACTGAACAGTCACTGTCAATTTTTACGAGAACAACTGAGCCTGACACTATAAATGTCTAATCTATTCTGAAAGTTTCTTTCCAACTACAGCTGTTTTTTCACTCCAACTTTTAATTATCCACATCTATGATTTTGAGCAGAGGTTTCACATCGCCTCATAGATACCACATGCTTCCAAGCATTTGGCCTTGAAATTGTTGATTTGTTTGACAGTGACTTGAAACAGAAGACAAGACAGTTTAAGATCACAAATATTATTTTCGACCACCTTCAGCCTTAGTTGCTTGAACTCCTTGAGTTCCTTCACTGGAGGATCGGTGATCTGTGAACATAATCCGTGTGGCTATAACCTCTCTTATAAAACATACAAGTCGGAAAAAATGTAAATGTAATATCTGGAAGACTTCATTTTCACAGGTTTATTGACTGTGCTGATTTCTTGTCACCAGTGAGGCGGACAATATAAGATCATTTTCTCAGGATCATGGTATTGCTGTGGTAAAACCAGAGTACATCCTCACCTATTGAGTATTTTTTCTCCACCTGTGTAGTTGAGTGAGTACCAGTGGATCCCTATGAGTCGTTTGTTGATTGCCTCTGAGAAGCAAGGAGGAGACCAACCTCGTTAAAAATAAATGTATCAGGGGAGGAAAATCAATGGTTACAACAATGGAATATATTTAGTGTGGACCAGGCAATGGCATGAGCAACATCTTAGTCAGAGATGATATGTTGAACTCATTAAAATGATTGAGGTTGGTCTTCAAAGAGCTACAGTTCAAATCCCAGGACAGCAGGCTAACATGAATCAGAGCCAAAACACTTAAGTCATGACCTGAATTCTTTTATTCAACAGTGCTCCTCTTTAATAATGACAATGACAAGCAAAAGCACCTGATCGGATCTCACCTGACACGCAATCTGGGGCTATAATTCATGGACCAAAAGGGCTTACATTTACATTTATTGCATTAATTATCTTGGATGACAGGTAAAGAATGCCCTTAGGTTTCAACTTTCCTTTTTCTGGTGCAAAGGAAACGATGGTGTAGTGGGAAACAGGGAGAAAGGTGATGTAAATATAGATACAGATAAATATACAGACACACTACATGCAGAAATGGACACAATGCCAATGAAAGGCAAGTCTATAAAAGCAGGTTTTCAAATGTTGATTGAAGCCATTTACTCTACTGACCAATCCAAAATCAATAGGCTGGCTTGCCCTTGGTCTTTTAAGTTTCTACAACTTCAGCTTTAACTGACCTGCAATATAAAGTACTTTACTACCCGTTAGTTTGTAAAAAATCACATACTTACAACTGAATACAAGTATTTACTGGATGAAGGCTGCCCAAAACAAATTCCTGCTTTGTCACAGAGAGATAGTCAGCTTTTAAGAAAAATATCTTTATTTATTTCCAGTTTCAGTAGAAGAGAGTTTCATGTGTGGTGCACCTTTTCATAAAATACTTTCAATACCTTTATTTAAAAAGTTATTTCAAAAAGGTGAATTAAAAGAAATTAAAAGAAACAAGCTGAAAGCAGTTGCAGACAAAAAAAAGTCAGAATTTATTAGTACAGTTTTCTGAAAGCTTACACTGGTATGTGACTCACAGAAACCAATATTGCCTGCTAGTGTTTTGTAATGACAAAAATAGGAGCTTTGGAAAGACCTTGGAAAGACCTTAAAATACCATCCATTCATTTATCTTCTTCATCTTAGTCTGGGTGGTAGGGGGGCTGGGAGCCATCTCAACTGACACTGGTGGAGGCAGGGAAGATCCTGGCAAGTCTTCCAGTTAAAATGACCTAATATGTATTTTGTTCATTACCGTTGGTTCGTTAAATCGTTTGTTATATATTATCGTTAATTAGGAGACCCCCAGGCGTGTCTTCTAATTTACTGCTCCTTGAAAATCATTATGGTTATGGCTAAAATACCTTCTTTTTACAATGTGATGTCACCTTCATGGATGCCAGTTTGCTATTTTCATTGGTTACATATAAACAAAACATTTTACAACAAAGAATTGTCACTTCCTGGTTGAGTTTAGGGAATGATGTCACCTGGTTAGGGTTAGAAATCAAAATTTCTGGAGCCTATCCCAGTGGTCACATTAAAAAATCATGGGACCGAATTTGAGAGGACGACAGATTCTCATGCACTTGTACATGGTTCATTTTAAATCACTAGGTTCGAAACAGAAGCCTTGCTGTGAATGGTAAATCGACTGTATTTGTTTAGCACTTTTCTAGTCTAGCTGACCACTCAAAGTCCTTTTACACTACATGCCACATACACCCATTGACTCACGCACACATACATAAAGGCTACCCGGTGCTTTCTTCGACATGCTGACTTCACACACCGAAGCATCTGTAGGCAGCCTGGGGTTCAGTGTCTTTCCCAAGGATGCTTCGAAATGTGGTCTGGGGAAGCTGGGAGTCACATACCATACACCATGTGATTTTTAATTTTTTAGCTTAAAACCATTTCTTTACAAAACCAGCTGTTTTTTTCGTTTCAAGGTATTTCACACAGGAATTTAAAACAAAGACCTGAAAATTGAAGCTATGTGTTGCCATGTCTTGTGAGACCCTGGCAGCAGCGATATGAATAACCTGCTACTTTTTGAGACCTTGTCCAGTGTCCATCTGCTTTTGTTGAATGTGTGAATACTGCACATCCCTAAATCAAATCTAGAATAAACAGTAAATTTGTAGACATTATTCACAATGTGACCAGCACTGCAGATAGCTGCAAAAGGATTTCATTTTAACACTGAAATGTTGAACAATGATTTTACTGTCGAAATACATTATCTAAAGAAATTATACACAACTGATGTTCGAGTGGGCAGATAGATCTTTCTAAAGAAAACTTCACTATATGCTTTAATGCATTATTTTTGTGTAGTGAAAAATACCTTTGCCTTGGTAAAAAATGATCCCATGTCCCGTTCTTTATCTTCTGCAAAAAAAAGCACTGCTTTTTTTTATCAGTCGCTGCTTTGTGAATAATGAAAATCTCCAGCGTTCTGATGTTCAGGAGCTTTACGTTTGGTTTAACTAGCTTTTCAACACTGAGAAGAAAAATCTTTAAACCTTTTCTCTCATTTGCACTCAAGTGTGCTGCCAGAGAATGGATGAATTGTATCTGAGAATCTAAACTGTCAGATGCAGCCAAAGTTAAGTGAAGTTTGAACTCAGGGGACTGTGTCTGCGGCATTCTGCATTCATGGTCTGACTCTCGAGCCTAAAAAGTATGTGACTCCCTTTAGACTTCTATTGTTAAAGTTGCATAAACAAAAACAGTACACAAATCGGTCAGTCTGAATTTGATTATAGAGGCTTGTAAGCTTTGTCTCTCCAGCAACAGAGCTTATGCTGTCCTGAAGACAAAAATGAAGGCTTAAGAATACAATAATAATGAAGAAAAATAAAGAATACTATAATGAATAACGATAAATACAATTGCATCTAAATACAGATTCGAGTTACCTGCTTTTTGACTCAGCTGCTAATACTTCTTTTTAAAACTGTTGTTTGTTATGGTTTGGTAGTATTTTCCCCCGAAACCTCTTGCTTCCATCCCCTTTTCCCTATTGTCTCGTGTCTTTCGCATGCCTTTCTGTTTTGATTTAAGCATCACTAGCTTGGGTAATTATGTGATTCTTGACTCTGTACACCTACAATACATCAGCCATTCATGTATTTTTACCCTGGCTTTTTTGATCACACCAGCATCACAGAGTGTTAGCGTGGATATAGACATTTGAGCTTGTTCATATCATAACCAGATGTCCTTACTTTGAGTCCCCATTTGGAAAACGCTGCAGTAATCGTGGCTCCTTGAATAGTGCCAGTCTGATGAGGGGCAGCATTAAATTAAACCTAGATAAGCTATATATGTCTTCACTCCCTTTGCTAAATGCAAACTTCAGCTGATGGTGCTGCTCCTTTACTATAATTTCTGCTAGCACAGTGAAAAGCCTAGAAGATTCTATGCCAATCACATCAAGGGCCACCCAGGGAACAAGTTCAGGCGCAAATTCTGAATGCACTGAAAGAGAATGTTTGTATCAGAACAGTCTGTGCTCAAAGATTTCGAGACAAAATTGCCACAAGACAATTTCACTAGTTTCTTCTCTCTATTTCATTTTCCCCTTTGCTTCTGCAGGAATACCTAATCTGAGAAAAATACACGTGTTTATTTAAATGCTGTAAATTCGAAGGGCTGTGTGCTTCTTTTTTTCTATCCGTCTAAAGCTTGTTGAAAACAGCTTTTGATTTCTCAGATGTGAATCCAATGACCAGGTGTTGTTGTGTGGACAAGACAGTGGAGTGGAATAATATCATGATACTTTTTATTTGGTTTGTTTGTTTGAAAAAGCCCACGTAGATCAATTAAACAACCGCACACTCTAGGGACAGTAAAAAGATAAGAAATTACAGCGTCCTTGTAAAAGCCAGCTTCAAACGTCTGAATTTTAAATACCGTCATAGTTTTACATTAGAAACTTATTGTATCACTCCTACATGTAATTGCCAGAATATCACAGCTCTGACAAGAGTGATCATCCACATCATCATTAAAAGTCAGTAAAAGTAACTCTTGATAACATATTCTCTTGTTTTTCTAGAATAAAAAAGGCAATGTTTGATACTATCCTCTGAACCAGAAAATATTTCAGAAAGCATGTCTTTCATCATTTCCCAGAGAGTCTTAGATATTTATCTCAAATCAGCTATCTCATTTCTTGCATTAGCATGGCTATATTTTTGCCTCAAATTATTCTGTTCTACCAGAATTCTCAAACTGTACAAATTGATTTACATGATATTAGCTGGACAAGTAGGGTTTGAGCCAAAGAACAATTGATTATATTTTGGTAGTGCTCCAGGTCTGGGACTGCCACTATTAGACAGTTATTGTTTGTAATTCATAACTATGAAGTCAGACAGAGGCTCTATTCCAAATCCTGGGGGCATGATTGCAGGGTGAAGGAATAGAATTTATCCACGATTGGCATGAGAGGACTGATGAGTCTTTATTAACAGGTTGTTCCTAGTTTGATACTTCTAAGTTTAATGTAAAAATTAAACAAAATATATCAAATTAATAGAATATACAAATTCCCGCAGAACTGGATATGCATTTTAATACATTTTACTCTAATTAAGTTTGTTTTACTTTCTTTACCGCTGCCTCCTGATTCCTTGCAGTAGTAGTAATTGCCTTACAGGGATTCTGAGGCAGTGCCACACTCATTGAGATGCTGTCTCAGATATCCATCTATCCCTCCACCACAGGGGTAATTAAGCTTTGGAATCACCTCAGGATATAGCTATCGTAGCTCCTCAAACTAGCTGGCTTTTGCAATCTGTGGCACAGCATGGGGATTAATCTGTGTATGAGAGTGTTTTTTTTTCTTTTGTTCTTTTTTGTAACACTTTGTGTGCACACTTTTAAAAGGTAAACTCACCAACTACATAAGTAGACTTTGAGGGCAGTCCTGATGTGAAGAGCATTTTATAGAGCTCAATGACAGGCAAAGCCAGAGTGCCTCACATCCTCCTTGATTAATCTGTCTGAGTCAATTGGTGTTATTCAGGATGAATGAAGAATAATTGTTCAAAGTTTGGATTGCAAGGTCTGGACTAATTGGTATATTGACCACTAAAAGTGCTTAGCTGGACAACTCCATCTTCTTATTTACTGTCCACTTTTGTCTTTACTATGGTGCTACAGAGGGAAGTTGCATTTGAGTCGGTGAAATCGGTTTTCAGCATCTTGGTGAACATTTGGATAATTAGCTGAGGAATGTTTCACAGTAATGTTATCATCCAGCCATCCATTTTCTATATCCGATTTAATCCGTTGCGGGGAGGGGGCTGGAGCCTATCCCATGCTGTCGCTGTCCATAACAGGGCCACATAGAGACGAACAACCAAACACGCTCACATTCACTCCTCGGGTCAATTTAGAGTCACCAATTAAGTGAACATGCTTGTTTTTGGGCGGTGGGAGGAAGCCGGAGAAACCATGCATACATGGGGGAGAACGTGCAAACTCAACACAAACTCAACACAGACCCCAAGGATTTGAACCAGGAACCCGCTGTGAGGCGGTGGAAGAAAAAACAAGCAAGTTTCAGAGTGTAAGAAAAAAGCCAATTTAGGACACTCTCCATAAAGAACCTATTCACCAGAGTTCACCTATTCACCTAAAGAGGTGAATAAAAGGGAATGTCTTTATCCCCGTGTGCTGTATTAAGAGAATGATTACCATATAAAAAAAAAAAAGACTGAGAATTGTGCTACATGATATTATGTAGGAAGGGTAAAATCTATCAATGTATAATTAAGGGAACAGCACATCCCTATTGGCTCCATCCTAACCGCCACATCAGTTAATTGCTTTGAGCCTGCAACAGCTTTTTCGTGTTCTTGGGAATTAGGACTGAAAGCACCCCATCCAATTCCAACATGAAGTGAACCCCAGTCAACACTTTGCCTTCTAGATCAGAGCCATTCCTCTTTTCTCAGCACTGAGTGACTCTGACACTGAGCTTCGGTTCGGGGTTGCAGGGAGTTGATAGCAGTCCAGCCAGCAAATGAAAGGGGTCTGCAGTAGATTTTCATCCTACAGTATCTCTGTGTCTCCACTGAAGGAGCTGGTGATGTAAGTGACCAAAGGAAATGACTTGGCGAATGCTCAAATGCCAAGAGCACAACACGAAAATGGCACGCTGCAAAGACCTCATAATTACAAAGACCGAGCATGCTGCCCAAGGAAAGAGGCTTTGGTTTATTTACAATCATTGGACTCTGTGTTAAGTGACAGCAGCAGATCCAAACACTGGCCTTACCTCCTCATGTTGTTGCAAAAATGAAAGCAGCTCAAAACGAGCAAGAACTCACGTCTCCACTGTGACACGAAGCAGCTCGTTTGTCTCAGACTGTCTCTGCCACTGCCGTCAGATGAGCTAGATTAAAGTGATGAGGCATACACATCAGCCAAAGGAATGTGTGATAGCTTAAGTGTTTTGAAGTGAGGCTCAGGTTTGATGGCAATGTTTCTGACAGGCAGTCAGTGGTAAAAAGGGTTACCTCTGTTCAATTTTGACTCAATGCTCCCTTGGCTCCTTTTCACTTATAATTACAGCACATTAAATTATGTTTGGTCAGAAATTATGTCACTTTGGAACACTAATGTAGTAAGCTCTGAAGAGGGATTATCTTTTTCTATTACTTTATACATTTTATTTGTGTTATTCTCCTTCAGACCTACATTTGAATGTATACAACTCTTAATAAGTGTAGCCCATCCCTGGTAATATTAAATTTTGTTCAAGCTTTGAAGCTCCTATAACAGTCAATGCCAGATACAAGCTAGTTATATTTGTTGCTTTTATCATATCCCTTATGCCAGCATCCCTGACATGTTCCCTGCTGTGCTGCACAGTGTCCTTTTGTAGACAATTTTTGTGATCATGTCACCACTTTTCTCTGTGACAGGTAGAAGAAGATCCTTTATATATATATCAAAGACTTGATTTTGCTGAAATTTTAGAAAGTTTGCTGGAAAATGAACAAAAGCTACTGCATTTATTTGCAAAATGCATTTAAAAGAGTGGGATCTTTTGTCACTTTTGCATCTTTGATACACAAATAAATGTAAGAAATTCAAACAATTAAACATTTTAACACAGTTCCAGAAATTCTTTTTACAGTTAACATGCCATTTATTTCATCCATCCATCCATCCATTTTCTATACCCGCTGAATCCGTCGGTCGCGTTGCGGGGGGGCTGGACCCTATCCCAGCGGTCATCGGGCGAGAGGCGGGGTACACCCTGGACAGGCCGCCAGTCCATCACAGGGCCCCATTTATTTCAATCATTAAAATGAAAGAAAATGCAACCCTTGCAGTTGTACTTCTACTGTCAGAGGAATATCAGCAGTATGGGATTGAGACCTACTGAAATAACCTCAAAGCCGAAGCACAAACCTTGCAACACTGAGTGCGTGACACTGAAGGAGAGGCAGCTCATTGTCTTTGTGTTTGCAAAGTGCTCACTAGATGGCAGTATAGTGTAGGAATGTTGCTCAATAAGTTTCACCACACAGCATTGTTATAAAAAGCTTTCTCAGGCTTTCTTCTGTTCTTTCCCTGTGTGGACTTGCAGGTATAAGAAGAAAAGTGCTCAGATGGAGGTTTCTGAACTTCAACACATGGATGTTTATTTTAAGAACTTGCCTTCAGCCCACTTTGACTTCTGACCTCCTTGGGTTTGTTCTTTGACAGGGGCCGTCCTGTGGGTGTGGTAACGGTGATTGAAGAAAGCTCAGGAAATGAATGTTTTATCAGCCTGCGCAAAGACAACAACAACAGCAGAGTAGTGGGTGGGAAAAGAGAGAAACGTCTAAATTTAACTCATCAGCTGGGGCCAAGTCAAATAAAACCATCAGTGGACAGCTTCCTGTTGGTTTCATTTCCAAAATATCTGACTTTTCATTGGACAGATCATATCTATGTTTACTGTGAGCGTAAATATCACAGATACAATAGTCTAGCTATTAAAGCAGAGGCTTGTTGACATAGTATGAGCTGTAATCGGCACTTGAAGTTAGCACATTTTACGCTGTTGGTGTTCCTTGGTGGATTCTTATCATTTTGAGAACTACACAGACCCTAAAATCACAGGCATGCGTGGTTTCCTGTCTCCCACATACACTGTTTGATCACTTTTCATCATGGTGCCCTTGCTGCTGCTACATACGCCAAACACTGCAGCATGTAATTGCCTAGAATTTCTACCTTCTCTACAGCAATAACACACATTCATCAGATGTCTGTTGTTTTCAGGAGGTGCATTGAAGAGGGAGAACAGCTCATCCTACTCATTCACTGTAAAGAGAGTCTGTGGGAGGAGGTGAAAGCAGGCAAGCATTCACTATGTTCAATGCCCTCCCCGAGAGCAAAATTTAGAACATGAGGTACACTCAATATGCAAAGGAGAAACATGCCCTAAGAGGAGATAGCTGCAGTTTTCTTCCATTTATTGTTAGACATGTATGAAGAAAATAATTCCTATTAATAAAAAAACGTGGTACTATCTTTAAAAAGCAAATGAGGTCAATCACATCTATCAAAGGGAAATTAACCAGCATCATACACACACACTGATATATGCTTTGGGTGGAGGGTTGTCACTCCCATTTTTCCCCTTCAGTCCAGTCCCATCAGAAAGCTTTGTCTCCACAACCTCCTCTGTCTGGTTTTCTTGTGTTCCTATGAGAATACGCAGCCGCCGTCATAGAGGAGCAAAGAGTTCAGGAGATCAGAGGCAAAGCAGCAATTGCCTCTTTTCTGGGAAACCAGATGACCCTCCTCAAAGTGATAATGTAAACAGCTATCTAGCAACGGCTGGAACCGTGGGAGTTTGAAATAAAACGCGAAGAATTCTCTCGCAGGATAAGCGTGAAAACAACCAGCTCGGAAAGTTGGAATCATTTTATCATTGGAGGCATAAAGTTAAGACCACAGCAAAAGCACAGCGTGGCGACATTTTGTGAGTATCGGGGTTAAATGCTTGTGGAGTGTATGGGGTGAATTGAATTTCACTGACACTTTTTAGAATTCCTTTTCAACAAATATTCAGACATGATTTTGTGAAATGATTTCCTTTCTACGCAGCCAATAAAACATCACAAAGGGATCTGCGTTTTTTCTTTATGCTGTCAGACTTGTCATATTCTACTGCATTTCCTATATTATAGGGTTGTAGCAAATCTCCACTGCTTAAACTAGCCTGCCTGCAGCTGCACCGACAACTCCAGTTGCAGAGGTTTCAAACAGCTGTTTTCAATTAACGTCACCCTCTAGAAACATTACTCTGAACAAGCATTTGTTGACTTTAGATGTGGAGCTGGGAGAGCACAGGGTTTCATAATATGTGCGTCTGGTGATGTGAGTTATAGGATGTCATAAAACCAAACAGGCAGGTCATGACCCAAACTCCTTTATCCATGCAATCGATTATTCCTCTGATAGTTTAAATCTTTACATGGTTTACATTTTATGAATTTTTACGTTTGATAAAGCTGTCACCAGCTCATTGCTAAATTTCTTTCATAATAAATGATATTCATAAACCATTTTATATTTGGATATTTTGAGCTTGTAGTAAATGTTTGATTTCAATGTGACAACATACAAGGGATCTCCTCGCCAGACCACCACCTCAGCCTGAAATTAAAGTGAACCACACGCTAACCACTGGATCTTAACATGGAGGCCATCCAAAGACAACCACAGTTGGGACTTCAGCTAGCTCCTCCACTTCAGTAAACAAGTCTGTCTCTTTCCACACGACTGCAGTGTGTGTGTATGTGCAAGTGTGTGTGCGTGTGCGTGTGATTACGAGCATGTGTGAGCTGACAAAGTTCTACGCCCATAAGCCACGAAAGGCACCAGTCCAATTGTAACAATGACCATGACAAAAAAGTGTGCTCAGTTGTTACCTTTTAACTCTCCTGGGGGAGTGTAGCCCGACCATTTTTAGCAGAAGGTGGAGTTTCTATGTGAAATTGTATCAAGACTGACATTGTTGTGTAGCGAAAATAAAAAAAAACTTGGAGTTAAGAGTTATCTCCCTTCTCCAAATCCCCTTTGAGCACGTTTTGGCTGAGAATCAGTGTGTTATTTAAAGGACTATATACTATACAAGGAAAGCTGCACTGAGAAAGTTTTATTTTTGAGTTTGGAAGATGGAGTTCGACCTTTGCCCTCACTTTAACCTTTTTTTTTTTCAGAAACAGAATATTTGTAGTGTTTATGGGTTTGGGAAGGTACATGATTAACTGACAAGTCATTAAAATTGTACAAATGTCTGAAAAGAAAGAAGTTAAATTAAATTAAAAAGTCTAATGACAAAAAAGGATTGGGATCCAACATTTAGCTTGTTTAAAGTCATGTTAAGCCAAGTCAAACTTATCAAATTCAGGTTTTAAAGGCTATGCAGTAGCTTCATCTATAAACACATAGCCTCCCAAATCCCCCCAAAAAAGTTTGACTTTTTTTGACAGAAACAGAGTGCAGTAAGTTGCAAATAACATGAACAAATATTTTATTCACATCACAGCATATAAAGTATTTTTATATAGTGAGGCATTTTACTATTTTATGAAAAAAACAAGTTTATTGTGAATTTGATGGCAGCAACAAAAAAGTTGTTACAGGGGCAACATGAGGCTGGAAAAGTAAATGATACTAAAAACAAACAGCTGGAGGAACATGTTGCAACTAATTGGGTTTATTGGCATAAGGTCAGAAACATGACTGGTTATAAAGAGAGCATCTTAGAAAGACAGAGTTTCTCAGAAGTAAAAATGGGCAGAGGTTCAGCAATCTGCAAAAAACTGCGTCTCCGAATTGCAGAGAAATTGCTGGGTAATGTACCTCTGTAGTGGATATTAAATCATCTACTGTACATGAAATTATCAAAAGATTCTACAGATGTATGAAATCTGGAGAATCCAGAGACATCTCTGTGCCCAAAGGACACAGCTGAAAATCTGTATTGGATGCTCGTGATCTTCAGGCCTCCAGAAGGCACTGCATTAAGTAAAGGTATGATTATGTCAAGATAATCACTGCATGACCTCATGAACACCTCCAGAAATCATTGTCTGTGAACAAAGTTCATCATGCCATCCACAAATGCAGAATGATGAATCAATGCTGAAAGGTCCATACAGGTTTGAGAGCAACATATGCTCCCATCCATATTTTTCAGGTAAGGCCTTGCACATTTCAGCAAGACAATGTGAAATACATACTGCATGCATTGCGACAGCATGGCTTCATAAAGAATACTTGGACTGGTCTGAATGCAGTCCAGACCTTTCAACAACTGAAAACATCATGAAAACCAAAACAAAAAAGACCCAGGACTGTTTAGCATCTAGAATTGATATCAGGCAAGAATGTGAGATCATTCATCCCCCAGGTGTCCAGCCATAAGTGTCCTCAGTTCCCAGATGTTTACAGACTATTATAGACATTTACAGTAGCAAACATGGCCAAGTCACAACTTTTTTGAGATGTGCTGCTGCCATCAAAATCAAGACAATATTCTAAATGAAAAAGCAAAATCTCACTTTCAACAATTGATATTTTTTATATATTCTATAGTGAATAAAATGGTGGTTTGTGATATTTGCAATCTGTTTTTATTTAAAAATTACACAGTCTGAAACTGGGGTTGTAAAATGGCAACAAAAATGAAACTTCCCAGATTACTATGCTGTCAAAACCCTGTAAACAGCTTGTATCATTAAGCTTGGCCTCTGGGCTAGGGCTGATTAAGATGATAAAAAGGTGCCTGGTAGAAATGGATTTCTGGGAGGGGGAGTGAGTGGCTGAGAAGGGTTATGGACAATCGGTCAAATGCATCAGATGTTTGAGAGGAAACAGTTGTGATTTCAACCCTCAATGATATCAAGGCATAATGACTTTGGTTGACAAGGAAATACATAGCCCCTTTACCTTGTGCTCTCATTACAAGGGAGAGACAGCAAGTCAAGAGGCCAGGATAATCAGCATATATATTTGATTGTGAGATGAAAAATTTCTCAGAAGTGTATTTGGAATTAAATGGTAGAGCTGTAATGGAGCTATTACATTTTCTCTTCAACACTCAGAAAGCACCCTCTTGTCTGTAAAAGTGCATGCTATATGGCTCCTATTCACTCGTGCACTGCTAATTTTGCCTCAGACGGCATAAGCAATGGTTACCATGGCGACTATGCTTGCACGGACAACAGAGAAACTTGTCATCCACCCCCCCAAACTGCTCTAAATTGATCATCACAAAAATTGTTCAGCTGTGAAAGTCAGCCTTTTCTGAATGATAGGAAACAACCCTGATGATGACTTTAACAAGATGTCTGCACCCTCTTTTTAAGTGTGAACAATAATTCACAAGCATGAGCTGTATTCTTTTCTTATGCTTTCTGGTGGCATACAGCATGAGAGTAGGCAGTGGTCTTCCTCCTGACTGCCTCAACAGCAGAGTGAAGGTTCTACAGAGGCAAACTTTTCTTTTTATTGACCAAGATTTCAACAGACATAAAACATCCAGCAAACCAAACATCAACAGCTGTGGTCCCATTTCATTGAGTTTAGTTTATGCCTGTAATAACACATTAAAAACCCTTTTGGTTACCTTACATATCTATATTACCATGTAGCAGGTCTGCAAAATATCAGCCTTAATTGGCTAGTTTGGAACACTTCAAACAAAGAATAAGTGGGTCATTTAGGAGGGGGGCCTTCACAAGACAGCAGGTAAAACTAGGTGTTTTAGAAACTGCAGAAATGTACAGTATGAGAGAAATGTATGTTATTTTTGATTATTATTGTTCAAGAACAGTACTTTTAAAATGACATGAATTAGCAATTATTAAAACTATCGAAACGCTGACAGAGTTTCCAAAATTACAAATGCTCCACATTCTGATTGACATGTTTGATTTAGTGCTTGCGTAGCCTGACTCACATACAGGACTGAAAGTCAATTCATCTTTACCTAAACTTGATCAGTTTCTCATACGTCCATGAACTTTACATTACACACAAAACAAAAATTACTGTATTTTGATAAATATTCATAACAAAACTAATGGTTCCCAATAAAATAATCAATGAAATGTCAGCTTATCTTTAATTTATTACACGCCTCCTGCTCTACTTTAAATGGCATGAACCCATTCTGATTCATTCTTTGAGACCCTGTATAAACCGTTTTAAGTGAGTTGTTGAAGAACTTTCACTTTACTGTAAATTTTCCCTGTGCTGAACAATCTATGGGCTGGATGTCTGTCTCATCTTTTCCTTGTTCAGAGAAACCAGATTCAGCATCAGCCTCATAAATACACCCCCCCCCCCCCCCCCCCCCCCCCCAACCCATCAGGAAGGAAGATAAGATCAAACTACTGTGAGAGTGACGATCCACAGGTCAAAAGGTGGACTCATGCATCCTACTTTCTCAGTACAATGTGCTCTGCCTGCGAGACTTCATTCTCAAGCTCTGCTAAAGTTCAACCATGACATGACACTGATCTCCATTCTTTGTGCTGATGTCTCTCAGTATTCACTTTGGCTTGTTCCTCATCTGACTGGCACGACACGCTGACAGCTTTCTCTTTTCTCTGAGCTCAGGTAATGAAAATCCTTTAAACCTTTCCATTACCATACTTTGCAGTTTCTTGGGTCCACTGCTCACGGCTCCCATGTTTTTTAAGGATCTGTCACATAGCTGCAGTTTATAAGCCAACTTTTGCTGTTTAATTCTAATGAGAATCCACTTTGTCTCATTGTATAACCTGGAGAAAACAATAGAATTTCAAGGCATTAAACTCATTGCGGTGGGATTTCAGAAGAATTCAATTCTATTCACCATGTCCCAGGAGAAGGTTTGACTATAACTATGACACAAAGGTAATTATTTCTAAGAGCAACATTTCAGGCACTGCGTGATAATTTCTTTTTTTTATGGTGACATCTCCTGCGTAAAAACCCCTCCGGAGTTATATGATGGAGCATTCCTTGCCATTTCCAAAGTTTTATTGTACTTTTCATGCTTGTGTAAATCATTAGATTATTCTGGGAAACAATTGCGTGTCTGAATCAGGGGGTGAAGAGGCTTGTGACACGACTATGGGTGTTCTTTTATTTGTGGATATCATTATCCTCCGGTCATCTGCATGAACAAGGTGTTGACTTATACCACCTGACATTTGCTCAGTGCTTTCCAGATAGACTCCCTTCACTGAAGAGTTCAAATACTCAGCAAGAATGCGGGGGCTGGAAGGCTGGAGGACGTAGTGCACAGGAATCTAAGCTTGCATGTGGTTTCTTTAGGAAATCTGCCAGAAACGGGGAGGCAATTTTTTTTTTTCGGGTTTGAGGGGTCACACTGCTCCAGAGTGAGAAAGCTCTGCTTTTCATTACATCAACCCATACGTCCACATCTCTGCCCCACCTCCCAGACTCCACTCTGTTTCCTGGAATTGTTATGTCAGTCAGTGATCCAATCTTTGTACCCATTACTCCCCAAATCTAGATATATGTCTGAGTGAGTCTGATTGTGTGTGATTAAAGGGGTTATAACTCTGCATGGTACACGGGCAGCGTGTTGAGAAAGTCAAGGATTCCAGAGTTGCGTTCACTTAATATGGGGTGCGTTTGAATAGAGCTACAAAGCTCTCTGCAGAGGCTGACTTGCATGACAGAAAAGAGGGGAGATGGTGGCAGGAAAAAGCTGGATCTCTGTTCTTTTCAAGATAAATCTAAACAGCTTCACATGCTCTTTATCTTGGTCTTATTTCCTGTTAAGGGGGAGAGAACAAACTTGAAGAAAAGCACCATGCAAGAGGTTTTCGAACACAAGAGGCTCCAGGAACTGGTCTTATTATCACTACATTATTAATAGATTGCTACAGTTTTGATTTCCATGAAAACAAAGCCCACACAACCAGTGGCGGTCATATTACCTGTGAAAGTACAAGCAGCGAAGAAGCAGTGCAGATTGTGTTTGATATAAGTGATGTATGTTGGGCACACGCCAAATAATTAGTACTTCTCGTTGTGGAAATGATCAGATATAGAGTCTTTGGTCTTTGCACAACATCTGTGATTCATTGATTTCTGTGTACAACATCCTATATGGAGGGAAACTTTTGGAGGGAAGCGCTTGTTCTTGCTTTGAAGCACTTTGCGTTGATATGGATGGGCTTCCGGGCTTAGAAGAAAACTACTGGAGCTCTGCGAATGAAAAGAGCCTACAGGGGCTCTTTATAAAAATGAAGCAGCGGGAGTTAATTAACCACGAATATAGCGACGGTGAAAGAGAGAAGAGGATTAATATAAGAAAACCAAGAAAGGTTGCAATTCTGTAACAAGTTCCTTTGGGCATATTTCGGGATTCGTGAGGCAATCCGACAACCTGCACGCTCAATATTACAGGAGAGCTCCTGTACAGTTGTAAAGAACTGGTCCTGCGTGGCCGCGCTTTTGTCCCCCTGAATACACAGGGCCCAGTGGGTGGATAAGAGAAGTCACATGGTCGGTTTTCCCTTTTCCCACACAAACACACCCACGTCCTCCTCCATGCAGCCACTCTTCACTCTTCAACTCACTACTTACCCGCAGCGGGCAGTCTGCTCCGTCTGGATACTGTAGCTGCACAACTTGCGCTTTGCAAGCTATTTCCTCACAATGTGCCCGAGTTGGGAATAACATCCGCGCCGGTTCACATTTATCCACGTTTCTGTCGGAGAAATTCAACATCACGTCGCTCAGAGGCAGTTAAGGGTACTTTGTTTCAGGTAATTTTTCATTTATACCAAGAGATTGATGCGAAAGTTCAAGTCCTCGCTTGTTTTTTTTTTTTTTATTCAGCATTTTAGCTTCAGTCGATTTATCCTCTTCTGTGTTACTTTTATTTGCAAATGGCTTAGGGTTGTAACGTGATGCCTTGCATCGAGTGATATAGTAACAAACTGCTGTTAAACCTGCACTGGGAGCGTTACTTTGGTTTAATACAGTGGGAAAACTTCATGTCCAGGCCTAATGTAACGCAGCCCAGGCTGTGGCCCCTTCTGTCCCTCCACCCCCACATCCAGAGGTTACTGTGCACTAAAGGTGCTAACTGCTTTTCACAGGAGCTCATTTGCATGCGGCCTACCTTTGTTTACCGACGACCATGCTTTTCAGCGTTTTCTTTGCCAATGAGAATTGGAAAACTGCTCTCATCTCTCACAATGTGAGATGTCATCCGTCTGTGCAAGGAGATAGTTTTTGAACTTTGTTTCTGAAAGTACTACATAATTAATCACTGTACGTGAGACGGAGTTGTTGGTTGTTGCGAGTGCTTAAGAGGCAACATGTTCACATGCATGTTGTGTTATTATACTGTACTTATTCCGAGGAGAATTCCCTGCATCACGTTCAAAGCAGAGCTGTGACTAACTCCTCATTTTTGTACATCAACAGCTTTGCACTCACAAAGCAGCATCAATCACACAACAATGTTCTCTCTCTTTTGTCTTTATCTGTGTAATTACATGAGTCACCACAGCACCCATACACTATCTTTTCAGCTGAAACAACATCCTCTGCCTTGACAGTCTGAGTGTGAGGTGAACTGTGCTGCTTTCTGCTCTCTCCCAGAGGCAGCGTAGGAGGCCTTACAGTGAGGACATGAGTTTGGTGGATGTGAGACATACTGCGGGGTCTCTGACCCTGTCCCTTTCCAGCAACGACTCCAAGCAGCGCTACTTTGACCGCATGGACGAGAGTGACCCAGAGTACCTTCGCAGCAGGAACATGTCGCCGGACCTGAAGCAGGATTTCAACATGATGGAGCAGAAGAAGAGGGTCACCCAGATCCTGCAGAGTCCAGTATGTAGCCCGCAGCTCTGTGCAAGTGCCCTCCTACACAGAAGCTTTCTGTGCATGAGTAATGACTGAAACCAGAGAGGCACTGAAATGCATGTTTATGTAAGGTATTTGTTCAAATATGCTGCTGCACTTAGATATAGATTTTTGCTGTGGTTTTTCTCTGAATGTTTGAATCACTGTGATTGTTCTAACTTTAGAGCCAGTATAATATTAATCTGTCGATAGAGCTGGAAATGAAAGGTGCAAGAGTCACACACAAACTTCCATCACTGTGTGTTCCTGTTGTGTTTAACTATAATCTGTCTGAATGCATTACTAAGTTATTTTCCAGGCTGCAGAGTCTAAGAAATCTATTATAAACACAGTATAAATCTGTTACTGTAGATGCAGGTCATTTAATCACTACACACACCATATAAAGTCGATCTTCTTTGGGTTTTAAACTACTGATCGGTCAAAACCAAAAAATTTAGGAAACAATCTTTTGTTGCATTTCTTTTCAGTGTGCAACCTATGCCAAGGCATTCGAGTTAGTCCTGCGTTTTAAAGAATGCATTCAATTTGTGATGCTGTGTAACGACTGCAGAGATTTAGTCATAATTTATTGACCCGTGACAGATGGACAAAACAATAGAGGCAGTGCAGTGTTGTTAGATGAAGTACAGGAAGGTGTAATGCACACATGCCAGTGCATGGAAATAAGACGAGCCCACACTCATCTGCGATTGCATAACAGACCCAACAAGTGGAACTCATCTCATCACCATGGGAACCGTGGACAGATGAAGCAGAATGCCAGAGCTTAGCTGTAGCTCACATGAAAATAGTGCTGTTTCAAGATTCACATGCCAATCTTGGTACAAAAATTGATGGTCAGGTTTAATGCGGCTCCCTGCTCTTAATGAAGCCCCCTTTTATAAGACACACAAAGAGCTTTTTGTGTAGCCTTTGGTGATTTGTGTGCAGTTGTTGTAAGGAGTGTCTGAAAGCACACTGGGCTCCCTGACGCATCCCCAGGAGGTGCTGGAATGAAGACGAGGTTATGTATATATTAGTTGCTAGGATAATGTGACTTGTAACTTGTTTTTTTCCTCCTATCTTCTTTGTTTACAGGTATTTAAAGATGAGCTGGAAGGCATGATTCAGGACCAGCTGACGAAGGGCAACAACCCATCAGGTCTCCTGGCACTGAGACAGATTGCTGACCTGGTTATGGCCAGTACAGTGGGAGGGGCTGGCCCTTTGACTTCGCCCATCAGTGAGTGGCAGTGTTTGTGCAGATATATCTTTGGGCCCGATTGTCCCTCGATGTGTACCATCTGCCTGTGTGCATTATGTAGGCTGATAATCCTCATTGTTTGACTGAACTCTCAGACTCTTGTGATACTCAGCTACCCTGAAATTGCAGAAAAGGCAGAAAGTTGTTGACTGCACTTTCTGTTGTCAGTGTTCTCGTTAAGCGGCCCTCATGACCAGTCATACTAATGAATTATTGCAGTTGGTAACCATGTTTGTGTGACCTGTTTGCCTTGTGCTTGTCACAGGCCAACTATGGCTGAGAAGTTGTTGAGATGAACAGCTCCTTTAAAAAGCCAAAGTGGCTGTAAAAGATCAGTTTCAGTATCATTAATTCCCTTATAAGGCATTACAGTCCAGAGATACCCTTCGGCTTCATGTGGAGTATTTCTCAGAAAGGCCTTTTTTAACCGTCAGCTGTAGAGACTCAAGTTCCCTGGATGTTTAACTGTATATACCCTGGATGTTTAACTGTATATACCCTGGATGTTTAACTGTATATACCGTGGAAGCAAATCATAACCATCCTTGTTCAACAAATGTTCTGAATGCAGATATAATATGTAATGTAACATACTTATGGTGTTATGTCTTGTGGCAGGCTTTGGGATGGTGGCTCCAGTCAATGATTTGTACGGCACTGAGTCTCCCTCCTTTGCCAAAGGGGAGAAACAGAGTCGTTCCAGGCTGGCTAGCCTCTACAGGCTTGTTGACCTCTTCAGCTGGGCTCGTTTTACAAGCTCCTACATTACCGTGAGTACAACTTCATTGTCACGCTCCAGTGCACACCTGCTTATTTATGCTGCACAAGATTTGTTTTTCTGTGTGAGCCTCGTGTTCTCCAGCTCCTAAAGCACTTAAGGAGGAATGTTTCTTTATTTTCTGAAAGTATTAATCATGGTATAGAAATGTAAGTTATGTGAATGAGAAACACTTCCGAAAGAAAGAAAGTCACGGTGAAATATTTCATTAACAGCTGAGATATCAAGATATGAAGCTCAGATTTTCCTCAAAGACAAAGCCTCTTCAAGCTGCTAACCTCAATTTAAGTGTAAATCGTTGATCACCTATGGCAGCACTAATGTTTGACTGTGGCAGGAAATAATTTCCTGCTGAACGTTTACAAACGTCGGAATTTACTCGTGCAGTTCATTTTATTGCTGCCTTGATAAGCGAGTTTACTAATGTGTCCGTTTTGTCTCAGGTACGAGTCAGCAAAGAACAGGACCATATTCTTATCAGTCCACGAGGTCTGTCGTTCTCCGAAGTGACAGCAGCAAATTTGGTAAGAACAATGGTCGCGTGGGCTGTCATTTTCCCATTAGGATTAAAACAATGCACTGTTGTGGCATTTGACTGCATGTGCTACTGAAATCCCTTCCAGTGTTTAAGCTGAAAACACAATTAGACTAATTGTAAATCTATTAAATGCTTGAAAGTGGGAAACAAGCTGTATAAGTGCTGTAAGACTGTTTTAGAGCTTTATGAATTGATTTGTATTGGCAAGACACGTGAATGAGAATGTTCTTTTATCGACCACACTTTATGTTAACACTGTCTGTGTTCATACATTCCTCATCTAGACATGTTTTAGATCTGTTTCATACGCATGTTCAAATCAGTCTGGCAGTAAGCATCTTTACGTGATGCGAGAAAAAGTCAACTCATCGAGTTAATTAGACAAACAAAAACAGTTTTTAAATACTTGTTAGTATGTTCGACTGGCCAATCAAGTAAGTGTCTATAAACACAGAAATGAATCCCAATAAAGCTCCCCTTATTCACATATTTTTCTGTTTCTTTTGTCAGATGCATCAGACATTGTGACTGAGAACAGATAGTTAGGGCTGCACGCCAACTTGCGTTCACATAAAGCATTTCCAGGCTGTCACTCTGCTTTGAAAAGATGTTGATCTCATAGCCGCAGCATTATCTGACAAAGTCACCATTCAAATAACTTAAAGACAACATCTCTACTGTGAATTCTGCTAAACTTGCGGGTACAATGATCTTCGATAAAGAACGTTAGAAGAGGCAAAATGTCTTGAATGTTTTTTCACACAGACAACACCATTAATTACTCAGCTCCACTCACATGCATGTATACTAGGATATGAAGAGTGGTCCGGTTAAATGGCCAAGTACATACAAGTAAAACGTGTATTTGTTGTTCCTCATCGTACTCTTGCGTTTACATGTTGACTAACAGGGCTGTTACACTGTTCACATCCACTACGGCTGGATGCTTCAGTGGGATGTGCATGTAAATGCCGTCATCAGAGGGTGTGCGCGCACGCATCTGTGTACTCAGCAATTTGAGAGGCCACACGGACTTGTCCACGGGCTACATTTGTTGTGCGCATGTGGTCCATACCTCGCTCAGTAGATGCTGGTCTACAGGGACACATTTCTTCATGCGAAAGTTATAACAGGAGCACTTGTGTTTCTGCGGGGGGCCAAAGCTGCTCGCGTCAGCGCATTTGCCTGGTATAATTGGCCTTTGAAGGTTCTCTTACCAATATCTTGGTTGGAGCTGAACTAAACAAGGCCAAAGGCGCACTGCACTGAATGAAAGGGATGCACTGGATTTATAGCACAAGAAGAAAAAAACGAGAGCATCGTCGCGAGATGAAGTTCTGCGCAATACTTATTTTTTTTGGGTTATATTATTTTCTAAATTGTTTATAGCTAAAATTGTAAGAAAAAACATGTGAATAATTGTGCAGTACTATGCAGAGATTGAGTATTAGAATCAGGGGCAGCCGTGGCTCAGGTGATAAAGTGGTAAAGTCACCTTCTAGTCCATTGTGGATCTCAAATTTTTCCAGGGGCCATATATGGGACAACATTTAAAAAAAAGAAGGGGCCAAGTGTATGCCCAGCTTCCATTCAGTAAAGGTGTTTATGCATTTGACCTGCTGTTCTCTGTTTGTTGTTGGCTGCAGTTTTAGATTTGAGCAAATAAATACCTTTGAATATAATTTGCTTTGCTCAAGCTCTTTGTGATCTTAAGAAATTATACGAATAATATGTAGATTTTTAGAAAATACATTTTTCCAATAGCTAGCTTTGAAAGTTCAGCTTCCAATGTCAAATGGAAGATGACATCATGCTGCCTTGCAGTTCATCCAGAATTGCTGCTTTTATATATAACCGAAAATATAAGTTTCTCCTTATCAATCCTCTTTTATCAAGATCCAAGTTGGATTTCCTTTCCTTTATTGATATTTTTTGTCATATTTCCCACAGGATATAAACACAGCTTAACTATAGTTGTCAGAAGTGTTTGTGATTTTTACCAATTTAGCAAAAGCAAAGCAAAGCAATTTTATTTGTAGAGCAGAATTCGTACACAAGGTAATTCAAAGTGCAATAAAATCATAAAAAAACAAACAAACAAAAACAACATGAAAAATAATCATTAATTCATTCATTTAAAAGTGAATAGTGCAGATAAAATACTTTCAGATGTCATATGCACAGCTAAATATAATTTATAGAGGCAGTCCACCAGTGATTGGACAGGGGAGCTTCAGGGGCCGGCCAGATTTTAGCAGAGGCCCCTTCCTATCTGGATCCACCCCTGCTTTCAAGACTTGGACATGACCATGAATCCTAAAATCCCTGATATGCTTATCATTGTGTGATTGAAGAGAAGAATGGCTGTGCACATAGAGTGAATTCACATAGTGAGAAGCGCTGTGTGGTGCTTTTTGTGAACGAGAATTTCCCAGGCGTAGCCGCCTTGTAGGAAAAAGAGGGCACTGATGGAGCTCTGCCCCCCCTTAAAAGTTGCAAAAGCCCAAATTTTGTGATGTCTGTCAGATTCTAATGCCACAAATTAATCATAAATGTGCTCCTAAAGGTTGGATTTTTCCAGTTTTCTCACCAGACTGTAACATAGTGAATTGCTGTAAACAAGTTTTACGCTTCCTGTGCAGAACCTTCTTATTCCTAACAGGGAAAGAGCTTTTATGGCTGACAAACATTTGACACCACTTATCATTATTTATTAATTTGTTTACAGCTTCCGTGTAAGGCTTATCATGGCTTGCCAAACTTGAGAAAATATGTTTTTGATTAGTCTAGGCTAAAATTATCTGTGAAATATCAAAACATGTGAAACGCTTGACTGAAATCATGAAAAGATACAACCTTTCGTCATTTATTTTCCTTCTTGACAATAATCATGCAAATCTGCATCCTGCTGATCCCCCCCCCCCCCCCTTTTTTTGCATTCTGCTCCTCGTCTCTCTTTTTGTGCGTGTTTGCAGTTCTTCTTATAGATGGGCCTGCCGTAAAGGTGCCATGTAAATACCGATCATTCATTAATCTGTTGATTCATTAAGCCCATAAATGTCTGAGTGGCGTTTATAGAAAACGCTGCGCCTTCAGTGAACTTTTTAATGCTTACTGTGCGGTCGTAAAGTTGCTGCCTCCAATTGTCTCCGCAAGAAGTAGTTAATAGAGACATTCGCTGCCTGTGCAGCAAATAGAATTCTAAATGCATTTTGTCATCAAGTACGCTGCTAATATTTGCCAGTGATATTGTGTCCTGGTATTGACATTTCTATATCACCACATTTGCTTTGCTTTAGATGTGAGGCTGGTGATCGTGAAATGACAATTCCAGCTGGTGCTTATGGAAAGCTCTGCGGCCTCATAGTTAGTGTTTTTATATGTTGCACACAAGCTTGAACATATGTGGGTGACATGATGTAGACTGTCAGAGAAGAATTAGATTGTCCACATGAAGGTTTGCACACATGGATGGCTTATATCCAAAATAATACCTAAAATAACACCTGACAAATGTTCCATGTGGAGAGAACTACATTCATCTTTATAGGCCTCAAAGTATGTGTATGTGCAGTAAAATTGTCATTCATCACACTTCTAATTTTGTTGTTATTATATCTAAAATTGTGGGTTTTTTTCTGTCATGTGCAGGTGAAAGTAAATATAATTGGTGAAGTTGTGGACCAGGGTTCTACTGAATTGGGCATTGACCATTTTGGATTTGCTCCTCATTCTGCCATTTACTCAATGCGCCCTGATGTGAGATGCATCATCCATATACATACCCCAGCTACAGCTGCCGTAAGTACGCCGCAGGCAAATGTTAAATGAGCCAAATTTTAATCACAGCATTAAAGCCGCTGTTAAAAGCTTATTCTGCACCGGAGGACGACAGCCGATTTAAGGGCTGCCTCATGCATGCCTCATTATTTTAGATGCAGACACGCCGTAATGCATTTTTACCATCTTCTTTGAAGCGTGTCTGTAAAATGCACAGCCCACGATGAACGGCGCTGTATAACTGTGTTTTTATTAAGCCTGAAAGCAAAAGCTGTACCTCTGTTGAGATGCTGGTGCGTCACAGTCTCAGTTGTTTTTATCCCACGTTAACAGGTGTCCTCGATGAAATGTGGAATCCTGCCCATTTCCCAGGAGGCTTTGCTTCTGGGAGAAGTGAGCTGCTTTGGTTACCATGGCAGCCTGGATAATAAAGAGGAGAAGGTGGAGTTTCAGAAAGCTCTGGGCCCGACTGCCAAGGTACTGTCAAGCTGAGGCACTCCATTAGTTGCAGGCTTCACACGGCACAGGTTTGGCTTATTGTATCGTACACAAATGATCTTCGAAGTGTCCGACCTGTGTCGGATTTGGTCTAATTTTGTTGAAAAGTCAGACTAGAGGTTTTTACATGTTTTGCGCTCTGTAGCTGGATTCAGACTTTCTTGGGTTCTGTCATGACTGTGGTGACCAACAAGCAGACTCCAGGACATCACTGCTCTCAGTCAAGAAAACATCCTCTGAAATTATTACTCCCTGTAAAACAAACTGAGATAGATAGATACTAAATAAATACTTTATTGATCCCGAAGATAATTTGTGAAATTTGTGTGAGTTCTACACTTCATTGTGTACTTCAGTAATGTAAATTGGACATACAGTAAATAGTTACTTGTGAGGTTTGACAATATCTAATGAAGCGATTGTCTGAGCTGTTCACCCATGCTCTGTCAGTCTTCATTGTTTTTCTCATTTCATCCTCTTTGATCACCCCCCCTCCAGTTAAAGCTGGTATTAAACCAGTGAACATTCGACTGTCATGTTGAGTCATCTCTCAGGGCTTTGCACTGTTAGCTTTTTGGAGGATAGCATCTGTGTGGGGTGAGATAGGAACAGATGATACCCACGTCCTAACTTGACCGAAGCCTAAGTTAATAAGAACAGTGCTTTACTCTGATCTGTATATTGAAGCCAACAGCCCGTTAGCTAAGCTGAAGAAACAGAAGGCCCGGTTTTCTCCAACAGTAACTAAATAACTTTAGAGATTTTTAACCCTTTAGTTTCACGCCACCGAAAGGCCAACAACAGCACAAACACAAGAATTAAAGAGACTGCCGCAAACGTCAGCAAAAAAATGAATATGTACATTCCATGATTTTGTTGGTGTATGTTTGCAGAGCACCAACACAAAACATGCAGTACATGCACCATAAATGGGTCCGAACTCCTATTTTAGTTAGGATTTTTTTTGTAAAAGTTGTGGCCATTGCTTCCTAGTCTGCTTGGTTGTGTTCTGTTTACAAGTAATGTGGTGGGACTAATGAGTGTTGTCTTAATTGTCCTAATTGTTTAACAACCAGTCATTTATTTGATTTAGCGGTTGGCGGAAATCAAGGAAAGGCAGAGAAACATTTGAAAATAGAGTTCTCCCCCTGAAGCTGTCCTACTCAAGCATGTTTATTTAGTTTTCCTTCGGCCCTTAAGAAAAGTGATGTTAGCAGCTAAAGCGTCCAGGAAAACAACGCCAGTTCAACTTAAGGCTACTGTATATGTGGAGTTCTCTCAAGCTCGGACAAGTCTTTTTTTTGTGTGTTGCTTTGTGTTGTATTGGAGCAACACACACACACACACACACAAAAAATGCTGCACCACCTTGCATCATTGTCCATTATCTTAAGGCATGCATGGACTTCTGCATTTGGTGGGTTATAAAGGGCTATAATAGAATATTGTCCACTTTTTCTCTGAAATGCAGATTAAAGACTAACATAAAATCATCCATGTTATAATATTGTCAGACCTCTACATGTTTGTCTTGATAGAAACTGATTACACAACAAAACAGTGCATCTTGTTTTCCGGTGTGCTTTTGCTTTAAGATGCCACACGTGTCTCATCACAAGAGAAGCATGATGATGAGGGAACATCTTCCATAACACCGTGTCTGGATGTGTGAATGATTTGAATGGATTCTGCACATTCTTCAGTACATTATATGATTAAGGTGAATGTTCCGTGTGCTTTCAGGTGATGATTCTGAGGAACCACGGGCTGCTCGCTTTAGGAGAAACAGTAGAAGAAGCTTTTCACTATGTGTACCACTCACAACAAGCCTGTGAAATCCAGGTAATGCCTTTTTTCTGTTAGTAAAAATTTGTCAGAATTTGAATGACAAAAGGCAGTGCCACAGCTGCCAATGAGCAGGCAGGATGTTTGGACAGTATAGATACAAATGTACGCGAGACATCACTGTTCTCGGACTGTTCTTGTTTTACATATTACGTATGAAGTCTTTTGAATTTTAAGAAGCACTAATATTAACTTTTTTAGAAGGAACGTTCACTGCATGCATTGCTCGTAAAACATCTGCACTTACTGTATGCTGATCTGTTTGAACAGAATAATTATTTAGCCAGTGATCCGATGTAGACACTGTATTAACAGCTCAATAATAATAATCAAATGCCTTTGTTTAGGTGAATGCTTTGAGGTGCTCAGGCAGCTTGGACCACCTCGTGCTCCTGGACAGGGAGAAGTTTAAGCCCGTGACGCAGGCAGTGGTTGCTGCCGGGGTGGTGATGGACAATGAGGTCAAGTGGAGAGTGGGTGAGGCTGAGTTCGAGTCCTTCATGAGGATGCTGGACAACCTGGTGAGCAAACCCTGACCTGTGTCTTTTACCCATGTTGTCTTCAGTTTCCTGTCTCTTGGGCTGCCTCAGGAAGAGCCTGATTAGAGAACACAATGACAGTAGATGTGTGTTTGTTAATCTTTTTCAAAAGTTGAATTATATCGCTTGAGTTTTGCCGTCTCCAGGAGTACTATCTCTCACTACAATATGGATGTTATTGTAATTATTGTGAGAGCGTGTTGAGTCGAGTGAACTGTGCTTTGAGGTGAACAGGCTGCTGTCGGCTTATCTTATTCCAACAGCAAAGATATCTGTGCACCAATTGTAAACCAGGCTATTTTAACCACGCTGATAATGGCCTGTTCTGTGGAATGAGAAGATGTCAGACTGTCTGAGTGCTACTCACTAACGACTGTGGCTCAAGCAGGCTGCAGCTGCGTTAACTCTGTGTGCTCATAGCCACCCCCTCAATCATAGCTTCCAGATGGTGAGGCATGCTGAAGGCAGTTAAAGCCACACAGACCACAAATTCACTTAGTGGAAGGACTGTAGTACACTCAATTTGGATTTGGCATTTTCTCCAAGGCTTTCTGGTGCAGATGCAAGTTCAGCTGCTCCAACTGAAGGTCCGACCTTCCCTTCGAGAAGGTGGCGTTTGTTAGTTGTGATGAGTCAGAACTTATTCCACGTCAGTCCCAAGATCAGGCTCACAATTTTTTCACATTATTTGATTGGCTAGCGCCTCCTCTGCCACTTGAAAAATCTGAACCTTTCTCAACTTTCCACTGCAAACTTCGCCAGCAAAGTGAAGCAATGGACCCAGAATTCAAGTCGGCAGCACAAGACGTCACCCCTGTCAAAGTAAATGAGAAGCGAGGCGCTCGAAAACCCCGACGTGTGTATCCAGCCAAAATCTTCCAGCCGTTCATTATATTTAAAACGAAATCTGTTACACCATTAATGAAGTCAGCAGGCACACAAATAAACTTATGGTAGTTCTTGTGAACTTGTAGTGCTTGCAGAAAAGTAAGTATACAAATGGTCCAACTGCTGCATTCAGTATTTTATGTATTTTCACTGTTTCAGTCACATTTAAACTGTGTGGTGGTTAAGGCTCCAGTGAACATTCCTGTGAAGATACAGAACTTGCGCTGTGGCCATCAAAGCCTGATGCAAGGTTTTGTTATGGTGGCAAACTCGACATATTGTCTGTGCAGAAGTTCCAGTCTTTATTATTTTTTTGATTGTGCTATTGTACAGGCCTCTGACTACACTCTGTACTGACTGCGAGTTCCCATCAGTAGTTTTCTCTCGCTTTCTGATGTATTGTTCACAAACCAAAAAAAAAAAAAAAAAAAGCCTTTTTTCCCCTTTGAAAGTAGGCGAATCTGTAAAAGCACTGTTTGTATATATTGTGTTGTTTACGGACTTAAAAGCAGTTTGGAAATGGATGTTGGGTGGCCTGTAAATTGTTAGCATTTTTTTTTTGTTTTTGTATTTTTCTCATCTCCTATTTGATCTGTTTCTTGAATACTGAAGAGCAATGAGAAATGTCAGTTTCCCTTCTGGCAAAGGACAGTGGTCCAGTTTGCATCTTACAATCATGCTTCCTTTCTGTGTGACCTATTAGGGATACAGAACAGGCTACTCTTATCGGCACCCCATTGTCCGTGAGAAACCCCGCTCTAAGAACGACGTGGAAATCCCTGCCACGGTGTCGGCTGTGCCGTCGGAGGACGGTGAGCTGGGTCTGCGCAGCCCCTTCAAATTTATGGCGCAGAAACAGCAGAGAGAAAGGACCCGGTGGCTCAACTCACCCAACAGTTACTTGAAGGTCAATGTTCCTGAACAGTCACTCAGCGGGGATGTCAGCCCCAGGACCAAAACCATGGTATGTTGACTTTTGTGTCAAACTGCAGGAGGATATTTATTTAATTAACTCTACTCCCATCCTGAACTGGCAGAGGAGCTGCCATTCCTTTGTATTATTCTGCCCTCTTGTGGTATGTCTGGTGAAAGCATGTTTAAAATGTTTTAGTTTTTATTATTAAGCTTTTTTTCTTCTTCAAACTTTTTTGTCTCTTAGTGGATGAAGTCCTCCGAGCCAGGAAACAGCGTCGGCACCCCAATAAAGATCGATGATCCTAACCAGTTTGTCCCACTAAACACTAATCCAAGTGAGGTTTTGGATAAGAGGAACCGGGTCAGTGGAAAACTCGTCACATTACTTCACAGCATTACCTCCACATGTTGCAAACTTTGTTATTTTTGTCTTCATGTTGACTTTCCTCATTATATATTTAGGTACTTTACTGTTTGTAAACCATAAGGAGCAACTATAATGTTCTGACTTGTAGATTGTCTTCATCATCAGTTAATCATTTGTATAGCATTAACAAAAAATACAACAAAAAAACGGTTGATTAATCAATCGATCAAATCACAAGCGAGCCTGTAGCACATCTGATACTAGTCTGAATTAACCCGATGCTCACTTTCTGTAGAAATTGCGACTTCATAGCTTTGACCTGATAACGATTCATACTGTTTTAGCAAGGTTTGTTGTTTTAGCGTCTAATGAAATACAACTTGATATGAGCTTTCTGATTGTAAATCAATTTCTCATTAAATCTGCTTTCATGATGATTCATACAGATTGCCTCATTAAAGTTGCAATAGACAACCTTTTGCAGGGCGTCACACTAGAGTGCAGAATTTTAAAGCATAACAGAACTGAAAGTGAAGTCTAACATGTAGCCTGTTCGGCAGTTCATAGATCTGTCTGTCCCAAGAACACGGCGGTCTTCCCTTTTTTTTTCTTGAGGCTATCTTAGCCAGGGAACAGGATTTATTCAGTGGAATAGAATCTGGAAGTTTGCTTGCTCTGCACTAACCAGTAGAAAATCCCATTCATTAGCGTGTATGTGCGGTCAGCCCAGCTCGCACGAAACACAACAGAGCAGCTCAGATTACGACACACCGTCATTACACTGCTCCAACATTACTCAGCAAACAGTTGTTGGCTGCTGTTTTGAGGTTGAAAATATTGTATATCCAACCTTTCAAATGAAGAATCTTTCCTACTCTGTATTTTTCCATTGCATTATGAGGTTTAACAACACTAAATGCTCTGTGCTGCATCTGCAGCCTTTCATCTTTGTCTGACTCACACAGAGCACTAACGTAAAAGCCATTATCTCAAAAGTCACCAATGTCTGAGGGACATTTCTTCCACAGATTGATGAAGCCATAAAAGCTATGTAACTCACATCGGAGAAGAGCTTTTAAAGCTGATGGATGTATCGTACTGCCATTTGTGTTCGGAACCACTTTTGTATGTCCAATAAACCTCATTTTGGAGTGTGCTACAGCTACACAAATGTTCCTTATAATGTAAAAAATTCCAGAACAAAGTTTGATATATTGTTTGAAATGCGTTTGCTCAGATAAAAGAACAGCACAGAGGCGACCAGATGACTTCAGGACCAAAATCTCAGTTACTAGCAGGCATTGTTGTGGACACCATACCAGGACCAGTAAGTACATGATTTGTAAAAAGCTACATGTGCAGTTCCATTTCACGATGCAGTACATGTCACCATATTCTAGTGACTTTCAATTGCTTATGTACATGGCCTGAAACACTGTTGTACTAAAAACATTCAGAGCAATCACCATGGCAACATAGAGTCCTGCACAAAGCCCTTGTTCAATTAAGACATTCAACTGTGGCCAAAGAGCAAAGGTGTGCTGTATCAAAAGCTAAAGAGACTTTGTTTCTGTTTCATTATTATGCTTGGGACAAAATGCACACACTTTTTGCTTTGCTATTTTCAGTGTGAAAACATTCAATTAAGAAAGCGTGCTGAAAACAATACAAATCTTGATTCAGGTTAGAATATAGAAAATCAATCTTACCACATACAGATGCTAGAAATAAATTTTAGATGAAACTCACCAAGACTGGACTGTCAGATGTTTAAAGTAACTGTGTCCTTTAATATGACTTTTTTCAGTGAGACTAGTCACTGTAATTTAAGGCTACTGCAACGGATACAGAAATCCACTTGGGATTTTCAGAAAATGTTACTTTAATTTGACGATTGTGTCAATTAAATTTTTTTGTAAATATACAAGTTCTGACCGTCTTCACTCGTTCATGTGAGCAGTTACATCAGGTGGCCATGATAACAATGTATATTCTCCCTTCTATCAGGCTTTCATCATTGAAGATGAGGAGCAGACTCGCTTGCTTCCACCCAACCCTTTCAATGAACTTACAGAGAATGTGCTACAAGAATACAAAAACATGGTAGAAAGAAAGCAGCAAGGCCAAGAAGGTACTAATCCTCGTCTTTCATGCATTAGGAAGATTGTGTCTTCTCTTTGCTCTTATTGCAGCCTCATAACAAGTGTATGATTAGGTTGTGGTCAAGGTAGCTTATTAGTCCAGCCAGAGTCTTTGCTTGCTGCCTGGAGCAAACGTTGGACAGAAACAAGAAGTTTCCCTCAAAAAACGCCGTGCTGAAGCTGTGAGTTCATGTTTTTTCTCTTCCTTTGCGCTATGAAGTCTGCTCGCAGGATGACGAGAGATGAGCTGCAAAGACATCAGTCTTGTCAGAGTCTGCATGACTTAGTTATGAATGTAGATGAGGATGAAATGTGTGCACAGGAGAGAAACATCTGTTCACCAAAGTGGCAACTATTTATCCTGATAATGTGTCAAGAGGTGGAATGTCAGCTGAAAGAGACGAAATTAACTCGGTTCAATCAGCTCATTGTTAAGTGGTTTTTGTTAGTAAAGTATTTGCCATTCTAAAAGCATGGGTGGAGGGATGGCTTTGGTCCAGACTGTATCAGTGTCTCAACACCTTTTGGACGGTGTGCCATGAAAATGAGTGCAGACATTCATGAGGCAGAGAGGATGACGCCTTTGATGGATGACTGACCTTTATGACTTAAATCCTTTTACAGAGGACGATGATGATGCCACTGATGCTGATGAGATGATCACTTTTGATGGCTCTACTATTTCCCTCTCCCTCTCTCCCATAATGACACCAGCTAAACAAGGTAATTAGCAAGTCAACTGGTATTTCACTTTGTGTTAAAGGGCACAATATCCCTCAAATTAAATGGATACTTTAACTCATGATTACAACCGTGTCTGTGTGATTGCACCTGCTGTCTTATCCATTGGCCTCTTCACTGACTTTCTCGTTTGTTGACAGACCCCATACCCAATGGGAAAGACCACTTGGCAGAGATGGAGGAGGATCTGAGCGTCGAGGTATCCAAGCTGAGCTTGAGCACTTCCGAAACGGTGGAAATCTCTATAACAACAAAGGAGAAGACGGAGGGCGCTCAGACCCCAGAGAGCCAAACCAAGTCCCCAAAGAAAAAGAAGAACAAGTTCCGCACTCCTTCGTTCCTGAAGAAGAGCAAGAAGAAGAAGGAGGAGAAAGAAAAAACAGAAGCCTAAATGCATTTTCTTTAAAAGAAATTAGTTGTTTTATGGGAAAAACATCTTGGTTATCCTTCATAATTTTGGTTGTTTTATCCACAGCTATTATTCCAAGTTCCTTCAAGATGTGCCAATGGATAAGTGTTTTTTCCTGGGTATTTTTGATTGACCACTGAGAGCTCAGTAGTTTTAAAATAAGAGATCAAAAGTGAATGCAAAACTGCATTTCTGTGGTTATTACCCATATTTTCAATGGGGTTTAAAAGTGGGTTTTACAGGAACAAAGCTTAATAGTTCATACAAAGTTACATCAGATTGGACTGGTTACATTTTTTTTTTTTTTGCACACGTTATTGAATGTAAACTGACAATTTTTTAAATTTCGCAGTCATAACAGTAGTGTAATTGTGGGTGAAACTAGCTAGATTTAATAATGTTTATCCTTATAAGAAGTACGAGTTTTATCCAAACATAATCATAGTTATAGTTACTTGTAATAATATATGTGGGTTTATATTACAGGCATAAGACAATAGTGTTTGAAAGTTACATAAAGGATTTGATAGTTTTGACACATTTACAGTACATAACCTGTCTTAAACTAAACATGCTGTGATTAATAATACAGTCATAATTCATGTTGCTGTTACATGTATATGCTGTTCCCATGGTTGCTGCTTTACTACAATAGATATTGACAAGGAATTGACTGTGGCTAACAGAGAGAGTTCAGTAAAGTGACGATTGTTGTGTAATGTTTATGATTGACAATGTTTGACTGTTCTTAATCACCACATCTTTGGATGTTGGCAATGAAAGTGGCAAGTCTGAATCACAGAAAGCATAAATGGATTGATGTTTTGAGCAGTTTTGTCCAAACTTGTCAGTGAAGGCAACATGTTTTTTCTTAGCCAATGTAAAGAGTTTGAAATGAAGTATACTAGATGATCATATATTTACATCCCAGTCAATAATGTGAATGAATTGTCTGAACCCAAAGGGTGTGAACTTTTTTGTAAATAGTTTTGTTTTTGTGAAGTTTTTCTTTTTTTTCTTTTTTCAAATTTGTTAAACCAAATGTTAATGAAACACACGTGACAGCACAATCTAATAACATTATTCTAACACTCCCTACACCATGTTTTTGTATGATTAAGTTTTACTTTTTAATTAAGTTCCATATTTACTGAACACAGACAGCATCATGTGTTTACAGATTGTATAACTTTTGTAATTTCCTTGCCTCGTGCTTGTATCCCCCCTTTTTGTTTACATTGCTATTTGTATCGCCTGAGTTTTTTTTCCATGGTGCTTTACATTACAGCCACCTTGCCTCAGTGTCAGTCCTTGAAATCTGCCTTTCACCTGATGTAATAAAATGCTGGCCTATCTTCCATAATTGTTCTGTTGCTTTCTTGCATATAAGCCTTTTAAAGTCATTGCTTCTTATCTTTCTTAGTTTCTCAAGTTCTTAGGAAGTTTTACATATATTTCAAAGGTGAAACTTGACTGATGTGTTGATGTGTGGAAAAAACTTATATTAGACCAGACAAAACAAAAACTCCAGTATCAAATCAAAGAGCTTTCCTAAAAACAGTGTCCCCTGTCTTTAAAAAAAAAAAGCTGCTCCTCCAAAAAAAACAATACACTCACTCTGTTCTGTGATAATTGACCGTGTGAAGCTGCATAATCAGTCTTTGGCCATGATATGAATGGTAGTTGTCATGGTGATACACTGAAGGGGGCTCTGGAGACAAAGGAGGGATTTGGTGTCTCCAACAGGTGTTCATGTTGGGGAAGTGACAGGATCTGTACCTTCACCATCCCCAAACCACACACACACCTCTGCCATGACGTGGGATATGGAGAGGAGGACAAGGTATGACAGTGGAAGCAATATTTATTTTGAACCTAAACATTTTTTATCAACAAATCATTGGTAAGTCATTGAGAATAAATCATTAAAAAAAAAAAATCTTTTTACCTTATGGACAAGGTACTCATGAAAGAAACTTTCTCAACTTATATGAAGAACCAGTGTCAGGGCCCAAACCTTATTTTTTGTGTGTTTGACACATTTATGTGTGGGGCTGACAAAGGTCAAGGGTCTTCCCAGAACTGACAGTCCTAAAGAGAGTAAAGAGCAGGTGACACATGTGCTGTGACCTCAGGGCTAAGTGCAGCTATTTTCTTAAAACAACAGGAGACTGCTTCTGCACAATGCATCGTCTGAGGCCCTTATCTAAACAAAAGCACCAGCTAGTGAGATAGATAGATAGATAGATAGATAGATAGATAGATAGATAGATAGATAGATAGATAGATAGATAGATAGATAGATAGATAGATAGATAGATAGATAGATAGATAGATAGATAGATAGATCATTTCAGATTGATATGGCTGGTATGCCATGAGCGGGTTACTCTTTATGCAATGGAGCAATGGTGTTGCTGTACATGCATTTTCCCTCTCAACAACATCTAAATGTCTTTACCACTGAAGTGTAAGACCACAGTAGAGTGTTTGACACATTCTTTAACAAACACTCTGTTACACACTCTAGCACCGTGTGACTTCACCTCCACTGTGACAGCCGAGCCACTGGTGTAATCCTCAGGCTTTTCAGATTACTCTGGTTGGGGTCACATTCTACACCAACCTACAGCGGGTCAGCTTACCACTCCGTCGCTATCAGTGTGCAGCACGCGCAGTCAGTCAGTCTGCACACAAGTCTCAGAGCACAGATGAGACTTTTCCCGATGAAACGCTGTCAGTTTCCCTCCCCCACTGAACTATCTGTTCATGTTGGGCTGACTGAGCATGCAGGCAGCTCTGCTGGGTCTGAGGTCTGAGTTTACATTAATATCGCTTCAGGGATGTGGCTGAAGCTTAATCAAATGGAAAATCCCCCCAAAATGAGCAAACTTTTACAATACACGTGTATTTTCAAACTAGCAATTGTTAAGATTGTGTGCCACTGAACTGTGTGTCTCCATCTTAGCGTCCAGACAAGAGCTGTCAATGTGTCAGGCCTTGCCAGGCGGCTGATACAAACTTCACGGGAGGGTGTTCGCTCTTACAAGCGTCTGTTACAGGCCTGGCCACATCTGCAGCGGGCCAGCCATCTGCACCCATTGTCTCGGAGGAACAACACAGCCCTGCACGCATGGCTGGCCTCATAAAGGCAGTCCCTTTCCCCTCTGTTCTCCTCCAGCCCTCACAGTGTGGGGGGATATGACTTCTTAATCTTTGAAAAAGGACAACGGAGGTGGACCATCCAGTGAGAAGAAACATAAAATTTCAAGGTTAGTTTTGCCAAATAGATGATAACTTGAAACATTAGTGAGGCCATTTTCACTGTCATGAAAATTCCTTGTCCGTTGAACTGAAACATCCCCTGTGGGACAGACTTTGCTCACTGTGACATTAAACATTATTTTACTGGTTTATTACTTTATTATGTCAGTGTGAGTTTACGCCGCTTTTTCGAAGGCAACATTTGAAGAGGAAAAAAGTAGGGCTGCCAAATGAAAATCATGATAAACTGTCACAAAAATCACATGAATCTTTTGGATTCATATCCAGTAGAACCCCCTCTCCACAACACTGAATGTGCATGCATTTCTGACAAAGAAAATTACCTTGAATTACCACATCAGACATTTGAATGCACCATTGTGTTGCATATTCAATTAGCTTTCAAAACACACAGGTATATTTCAAGTTATTGCCACAGATGAAAGGAACACATGCGTCATTCTAAAATGTTCCTTGGATGTGTCCAAATTTGAAGAGATGATTTTAACAACTGAAGAGCATGGCAATAATGTTCCCTTCCAGCATTTAAGTATTTGCACGAGGCCCTTCAGCAATACAAAAGCCCCAGGTGATTACATATTTATTACTGGGGCCAATGCTGGCAGCTGATATCCAGGCTGAACTGATGATTAGGTCTGATACTGTCCACTGCCACACAAACATTAAGAGATACCAGTGTGGACGTGAAAGGCAGGGTGTTTGTCATAATCATATCCGCTGAAAAAAAAGGCACTTTATAGAAAAAAAATACAGCAATCATAATGTTACTTGACAAAGTGTGTTATTGGTAACTCTCTGCAGTATTGATAACGAGGATTTATAATGTGGCACAGCTGACAATGAATGCAATGTGCATGCGTTAGTGGGAGGGATTATCCACCAAGTAGGGCAAGTGGCTGAGGCTAAGGACTGCAATTCCATCCAGCCTAGTTCATTTCAGTCATCCGCTCAGTGCACACACAGAACAAGAGGAGCAATTTCACGGTTGCGTATTTGTCAAAGCGCTCCCCAAAAGAAACGCCTTTAAGTAAAACAACAATACTAATAATAATGGTGAAGTACATGCGACAGCACAGTGAGCTGAAACCCGAAGAGGTCCTGTCGGAGTCTGACGCGTCCATGGACCAGCAGGATTTCGGAGAGATGTCCGACTATTCTTTCAGCGACGTTTTATATTCCAAATGTTCGGCAATGGACCAAATCGGCACTTTTATGAGGAACGTGCAAGTCCTGCTCGACGCAGCCAATTACATTGAAAATATTGAGAAGAACAACGGAAGTAAGTAAACACGGACTGCAGGGGATATTAATGCGCCGAGCAGACAACAATAGAGGCGAGGGCGACAAAAGACGCGCAGCGGACAGATGAACTGGCCCAACAGCAGCCACTGATGTTACACCTGCTGCGGCAAAACTGTCCTCTAATCGGCCAGTCTCTTAACAAAATGTGACTGTTTAAAAATAAGTTGAAAAAATGGCCTGAATTTGCAAATCAGCCTCGTCAGGGAGACTTCATTTTCCTGCAACAATAGCCTTGCAGCTATTCGCTGCCATCGAGTCTTTTGCAGACTGCAGGAAACGCAGCCTCTTGACCGTATTCACGATTTAAAACATTCTCCTTTGAACCATGTTCCCATATGTGCATTTTTAGGTTCATTTCCCAACATCATGATATTTGAGACAGCCCATTTCTAGTCTAACCTTCTCCCTCGATTTATCGTAGCTCATTCCCGAATTATTCCCCTAAAAGATCAAATCCACACATAAAACATCGCATTTGCGGTCCCTCTCGCTGATTAGGACTCTGGTTGAGATTTTAACCCCTCTAAAGTTTCCTAATTTGAGTTCCTGCTATGGTTTTCTCGGGTAGCCACTGCTTCCTTGTATGTGTTGTTCACATGGTTTCCACATGGAACAAATTGTGAAGTTTTCATTGGTCGGGACACATATTCCTCGCGTCAGGGTCACTGCAAATAACCAATCACGCACAGTTTTACTTGTGACGTCTTATGTTACCGAGAAGGAGGGTTCATGGGAACTGTAGTCTTTAAATAGCCCTGAGAATGTTGTAGGACTGGAGACGTTCGTGCCAAAAATATTCTAACATGTTTTCTCCGTTTAATTCGCCCGGTTGTGATGTATTTGTTGTCATGTGGTTAATTATGATACATATTTGTTCATCATCGTCAAAAGTGCAAGATTGGAATAAGATTTTTCAAAATCTTTGTCTTAACATATCAGAGTTCAAGTTTAGGTTTAATTCCATGTCTGTGGTGCCACATTTTAGGACATAATCTGATTCTTACATGTCAAACACGGTCACATCCATCTTGAAAAACTTGCTTTATTTGTGCTTGTAGCTTTGGTTAACAATCCAAAACACATTTATTCCTCTTTCTCTTTCTCTTCAACAGAATGTGAGCATGGGTATGCTTCAACATATCCTGCAACGGAGATTTCACATCAACAGAAGCAGCGTAAATTAAAGAACAGAAAAATGGACAACATTCACAACAGGTAAGTAAACAACTTTGGAAAAAGAAAAACAACTCACAAGCTAAATATAAAGCTGATGCCAATTTGAAATAATCTCCAAAACACGCAATCAACATTGTGTTGTTGTTCAGGATTAATCTGGATTTATACCATGCACATAGATATTATACTATGTGGTGTTTTGCATTTGTGAGATATGTGACGCTTTTGTTGATATATTTGTCATTTTCGACAGGTCAGCACACAATGAACTGGAAAAGAACAGGTGAGTGAAGCAAGACTGAAGAGGTCATTTCGATGCATGTTTGTGACAAAAACAGTGGGCTCTGCAAAGTAAAAACAGAGGAAGATGAAGAATGTGTTGTCCTGACTGTGGCAGCCCCATTAGATTTACACCCCCAAACAACTTAAGGTTCATGTGCTTAAAAAGATGACAATGTTAATGCGAAGAAACGTATAAAACAGGGAGAAAGACTTCACTGTCTTTAAAATGCTGTGACAAGAATTCATCTTCTTGATGCTAAATGGAGCTTCAGGCTGCTCTCTCCACTGTGCCTCATTTGTATATCTTGGTCCTGGCTTTTTGCATTTTTTTTTTTTTATTATCAAGAACTTATAAATTAACATATTGGTTATGATAGCATGCATAGTGGGCCTTTTTGCAAGGCAAATAAAACCCAGCCTCAGTAGCAGCAGTGTTCCTTGTGGACATGCAGACATTTCCCCAGTCAGCAAATGGGAACCGTCTGTTTCCAGACAACAGGGCTCCTTCCTGAGAGATTCACAGCTGCAAATTGAACAGCAGCTAGCTTTCGCTAATGCGGGATGAGGCAGCTTCTGCTGTAAAGCAGGAAACAAATGTCCAGCCATATCTGTGTGTGAGAATCCTCCTATCACACATAAATAACGAGAGAAGGGGCACCTCCAAGAGGATGCCTCATAGTGGGCAAATATTTATTCTTTTGTTATTTATTTATTATTCATTTCGAAAGATGTGGCCAATGCAGAGATGACATCATGATTTGACCTACATTTTACACCATTACTTTAAAGCACAGCGGGGGCCCTTTGCAGTACCTGCATTCATTCAGACTACAGATCCCTGGGGCTTTGGTGTATCATAAACACAATGTCACCCTGACCCCAGCAGCTTTGAAATCTGAGGCCAAATAGATTTATATGTAATCACAAAAGTTCCAGAACCGGACAGTGAATTGCTCATTACATCTTCATACCTAATAGCTCAGAACAAATGAGTTAATATAACCTAACAGAGTCAAGATAAGTGCAAAGATAAAGAATTCATACATATCCAAATTAATCTTTGCCGTTTCTGTATATTCAAGTGATTCAAATAGTGGACTTTACTCTGTTTATGCTGTCTCTAAAGAGAAATTACCCTGACTGTGTCTCCCACAGGCGAGCACATCTCCGCTTGTGTTTGGAGAGGTTGAAGTCGCTCATCCCTCTGGGACCAGACTGCAGTCGGCACACCACACTGGGACTGCTCAACAAGGCCAAAGCACACATCAAGGTGTGGTTGTCTAAGCAGTATGGTGCTATCATGGGACTCCGGGTTGCTGCTGGTTCCTTTTTGTCATCAAAAGTAATAATGTAATCATATGCACATGCTGCTTCTTATTCATGACAGGCCATGAATTAATGGTTTGGCTGATGTCGGTTGGGGAATGTTGTGGTAACCTAGCTACTTGTCATGAAAGTAAAAATGGCCCCTTTCACTGCAGCCATTTTGTCTTGAAATAGTTGGAAAAATACAGATATAGCTACTGTGGGGTGTTTTTACTGATCTGTAGCTCTACAGGGATCGGCTTTGATGCACGAAGAAATATACTAGTCTCTATTTGAATCCAACTGTGAGACTCCTTTAGCGATACATTACAAAATGTAAGTGTCACTAGACTCTCACTGATTCTGTTTTTTCATTTTTATAACAAAACCCTTTCAACTCTCTCGCCTTCCCTTTTGGCAGCCAAGTGTTTGTTTTTTCCTTGAGGTGCAAACTGCCATGCTGTCCTGATGCTTCACTGTCCATCAGGCACCATCACCATGCAGCTTCACTTTCTCCACAAAAAGCTGAATTAGGCAGGAACCCCGTTTGAAATTCTTTTGATTCTGACGATCCGTTTTAGTTCGACACTTGTTCAAAAGGTATTTGCTGACAGCAAAATGTTTGCTTTGTGATCACACGCAGCTGACATAAAGTAAGCTGCTGGAAATCAAAAGACCGGTCTAGATGCACTCATTTATGGAAATACAGACACCATTTTGGTACTACATCATAATTCAATGCTTTACATTAGCAGTGTATTAACTCCAAATATATTGACAGTTTACGGCAAAAAGGGTATTTCTAAGGCACCTCCGTATAGTTCCACTGTAATCAGATAAATGCAACTTAAGGCTTTGGCCTTAGTGTCAGGAAATTATGGTTGATGACTTGTTAATGCAGTTCTTCAGTCTCTCTTAATCTGGGGCTGTTGTAGGCCGTTGTCTGCAGGATTTTGGACCTTGGTTAGTCTTTGATTGGATCTCATGTCATAAACACCAACTGCTGGTCTGAAAAGCACCTGTTCTGTTAACGCTGCCTGGCTGAGGGGATTGCTTCATCAGAGATACTTAAGACTGACAATAGGATCAAAAGACTAAGTGGTGGAAAAGTATCCAACGTTCAGCGCTTTGGGTCCCCTGATGGCTGCAATTAAAGTCAGATAAACTTTGGATATGCAGTTGTAGTAACAGCTGAGGTGTGACTGAGGGCTGAAATATGAAAGCAATCCTGGCAACAGTCTGTGGGAGGGGTTAAGTATCTGTGATTTCAGCTGTTGACTTTGGCCTTGCATGCAGAATGACCATGTTTGTGGCCCAGGAAGTGATGCTTTTCAATGCTACTGTATTGTATTTTCAGAACCAGAGTAAAACAATGGAGCAGGTGCAGCCGGCTTAAGGCTTGAGGCTACAGGAAGTTAAAAAGAAACCAGAGCAAACAAAGATAAACAACTGTTTGGTGATACAGGAAAAGCAATGATAAAAGCTACTCCGACTCACATCGAGGCAAAATGGTACAAAAGAAAAGTGAAAACATTATTTTACTTTATTTACTTGATATACACACAAGCCTCTCCTCTATTCAGAACAGGCAACAAATAGTTGTAAGAGTCAGCTTTGATATTGGTGTGATAACTCAGGCACATCCTACACATCTCCCCCTTATTTACAACAATTTAATAATATACTGGGAGCAGTTAGTTTAAGTGAACCAGTATACAGAAAACTATATAGACATGGTTGGCTTAATCAGAAATATCCCAGTGAGTGGTTGCAGTATGGCCATTTCATTTGAATTTCTTATTTGATGAGATCATTTATTTATGAAAATAAGCATATACTGTCAATAATGAGTGTCCATTATAAGATCATTTAAAGAAATAACTTAAAGTTAAGTAGTCCTGCCAAAAAGCTGGACAGGATGTCTTCTATGTTCATTTCACTGTTCCATCCAGTCATATTTCACCTATATCCACCTCATATAGACACCAGCTACTTGCCGTCCTACTTGTGCATTGAATAATTTATTGGAGGGCACAGGGGTGGTCCATCTGACAGCAGCAACTACATCATACATTACTCTGTGTGTGTGTGTGTGTGTGTGTGTGTGTGTGTGTGAAAGGTTCACCATCCTCACAAGCATTACTTTGTGTTAACCACTACTGATAGATTGGATCCACACTCATGAGCTCTTTTCCTCATATTTCTGGATAACTACGAGAGATTCAACTTGGATACATGTCTCTTTGTTCAGAAACTTGAAGAGATGGACCGAAAAAGTCAGCACCAACTGGAGACCTTAGAGAGGGAACAAAGGCACCTGCAGAGGCAGCTAGCTCTGTTGCAGCCTCATGGAGAGCGAGAGAGGGTTCGCACAGACAGCCTGGGCTCCCGTATAGACTCTGATCGCTCAGAGTCTGACAGAGGTTAGTCTGTCTAATTACAACTTCTTTTTCTAATTTTACATATCTATACTCCAAGTGTTAAGAGGTTTAATCTGTGTTTGTGTGTTGCTTATGTGTTTGAACAGAGGAAATTGAAGTTGACGTGGAAAGCACTGAGTTCTCCCATGGAGAAATGGACAGTGTTAGCACCAGTGGTGCAAGTGACCTGGACGACCACAGCAGCCGGCAGAGCTTAGCCAGTGATGAGGGCTACTCCACTTGCAGTCTAAAACTGGCCTTCTCCGCTTAAAGCACTGATCTATACTTTCACTCCGGCTGCTATCTTTTATGGCTTTCACCTTTTAAAATACCAGCCTATAGCTCCATTCTCCTTAAAAGTTAAGGCCAATCGTTTTCAGAAGAACCAGCCTCCCACCAGACAAATGAAATCCACCTCTACTCAACCCAAGAACCAGCCTTAAGTCCAGTCCAGACTAAAAATTGAAATGGTCTTCCTCCAAAATCCGACAAGCTTCTTTACATCTCTGACAAATTTTTACATTAACCTTTAATCTTTGGCATAATGCAGTTCCTCACTTTCAAAGTTGGCTTCACCAATCACCCAAATGTCCCTTTACCTGTTGCCAGCTCGGATCAACCATACCTGCTCTAATTATTGATCCTGTAAAGGACCTATTGTCGCAGCGGTGTCAAACACTGAAGGACAGACTGCATTTAATCAAGTTGATCCTCAGAAACCAGCAAAACACACACACACAAAAACAATACCAGCTAGAAGCTCACCATTGGGAACGTTTGCTCCATTTGCCTTGTAAAATAATGCCCTTTTTCATTGGATAAAATATCCACAAAGCACTTCTTGTCAATGACAAGCCGCCAAGGGCTATAATGTCAGCATTCCAAAATATATTACACACTTCGACAACATCTGCTTTAGGACCCACAACCATCAGTGGTGCTTCTCTTTTTGTGCTATCAAAACAGATGGTGTAGACCACCTTTGTTGTCTAATTTATTTAGCATATAATTCTATTTATTTTTCATATATTTAATTGTACTGTGGCTACATCTTGGGTCACAGGGAAATGGGGGGGGGGGGACCCCTACAAAAACCACTTTGTTTTTAAATGTCAAACAAACTTACTTGATACAAACCCCTGCTAAAGCACGTTGAGTGCTGTATGTCTTTTTCTGAGATATTTAGTTGAATGCTTTCACACTGTGCATATTCCAATTTGTTTAGACAGTTAAAAGCTTTCCCACACTTGTCCAAGCACAAAGTCCAAGCAATAATGTCCCTAGTTTGATCATAACAGTAACGTTTACCAGATTTAGTAGATTATTTTGTCCATCCAACTCAAAATTATATGTGAACTTGCTTCGGTAGTTGTATCAGCTACTTATAATCAGCAGTGAATGGATTGTAATAGACTTTAAATGCTATGGTGCATGTGTCTTGAATGTAGCCTTTCTAATCATATTTAACCTGCTTTGGATCAATGAGTCTAATAATAATGTTGGTAGCATGAACAGCAAACCACACAATACGGTTTCATTTTTATACGTCATTGTAACATTGTTTTGTACTGATGCAGAAAAAAAGAACAGGCTCAAATTATTTAAATTTGGAGACTTCACACCTATAATTCAAAGCATATATAAAATAAGAGTTGCACTGATGACCTGTTTTGCTCCACGAAACCAAATAAAACATTTCAATGACCATCTATCTTTGTAGATCACCACCAAATTGTGTCTTAACATGGGGATCAACTCTTGCACAAAGTTCCTTGTTAGAAGTCCTTAACCACACCCCTGAAAATGCATTTGGATAACTATAAAATGCACAATGAAAAAAAAAACATGTTAAGGCACACCTCAGAATGTCTTTCTTGTGCTTAATCAGCCTTCCAAGGTGGCTTTTGTGCAAAATATGTGCTGCTGGCCCCCTGCAAATACTTTGTTACAGCTCCTGAAAACTATTCCTGGAATCTAAATAAAACCCTACCCACAAATGTGTACCAATGTTGTCTATTTCCCAACACTTATTGCTCAGATAATATTCTATGCTTCTGCAATTCACAGCAACTTGCATTTGACTGACAAAACTGTATTTCGTGCCCAGTCTTGGGCTTGCTCAAAGAGAATAGTTATTGTACGTCAAGTAAACGCCGCATATAATATAATGTGTCATGTGAACAGTCTCACACAGGATAAAGTGTTTGCTGCCACCTGCAGGACCCAACATGGCAAGAATGTAATGTGTAAAAATTCAAAAAGTCAGAAGCAATATCTTTAAAAACAGACAACAAAATGTTTATTTCACTGTTATTTATGTACAGAAATTAAAATGTAAATCCAGCCATTTCAAATCAACACCATTATCAATGTTCAAATGTCTCTACTTGTGTCAGAGATTAAAAAAAAAGGAGAAGAAATTTGACTTAAATGTGCATCCCAAATCTAAAGGTGTGTTTATACATATTTTCGCAGGTACTTTGCCTCAGTCAAACATGGGGACAAAAAGACAACGTTTTTTCTAAAACTTCCTGTTTATATTCAACAGGTAATCTTGTTCAAGAGCAGGAAAGGATTTTTGTTGTATCTACATTATATGTCAGAAGACTACAACAATATGTCAAACACTGGTGTGGAAGCAAAATTCCTTTGAAAGCTTTCTTTTACTTGAGAAACTTAAATCATGTATAAACACAATGGAAAGCACTGATACAGCTAGTATACAGTGGATTATTATGTACAGAATATATAATATCATTGTGGCATTAGATGTCTGACATTGTATTTGGATGTGTCATTGTACTGGGTCATAGGTTTGTCTGCAATGCCACATGTTCCCACTCCCACCTTCCCGTTTACACTTTCTGGAGATGCAAATATGCTCCTCTTTACCTACAAGAACAACAAACATAAGAGGAGGTTAGAAACAGAAAATATAGGTAACTTAAGGTCTCTAAAAAAATCTTTAAAAGTCACTTACCTGTCCTTTTTTGTTCTTTGAATAAGCTTTGTTGTTGAACTGTTGCCACTTTGACTTCTGCTCCTCCCTCTCTTGCTCCAACTCCTTCATCCTCGCTACCTTTTTCTGGGCTTTCTTCTTCTTATATTCACGCTGCTCTGCTATCTGCTCCTTCCTTAAAAGACACACAAGAAAAAAAAATAAAAACCTTTAACACCTCCACCACTACCATTAAAAAGTTCAGGGTTTCTGCAGGGTTTAGTCAGTCAAATTTAAGACAATTTAAGACCTTTTTATGACCATGTTAATTTAAATTTATGACCTACACGAATTACGAGAAATAACTTTAGTCGATTCCTTTAAAAAATCTTTTATTTTTATTCACTTAACAACTGTACCATGTACAGCTGTAATAACTGTTACTGTAACAACTGTAAACTGTACCACTGTAAATTAACAGTGGTACACAACAGTAGCCTATTAAACCAATCAACAATATAAAATGTTAAGAAGAGCTCTTTTATTTAATTCAGTTAAATTGAAAACCAATGTCTACGTGTACGTCCAGCTGTTTTTTCTTGCTTGTCTGATTCAGCTCTCATCAAACATGAGGACGTAAGGCCCCGTGATTTTGGAGACGAGGTCTTTTTTAATGTACTCTGCCAAGCCAAAGCGGGCGATGTACGAGGTCTTATCTTTCCCACACGTAAAGGTCTTGGCTATTTCTGAGTCCGGGAACATTGTTCGGAAAAGTTCGGCAATGTCTTCGTTCCCGCTGTACGACTGGTGTTTCGTAACGGTGTTCAACACCCACAGGACCTCCGCTTTCGACGTGGATGTTGATCCGAAAGCACTGTGTGTGGCGGCTGGAGCGAGACTTACGGAATGCTGTGCTGAGCTTGGACCGGGTAGTGACGGAGAACAAAACTGAGTGATGGCCTGCACCCGCTGCAAACCTTGTACACAGACTTTATGCCTCTCTGATTTTGCATTAGAATTCAAGGCTTTAATGCCTAAACTGGAGTACTCCAATGTCTTTTTGCACGGAGTGCAATAGGCTTGGTATCTATTGTTCGCGACGGGCTTAAGCCAATTCTTAAACGCACCGTCTTCTAGCCATAACACGTTAAATGTGCACTTTCCCATTGTGACAGTAAAAGCTAAGACACAATACAAGCTAGGCTAAGTAGACCGTGCGACTATAGACCTAGGCTACATGATCAGAACACCGGCAGTGAAGCTCTGAAGTTCGCGCGGGTTTCTATGGAAGTGCTACACTGGCGCATGGACCTTGAAGTTCTGGAACGCGATACCACCCAGATTCCTCAGGCAGAACTGCAACAGGCGAAACGAATGAATTCCGCCATCAGCGTATGGGCTCGAGGTGGAGAGGCGATGGTAGAACTAATGAATGAACGAGCATATAAATTTAAGACGTGGCGAAATGTAATTTATGACCTTGTTTGGAAAATCTGGATGTTTTTATGACTTTTTATGGCCTAAAATTCTTATTATTAAATTTATGACGTTTTATGACTCCGCGGAAACCCTGGTGCCCATTGGTGCTCAGTTAAAGGTAAAGAGGTGGTATGGAGGATTAATGTTGGTGCCCCTCAGCGACTACAGTGGAGGGAAACTAAGACCCAAAAACAGCTGGCATGGTGAAAACCCCGCTTTAAACACAGATAGATGCCGTTGTTGCTCAGCAGGATAACAAGTCTTATGTTGTTGGGTTTTTTTTTGTACAAACCTTGATGACTTTATGTGGAAGTCATTCTACACAGCTGAGCCTTCCTTCTGCTGACACAGAGCCTTGTGTTTAAGCATTTACAGTAAAGTTCAAAATACAGGTTCAATCTCAATAAAGGAGCAATTAATTCTGCCAGTGTAGATGCAGAAGCCAACCTACTGCATATATTTCTGTCAACAAATAATAAGTGAGTTACAAATGACTTTGTTCATACCTTGATTTTGGCTTCCCATCCTCTTCAGAACGTTTCCCTTCTTCTGCCACTTTGAGGTTTTGGAGAGGTATCACTTCAGCATTCCCGTATTCACTAAAGGTAACAGCTGCTGTGCCGTTCTCCCGGTCTATCTCCTCAATCTCAGCCTCATATACCCTGTCAAAAAATCACGTCTGTAAGCAGGTGAGTATGAGCCAAAGACTCAAGCTCTAATCAATAAGCAAAGCTCAATACTATTATTCAACTCTAAACATCCATTTTAAAATCCTAGGATAAAAACCCCTCCATCATGCCAATCTCTGCTGTTAGTTTTGCAAAATAAAGCCAAAGCTGCCTTCTCCTTCAAGCCATCTCTCTGCTGGATAAGGATATTCCTTACAGATCACTGCTACAAACTTTGTGAGCAGAAGCAAGGAGTGTATATCAGCTGGCGACATTATAAAATAGTTACCCATCAGTGTACAAGTTGAAAGAATTTACATACCTCAACATTTTCCTAAATGTGCAACAACTAAATTTAAATTGAATACACACGTTTTATACGATGCCTGTATGTTTCATTTAATAATTTAGTGAGAACAGTGATGGGTATAGAATGCATTAAAATATCTTAATCTGGTTTGGAATTTCTGGTTAAGAGCAAGCTTCAGCTAAAAAGGATAAAAGCAATAATGTTCTCAATGTTTTATTTTATTACGCAATTACGTGTTATACGTGAGCACAGAACTAATTCATAAAACAATTTCTGTAAAATGAATAAAATAACTCAAGTTGGAGTGTTTTAAAGACATGCATTTGTGCTGGTGACACTCACTGTCCATCCTGATTCCAAACAGCCATACACCTGTCTCCCACTTTCCAGCTGTGCTTCACGGGAACCGTGTCTGAACCACTTGTGCTGGAGGCCCCATCGGCGGGCTGTGAGGTCAGTAGATCTGTAGTAAGATCAATGACTTCCTGCAAACAAGCACAAGAGTCAGAAGTTCATGGTGAGCTCAGGAATCATTTCTATAACCAAAACAAAAAATTAAAAAAGCATGTTTACAAAATTTTGATTATTGGAGGAGAGAGGTAATGCGAGTCTTTTTATAAAGTGGGACAGGACCCATTTGGGAAAGCTGTAATCTTTCTTTAGTGTTGATGACACAAAGTATGATTAATAACTTTAATTCCGACTTACGAGTGTCATACTAATATCTCAAATTCCTTAGAGTACAATATGTGATTGTGCACTGAAGCAGAACAAGTGCTTATGTTACCAGTGGCAGAGACAAATGAATATGAATGTCACATTTCGTCTGTACTGCTCAGTCTGATCCTGACCTCCCCCAACAGCATAAAAACACTTTAAAAAGCTTTCTTTTTTTTTTTTAAACTTCTATCAGGATTACTTGCACATTTGTGCCATTAGAGACACACAATAAGCTCTTGATTACTTTGATTCTAAGGGAAATACATACCTATTTTAAAAGCGTATCATGTAGCAAATTTGAAATGATCAACAAAACATTTTTGTAATTTTGACCACATGAACTGAGCAATAAAGTTTTCAGAGAAATGCTATTGTATCTTAAGTGAATCCAACAAAACGTTACTGCTATGCGGCTTTAAATGTGTGATTCTCGATATTTAATTGAATTGAGACACAAACCTGTAAGTCCTTCTGGAGTTTGAGAAGATCTTCATTGTCTTGGTCAGTCGATAAGGCAACTTCTACTTGTTGCAGCTGGGCTTTGTAGCTGCTCAACTGTTTCACCAGTTCTTCTGACATCTGTCCGCTAGCCAAACACAAAAATAGTATCCAAAATCAAATGGCTAACTATTAGCTTATATCGTCGGCACATCAACATATACAGCTGGTACTTGCTTAGATTATAAATGAAATAACTGCAAATAAACAGCGTAAGTTGTATTAATAATCGCATTTTTTAATTTAAAAAAGCATAAAAACATATATCGTGTGTCAACCATAACATTAATCTTAGCATAACGCTAAAAGGGTTAGCAAGAACCCATGGCCTTTTCGTCGACGTAAATTTAGCAAATGAAAGCTGACGCTAGCGAAGACTGATTGGGTGAAAGTCACAAAAACAATAAGTCTGACTGTGATCTTACCTTGGTATAAATGCTGTTGACCCCAAAATATAACAATTAAAAAGCTCAAAACCTTAATTCTCCAAAACGACGTCTTTAAAGAAAGTATGCCTTTTTCTCCTGAATCCGAGAAGTCAACCGGAAACCTCTAGAATGTTTTCTCGCGATAACTCACAACAGATTGTATCACAAAGACCTAAGAGGCTCACCAGCGCCCCCATTGGTTTGCAAAAATATATGTAAACTGCAGGTAGTTACAACCCTTTGTCACACGCATAAAAGCCACTCGTGTAGTCTCTGCATGTATAGGAAATGCGCTAAAACGGTTCACTTATTATTATTTATAAAATCGAGTGGTAAACACAGAGTGATGAGCAAAACGGCATAAAAGTCTTAGAATTAATCACAAGAAAAAAAGTAGTGCACTCGCATTGGTGTTGCATAGAGCTAGATATATTAAGATTTTTTTAAACTAATGCACATCATCCACAGAAGTTAACTTTGAATATAGAAGTGCATATGTAGGCACTAGAAAAATTATGTAAAGCAAATGGAAAATGTTAGAGTTCTCAAAATAAAAAAGGAGAAAAGAAATAATAATAATGTTTACAAAGATGAGATAATATATATATTTTTTTACCCTTTAGACATGTAGTAGCACTCATGTCATCAGTGTATCCTATGATTGAGCACTCAAACCTTGCTTACAAAAGTAAATACAGGAGCACATTTTAATGCACAGTGCCCAACCACATTCAACCATAACTTCATAGAATTTTTTATTCAACTTTTATTGTTCACATTTGTTTATCAATTACATTTTTTATTACATATGTATATACATATATATATATTGTTCATGAAATAGAACTGCAAAGCCTTACAAATTGTATACTTATACCACTGTAATTGGATAGTTCAGAGATATTACATCAATAAATCATCATGATAATTAAGATCGTAATCACCCTATGGCTTCAGTGTCTAGAAGCAACATCCAATCTCTTTTAAAGCCTCCACTGGATAAACTCCACCCATTCATGTTCCCACTGAAGTGGAGACAGCGTCACAGATCCCCAGTGTCAGATCAAGCCCATATAAAAGACACACTCCACTTCAGCTACGACAGATGAAAAAACCTGCCTGAGCCAGCACTACCTGTTTCAGAAAACATCTTCCCTGGGATTTAATTGTTATCATTGGGATTTACATTTTTATTCTTAAAGGTTGGTAAATCACAATATTCTTTTCCTTTGTAAAAATTACATTTTAAAACTATCTGACGTGACGAACTGGGAAAAAAAACAATCATACTTCCCTTTACTTCTTTCCCTTTTTCATTATTTGAATGATTTTTTTTGTGTTTTTTTTGCACTTTTTTCTCAGTTGGTCTCTATTTTCTCATTCTTAAGGAAGGACGAACCACAGTTTTCTTCAACTTGCGCTTCCAGTGAGCAAAATGAAAAGACTCAACTCTCTGATGCCAGGTTCTTGAATGGATTCAATTAATAGACTGCTGGAAAGCGCAGCTCCCAAACCCTCCGACAGAAAACTCTTCAGACTTTATTATCGACATCACAGCTCGTCCTGATGGGCTGTCTCAACCTAACAAGTGGAAATGACACTTTGGCTGGCAAGCACCCTAATACTGTGCAGACCTCCGTGCCGCTCACGATCCTGGTGGGTATGCTCATCCTGCTAACTGTGTTTGGCAATGTCATGGTAGTAATTGCGGTGAACACAAGCCGAGCCCTGAAAGCACCTCAGAATTTGTTTTTGGTGTCTTTGGCATGTGCAGACATCCTGGTTGCCACCTTAGTGATGCCATTCTCTTTAGCAAATGAACTGATGGGTTACTGGTACTTTGGTAAAGTGTGGTGTGAAATTCACCTGGCTTTGGATGTGCTCTTCTGCACCTCATCCATTGTCCACCTGTGTGCAATAAGCCTGGACAGATACTGGTCCGTAAGTAAAGCAATCGAGTACAATTTGAGAAGGACACCACAAAGGATTAAATGCACCGTCTGTTTAGTTTGGGTACTGGCAGCCATGATTTCATTCCCACCCCTCATAACAATGAAAAAGGACGAAGGTAAAAAGGATTTCCCTGTGTGTAAAATTAATGAGGATAAGTGGTATATCATATTCTCTAGCACTGCCTCCTTCTTCGCACCCTGTGTCATTATGATTTTGATGTATGTTAGAATATACCTGATTGCCAAGAAAAGAACAAGAGCCCCACTAGGACAGATGCAAAGAGAGAATGGCAACTCAGAAGACATGAAGTTTGCTTCGGAAAACCAGGAAAGAAAAGACAAACCCGTGGATGAGTTGAAAGATGCGGACAGTAAAGAGGTCAATGAGCTTGATGTGGAGGAGGATCCCTCTTCATCTGATGGGAATGAAACCCTCCTGTGTTCCTTGAGGAAGAAGAGGAGTGTGAGAACAACCAAAATGACTCAGGTGAAGCCTGGAGAAACCTCTCCAAAGGCAAAGCCGAGGTCTTCTGTGATAGCAAGAAGGTGGAAAGGAAGGCAGTACAAAGAGAGGCGGTTCACATTTGTCCTGGCTGTAGTCATGGGTGTGTTTGTTCTCTGCTGGTTCCCCTTTTTCTTCACATATACGCTTACTGCTGTGTGTGACACCTGCTGCGTCCCAGAGACATTGTTCAAAATGTTTTTCTGGTTTGGTTACTGTAACAGCTCACTAAATCCTGTTATATACACTATATTCAATACTGACTTCAGAAAATCTTTTAAGAAGATCCTTTGCAAAAGAAACAGAGGTATGTGAGAGGTTGTAAATAATTCCTCTGCATATGTCTTTCACATCAGCATCAAGGCATCAGTAAATAAGCCTGTAATGATATGACAATACAAATGTATCGTCATATTAAATCATGCAAAAAAATTGTTTACAGCAAGTATTACACTGTCACAATCTGAGTTTCGACGTTGATATTTTACAATTAGGAGATCACGAATGAAACATTTCATAAAATCCGTGTTGGTCTTGTGACTATCACAGTCAGTCAACCATTGGATAAATCATCGGTTGATTTCGTGTGTTTTCAAAAGAGTGCAGTATAAAGGTAACTGTCTGAATCATGTTGTAAATGGAAAGAAGAGGCTCAGCCAACATTACAACATTTAAACTGTCATGGCTGCATCAGATGCACACTTCATCATGCAATGAAAGAAAATGTTTACTTGTGTTAATGGTGCAATATCTCAGTGATTCTCAACCTGGAGATCAGGACCCCCAGGGGGTCTTGAGATAATTTCCGTGGGTTGCCAGATGGCCGAGGAGAAGGGGGAAAAAAATTAAATGGAAGGGGGGTGTTGCTGAATACAAAAAAGGTTGAGAACCACTGCTATATGTTACATACATGTAAATTCCCTTAAATGTCAAAGACTTGTAAATAAACATGGTATAAACACGGTATCAAAATTACATCATTATGACTGAGAATTGAATTATTGTGTTCAATCCTTGCGGAATGGGAAGTTAAATGTCAAAATGATGCACACTATTTAGAAAATAAGCTGGGCCTGTCAAAAATATAGGTTTCCATCTACAAGAAATTGTAGATGGAGCGTCTAAATGCTGTGCTCTCAGCCATGGGCCTTTGTGGAACGTGAGATTGAAACGAGCATATATTCCATCCATGACACAACACTTTACTAAAACTCTTTTGTAATTTCCTGGTTGGGTTTAGGCAATAACATGACTTTGTTAAGGTTAGACAATAATCATATTTGGGTCTAAAATATGTTCTTTTTACAAGTGTACTGTCACCCTCATGGAACCCAATATGCTGGTTGCCTTAGTTACAATGTTGGTTTTTGAAAATAACATCACTTGGTTTGAGTTATAAATCAAAATACAGGCTTAGGGTTGAAAAAAGAAAAAAAACACAGCTAAAAGACATTCTTTTTTACAATGCGACCATTCCCTCCTTAATGCCAATTTGAACCTTTCACAGCTGCTCTCATGTCTACCCAAGCTAATATATTCTTCTAATGTAATTAGGAAAATGAGAAAAAATGGTTTAAGTGTATTTTGTGGCTAATAAAAGACAAAAAAAAAATTGAGAATGACATCTGTTCTGATGTGGAAATGCTTATATGAGTCATGTTACCCTCCTGTTGTTTATTGGGGCATTACTTTCCAGGGCGATGTTGTGGGTCGTATTGACGGGTATGACCAAATTACCTTTATGATCATTTCAGTTGCAGTTGGATTTGTTAATCATTTTGCATAATTGTTGGCTAATTTCTTATCACCTGTATGCAATTAGTAGAGGTGCCAATTTTGCATTACTATTTATTGACTAATTCCATGTTGCCTCCTCCCTCTGGTTCGATTTAATGGTACACAAATGGAGAATTAGTGCCACCGACTGTTCTATCATGATGCTCCACTTCTAATTTCCAAAAAGATGCAATTTTCTTTAGTCACTGACATAATTTTCTATGGTTGTGCATAATAGTGTATGGCCTGTCTGGCCACAAGAATTTGCTCCAATGGTCCATGCCAATGGCTCTTCCTCTTGTTCTTGAGATGTATATTCATTGTTAATGATGTGGCATACAGTCAACTACAGCTATTGGCATGAAACGACAGGAAAGACTAATTGCTGATTGCAGGTATTTCTGTATGTGTTAAGTATGTGTCAACAAAAAAGTCATGATTGTGATAGCTGTGCAGCTCAGCATATCTCTCTGAAATATTTGAAATTTGTGAATGAATCTCTGCAGAGTTGTTCAAACAATAGCACGATCCCATGAAAGCAATCCCCACAAAAAAAGGATGTCATGACCACCCCACCATCTATCTCGCTCTATCATACCAAGCACAAGAACAAGACAATTATATGAAAAGAAAATTGTGCCTGGAAGGTACGAGTAGCACAACAATACTGAACACAGTTTATCATGAATTATAGCCCCTCATTTCAGGATATCATTAAATCCACCCCTGGAGTCAAACAGGAGTCATGCAGTGATTGAAATATGAGTGGCTGCTGCAGATTACACCGTGAGGTTAATATCCACAAGCTTATCAGTGTTTTGTCCTCCTAGACTGTTATCAGCATTCCCCCTCTCTTCTCCATTTTAGCACACTTTTCACACCACTAAAACCTTTCTTTAGTTTGACCTTTATTACAAATACTTCCAGGTCTCAGTCTGTAAATCTCAGTGTGTAAACCTTAAATAAAATTAAATGGAACAAAAACAAATATGTATACACAGAGTGATTCCCATGACCCTCTCTGGGACTCTGGGATCCCTGTGGTTCCACCATTTCTCAAAGTCTTAAAATACAATGTTGCTCACCACAATGACAATCTGACACGATTAATAAAAAGGATAGCATTCGACGTTTTGTGGTAATGCAAATTTGTGCAACAAAAATCTGTTTATACTACACTGCAATCATTCTGTGGTGTTGACAGATTTCAGAATATCTTGCTGTACAACACTCAAACAGAAAATAAGTGTCTGCTTGTATTAATACTGAGTAATAAACAATATGAAAACCTTACTATCATGAAGCAAGTCCAATACCTCCATCTGGCTCTGATCCATTGCATGTCAGTGTCTGGAGAAATTAGACTGCAGTGATTGCTATCTACATGCATGCTTTAATTAAAATGACAACTCTCCTGGAGTCTGCATAAATTACACTTTTAAAGAGCATTCACACGAAGTATTAAACAGATTAAATGCCGAAAAGGCCATTACATTGCTTGCCCTAAAAAAAATTAATGAAACAGCGGAAATCATAAAAAAGGAAGAAGAATGGACTTGGCAAGATGACATGATTAGGTGGTTCATTGTAAATCACAAAAATACTGACATATGGATTTAATCGGTCCACTTCATCATGAATTACTGTTGGCTACAAATTATAAACACGTAGCTACACTTGCTAACCTTGGTGTATGAACACATGAGTCCTCTTTCTCAGCCTGAAAAGATGATGATTTACTTCTCTCCGTAAAGGCCACAGAGTATCACGATTTATGCTTGTGACACCAGAGCTTATAAAACTTCCTTTTAAAAGCTGCTTCTGGCAGTAGTTCGCACAACTTTCACACAGTTCCCCAGTCAGTCCTCTTTATTCTATGCTAATTTCCACTGCCTACAACTCTAGTTTGTGGTTTTTAAAGCTGCTTGTCATGTATCTCAGGGGGGTACGTGAACTTAAACACACTTAAATGCTCATTACAACAAAATGCATCCCAGTAACACAAATCTTTTAAACATTATAACAGAGAGTCATACAGAAACACCGGGACCCCACTAATAACTTTCAAATGTAGCACGTGATGAATAGTGTTTTATTTTGAAAGTTGGGTCATTCATGATGTATTGACCATAATACATCATGAATGCTGAGACAGATTATAGTCCTTAAATCTTGAATTGAAAAGGTTACAAAATAATCAAATATAACTTTGCGGGATGTAAACAAAAGTGGGATCCTGTTTAAATGACTTCATGATCCCCGTTACTTTCTGCACTCCGAGTGAAACCCATTGCATCTATGATAAAGTTTTACAATACTGTAATACTTTTTTTCCAACAATTTTCTGAGCAAGATGATAATGTTTTGCAAGACAACAATTTTGAAATGACTAAGTATCTCTGTAGCCTATAGTAGAAATATGGATCTGACTGTCCCAAAGAATGAGCATTCTTTATTGAGATGTTATCAATATTTAGTCATATCCATATTTTCCATGCACTTTGGCTCTCTCTTTTCCCATTGAAGTCCTCTTTTGGACATGGAAAATAACCTCTAATAAGTCCATTGGAGACTCCAGACAGTGTACCCCAGTGCTTTCATATATTTCTTGCACTCCTGTGTAGTTGTAGATCTTCCACAATACTGAACACATGTTACAAAACAGCTTCTCTGCAAGAATCAATAAATATTTTCTGATTGATTGTGGTTCAAGGACTTGGCAGCCAATTTTTTAGCCTGCTTTGATTAGAGGCCATTCTTGATTTCCAGAGGAGAGACCTGAGGCAAAAGAGGACCTCACAGTGAGTTAAGAGAGCCAAAGTGCATGGATGATGTGGAATAAACAAAAAAAATTAATTTGTATCAATATTCTAAAGAAACCAGAATGCAATCATTCAGGCTCATAATATTGTTCTATCTTAGGGCGGTGAATATGATTTACACATTTACATGTTTTTTTTTTTTAAAAAGGCCGCAAGTGGTGTGGTTAGCGCTGTTGCCTTGTAGCAAAAAGGTTTCTGGCTTGAATCTCAGCCAAAGCCTTTTTGTGTGGAGTTTGCATGTTCTTCCTGCTCATGCTTGGGTTCTCTCCAGGCACTCCAGCTTTCTTCCAATATTCAAAAACATGCTTGAGTGAGACTGTATGCTGTTGAAAGGTTGTTTGTCTCTGTGTTGGCCCTGTGATGGGCTGGGGACCTGTCCAGGATGTACCCTAATTTCGCTCAAAGGCAGCTGGCATAGGCTCCAGCCACCCATGATATTCAGTTGGACTAAGCAGAAATCGTATGGATGGAAGTAACTGTAGTACTTCTTGTCATCTTTACCTGAACCAAGCATGCCAAATGGGAAAGTATTATGCAAATATGTTTTATGATGAGGTTGCTAAGTAAAGGAACAAAAGCCACCCCTTCATGCCAAGCATGAAAGGCTGCTCATAAACTAGAGACAATGGAATTATTTTCCTGTCATGGGATACTTCAAATTGGGGCAGGTGTGGTTGTGGTTGGACTACCTCTTCTTTCATGTTGGCACCTTGTCCTGAGATGCCACTGAAGTCACCACTGTCCAATAAAGTAGCGAAACCCACAATCTGCATGTCAAATGTCAAATCACATCCTGCACGTACCAAATATAGCAAAGATACCAGAAAAAAACCCAGAAAGAGACAAGCTAAAGGAACCCTGTATCTTCAGCCTGAGAAGATCTGTATTAAAAGCCTGACATTAATTAAAACTTTGACAAGTTTAAATACAGACATATAGTGCTTAAAACATAGCAAGAATTGTCAAATTTTTGCCTCATTTGTCAGGCCACAGCATTTTTCTGCCTCTGTTCCCACGAAGACCATGCATCAGGCACATTTTCATGGTCCAGGCACCATCATTCTTTCCAAGCCATTTTTTCGCCCCATCAGTACTATTGATGGTATTCAGTCCCAGCCTGGTCTCCCCCTCTCTTTTGCACACAGCTTCCCTCATACCACCTATAAGTCCCTTGAGTGATGTAAGCGTCTCACACACAGACATAAAACAAACACCAAACTCTCTTTACTATCTGTGTACTTTATCTGCAGTAGACAACATTTCATCGCTAGATGTGCTGTCGGCTGTTACACACAGACAGAACAAGCTGTACAGTGATGTATCTACAGGCTCTGACATCTACTATCAAGGTGTCACCATTTTCTTACCACAAAGCAAATAGCTCTAAAATATCAAGGCAAACTATGATAACTACAGGCAGTGGATCATGACAATATTTTATTATACAGCAAGCAAATAGGTTGCAATTATATTTGAGGTTAAATTTGGCATTGGACTATGTTGCCATGGGGGTAGGCAACAGCTCCATTTTTAAAATAATCTAGTTAATTTTAGGGAACAAAGGGTTGACCAAGAGATTCTATAATGAGCTTTTTGTCTGTGAAAACAGATCCAACATGGTGTTGGATGCTGTGCTGTTAGAATGATTTTTGCCAGAATCTCTGAGAGTGCTTTTTTTTTTTCAAATCTGTTATAATGAATAACCAAGGTTACTTACATGTTGGACAAGCTGATTGAGCCCAAATAATGCATAGTATAAGACTCGAAAATTTCGAAATCTGGATGAGCTGAGGAGGAGATGCAGGGAAGGAACAAAAGAGGGAGAAAGAAGGAAGAAGTTCAAGCCATTTGTTATCTGCAGGAATATTAGAAAGGCAGAATTATTTTTGTTAGCCTAACTGAAACATGGCTGCAAGAACAACTACATCTGTACATCTCGACATACATACAATATATATATATATATATATATATATATATATATATATATATAGATATTTGCTTTGAAATGATGTAGTGAGCTCTGGATTTTCCACATAATACATTTCCTGCCTGGAAGGAGAACACACCCTGAATAATAAGCTCCTTCTATTGCAGAAATGAATTTACAAGAGCAATTAGTCTCATCAATTACCATAGCAGCAAAAATTAATTAAGTTTGCCAGACTCAGATATTGATTTGCCTGTTCAAGCAATGAATGAATATGAGTGTTTTACCTTGTCAGAAAATATCATATTGTCACTTGTGGAATATTATTTTAAAGAAGTCAGAATAAACTAGAAGAAATTCCTTTAATCATCACTAGGATCTTTTGGAGCGATCAATAGGACCGGGACAAGAAGAATAACAAAAATTTAAATAGTTAACTGATATTTTTAATATAGAGTACACATTTACCATGACAAGATTCAAGTAACGGAAATTAATTTTTCTTCACAAGCCAGAATTCATAGCTCATGGGAGGCCTCTTGGGGGTACTTGACATGGGTGTGCATAGAGTCACTTATCCAGGGAATAAAAAAAAACACAAAATCAAAATGAGATGCAAAAAAGGCAAGGTGTAAAACACCACTAAGATACACATGATAGCAAGAAAGAGAGGCACACAATTCAACTTGAGACACAAAACAACCACAAAGAGATATTAATTGTCCAAAAAGATACATAAAATGGCAACAAAGCCATGCAAAATTAGCCAAATTAAAAGCCAATTACCAAAAAAAAGAGCTCAATGATGACCATAAAAACATACAAAAAGTTAAGATGCAAAACAACCAAAACTGGGACAAATGAACAGCAAAAAAAATGTAAAGTAATCCAAATTGGACATGCAATAACCAACATTAGACAATTCTGTCCATTAAGATATGGAAATTATTTTGCTTTGTGGACTCTCAGAAGCATCTTAGCGCAATAAACCGAGACTGCCATCTGCGGACAAGTTTGTGAAACTGCACCAATTCTACAAGGTTGAACCTGAATGTAAAATGAGCCGACATAAATAAAATGTTGTCATAATTCTTTAAAATATTACTTAAACTAATATGTCACGATCACGCTTTATGAACATTTTCAACAAGCAAGTTAGTGTGTGTGGGCAAGTCCGACGTGAGACGCGAGGTCAGTCGGCGTGATGTGCGTGCTCTCATTTCTGAGCCAATCCCATTTTAGATAAACACAGCATTGCGTCATTGTTTTTGTGGTAGTTGGAGCTTCAGCAGCTTACAGACATTTCGCCAACACTCAGGCCCCCAAAACTGTGAAACTACAGAATTGCATCCACTACAATGTCGCTTCAAAAGGACATTTCGTCTGACGAGAGTTTACAAGGTAAAGTATCAAGTATCAGAAAGCTTAGTCATGAAAACACGAGGTAACTAACGTTAACTCACCTAGCGTAACCCCGTTTAGCTCAACAGTTGAGGCTGTTTACTTCGATTAAAGCTTATGTTACTTCATAAATGTATTAACCAGAACTGTAAGAGGACACTTTCGTCGTAGTTACAGTTATTAAGCTTTTTTCTCCCCATTGTAAAAAAAAAAAAAAAAAAAAATCAAAACAAAGTCAAAGTCAGGGATGCCCCCTCCTACACCCCCACCCACCATTTGTTTATTGCTCTACTGTTTGCTTAGCCTGCGTGGCAGTTCTAGCCGATATACACCACTAATAATATCTCACTGGGTACCCGACCAGCATTCATATTTAAAGCATGTGCATTTAACTTAAGGTTCCTGGGTTGAGCTGCATTTCAATGGGACTGGCTCTCAAGGTACAAGCCACCGAGGAAGCCAGGAGCAAATCCCCACGTCCAGCTTAGAGGGCGACTTGGAGAAATTGCTGCTCGAAGCACAGCATGAGTCAGGCAGAAGTAGCACCAGAGGAAGCTCTCAGTGCAACAGGTTCGTGTGTAAAGGGGAAGAATATTTGTTGTGTAATACTTACTATTCAAGAAGTTATGCAAGGAGTACTTTGTCTATCTTACTTGTTGTCTTTTCAACAACAGTCCCCTTAGATCTCAGACCCCACTTCTTCTGTGGAGGGGCTCAGAGGGAAACAGCTCACAGGTACATATTTTTGGAACTATCAACCTTATCAAAATCGTATTATCATCATCTAACTGTTGTTTTCAGAATAGATACCTCTTTCACAACAGGTATTTTGACATGCTATAACAGGAAAGGGACAGGTGTAATAATAACTGCTGCATTCCTCTTAGGGGAGTTTCCTGCTTTTGTGTGTGCAGGGTTATGCAATACCACCATCATTAATATTTTTAATGCAAGCCTCACTTCTACTACTGTGACACATGAAACTGTGCCTAAAGAAAAGGTTATTACAGGTTATTTACACAGTGTTTTGCAGCCTTATGTTGTTTTTATCATTATTGATGGCCAAGCTTGTGCTCAGTGTTGTTTCGAACAGCACTTGATCATCCAAATTGTGTTTTCAGTCTGATGAAGACTTCCAAGAAAGGAGACGGGAAGTAGAAAACCTGATGAAGAAAAATGCTGACTGGATCTGGGACTGGTCCAGTCGACCTGAAAACAACCCACCAAAGTAAAGAGTTGTCTTTTGTTAACATAATCACTTCAAGATTAAAGTCAGGATTCTTCATTACTATGAGCTGATACAATGTGAAGGCACAATGACAGCAAGAAATATGACTGTGATTACCACAGAGGAAGTAAATAAGACTCAGGTTCTTCATGTCATGATTTGTAATTATGATTTGTATACTAGGGTAGTATCTGTTTGAGCAGAGGGGTGACATTAAACTGGAAGTCACTGGTTTTTAATCTCTTGAGAACAATGAAATATTAATGTGTTCCTCTGCAGGGAGTTCCTGCTGAAGCACCCAAAGCGCTCAGCCTCTCTCAGCATAAGGAACACCAGCGTCATGAAGAAGGGAGGCATTCTCTCTGCTGACTTTCTGAAGCTTTTCCTTCCCTCATTAATCATTTCCCACATACTTGCTGTTGGTTTCGGGTAAGCAACACAATCTAACGTCTAATTCTGGGAACGCTAATTTTAGACTGCATATTGCTACGGTATTTTTACATGAAGTACTTTGCCAAACAGATAAAAAAATGTGGATCTTTTAAATGACCACACCCAAAAAAAGGGACATTTTAGTTTAAATTGGCTTCATTAATTGGACGATTACAAAGTTAGTCGCTCCAATGCTACATGAATAATCAAGTGCTTGTTTCCTGTTTATTTAAGAGTAATTGATTTCAGTGTTTTTTTTTATTGTTTTTTTTTTTAATGTTTCCGCTGTTTTAAATTTTGTAGAAAAGGGAAGAACAGAACTAAAGTAGCAAAACGGTTAATAAACTAACAAAAACAGCTTTTGTCTTTCTTGTGTTTAGTATGTCAAATTTGACAAGTAATTTAGTACGCTTAGGGCTTTTTATCACTGTGTGTCTCAAGTAGTTTGTCCTAAAAACAAGAAGCTCTATGTTGAATCTATGGCATCGAAAGAAATTTGCTCGTAGAGATCTAGTTAATCATAAATGCCTAATTATGTCAACAGCTTTTTTTGTTTTCCACGTTCATGGTGAGTGAAAGATGTTTACCACCATCTTACATACTTAAACTGTTACTCTTCTTTTTTTTTTTTTTTTTTTTTCAGGATGTATATTGGGAAGCGTCTAACCTCCCATAACACCTACTAATTAGGTGGTGGTGTGTTGCGACACCTCCACACGACCATGCCTTAAGATGGGACTCACTGAAGATCAAGGGAGATGTGGCCATGTGACGTGGTTCAGTTTTGACTGAGTTTCGAGAGGATGTGTCATTGGTGTTTTCTGATGGTTTCCTATGAAAACAACGGTGACCAATCAACAGCTCCTTGCTGCTGTCCCTGTCCTGCAGATGACTGTTTTGCTGCTTAGTGCTCTATAATTCTGCATGTATTCTCCTTATTGCCTTTTTTTTTGATTGCAGTTATGTTTAAAATATTGTGCTGTGAGACTCTTTTTTTTTATTTTTTAGATCAGTGATTGAACAAGGGAATTGTCTGACGATTAATATTTTCTTTTTTGTGGGCACGTGTCCAAGGGATCATTAGCTTAGAGTTTGAGCGCATGCATTACTTTTTGCACACTTGTGCACATTTAAAATGTGACTAAGAAAATCAAATGTCAGCACGGTAAGCGGACGTGTGGTCTATGCATGTGGGACACAACATGTGTGACCCATATGGATTTACAAACCAGTGAAAGCACAAAGTAGAACACTTGACAAAGGAAAACAAAGCGTGCAGATGAACACAATTAAAATTTTATTGAACTTTGGTCAAAATAATAAGTGAATACATTGCCACCATGTTAGGAATCAATGGACAAAGACAATGCATTATTATGTGTGTTTTAACGTCATCAGTATATGTTTTGTGTAGCCAACCTTCATCTTATGTATTCACAACTACTGAGATAAGATCCACATTTGCAAATATGCGGTTCCAATTTGGGTGACATCCCTAATAAATGAGTAAGGGCACATGTATGAGGCCTGTCTTTATTTCCTACTTATTACATGACTCGGAGGCACTCTATTACATAAACTGTATGGTGTGCAATTTCCCTCCTTTTGTGTTTTCATAGACAGCCACATATAGCAGCAGTATATGAGGACATAACTCTATAAAATAGGATTTACAAATAATGCACATGAGGTTTGTAAAACGTTGGGGGACATAACTTGTAGCTGTCACTGATAGAAGTAGGTATTAAGGCTGCAGATTCCCTTTGTCCTGGACCCCATCTTGTGCCACTCAGTTTTCAGCCTGCACCCTAAGACATTGTCGAAAACCATAACTTAATCTCTTGACACAAACACATGATCAGCTGTTCCCAACAGTGGTTCTAAAACTGATAGCCCCAAATAGTATCTCCTTGACAAGATTGCTTGAGATCTGCTCAAAAGACAGTGGTGTGACTGGACATTTTTCCACCTCTCTACAACATAAAAACATGCAAAGCAATAAACATGTTTTAATACATACTTCTAAATTTAAAAACACATCTGTAGTTTTAGTTTCTTTTATTATGTGGATGACAAGGTGTACTTGAGTAGATACAGTCAGTGAAATTATGTCACCGTATTGACCGGGGTAAAATAAGAGAAGGGAAGGGAGGAAAAGAAACAAGTCCACTTTCCAAATTCATGGCCTTTTCCACCAGTAGTTTGGCCTGAATACATGGCCAACGGGGGAATGTTACAGTTAGGCTTATTGGCCATTAATCCGTGCTTCAGAGGGCCCAAAATCTTTGAAAGGTGGACACAACCTTGACAAGACGTCATTTTACGGACTTCCAAGAGTTCTGTCTTTAAATTGTGAAATGAAGGCTTAAAATGTCAACACAAACACCAACGTTCAAGAGTTTGACCTCTAGGGAGTGCCATTCCGTCAATTAGACCCAAAATGGGCTTTCTGGGTCATGGGGCATGTTGATTGCCCTGGTGCCAAAGGCAAAAAACAACCTAAGCTCATACTCAAAATAAAACAGGCCTATGGATCAACCTCCTGTGGCAAAAAAAGTAGACACGTGCTTTCGAATTCTTCACCAGGAGGACAACAAGGCTGTTTCTTCTTATACAGATAGACAAGTAGTAGGCTTAACTACACAGGTACGGTAAAAGCCCTATCCTCTGGAGACCCATATCTTCTAGTTGATTTTGTCCTGGAAAATGTACAAGTTGTTGGTGGCTGCCACAGCTATCACGTTATCTTTGGGGTGCCAGGCAGTGTGGAGGATCTTCTTGTTGAAGTCCAGGCTGTCCACGCTGATCTCATCCTTCTTCCTCTTGCCGCCGGTGGACACTTTACGTGGCTTGAGCGTAGCCCGCGGTTTGCTGCTCTCCCGGGAAGCCTCCAGTGTGATATCCCGCCTTGTGTTGCGGTCAAACATTCGGAAGAAGTTGTTGTAGGAGCCGGTCATGATGGCACTAACAGAGGGAGGAAAAGAAAAAGAAAAACATTGTATTAACTGTAAAGGGGAAAACCAAGAGTAGCAAAGCGACTGATGGATCTATGAACCAGGGAGACGGAGCAGAATTTTAAAACATATAGAGATGTAGCCAGTGAAACGCTTACCTGTCACTGCCATTCCAGCAGCACTCAAACTTGTCAAAGATGCAGTCGTTCTCATACAATGAGCAGAGTTTACTGCGAAGGTATTCATGGACCTGAAACAACACATCACAAAAACTAAATATCCACTTGAAAAATGTCTCCATCGGTTTAGATACCATGTAAGTATCAAAGAGTGCTTACAGTTTACACAATACTTGGTCTTCTGCCCATCAGCTCATGCTTTTTTTTTTAAAATCTCAGTGAATAGTGACATTTGTTTTTCTAATGAAAGTGCCCTCACATTACATGGCTGACAAACACCTTTGAGGCAGCAGTTTTTTTTTATCAGAGTCACAAGGAGCTTGCGTCTCATTCTTTTTATCACCCCCCTCAGTTTTTGAACTGCTTTGCTAGATTTAAGAAAGAGTTTTCATTCAGAAGATTCCAAATACACAACAAACAAAATTAACCAAAACTGATAAATGGGAATACAAATTGACTGGCACAGATGAGATGAGAGGGTTCACTGAGTTCTGCACAAGCCCCCAAAAAGATGTCTTGAATTAGTGAGCTTTTTTTTTAACTCAATGGATAATGTCAGTTATATCTGAAGACCTCAGTAATCCGTACACACCTGATACGTTTCCACTGGCCTGTTCTCCATGTTGAGGTCCCAAACTTTGACGGAGAGGTAGTCACGTGTCATCATGTAGCGTCCGCTGTGACTAAACTTCACGTCTGAGATGGAGGAGATGATCTCAGAGAAAAAGGACCTGCTGCTTGGGTCCTCAGGTTCCTCAAAAACTAAAAATACACACACACACACACAAAAAGTCCTTACATCTCTTCGTAGCCAGTCTCAGAGTCGCATATTAGTCCGTGCCGAAAGAATGATTTTTCGCAATATTTTCGATAAATTCAGTTCCTAAAATTTTCTGATGAACTCGCAGAACACCCGCAGAACTACAGTGGGGGTACTTACACTTTGAGTGCCTATCGCAGAGAGCCGCTGCTCGCATGTCACACAGGCGGATGGTGCCTTTGCTACTGCTGTACACAAATACATTGCATTGGTGTGGATGGCACTCAGCAGCTGTGATTACTTCTGTCAGTTCCTCCATGTTGGCGGGCTTGATGTCTACAATATCTGGGGAACGCACTGTTAAGGATCTAGCAGTCTCACGTTTCATTATGATTACACATTAGCACATTAACTTAAGCCACGTTGGCAACATCTGCTTCCTGATGATGAAAAAGGATACTAAAACTTCTGTCTGTGATTTCCAAGTGCCATAGATTTATTCTTAGGTCATCTGCCGAGAGGTAAGTTTCGTGATCACTATTTACAGAAATGGAATTAATGTGATAGGTGTGCGCATTTGCAAAGATCCTCCGGGGGCTTGCTTCTACCATAAGATCCATTGGCATCAGTACTGGTACCTGAAATGTACAAGGCATGCTCTTAAATGCAATTTTACAAATATCATCACTTGTCATATATATGTATGAGGCAGGTCTGAGGTGTGGTTGCACATACCCGTAAAGAGGTGATTCTAAAGGGGTCTCTGAGTCGTCCGTCTTCATCTTTCAGGTTGTAACCTTCCGCTCGTTTATCCCGTTCACTTATTTTCCACAATTTGATAGTTTTATCTGACGGGAATTCCAATGAAAAGGGAGCGTTAAGTCACGGTTTCAGATTCTTAAATGGACAATAAATCCGCGCAGGTTGAAAACTCTTACCATTTGTTGAAAGTAGAAAGTGAGCAGCGTTTTGTTGGGGTAGCCATCTTATTTTATTAATTTTTTCTTCGATTTCTAAACTTTTCAAATAGTCAAATTCTGGCTCATGACTCTGAAAAGTGCTATAGACGTTGTACTCCCCACGCAGGTGTGGACGATTCTTAGACTAGAAAAAAAAAGGAGATAGGAATACAGAAAACACGAGTCACCAGGCATACACACATTTAATGCAACGTGGGGCCAGTAAATCACCTCTGGCAAAACACTTCTCTAAATTGATCTTACCTCCTGTTCATGTTGAAATATCACTACTCTGCCTCCTTTGTCTCCAGTTGCAAGTAATTCTCCTGAATAGTTGAACTCAACCGTTGAGATTATGTCAGCTGAAAAAAAAGAAGACATGAATGAGAGTGAATCCTGATTAGCAGCAGTGAACTAAGCTAATGATTTCAACAATCAATAGCCAAGTTTGAGTAAATGGAATTGACGTTACAGAGACCAATGTCATTTGGGGTAGTTCCGATAGCTTAAAATAAATTTGGAAGATATTCGTAGCATCATTCTGGCTACTCAAAACAAGCAGAAATATTTGTGATTTATCCCAACTTGTCAAAATAATAACTACAGATGTCTCAAAGTTCACTGAGACTTGTCCAAGCTGTTTTGGGTTACATTGCTAATGGAAGATTTGCCCAGTAGAGGATTCGAACAGCACTGGCAGAAGCAATGAGGAGAGTATAGTTTTAAATGGCTAGGCTACAATCTCCTATCTTCTGACAGTCATCTGTAGTGTCATTTTGCAGAATCTAGACTCAATTCAAAACACCCATGTGTTATTAAAGCTGCAGTCTGCAAGATTTGTTGTTGTCATACGTAAAGTCCTACTTTTTGGCATTTTAACAGTTTACATGATCTATCAGAACGCTTGAAGTTGAAAACGGTGACCTCCGTAGTCGCAAAATGCAAGAAATGCTTATTTTTTAACCGAAAAATAAAAAGTTATTCAACTTCCTGTCCCGCCCCTTCAAAACACATGAGAACTTGTGCACGTAGACGTGCACGCCAGATGCGCCTACACGACTCCTCATTCATCAACTCACCTGTCATTTGCGATCATGGAAGACACAGTAAGTAGACTAGCCCGTAATGAAGTTCAATAGTCTAGATAAATAAGCGTGGGGACGAGCCTACCTTGTATCGCGCGTGCACAATCGGTGATTGACAGGCAACAGAGCCCAGCTCGTAAACCTGATTGGTTACCTTTTACCGGTCCGGTCTGCAATTTTGTAAACAAACCTGCTGGCTTTGGAGGGACCTAGCGGGACATATAGGGGACCTAGAGAACTCATTTTTTTTTGTATTGGGGTATTTAATATACTACTTTCAGAATCCCCGGACAGTTCCAGGCATTATGCTTGAAAAAGAGTTGCAGACTGCAGCTTTAAAAGCTAAAAGTTAGACTTCTGTAAGAATCAATGCGATAAGGCAGAAATATCCTTGAACACAACTATAGGTTTATTCTGACTAAAAAACTTTGACTTTAGGTACTTGAAATTTCAGGATGTAGATTTTCTGAACTGAGAAAAAAACATAAGACACCTTCAGGAATTAAAACAGTCACAATTCCACTGGACATAGCTGGGACTTTAATCTACAACAGGTTGTAATTAACTTCCAGACATCAGAAATAGGAAATGTAATCATTTCTGGCTGCTTTTGAACATCTACAAAAACCAAAAGTGTCCCCTTTTTAGGCTGCTGGGATCAATGTTTCCAAAATCACTAATAATTTGCACAGACGCGCTTAAAATCTAGTACACGTGAATGAAAAATGGGACAAATATTGCCCAGAACTAGTGAAATTGTGGACATCTAAAATGTGATTATTGACAAGATAGAATTGCATTGCAGGTGTATGCATCACACACCCGAGCTAGTTACTAAATACTGAAAGAGCTAGCCATCATTTTGGCACACCAACAGCGAAAGACACACGAAGTGTACATCCATCCAGGTATGAATGAAAACAAGCCATGATGTCACTCCACAATTTATGGACGCAGCACATTGACGTCATGGACACGGTCGCTCCCCTTTAATAGTTTAGCTGCCACCTAGCATACAGCTAGTTAGCGGCATTCAGCAATTTATAGGGTAAGGGCGTTTGCACAATTGATCCACAAACAGATTTACACCAATCACGACAGCCGTCTTTCACCAAAACCTCTGTGTAAATTTTGTCGATAGCCAGAGTGCATCTTCATGGGAAGCCCACAGGGCATCATCATCAGATCATCTAGCTAGCTGCCAACCATTTTAGCCTAGCCACCGAGCTAACGTTAGCTACATACCTTCCGCAACATCTTCATCTATGGCTCCTTTCACTTGAGAGAAACACCACTGAAAATCATTTCCTCCTGCAACTCCTGTAAAAAGAACACAGCGTTAGTTTGGATCAGGTTCACGTTTCGCTTGGCGATAAGATGACCTGACAGTTACACAGTTTGACAACTTAGCTTGCCAGGGCTACCGTTGGTTAGCCAACTTGCAGATTCAGGCCATCACACACACCAAGAGAGGTGGATCCTTTTCCTCCCTTCAAAAGTAGCTTACCCGCCATTGCTTCATTTAGCAGCTCTTGTTGTACGCAGCTTCCAATACCTAATCAACCAACGCGGCTTGCTCGGGGAAATAGATAGCATCCACAATCAGTGTGAAGACTCGGGTCCAGATCTGTCAAGACCACGGAAATTATCCGTGATTTTTTTTTTTTTCTTCCAAAATGGCGCACAGTACATGGAGAAATGACGTCATGCACACATGCCACATCCTGGCTCCATCCATCCATCCTCCTCCTGTGCATCACTTTCTTACATGTGCATTTCGTGTGCACCTTCCATAGACTCCACTTTATCTCTCTGAAATACATCGTCATACCATGGTATTGTATCATTTTGAAACCAACGTAGCCTTTTTCTGATGAATGAAACAAATGTTTTCCCAACGCTGTACAGCCCTACTGATTAAATCCAAAGCAAACAAAATCAAATTTGAATGAATAGCAAGCCTGGTCATTTTTCTGACCATGTGCTTAAAGAGCAGATATTTCACTGATGTCATTTTCACAGCAAGTAATATTCTAAATGCATAACACATGTCTACTTTCAGATGACACAATTTATGATAAGTAGAACAAGGTTGTTGTTGTTTTTTTTTCTAATTGTTTGTTAATTATCAAGTCATTTTTGAGTGCAATGTCACTTAAAAATATTAGACAGAATGAGGTACCCCCTGCTTTTATTGGATGGTCACTTAGTGACATCTAGTGGCAAAATGTAGACAATCCAGTTCAGTTTTGCTGGGTGTGTTGTGCCTTCAATCAAATGCCTGTTCACCTTCAAGGCATTTTATTTTGCGATGTGCTGTCATAATTTCTGTAAAATCTGAGAGGTCAAACAAGTTAGTGTTCATTTAAGTAGAAATAAACCATTGGGAATAAGGGTAAGGACATGACTTATAATCCTACCACATAGTTGCCACCCATACAGGAGTTAAGAGGGGTTGCAGCAGTTCTTGAATCTTTACCTCAAGTAGGCTTTCTTGTCATGAATAAATGACCGTTTTGTATAATCTAATGAAAAAAAAGACGAAAAAAAGTTTTTCTTTTTTTTCCAAAGAGTATGCAAACGGACCCAAACACGTCTCATTTTGTCTCATTCGGACATCACTTGGGACTACAGCAAGCTCATTTACTGCATCATATTTTGATGCGCATACTCACAGGATTTGGCTTACAGCTCACAGTCTTTTGCAGTTGATTTAGGAACATTCCAGACCCTGGCTGAAGAAATGCATGTGGGTGTGTTTCCAGCATAGATCATGTCCCCACATTTCCCAGAGCGTCCCTTCATCCTGCCTTCACTAAACATTTAGAGGGTTTTTTTCCCCTTACTGTTGCGTGTTATTCCCTTGACAGAGGTACTGTCCCTTACACATCTCATATCCTCTTTCACAATTAAATAAATTAAGTAAGACCTGTTAGGGTTGGTTAAAGGTTTAGGGGAAATATTAATTTCTTTATTTGTCAGCTATAGGAAAAACTTGAATGCACAGCCAGTACATTAGAACTCTTGTGGTTGACAATTTCCAACCTTATTAAACCTTTTTGACTCCAATATAACGGTTTCCAATCGACACCAACCAAGTTTTTGTTAATGGGACAATTTAAAAACAGCGTCGTTCAAAAGAAAAAAAGTGACAGTAACATATTTTGCACTGTCGTTGCAGAAGTAAATCATATGAATGTCAAACACTTATCCAGCAGAGACGCCATGATATGACTTTATGAATAAAAACAACCCAAGCTTGTATAATTTTCCAGACTTTTTGCAATTAGTTGTGGGCTACATTTCCTGTTTAATGGAGGTCCCATCAATCTGCTGCTATGTGAGATCACAATAATGAGAGCATGCAGTTTTATTATGTGATACAACAAGTGCTAGATAAAACAATTTTTTAATGTTCATTAGTAACACGAGGAAAAATAAAAGACAATATTGCTTTCATTATCTCCCATTTGACGCCATGTTCCACTCACCTTTAATTCATTCAACAATTATTTAATGTCCTATGATGTCATACCTGGGATGTTTGTATTACACTGTTTGGGACTCTTCAATAGTATTCAGTCTTCCAACTGAGCATTTTCATTTAACAAGAAGTGGGTTTTTCATATAAACAAAATTTTCAAGCTATGTTCAAAACTAGCCTAAATGAGTCCTGTATGTTTATTTTGTGATATTTCTTTTGTGTGTCCCTCAGCACAGTGGTGAAAAGTGAAAAAAAGGGGGAAAACAACAAACTTATAAACACACACAAACACACGAAAATAGTTGTTAGAGGTGTGGTGGTCATTTTTAGTTTCATACTTATTTCTCTGTGAGAAGCACTCTCTGTAGGATGGGTGTTGTCGTGAATTGGGAATAAAATGATTGCCCATTGGGGTTGAATTTGCTATAAAAAAGTCTCATTCCAAAAAATATGGGAAAAAAAGCTCATGGAGCGTGAGAATGTGTGATATCTAGGCCACATTTGGAGCAGATAAAATAGAATAAGCACAATTGTTCCTTTGAGTGCACCAGTTGATAGAAACACACCATTTATGTGCATACTAATATTTTCATTTAGCTGAAGATAAGGTCCTCTGTTTGCCTTATGCTCGATTTTTACTCTGCAGTAGCGGAGTGGCTTATGAAAAGGAATCATAAACAAAAAAAGAGTTTTGAAAAAGATCGTTTATCTTGTTTTATAAGCTTGCTGTCAATTAAGGCAAACTGTGATCTTGAGCTTGAAGTGTTACACGGGGATGATGCTGTATTGTGCCCATATGTTTTTGTTATGTGTTTTCTGTTTCTGCAGCTTGTCCTAGAGGTGTCAAGACAATAAACAAGAGTGCACTCTGGAAGACCTGCACCAAACCTGACCAAAACCTTCTCTCCAGTATCTCCCGAGCTACACATCTTTCTCATCAATCACACAGTATATCCCATGGGAAGAAGCAGAGCAGAGGCCTCGAGGTTAGGCACACATAAACACACACATTCATGCACACAGCTATCCTTATTTGGACAAAATCTCAACTCAAATCTCAAACCAAACTTTACCCATAGCCACCAGCGATAGATAGATAGATAGATAGATAGATAGATAGATAGATAGATAGATAGATAGATAGATAGATAGATAGATAGATAGATAGATAGATAGATAGATAGATAGATAGATAGACAGACAGATAGATCAAGAATGAAGAATACATGGTGAAATCCATGCATTTGATAATAAAATCTCCACTATATGTTTACCAACTCGTGTACTGTTTCCATTTGTAGTTATAGGAATATCAGTTCATATTATGCCATATTACAGGCACAGAAATTCTGCGATTCCCCGCTGTTTGTATGAGGAAGCGCTCAGATATTCAAAACTGGAACAGTGTACTTATTGATATTTAAGCCTAACCATGAATTATTTTAAAGGACAAACCCCAACCAATCACTACTGAGACAGCAGGTAGAAAAGGCAGGTTATTGGACAAAGTTGGGTCGAATGGAACTTGAGTCTGGTTCTTTCCTGAGTCCTCATCAGCCTTTTTGAGCATGCAACAGTTGTCCAATAATACATTTGTGATGGTATCGTGTGATGCAAAATGTAAACATGTCACAACTTGTAAAGGGAAATGTACGCCTGTAAATTCTTTGGAGCTTTGAAAATGTCATAACTTTCAAACATGTGAGCATGGGTGACGGCATCATGTAATACAAAACACAGATAATTACAATCATGACAAACAGACATAATGACATGATGATTTTGTTAACTACAAAATGTAGTAGTTTAATGAATTTTGAGCCCTTAGCGTCAAAGTGCTACATTTGGCACCGTGGGCCAAAGTAGCTATTGCACATTGTGGAGTGAAACTGCATTGAATGGGGGAGATAAGTTTTAGATTATCAGCAGATGGCTCAACAAAGTTCTGTTGAACAGTTAACACTTTAAGAACTCTACCCTCTAAAACACCTTTGACTTTTCTGCGCACCAAAAGCGTTTGTACTTTGCTGGCTTCAACTTCTGGTTAAATGGAGCACTGTGCATCCGTCTGCTCTTACTTGCCGAATAGAGAACAATCATGTCTTGATTTGAAAGCAATAGGAGTGTGGGTGCGTTATAGATATTCAACTTATGATCAAATTACAATTAGGGGTTTTAAAAGCTGCTTTTTGAATCCTAAAAAAAGTGTGTGTTTTTTTTCCTCACATTCATTTGAATTGGCTCGCGTTTGTCTTCACAACATGTTACAAATTAGAATGTATCAAATTGCGGTCTGAACTTGCACTCCATAATTTAAAAAAAAAGAAATGCCTTCTTTTCCCCAATCAGTGTGTTAAGGTAAAACGGTGGAATTAAGCCTAATTTGTGTTTTAATAAACTGCACAGCTTAATTGTTGTGTACATTAGATTTTTCACAATTGCACAGGTTCAGTGTTTTGGTTGTGATGATGTGTGTGTATTGCAGTGCCGTAGCTTCATCAGGTATAAGGAGAGGTGTTGACTTTATTCCGAGCCTCCAGTAACACCACGGACTCTGATAGTTCCCCATCCCTGTGGGAATTCATTATAAGACAGCTAGAGGCTGCTTGTGGATGGTTACTGTGCTGCCCGTATGTTAACTTGTCGCTATCGCGCAAGGCAAACATGTGGTGCAGCTGCTTTCTCTGGCTGTGGGCAACCTGGAGAGATTGATTGGTGAGCCTTCTGTTTTATCCAGGATCAGGGCCACATTCAGTAGACATGGTGCCTCCGGAGAAGCAGCCATTTTCCCCAGAAAATATGGCTCATTACCAGCACAGACAAAATGAAGGTATATTGACTTTTTAACATCTTACAACACACCTATTCCTGGGCCGTTTAACAACCAGCGTTTGTTTTTCCCTGGTAATCTTTACTCCATTGTATTGTGTGGCTGAACACAAAAGGGGGTCGAGATTTTAACACGAGCTAAGTTTCTTAAGACAAACCAAGCACAGCCACTGTACTCATCTGTTTTGGTTTACTGAACACCTTTTTGAGATACATTACAATAAATACCCATACACTTTCATATACAGCCAACACACACAAACGTAACCCTCCCCCACATGTGGTCCATCAGACAGTTTTTAACACAAACCATTGGCCAGTGGATGTGTCTACTCTGCTCAGGGGCATTAGCTCTGTCCAGACCCTCAGTCTTTACTCACACACACAAACACACACTCACATGTACCCACTCAAACAGTAAAGTCAAACACAATAAATTATTCAAGAGTCTTGTTTTGGCTCATGTGTTTTTTCTTATCATTTTGGTTTATTCTGTTGCTTCTGTGGCATATTCTGGAAACCTAACAGCCAGGAGGACATGTGAGGGAAATGTGAGGCCTCATGACTTGAGGTCTGTAAATGTCTTTGTAATTTAGATAGCAAAGTGTAATTTGCATGCACACCCTTCAACATTGTCTCATTGTCTGGGGGAGATTATTCTTGAGGCTCTCCACAACTGAGGGCTGTCAAAGACCTGGTTTGCCAAGCGGACCTTTGTCTCCTTGTTTATAGCCCTCCATGAGTTGGACATTTTAAGTGTGGTCATTTAGTATAGTTAAGCCTCGCATGGAAGTGCACAAGTGCTCAAAGCAAACTGCCCCTTACTTTCTTTATTTCTTTATCACTGGCGCAGCTCTTGTGCCTTCATGTATGTTTTCTAGTATGTTTAATACAGTTCACTTCACGGACATAGACTGTCATTCTTCAGTGTGCAAATTTGAGCACTAGATGGCACTATGGTACTTATTATTCTGTGCCAGTAGATTATTTCCATTTTGGAGGCTGAATTAATGTGTGTGAGTTTTACTGACACGAGTCGTGGTTACAAACAGCCTGTTTTCCTTAATCCGATGCTGGTAGTTTCATAAAGAACTCCATACCAACTCGTATTAATTAATCAACACTTGACCTATAAGCTCAAGGCAACTGTTATAATTTCAACTGCCCAAGTTTCATATGAAATATGGATTAGAATACTGAGCTGGACTAGTGTTGATCATTAAAGTTTTCATCTGAACTCCAACTCTGCTCTACCTTGACAGGTATTTTTTTAAAGGCTCAGCTGCACATCAAACAGAACACACTCTCCTGAATCAATGAAAACAGAAAAGAATTTCATTGTAGGGATGTATTAGATGTGAATCCGTGCAGTGATGATGTCCTTGTAACAGATCATATTGTAAATAAGATGGGTTAAATTGCACTTGTAGCTTCCCCTCAAACAGTCAAGCTGATTCTCTCCGGGGGGACAAGGGAGTGCTGCAGACTCTTCCTCTAATAACGCAAGACAATGAGATCCCAGCTCATAACATAGGCCTCCACTATATAGAACAAGTAGTGGGGGCTTAGCAGCTAATAAAGTGGCAAGTCTTCAAATCCATGTCAGAGGAGCAGAGTGCCACAGGGACCTTTCATAACACTTGTATGTGCAGGTTCCGTTGCAGTGTAAAGGTTACACATCCACATTGTACTGATCTAACTTGATGAATTGCCTTAAGCCTCACAAATTTCAAGGTTGTGTTTCTTATTTAAAGAAGCAGAACTGAATAATTCTCCCACTCTCTGAAAGATGACAGGCACAGACATGAGTGTGGAATAAATGTTTGAGATCCAGCAGGAACATCCACTGCGCAGGCTTCTCCGCTGAATGTGACAAATGTGAAACTCGGAGTTGAAAATGTAATTTAATTTTGCTTTTGTTTTTATATCTGATAAGCTTGTTTTGGCTCAATTTTCTGGAGGTAATTTTGCTTTTCTAAATTACAATACACGTCAATTTTGTCAGCTGAATCCCGCTGCCCTCTGAGTTCACAAACACACAGTCTCGGTAATTAGCCTTGATTGCCTGGTCTATGTTTGATAAATTGTCGCTCCCGCTTTCTCTCTAGTGAACCTGTCCTTCACTTGAGCACAGACACTCCTCCAGCATTTCCACCCACTTTGTTTGTGAGTCTTTGATCCACAGTATTCCAGTTAAAGTTACACCCATGTGCTGCAAGTTGAAACTTTCAGTATTGTTGCTCAGGGGAACCTTATACCCGTGGCGCCTTCTGCTTTTGTCCTTCCCTTTAGCAACAGAACTCTCCTATGGTCCTGGACAAAAGACTACTCACGACACCATTTTACTATCTCTGTGATGATACCGTTTCCTTCTCCCGCTCGCATGTTACCTCTGTCTGCCCATTTCAATCCACAATGTTATGTCAAAAAACATCATTAGGGGTTCTCCCTTGAGACAATTTTTGATTGGGAGGAAGGGGTGAGGGAGTGAAAAAAAAAAGAGAGGGACATATTTTATTCTGAGATGCAGCATGAAAACAATTCAAATCAGTGCTTTTTATGCAAAATAACACGAGACCATAAAAACAGATGCCAGCAAGTTTATAATTTAATCATGAAACACAAAACTTTATTTTTTCAATTATATTTATTTGCAGTATATCAGCAAGACGATACATATGAGCTTGCATACTGTTGATTGTTTTTGTGCACTTACTTGACATGCATATAAATTTGTTTCAGTGTCAAGTTATACATGCATGTTAGACATAATTGACACAGCATTAAAAACCCTTCTCTCTCGAACAACAACACAATCTGGTGTATAAAACACTTAAAGGCAAGACCAACAAATATAGTATATTGAAGCAGAGTGTAAAGTGCTGCGATGTTTTGCCTCTCCAGTTTGTCTAATCACTATGTGAGTGAAACATTCATGGTACACCAGATCAGTTCAATATTTAATTTCTCAACAAAGACTACATGATGGAACAGATGCTCAAACTTTGTATGTTTCTCAAGAGAGCAAAACTCACTTTCATGGAGCTATTGAGTACAGAGTCTCTGATTGTGTACAAGCTCTGTGTTGACTTCTTTGGGCTCATCACCTGCGTGCACTAAACATTCAGTCATGGATAAAAAAGATGGTCAAACATATACTAAGTGTGCACAGTGAGTCAGTGTTCAAACCATGTACTGAATTCATCAATTGTTTACATCCAGGGGCACTGAACACTCATATGTGGAACCACATTAATGATGCGCCAAGGTTGCCCTTTATGTCACATTTCAAGTGAAAATTTGACTTGGCATGTTTACATAGGATTTCTTCATCTTCCTATTTAAACCCCTATGGGCAAGCTGAAGGTGAGGGGAACTAAGATTATTATCCCCCATATCTCAGAGGAGCTTTTCTTCATGCACACCCTCACAGATGTCGACATTTGGTTAGGCGGTGTACATAGAAGCCCCAGATTATCTTGCGCTTCAGGAAGTCTGTTTAGCTGAAGTTAGGAGTGGTTACTTTGCTGCACCTTATTAATTTACTCTGGTGTTTTGTTACCTAGAGACTTGTGTGCTTAACAATACATCTGTGTCAGAAAGAGTATATGAGAAAAAATTTTAAGATTGAAAATTGCTTTCCACCCAAAACCAGATTTTACTTCTACTGATGTTCACACTGATAGACTCAACTTGTGCAGATGTAGACCTATACTCACAGGAAGCGCAACAGATGGTGTACTATATGTCATAATGCTATAAAATCCAACAAGAATTGACAATTGAAATCCCACCCTGGAGTTTGCCTCTTTTAGCTTTGGCATAATCTCCTCAGGATTTCAATTGCAAAGTCAAAGAGAATAGTCTAGCACATGGGGACTAGTTATCTGGGGCAAATGCGGTCTAAGGTTGACAATGCAAGGGCTATGTTTATGTGCATCACACTTGCTATACTGAATGTTTCCCAGAGTGCAAGAACATCCTCCCCTGAATTCTATTCCTCTTCCCACGTCCCAGTGCTGCCGTGGAAAGTAGGCCAAGTGAGCACCAGGGCGTTGCTTTTTTAAGATGATCAGTTTGTCAGTGTGTTTTTGTGTGTGCTCAGGACGGCTATTCATGTGGCTCGACTCGGTAGAACAAAGAGTAGCATTATACAATTTGCAGCACTTCCAACAGCAAGGAAAAGGGAGAGGTTGGAAAATAGGGACAGGACAAGTGTGGATGAAACAAAGACGAAATCTGGCTTGTACTCTAATTCATTTACTTCCTCTTTTCCACCTCTTTGTTGCAGCAAAAAGGTCCCTTGCCAGTAACACTCCTCTGCAGGTTCATACTGTACTCTGGCTGGCATGGATTATTTTTAGCTATTGCTATGCAGCTTTCACCTTGACTCTGTCTTGACATCATAATTAACATTTCTGTTAATAGTAGCACAGTTCAATATTAATAAGGATCTCTGACTAAAATCAAAATCAGTTGCAGAGTGCTGATGAATTGTGTGGCTTTGCTTCCCGTTGCTGTCAAAGGATGGTAGTCCCTGTAGAAATGAAATGGAGGCACTGATGCAACATGTTGCAAATATACATTTTGATGGGAGTAACTTGAGAATTGTTGGACTCTTGCAGGTGGGTCAGTATGACTGTAACTTGGCAACATGTCCATAACAGGGGTCAGCTGGTGAATTAAAGTTCTCCAGAGTGCTGAGGGAAAGGCTGCTGCCTGTTTGGTAAGGCACAGGTGTTCACAAAAATTAAAGAAAGCCACCAGGTTAAAGCTGATGCTTCCCGTTTAAGAGGCCAGATGCAACATGTGCCCATAACACACTTACTTATGAGAATTTTAAAGGGCTTTCAAAGTCAGGTTTATTTTTCACCTATTTTTCTGTCACAGACTGTTTGGCAGCAGGACTCCCGCATTATAAGCAAATATGGTCCCATTTAAGGCTGAATAATCAAATTTGCCTCACTTCCATCAACGCCAGCGAGAAATGTGAGACGGCGTTGACTTTTTTAAATAAGGAATTTTAGATAGGCCCACAAAACAGTGATGGACACAATCGAGACGGGGCTGCATACGAGCGAAGGTACCCAGGGTATTTGGTCATGTGTATTTTGGTCTAAATTTCCAGGGGATATTTTAGATGTTAATAGCCCTGAAGTGGTCTCGGTTTCTTATTTAATTTCTCTCGCCTTCTTTAAATGTAATTCGCCCACAGACTGCGCCGCGAGGCTCTAAACCGCGCAGAAACTCTCTCATCATTTCCACAGCAGAATGGAAATGCAAATTGTGCGCACGGGCAATGCCCTTGACAGAACTCACCACTGCACACAATTAACATGAGCACTCTGACAGAAGTTGGTGACGAAATGTGAGGTCACACCAGCAGTGAGTCAGAAAATGTGCTTGTATCTGTTCGAGACAATAACACAACAAACACCTAAAAAAAAAGCACAGAAGTAAACTCTGTAATAATAACAGTAATGGTCATAATAATAATGATAATATTTAATGACGTCTTTCTTCCCCATTGTTATTATTTTTTAGCTTTGCACGATCGTATTTTGATTTATTTTTAAATATATTAAAACAGTAGGCCTACACTATTGTCCTATTGTCAGCATTTTTAACATGAAATCTCTTGAAAAAAAAAAGAGAAACCCCCCCCTTTCACTATTGCGGCTGTTTGTCCTGCTCATAAAAGACATTTTGTGGTATTCGGGGGGCTGCAGGAGAAGGACCTGATGGATAAACCTACGCTGAGATTTAGCCATCTTGTCACTTCAGAACACAGCTGCCTCGTATCGACACAATAATCTCAAGTGTAACCAACGAGGGGCGCTGTCCGTCTATCAGCCATAACAACTTGACACGGATAGCCCTGCTATGATTGATCTCATCACTCGTGCCCATTTGTGTTTTACCGCTATAATTAAAAATAACGGGCAAACTGTATTTTAATATGATATTTGAATATGTCAAATCGAATTGCGGACGTGCATTTATCAGGCCTGTCTTTTCGCTGCTGGAGTTTTCAGCGAGGCTCTTATTCTAATGCAGAATTAATCTTCTTCTTTTTTTTTGGATCCTAAATGAATTAAAAAAATAAAAAACAAACAAACAAAAAAAACAAGCAGCGGTTAAATGTCTAATTTCTACCACGTGTGAGAAAATGTAAAAGCACAGAATTAAGCTTGAGCTCTGAACCACAAGCCACGAACAGATGATTAAAATAAAGGGTGCAGGTTATAGCCTTCATATATGGATTTTCTTGTGCGCCGTAACTTGCACCTAACATGTAAATAAAGACGTGAATAGATAAATATCGCAATTAGTGCATTTCGAGCTAAATAAAGTACACCTAAAAATGTGTGTTGAGTTGCTGTAAACAGTAAGTGGGCACACATTTGTTTCATTTGGAACGATGCGTAACTGTAGGCGGATTTGATTAATATTTAATCGAAAAGAAGATCACTTTAAAACAACCTGCGTGATAAAGCCGTGAGCGAGCTCGCTTGCTTGGTGGGTGCTAATAAGATTTCCGTCACCCTCCTCTTTTTGCCAATCAATCCATTAGGAAACAATGCAGGTGAGCATAATGAAAGTGTTGTCCCAATAAAGTGCATCGATGGACAGCTGGGCAGCGGCCGGCTGATTGACTTTGCCTTGACATCTGGGAGGCCCGCTGGCCCCTGGCACGCGTATAGGCTGATGTCGCCATTTACATGCAAATTTAAGGAGATCATGAGGGCCTCACCCCGTAAATTCACACAAAAAAAGAAGACGTCACCCTCAATACGGAGGAGGCTCGTCCCGTCGAGACGGGAGGTCTTCCAAGTCACCCCGTACATTTTTATAGGAGAGCACGCGTCCCGAGGAGTTTGGTTTTGATATCAGTGTTCGGGCTCAAATCTTTGGGGGTTCATTCATTGTGGTCACTGAATAGAAGAGAGAGAGATTACGGGCCCCCGTGTCATCAGCCGGTCATTTAAACGAGCATTCAGCCTGGCTCAGCGCAAAGATGCAAGATATGAGAAACAGTTTGCACTTGTTTCCTCTCTTGTCACCCATCACTTACCCCCAGCATGCTGTTGAGAAACAGGTTTTTTTTTAAATGTATTATTATTTATTTCTTTTTCGGGTGGAGTGATGAGAAAATGGGACAAAGATCCTATAATATCCGCGCCGGTGCAAAGTTTACAAGCATGCAAACATTAAAGCAAACGGGGATCAACACTTCTTTTATTTTGATGCTAACATTTCACCTAATGATGGAGAGCGCATTTTCCACGGTGTAAGCCCTCCACGCAGATGATCCCACAGAATGAGCTGAGACGGATTCAGGCTCCGCGCCTCAGTGTGTGCAGCAGCTGACTCCCTCTCTCCACGTCCAGATGGCTCCTGCACACAGATTTGCATTCATTTCCCTTTAATATCTTCTGAAATAGCGGGACAGCTGCATTTGTTGTCAAATACGGTTTAAAACTCCCTTTCAGGACAGCATCGTTACCTACGTGACGGGTGTGGAGATCCATTTTCCCTCTCCAGTCAACAGTATCAGATCTAAGAGGATTTGTCTCAAAGTCTCCTAATTTGATAATCAGATTTAAATCGCCTTGGTGCGTGTAATCAGGGGTTAAGTTCTAATAAGCGACTTGAAACTGTGCAAAAAAAAAAAAGCACCGTGAGTTCTGTGCAAGAAAAGATATTTGCAATCTCGGTGGAACAGACAAAACATTGACAACACGCGTGTCCTTCCAAGAGAACATCAGAATTATCAAAGAGCACCCTTTGAAATGTCCGTGAGACTTGGATTTCGTTTTTACAAATTATAACTTGTCTTGCTGTTTTTAGACTTAACAACCCCTAAAAAAAGTAAACAACAATAAAAGAAACACACCTTCATTTTGTGACTGTGAAATTTGGCAATAGATTTTGTAGAGGTGAAAGCAACAGCTTATAATTCACTTATCTTTGGCAGCAGCTATTAACCCTCAGCACCAGCTAGATAGATTGCTCAGGATATAGCACACATCTCTCTTCCTCGCACCCTCCCCTCTCGCCCTCCATCCTCTCCCCCTTTTCACCACTAATGAACCGGATTGCCTGCTTGTCCCTCTCGGACAGAGTCGGACATGGAGGCAGTTGGCTCTTTAAAAATGATTAAGATGTTTCTGATGATTACCGATTTTACGGGACGTGCGTGAAATGAGGAGGACACAGAACAACGGGCTCCCCGAAGTTTGTTTAATGCTGTGAGACACCGTTTGGCTCAGATCTTTGGTCCTTAAAAGAGGTCAGAGGATCTGACTTCATCTCCACTAAATAGAAAAAAGGCTGCTTTATCTCAGCGTAAAAAGCTATAGCTCACGAGTCATTTTCAAACTTTGTGCGTGTTTTATTCCCAGCGCAGAAAGTTAAGGAATTCTCTTGGCCACGCACAGCAAAAACAACTGAAAGTCAATTATCAGCTGTCTGAAAATTTTCAATGACAATTTAATGAAAATGAATAGATTCCTAATCACACGTGATCCTCTGCAATCAGTGTTACAATAATGACACATCAGCTATGATAAAATACCACCCAGCGTAAGGTTAAAGTGTACAAAAAGAAACACTTTTGTCAATTATATTAAGAAACACGAGTTGCCATTTGCTGATACATGATTTATGGCCTGTATTCTCAAAGATACTGAGATGCTTTCGATACATCAGTGAACAAACAACCCCATCAAGTCCGTTTGGAATAATGCAAGCAAGTCTAAACGAATAAATATATCAAAATCTATTCATTTTCTTCCCGCACAATAAAACTAATCACGGAAATTGTGATCATTAGGCCAGCTAGAAAAATAATAAGCAATGAATCCTGATCCCGAGTTATTATTATGCATTTTCTTTTATTATTTTTCTCCTCATTATGTTTGATGGTTACAACCGGTTGAATTTTCCATATCATTAAAAAAAATCAAACTCACCACATATAGGGCCTAAGCAAGAGGAAAAGTGGAGCGAATGAGTGTTCTCAGGCTGCTGCACTATAGGGCTGTACCCGTACAGTGGAGCGCCGCTGCCTGACAGGAACAGTCAGAGCTCCATATATGGTCAAAACCCCGCCCCTTCAGCGTCATATTCTGACAGCGCCTCTCCCGTGGGTCTAGAGTTTTGGCTCCCGGGAAAGATTTCAGTCCTCGGGGAAAGAGGGCTTAGTTTTGCATGTTCCCATCCATCCTGCACGACGCGAAAGGGCCCCTTATCCACCTCTCCTGTGTACAAGGAACACCTCCACTGGTGATCAGCCTTTGCCTGTGTTTGTCTTGTGGAGAAGCAGCAGCACCTTTTTCAGGAGTGGGTTTTTTATTCAACAAGAAGTCCTGAAGGTTTTGGATGCGGTGCTTCAGGGATGTGGGCACTTTGAGAGCAGCATCACCCACAAACACAAACAACTGCCATCGATTTTTCTGTGAATAGCACGAAAAAAAAAAGAAAAAGAAAAAAAGAAAAAAAACAGAGGAACAATAGCAACACCAAAAAATCTTGTCTATTGAACAATTCACTTTTCCAGTCTGTGGATACCGCTCTAACTAAGTACAGCACTTTGAGAATTGTTCACATCGGACGGACTGAAGAGGGAGGCAAGACCTGTGGACCGGGTTTTCCCTTGCAAGTCTGAATCGGCTCTCGCTACTTATCCCGAGAAGAAACCCTGAAGGATAACACGCTTGGACGTTTATTTCTTTAATTTCGCAGGAGGCTCTTTTTCACACAGATTGTCCTAAATGTTTGGGATTCAGGAAACTATACCGCGGGGTGGGACGACGATGAAGGAGGAACCGCTGGGTGGACTGAACTCGGTCCGCTCCTGGATGCACACAGCTGGGGTGGTGGATGCAAACACAGCCGCCCAAAGGTACGCATGCCAAAAGCATCTGATTTTTCTCACGCATTCCCTCCTCATCATATCGACCTCTCAATCCCCTGAATACTCTGTATCAATTACGGTCTCCCAATAAATGCCCCCCCTTCGGCTTTCCCTTCTTTCATTACATCAGATTACCCATTATTGTGACAAATCAAGAAATCTCCCCCGTACTCAAGCGTGCTTCTGCATCTTCAATGTTTCCATCAGCTTCTCCATCATCTAGTATCCCCGGTGTCCGCTGCTTAACCGAGATGGTTTCTTGTTTTCTCCCCGCAGCGGTGTCGGCTTGGCACGGGCACATTATGAAAAGCAGCCCCCTTCCAACCTCAGAAAATCCAATTTTTTCCATTTCGTCCTGGCGCTGTATGACAGACAGGGTCAGCCCGTGGAGATCGAAAGGACAGCTTTTGTGGACTTTGTGGAGAAAGAAAAAGTAAGCGCTGCGTTTTCGAGATAAAATGCAACCCTGCACATAATCAGCACATGTATCGAAATTATGTTCTTTGAAATGGCAATGGGTTACTAAGGGAAGTCACGTGCAATATTGATTTCTTTTTTTAAAAGAAAAAACTCAATTCGCTGATGACAGAGAGTCGTTTTAAAGACTGAAGCCGTTTCTCTTCTTTAGCGTAGAAAATGCACATATATAGATACAGACCGGTGGTTGTGGCGGGCAGTTGTTTTTATTGATGCTGATTTTCACAAACTGTTGTTTTCTGCAGGAACCAACCAGTGAAAAAACTAACAATGGGATACATTACAAACTACAGTTATTGTACAGTAATGGTGAGTGAAACTGTCATTAATATTTTGCAAACATGTGCAAAAGCAGCCAACATTAGTTGGGCTGTGTGCATAAAACCACTAATAATAGTAATAATAATAATAATAATAATAATAATAATAATAATAATAATGATAATAACAGAGCAGTCTACATGATTTTTTAATGAATTTTTATCACTATTTGAATTCTTTATATGCACCATGGAACTTTTGGGATTTTCTTCTCCCATTCATTGCCAACAATTCCTCAAAATTCACAACTGCTCCTCTTTTTTTTTCTCTCCCCAGGCGTCAGAACAGAACAGGATCTTTACATACGGCTAATCGATTCCATGACGAAGCAGGTAAGCTGCTGTTACACTTGTTTCCAACCTTGCACACATCCACTGGTGTAAAACCTTTACGCGCCGTGCAAATCGCCACCCCTGAGGTCCACACACCACTCTAAATCTGCCTGCAAAATCTGCAGCTTGTGGCACAGAATAAAATCAAATTACAGGAGTAATAAGGAGAGACAGCCTCCATTTTGACTGTTTACGTTTGACCCTATCATATTGCAAGACTCTAAAGTCAATTTCACTCCGAGTTGGACTCCTTTGTGGGCTGTTTGTCCAGCATTAAAGTTTAAACACCACCTCTGCTCCATGCGATCTGGTTTGTCTTTTCTTGCGAAGAGTCAGAGGTCACGCTCTAAATGTGTCTTAAAAATCTGCATGGAATTTTATATTTTGCGTAATTGAACATAGATGGCTTCGCATAGGTGCGTTTCAGTCATCTTCTTAAAAACAACAACAACATTTGGGTGACTCCTAGTCCGGAGTCCAGTTAAATCCAACGCAAATTATAATTAGTAAATATTATGATGAGAGAAATTAAAACACTCGCGTTGATTTTCCATCCATAAAATTTTTTGGAGGTTATTAAAGAGAGGGTTTAGGTAGGAGACTTTGGAATAGAGCCGTGAAGCCTGGACCACTGGTCACAGACAACATTCCTGTGTGACTGATCCGAGTCAATGACGCAGAACAAGCAATTTATGGATTTCTGTTGCTACAGCTGCAAATAGCGACATAAATCAAACCAATATAGATAATCGCCCGGTTTCCATAAAAAAGGGGAAAAAAAAGAAAAGAAAAAGAAAGGAGATACAAAGTACACGGAGGGAGAAAAAAAATCAGCAGGTCAAATAAGACAGCTTTTAAAAATAAGAGAGTGATGCGACCTGGTTCAGATATGTCACTTTTTCAAAGTCATTTTATCCTGCTGGCCTGAAGCGAAGTAGGGAAAATAAAATAGGGGTTAAAAAAAATAAAATTTACAACAACATTTATTAATGGCAACAGAACAAAATGATAAATTAAGAAAAAAAAAAGCACCACCCTCAAAAAAACAAACAAACATAACATATCTCCGTCATTATTTGTGGTGTTTTTATTCGTTTTATGATGTGCTGAATTTAGTCAATAACGCGGCGCTTTGCTCGCATTTCCACTTGGTGCCGGTTCAGTATGAGGGAGTAAAGTGTCTATCCTTAGAAATGGAGGAAGGAGGGAGGGATCGAGGGAGGGAGAGAAGAGCGGCAGAACTGATAGCTCCACGCCATCTGTTTCAGCCAATGCTCAAAAATTACTCAACCGTACCGCCAGACACCGCTTTTTATCCACAGAAAGATCATTGTTAGCGGCTCAAAATAAACAACAGATTGCCCATTAACACTTTCCCCCAAATATCCCCAGATTATAAGCATATTGATGACACTTCTATTGGATCTCTCCTTATGAAAATCTCTCTGTCTGTCTGTGGGAGCTACAGGATATTATCGAGATTAATACAAGAAAATACTGTTTAATATTATTTTTTATTATTTATATAATGAAACGATTAATCTCACAATTGGATTTCGTCACAACTGATGCTGCGAAAAAATGTTATCTTGTTTTGTATAATACAATATACCTATTCATATTTTTGGCAATTGTTTTTTTTTAAAATGATAGTGTATTGTATTATTGTTTATATAATTTTACATCTTCCATAATTGTCCTGGTAATAATATTAATCTTGTATCTTACTTTGCTCTCATCCTAACATATAACATCATGTATATTCATGTCCTGATTTATTTTTCTTTAGTGCAAAAGCAGAACTTGTGTTAGTCCACGTATCTGCCATTCACTCAAATGGATATGTGTTTAAGAGATGACTGTGTTTCCATCTTTTTTTTTCAAAAGGCCATAATTTATGAAGGTCAAGACAAGAATCCGGAAATGTGCAGAGTTCTTCTCACTCATGAAATTATGTGCAGGTAAGCAATATTCATTTTAATCTTTCTTTTTCACTTCTTACTATTGTTTCTTACTTTTCTTTATGTCCATTTTGCAGACCAATGCAAAAAGTAACCCCCTCCCCTCTCCCGCAATAAGTTTTGACACTCATGACACTCAGCAGTCCAAACTGTCTTCTGGTCCTACAGCAGCCACACACACACTCACACTCACACACACACAAGCGCACACACAAAGCTGCTGTCATTTTCAACTTTGATATGATGTGATTCAACTTTGATATGAATGTGACAGTGAAAATGAACTGACTGTCTTTGTCACTGAAGGGAAATTGAATGTATAATAAACAGCCAGTGACAAAGCACATAAGTCAGTCTTTTTTTTTTGTGTGTTTATTTATTTTGTGTATAAAAGAGCTGGATGCCAGTATTTAAGCCTGCCAGAGACAATGTGTTTTCTGTTATGCACAAACGCTGCATGCTATGTATGATTTTATTTTATTTTTTCACAGAGTCATTTCTCGGTTGATCCCACCTGTCAACACTGATCAGCGAGCCTTTTAGTGTCATTTAACCACATAAATCTCAACTGCTCATATTGCACTGCTATTCATCGGTGTCATTGATACTAAAAGGAAAAACGCCTTTTGTTGTTATTGTTGAGCTCAGCATGAGCTTTGTGAACATTGAATTTGGATACTGTCGGTTAACCTCTGCTTTGTTGCACCGGTGCATTGTTCAAGTTACTGCTTGAGAGCAAGAGCAGCATGAGAGCTGAGAATGATTTGTCTTTTTTCATGCATAAACTCATCACTCACGCTCAATTTATACACGCATCCATCACTTATTTGCGACATCCTGAATATGGTCGTGCTTGAGAGGTAATTTTTTTTCCCTTTTCTTTGTCAAGAGGAAGTGCATTTTGCTGTTGAATAAAATAACTATAAGAACTGCAGCTTATTACCACATACAGTACATACACAAAAAGACAACTCTTTTGATATGCAGTCTAATTCTGTTTTTTTTTCCAGGCTTGGAATACACTACTTCTTAATTCCATATTTTCTTTGATACTCTTCTGTTATAAAGCACATCCTTATTATTGCCTCCTATAACAAGGGGTATTCAGATAGCATGTGGTTGACTGATAGTAGCTCTGCATAGAATCTTTGTTTTTCTCTCTGCACCATATGGCATAAATCAATCTTATTCACATATGTTTTTATGTTTTCATTTCAAATGGAAGCTGGGATGATGTATTTTTTTATTTTTGCAGTTTTGATTTAAGTCCCAATCAAAGAAGTGAGAGGCAGCTAGCTATAGGCTTAGGGTGGAGATGGTTGAAACATGTGCTGGAAGATAGATTAGTGCTTTTGAGGCCATAATTGATAAATGCCCCGCAGAAATATTGGTTGAGGGTGGCACCTTGCATCTCCCTCAGAAATAGCAGCTTGGCAATTAGAGGTAAACAAAAGCTGAAGCTGTGAAAAGTGACTCCCCTGCCTCCTGGCCCAATCCCCACACCCCTCCCCTCCAACACTAAGCCAAACAACACAACATGTTGTTTTCACCATTTTTATCAGCCATCAGCATCAATGGAATTAGATAGATTGAAGGAAGTCTCATGGCAATTTTTTTCTCCCCTTAAAAATCAAAACCACTCAGATGCACTTAGTAAATGTAATTTCACTTCTTTTTAGCATAGTATTTCTTGCTTTTAAAAATACTTTTTTTTCTTTTCTCTCCGCAGCCGATGCTGTGACAAGAAAAGCTGTGGAAACAGGAACGAGACTCCGTCAGACCCGGTGATCATTGACAGGTAGGCTGTGTGCCGCATACTCTGAGTGTGTGTGAACAGGTAATGAGTAAGTGAATGAGTGAGTATCACGCTGACTAAACGGATGAGTGACTGAGTGGATGAGCAGGCGCATGGATGAGATAGTGAACAAATTAGATCCCTCCCCGTGTACCAGACAGCCCACTTGGGCTGACTTGCATCTTACAGCCCACTGTGTGGGAACTGTGGGTGATTCTGTGTGAGCGGCTGAGGGGCGTCTTTCCCAGGTACCTATGCTCCGAGGGGCGGTCACCACCTGGATAGGGTTTGTTCAATCACAGGTGGTTCAATCACCAGAGGATCATGCTGGGAATACATCTAATTAGCTTAGGCAACTTTGCATTTATTTGGCTGGCTTCCTGTCTTTGTTTATGACAGTGATGGTCTCGCTGTCGATAGTTGTTTTTCACTGACTGCTTCCTTTTTTCGAGTAAGCTGTGAGCTTGATGCCATTAAAGTTTTGTCTTAGAAGGAATAAACATTTTATGTCTGCTGTTTTGTTCTTCAGTTTAAGGGAAGTTGCAGCTGCCACGTTTATGTTACCTGCACTACTTTCGAAAGAGGGACAATAAATAGCCTTCGTTCAGGCATTGACATTTTTTATTATTCACAGCAACCAGAACTATAGGTGCTGGTCAGTGTGAATATGTTTGGGCAGGAAGATGAGGATGCATGTGTGCATGTTTGTGTGTGAGCGTGGTGGATATAGAGGTGAGGTAGGGGGTGTAGTTTGAGCTTCGATCTCAATGTTACTCTCACCACGTAGTAGGAGAAGCAGCAATGCTAATGTTTGACTAGCCGGAATCACTGTTTGCTTAGCGGAGAATGCCTGGTATCTGACAGAGGGGACAACTCTCTTATTAGTAATCAAATAGGGCTGAGCAGTTGTTGCTGCCACTCCACTCCAGCGGCTTCTCATGCATCAGGAAGTAGGAGCTGGCTGCCCTGGGAGCCTGGATGGATTACCAGAGCTACTGCTGTCTGAACTCAAACTCACACAGACACACATGAAGATAAACGCAGATACACACTCAGATGAGGACACAAAGGCAGACAGACAGACAGACACCTCCACACAAATGCATGTATACCATATGTATGTTGTTTATGCTGTTTCCGTGGTTAAATGTCTCTGGTGGTCTCAGTGCAGTGTAAAGAGAGAAGGAACCACATTGATTTTCAAATTTATTAGTCAGGTATATTATTAATGACGGGACGATACTGCAGATATCAACATAGAACTTGAGATGTCTTCTCTGTCGGATTTCCGCTGCTTTCATGTTTGCTTTGTGTTGCTCTGCTGCCTTTTTACTCTTTAGAGTTTTGCACACCATTGTTCTTCAATCTGCTGAACAAAACATGTAACTTAAGTACAATAAGCAAAATGAATGCATGTAGAATTAAAGTCAAGAAGAAGGGGTGGGAAAAAAAAAGAACGGGGAAAAAAGAAGCGGATAGATATTGTAAGCTCAACTGGCTCAGGGAGGGCTCGGATTTTCATTGTGACGAGTTTGAATAGGAGTAGAGTATCCCTTTCCTTGCACAATGAGCAGCTCTGTTGAAACACAAAAGCATATGTTCCTCATTAGACCCTCCCATTGTCTCCATGTCGTAACTATGAGCCCGTCAGCTCACCCTAACAGACCCACACAGGTTCCCAGTGACTGAGGGAGGCTTGCAGAGAGGGGTGCTTGTGAAAGGTTGCAGGGTTTAGCAAGAGTTACGGTCATGGCCAGAGCACACTGTAGGCTTACTTACTTTAAGATTATTTAGTGCAATTACTTGACTCTTCCTGCAGTGCATATGGTTAAGCTTTCACTTCAAGCTTCCATGTTTTACAGCCATTTCTGTTACATCTGTCATTTTCTCATGCACATCATTAGAGACACCTGTGCCGTGGTCGCTGCTGGCAGAAACTGATTATTTCCAATTGAGTAGAACATAGTTGAGTGACATAAACTTAGAGGAGAGGTTTGATTGTTGAATCAGGCACGTTTCATCTGTCTACAATTATAGCATGAAAACCAGCTAGCACTGCCACATTTTTCTAGAGAAACAGTAGCATGAGCGAACCTTAAGAAACAGATTTGGAGTGAATCATTGATGGCCTTCGTTCTCTGTAACATTTTCCCAGATGGTAAGAGGGGAAAGCACACACAGCTAGCTGGCATCTAGCAAGACATTAACTGGCGTTCCCATGGATCTGGCATATCCAACGGAGTTTGGGAAACTTATCATTCCAAATGTGTCCTATTTTCCTGCGGTCAAGCCAGACATCTGTTTACCCTATTTTCTCTCTGAGTTTTGATACAGATTTTCACTGAGATTTTTGAAGAGGAAGGATTCTCTTAAAAAGAAGAAGAAGAAAAAAAAGTCGGTTACATATAGGCCCAACAGCTGTCACAAAGTTTCAGCTCTGCTTGGTCTTTAAATATTTCAGCACATTACATTTGATGCCCTTGCATTATTCATAGTCATTTTTGGATGAAGAAAGGCCCTAGTTTTGTTGCATTTCAGTGGCTTTATACGCGCTTTGATTCAAGTTTTTAATATTTTTGAAAAAGCAAGTACACACTTTACTCAAAGAAAAAATCTGTTGTCTGTCAATAATGATAGTGACATTCTTTCCGCCAATGTCAAATGTAAAAACAACAAAAAAAGAATAAAATCAGTGGTTTGCACATCAAATGAAAGAAAAAGGAAATTAATTGACGGACTAATTGTAGCATTGTTGCCATGACCGCATCACTTTGCAGTTTGAATAAATCTAAGAGTGCTACAGATGTCACTTTTATAAGTTAATGGTGCTTTAAAGTAAGTGGGTGTGTAGGTTTATTAAGTCAGTAATTTGACTCTTTAGAGTTACAGTGATGAGGCACCCAATATCTGATTAGATGGTTTTCCCATTTACAGAACACAGAGTGTATATCCAAACATAACTCAATTTACGATGACTATCCTGTTCTAGTATTCACTCTTCTGCATATTGACTTTGTCTTCTCTTGTGTGAAAGATTAGATACATTGCTCAGGCTTACACATGGATTTTGTAATAAGACAGCACATGTTGTTGAAAGACGAGAGAAAATGACTCATTCTGCCTGTTGGGGTTCAGAGGTCACATTTTACTGAGAAGATTGGGCAATTTGAACACGTAGAACTGAGAGGACAGACGTGATGTTTGTGCGTGTGAGAATTCGGATTTTAATACATGTTCATAGAGTTTAACATCCTGTTTCAATTTATGCCACCATTCACAAATAGTTTGTGAAGTAGACCTAAACATGTCAGCTCCATTTATTCTAGTGGCCACGGCACTCCCTTTCGCTTCCTGTCACAAAGGTCAAAGAGCACTGACCTTTGGAGTGCAGCCCAGCCACTGAATAATTCATGACATTGACTTGTTTTTCCCCGTATTTTTTTCCCCTTGTCTCCTTCTTTTGGTGAGCACACATGGTTGTGCTGTGGGTGGCTTTTATTCATTTAGCTCATTTATAAAGGCCTCGCCGCACCTGTTCGTGTGTTAATGCAATTAAAAATTGGCCTAATGTAAATTTTGCTTAGCTTTCTGTTATGTCCCTCATTAGTGTGCCTGTATTTTCCAAATGACTTTGCGTTATCGTTCATTTGTGGAACACCTACGAGGTCATTTCCCAGAGTGCACTTGACTTGTTGTCAAGTTGTTTACCAGAAACAAAAGACCAGAGCCTTAGAACGCCTCACATCCGGTTCCCTCGGCCTTCTAAGAAACAAATCGGAAAATTTGCGTGCGCCCATCTGGTTTTTGCAAAACCGTGATTACCTCCAAAAGCTGAACAAATGCCAGTATTTATAAGGTCAGCCCTTTATGTGGAAATGTGATGTAAATGAGAATCAGCGAAAGGGGACATTAAACAAAATTAAATTCATTGTCTCCTTTAATGTCATTTACATTTTTGGCTAAGCCCTGGACTGTCAAAGAGGATTTCTAAAACCATTTTAATTGCACATCAGCTTTGGAAAAGGGGGTGTGTTTTCACTGAGCGGCTGTCTTGATAACCTGCAAAGAGAAGTGTGTTTATGAAGTACCTAAATGACATGTTTTCACTGCATCTACAGAGGGGCAATTAAGATGGCACTCAGTAGGTAGTGTTAATCTAGCTTTACGCTCCCACTATCTTTAATGAAAACAGTAATGTAGATAGGGTCACTGTTGTGATTCAGTTGATTGCGGCAGGTGCTTCTTTTTTTTTTTTGCATTTTTGCATTGTTCCATTAAGTTGCGGGATTTAGTCTGCAGGGTTTAATACGCTTTACAGTGAATCATTTAAACCTGCTAACTTGTATAGGAAATTACTTCTTATTATATTTACACATGCATGCAAACACCTGCTAACACCTAATAACTTGTGGCTTCATAATACATCCATCTTGGTGTTGTATTTATGGAGGTGTTCGGGATAATTCATGAGACAGATGTGAGTTTGACACCCGTTGAGAAATGCGAAAATAAACTGGCCACCCCTGCCTAAGTCGACGTGATGTTTGAGTGAAGCCTGTCTCCTCCCGAGCCAAAGTAGGAAGAGCAGGAAGTGTTGAGAGCGAAAGCTGTACTTGGCAGCTCTCCTTTGGCTTGCACTTGCCGAAAAATGAAACCCAGACCCTCTCTGCAGCCCCAGAGCCAGAACCTCCTTCCCAGTGCTCCAACATCCAGGATTGGGTAATACTGTTCACTAAGCAAAACATTACCTCAAATTATTCTCGCCCTGTTTTCTATTCCCTCCTCCCTAATGTCGGTTTTATCGCAGTTTGTAAATGTCAAGACACGTACAAAGACGCACAGTATAAATGATATTTTCCAAATTATGCTCACATGTTTGGGTTCACATGAGTGGCGGCTGAATGTAACGTGGTGCCTGATGTTCCCGAGGGACACCCACCTCACTAGGGTAGGATTCCCCAGTGGCATCAGCTAATGGCAAGACTTGACAACAGCAGAGAAGCCGGGGGTGTTGTGTTTTACTAGCGCTGAGCAGGGGTGATGACTTTAACATGTGTGCAGAGAGAAAGACGGAGATGTTTGTGAGCTCTGTGTGTGTGTTTCTGTGTGTGTGCTGCGCTAAAGAGAGAGGTGTGCAGTACGAAAGAGTGGCGCGGGCCAACAGAGCGACGGATTCGGCTCCAGCTTGACGGCAGTGAAAGACGAAACATGGTTCCACATGTGTTGAGAAAGAGCAGTCCATCTGTCCATGGAGACAACCCCTCCCCCCTTCACCACCCCCTTCTCTTTCCCTCTTTCCTTCTCTTCCTCTCCTTCTCCTGCTCCCCCCTCCTACTCTTTACTCCCCTGGTTCACTGCTGACAGAAACAAGGCCAGAGCTGGGGTGATGGGATGAATGCTGGGCCAAGAGTAACACTGGACCTTGTGTACACACAGTCCCACACATATACACAAGCTGAGGATAAGGAAGAAAAGGTTATCAGAGATGTATTTTTTGTGTATGTTTTATAAGTTGTTAAAGTTTAATATCTTTAGTTGCATTCGCTGACTTGGTTTACTGCTGTATTCATGTGTCTTAAATCCAGCTGTGGAGCAATGTAAGTAATCTATTTTGATATTATGAAAGAAAACATCTATTAAAATACATTCCGACACAGCGTTGCAGTAAGCCACCGTAGTGAAAATCTTACATTATTGAAATTAAATCTGAAGTAAATTAAACATGCCACACCTTTTCAAATATTTAGCAGCACTCTTTTATAATTAAACTTTGTAGCTGTTTTAAAGATGTTTGGTTTCTTATAGCGATAATGAAATGATGCAAGAGCTTTGTCAAACAACTCGTGATTCTGTAAATCACATTTATGTCACTCAAACCTATGTTTCTTTCCCCCATTTTTCTCTTTAAAAAAATGTCCCTTTTCTTTCTCTTGGCATGTTCTCACTCCCATTCAATCCTTATTAGGTTTCCCCTAATTGTCAAACAAACTGTTGGGTCAACCTCTGTCGTATCTGGCCGTAAAACAGCACATTAGGCCCTGGTGAGGGATATATGTGGTATTTCATCGGAGACGGAGTAATGCTGGGGTTTTATGGTTAAGTACCAGTTCACGCCCACGCCATTTGTTTCGCATTAGAGTGGAGGTTTTGTAAATCAGATCAATATGTTCGCTGAGATGTGATTCCATGTTGGGATCTCCTGAGTCGTTCTTTCCTCAAGTATTTTTCTTAGGGGACTGGTTGTCGATGCATACTCCTCCGTTACCCCTCCCTGCCCTTCCTTCCCTTTTCCCCCTACCTCTGTCAGTCCCTCCCTCCACCTCTACCTCAATCTATTTCCATTTTCTGAATGTAGCAATTTGTAGTGTGACACGGGCAAGATTAGGATGGGAAGCAGTCTGAAGATTTCATCGGACATGGTCCTGCTCCCGCTGGTGTGAGGTCACAGGACAAAGATGAGGGAATTCAGGGATAGGGTCATCAGTTACCTCGGGGAAACGAGATGGTCTGCTGGCTGCTCTGTGGCCCCAGGGGTGCCTGGGATGTATCGGAGGAGAAGCCCCAGAGAAAGAGCCCTGAACCAGTGTCATTTATTAAAAGTGACAAGTTATTTCTAACTATAGCTCTGTTTTTATTGTTTTACAATGCTGTCGTTTGGAACAGTGCCCCTCTGTTCAAGCATCACAAACAAGTGATGAATGAACCAGGTGACCAGCTTTTTTAACATACACATGCTCGATGCACTTTAGCAACACATGTGCGTTAAATCATATAATGTATCTTGTTGCTGTGTTAAATTAAACAAATGTGCAACTTTAATAAAGATCGGCCATATGATAAGTGTAGCAAAAATATTTCACCATTCACCAGTTTTTTCCCGGACATTTGTTCAGTAAATTAATAACAGCTTACAGTATGAATCTCGGGCTGACCTCGGCATAATCAGTACCAGAAGTTCCACAGAACATGACCACATTGTGTTGTGTGTGTGTGCACAGGGAGTTGAGATTGAGCTTGTACTATTTGACGTGGTTTCTTTTTTATTCTATGTAAAAAAAATCACGACATTCGCGTTAATAATGGAGGGTTTATTCAATGTTTGACCAAAGCTCTTCATTTAGGGTCACTGAGGTACTCTGCTCCCCCTCTTTTTTTTTACTGCTTGCCCCAACTGCGTTAATGATATATGACAGAAATTTCCTTGTGCTGGTTCAGTGGCAAGAAAGGTCCTGGCTAGTCTATATCAATCCATCTGACTTATGTTCCCATGTCTTGAATTACCGCTTGATGGAAACCTGCTGCGGGCTTCTCTTGCCAATTGAAATCAGATCTCCTCCACAGCCTGGTGTGATATTGATCCATATTCAACACCCAGGCTGCAGATCGATCAGTATTGATTTACAATAAAAAACACTCCTCTGCTTGTTCAGCACTGCAATCAATACTTTAAAGCAAAGGGGAAAAAAAAAAAAATTCAAAAAGAAGAAAAACAGGACTGTGCTTTTTTACCATGCAGGGTCCAGCTGGAATACATAAAAATGTGAGGAGATATTTCATTTCATTTCATTTGAGGAGCAAGAATTTAAGTGACCAAAGCTTGACCACACCAGTAACCGGCAACCATGAACAATGGTCCTCTCTTGCCATGTGAGACAAACCAATAAAAATGGTTTAACAGGATGACACTTCTGTAAGGACTCATTTATTGAAAAGGTGTGTCTGTTTCTGAATTAGTGGCACATCTACATTCCAATCGGGAGTGCTAAAGCCGTCATATCAAATCTAGCAGAGAATGGAAATGGAGTGTTAAAAGTGGTGGATCACTTTAGCTTGATTTTAGCGTGTTAACACAATGACATGATTTCCTGTGGTTTTGGTATTAATTCATTTCTCATTTTTTTACTCCACCCACACACACACACACACAAACGCTCGGGCCCTGCCTCCCACACAGTCATCATTAGGACTCGGTACAATACCGAACATGCTGAGCAAGACCAAGACGACCCATTGAGCTTCAGCCAGATCCACTTTCCTCCCTGTCACATCTTAGTCCTAATCTTTCGGACTTCCTCTCCTCTGCCAAATAACTGTTCCCATCCAGCAGGTCCTAGCATTGGCCCGGGCTGCCAACATCTGAAAGTTATTATCCCCAATCTCTGACATCCAGGAGTTTACAGTTATATAATGATGGGGGAAACCACATGTCCCCAGAGGCAGAGAACATTTTTGAGATGCCTCCCCATCTGTTTTGGGGGAGCTGCCCATTTTGGGCCAAACTCAGAATGGCAGGCAAGCAGATAGTTTTTGTAATCTTTATTTTCGACCACTGGAACAGGCCAGTCTGGGAGTCATTATATGGGGTGATAAAGCAAATCCAATTGGGTCAAGTTCCCCTCTGCACAGTGCTGGTGGCACCAGCTCTCCCTGCCTCACTGCTCGTCCCTGACTGTGTAAGTGGCGGTTGTTTGTTTGTCCTAGAGAGGCAGGGATGGGGGACTAATGCAAGCCCGGGGGCCAGCCAGGTCGGAGGCGACGCTAAACCTGAGCTGCCTGGTGTAGTTGCTCTCCCTTGCTGCTGGCTCGTCCTTGTTTGGACTGCAGCTCTGGTTTGCTTTCTTAGAGGGAAGTTGAGCCTCCGTAATCATTGAGCCTTTCGCTCGGGTGGGGAGTACAGCCAAGACCAGAGGGAGTGATGACATAGGTCCGTAGAGGCCTGGCCTGGTCCACCCCTGCTGCTCTTAGCATATTTATTTTCTCTTCTCATTGTATAGTTTAAGTCACACCATATTATGTTCGGACCTTATGCACGTGCATAGGCACTCAGATGTGATGAAGTGCATGGCTTAAGCTGTAGGCTTTGTTTTTACTAATAATGCTAGGGATTAGTGACTTGCTGACCTCAGTGTAATCTTTATTAGTCTGTTAACCACATAGTCTAGTTATGAAGGTCTTACTTGAGGTGGAAGCACTTATACAAACAGACTTCAGGTTAGTGGGAAACTAACAAAACCACACACCAAATTGACTCACTAAGTATGGAACTATTTTATGTGATGTCTTGAAAAATGAATGTTTAAACTGAAATGAGCTAAAAATCTAACTACTTTAGATCATTTATAATCCCATCTTGCCCCCCAAGGCACTCTTCAAAAATGTTTTATTCAGTATTACCACTCTGTTCTGTTTTGTTATGTTATTGAAATGGGTTGTCGATTCGAATAGAGTCAACCTGGTGGGCCAATCTCATTGTAGCCAGTGGAGAGTGAAAGCCATCTCGGCAGCATTGGCTCACCAGAACACACACTGAGATTGGACAAGGGGGGCAGTGAGAGCGAGGGTGCGCTCTCCAGATGGAGATCCCAGATATGGGGGAAAATGTCCGGGCCATTTTCCAGGGTTTCCATAATGGGAATCTACCCCTTGCTTGCTTATTAAGTTGTGCACACAAAGCGGAGGGACAAGAGAGATGGAGAGGAGAGGAGATAAGGGCAGGCGAGGCGAGAGATGGACAACCTGCGTGCCGTCACCTCTCTGTTCCGAGTGTCAAGCAGACCCTGTCGGAGAAATCACAGGTCATGTGGATAGATGATTGTCAAAGCTCTTTCTTTTTTTTTTTCTCTTGGAGCTGGCGGAGGCGATTGATAAGATTTGTTTTTGTTTTCCGTTGGAGAGGGAGAAAGTATGACGTTCCGGTCAGGAAGGTCACCTCAGGGGGTCAAGGGGTCACAGCCTTTTTGGTACCTGAGTAACCTCACATAGCTAAGCCATTTCTCAGCCTCCCTGAAATGATGGTGGGGTGCAAAGGGGAGGGGGTAGGTTGAAGGGGTGGGCAGGAGAGTGATCTATCAGCGGCAGCAGCCGACATGCAGACAGCATGGCAGCTACTGCAGCTAAACAGAGTGAGACAGATAGGCAGAAGTCTCTCATACGTAACACCAGCAGCTTTAAGAAGACAGCGTTGAGTGTTATGGATGCTTGACATTGACCTCTGATGCACAGATGGTGTATTTATCAAGGCTGTGGGACAATAGTGTATTTGTTTGTAAATTATTTAGTTCACTGGGTGAAATGTTACTTTCCTGACATAAAACTTGCCACTTCTGTAAGATGAGAACAATCTGTTTCTGTTCCCTCTTTTGTGCCTCTTGTCAGCTGTTTTCTGCAAGGCTTAGAATTTAGGTGATCATATTTCCAACACTGTCAGTCCTATCAAGTCAAATCAACTTTTAAAAGAAGAGGAAAAAGAGCTCTGAAGCTTACATTTTTCTCAAAGTGAAATATTTGTGTACAGATAGACCTGTCATTCTGGGAAACAACATTCATGATTCTTTTATTGGTGCTATGCCATCACCCCCTCTCTTCCTCTGTGGAAAAAAGGGCTAGTCTACAAAGTGGCTTTTTGTCGTTTGAGAGAAGTAAACTTCATCAGGTCGACGGCGAGGTGTGCTTCACATGTCACTCAGTCGAGCTCTCTCCTAATGAAATGCTGCATACAGATTTCTGCCTGCGGGCTCGGGGGGATAAGACTGTGGTAACAGAATGAAACAAACCTCTTCCCATTGCCTTCACTCTCACACAAGCAAAAACATACACACACACACACACACACAAATACACGCACGCACTCTTGCTGGAGAGCATCCATGTGAGGAGATCCAAATCTGCAATTTATTCAAATATTGATATTTCTACTTGTCAGGAGAAAGGTGCCTTGAAATTTCCTCTGAGTACTCCTGTCAAAAAAATAGCAGGAAATATGTCAGATAATTCATAAATGGAGTTCAGCGCTGCAAAGTCAGTTGGGAACAGCAAAAAATATATATGCTTGTCAATGAAGAATAGGAGCAATATTACAGAGCCTGCTGCTCATTCTTCCATCATGTCAAGCAAACAGCTCTTGCAGACCCATAAGTGTATGTTTCACAGTTGGTGTGTATATTTGTGTATCTGCATGTATATTTGTACATGTCCCCGTGTATGTACATGTGTATGTATATTTATGCATGTGAATGTGTGTGCGCTTTGGCTATGTTTTGACTCTTACTTAGATGTGTTTGTTATCTTTCTCCATCAAGACATCCCATTTCCTGTCCCAAAGCAGCCAATGGGAATGTGTCCTTTTTTTAAAGTTTTTTTTTCTTCTGTAGAGGTCCGTAACCGGACGCTGGCCTCCATGTGGTTTGAATTAGGGCCCCCGAAACTGTGAAGGACGCCTCGAATGACGTGAGGCACTTGCAGACCAAATTCCATTCTGTTGAATGGTGGAGAAAAGAACACTCCGGAATCCTCTGAGATTTTTTAGCTCAGGCTCGCCAGCGATTAAAACAGGGCGGAAACCAATAACTCAATGAATCATGTGGCAACGTCCCATGAAATCTTTCACTGCTCTGTCACACCCTCATGCAAACCCAGATCAACTGGAGCTCCGCTGATTAGTCTTTTTTCCAAAGTGAAAAAAAGAAAAATGGACAAAAAGCTTGTTCTTTTCTCCTGTTTATTGAATAAAACTTTCAACACTTCGAGCAGAAAAAGGTGCAGTTTCCTTTGCTTCTTCTACTTACCTCCATTTTGACAAAGTGGTGGCTTCCTGGTGATGTATCACTTGACTGTATTTTGCCAAGGCAAGACAGAATAGGACCCCACATATCTCCTTCGGTCATGTGATGCCATAGTTCATAGCAGTTGATGAGATGCAGTTTGGCACAGCTTGCGACCCATCTGGGAGATGCAGATACGCAGACATGAGAAGTATTTTACAGCAATGCATCTGCGCGCTTGAAAAGCTATTTAGCATATGCTGCTATACAAGAGACTTTGCTTTGCTTTTGCCAGCTGCAGATTAGTCTCCATTTCACGAAAATCAGACAGAGCAGCTCATACATAGTGAAAGACAAGTTAACGTATAATGTTATTCGATATTGTAGATAAATGCATCTGCATTACTTAGAATAATCTTTTTTCTTCCTTTCAGTTTTTCTTCTATCAACAACAACAATATAAAGCAGTGCAGCTGCCAGCATTGGTCATTTTGTTTCTGTTCGCTCTTGCAGAAGTCAAAACCCGTGCTGCTGTTCTACCTCAAGTGGCTGATATGTTAGGCCATCTAGGGCATGGCAGGCGGTTGACAGTCCATGCAGCCTGTCTACCCACAGGACATCTCCACATAGTGTGTCCACAGTGGGGCCAGTGCTGTCATCTGGGCCCACTATGGACCACTGCTCTGCTGACAGTGAGAGGGTAAACGTTTACCACCTCAATCCCCCATTAACTCGGTGAAGGCACTTCGATCCACTGTGAAAATAATGATATTGATTGGAGCTTGGCTCTACAAACGAAACGGTTGCAACTAAAAGAGGGATGGGCCCTTGCATTAGAATATGGGATTTTCAAGGATAAAAGAGTGTTTGGATCTTGTTATATTTTTGCTCTCCTCCATCTCCCTCCAGCTTTCCCCCACCTCCTTGTCTCCTCTCTTTCTGCATTTTTATGTGTGTGCATGTAGTGTGAGAGCCGGCACATCTCCTAAGATTACCCTCCGCTATCCCTGCAATCAAACAACAAATGACAACATCATTGCTCAGGCCTTTCGAAATACGACACAAAAAGTGTGTTGTAGCTACATTAACTTGCAACAACCCCCTAATAGACCCTTGTGGGTTTTGTGTCGCTCTCCTTTCTCTCTCCTCTCTTCTCTCTGCTAGGCTGTCACATATCCACCCCCCTGACAGTGCGAGCCTCCGAGCCTCGGTGGAGATCAGGAGCTCCCTGTCGGAGGTGCTTTGTCACGTAGCCCAGGGAGCGTGGAACTCACCCAGAGCTGTTGAACAAACACAAGCACAGGGGCTGTCAATAGCAGCTCCGCAAACTAATTGCCTGTCAAATGAACCACCCTCGTTAAGCTGCCCTCACACACACACACAAACATGCACGCACTGTGACATTCATACGCTGACACACACATGTGCACAGAAAGCCGATTTGATTCAAAGAGTAGTGATACCTTGTTAGAAGAGAAGACACACGAGTGGCACTTCTCTGTTTGCCGTCTTGTTTCTGCAGTCGTTACAAGCGTGTGTAGAGCAGTCACCGTGAGATTGCCTTTTTGTTATTATTAAGGGGAACATAGCATTGTATAGCATTACTGATGTAATCCAACCTCATCCAACACACCCTGTAATGTATCAGCTGGTGTAAAATTTCAGTTTTTAAAACCACTCATTAGATGGTAGCAGAGCTCCATATGCCAAATGTTATTGTTTTATGTTTTTGTTTTGCTTTTTTTTTCTTTTTTTTTCTTCTCTGTAGTCATTAGGCGGTAGCAGTGAAGTGCCCAGCGCCTTGTCTGGGTGCCTGTAACAGTGCTGTCGGATTGACACAGCTGGGGAGAGCAGCTTGAGGCTGCACGCTCAGGAATACACAGGGGTGTTCAAAGCCCCTCTCTGAATCCTGATCAGAGCGCTGCCCCGGCCAACTGATGGCCTATTAAATATACATGCGCAGAGGTCAGAGCTGGAGGTCCCGGCTTCCTCCCAGCCATGTGCACTTAAGCGGAAGGGCTGGGCAACAATAAAACCTCCTCTCTCTCTGGCGAGCTCTCCCTTGACACCCTCACCTCCAGTGTGTACGTCAAGTACAGTGCTCACCTAGCGCTATATTACAACTGCCTTTGTGAAAAGGCCAAATGATGCATTTTTTACACAGTTATTATATATTTATATTCAATAACACCAGGCGCACTCTTGAGTCTGTCTGTCTCCCATTATTATTTTTTTATTGTCACCAATAAATAGCCTTGCTGGACACAAGCACATACAGAATTTGAAGTGAGTGTGTAGTCTTTGTAGTTTACCAGAGACTGAGGCAAGGAGGTAAAGGGGAGAGCCCTGTAATGGCTAGTCATGATTAACATATTCAGAGTGACACTCTCTCTGTGTTCGTTCGTTAAGCCCGGTCTGTCTGACTAATGAAGTGAAGCGGCAGTTTATCAATTAATCCAGCTCTGAGCCATTTGTGCTGGGGATAACACTTGTGCTGGGTGTCACAGTGATCCAGTTTGGTGCCCTTTAACCTCCTCGACTGTCCAGTAGGCGAGGAGTCTATGACAATGACAACAAGACACACAAGTCTACAACCGGAGATCCACTAAACAGGATTTCTGCCTGCTGTTAGGGTGCAGATTGATTGGTTAATAGGATCATGAGAAAAGATCACAACAAACTAACATTGGGGGTTTCAGCATTCTCAGACTTTGCATAGATCATAGCAAACAACTTAGTGCTGTCTCTATTAAAGCAAGCCCTCCCCTGCCATTATCTTTCCCCCCACTGCTTCCTCCTCCATTTCACATTGTTTGTGTTCATTAAGACATGGGCGACCTGCCTGATCCACACATCAGACCAAGCTCTCAAGAGTAATTGCGATGGTCTCGCAGAGGATAATGTGGTTTAAACTCAGTATAGCCTGTCTATTAGGAGAGACATGATGGCAACCACAAATAATAAAGAACTATTTATTCCTCTCTTTGTGACGCTAACTAGGTAACATATCAAGGCAGCAACGCTAAGGGTCTCTCTTACTGTCAGAAGTGGCACCCTTCATCCATTCCCAATGGCCCTTGCCTCGACATCTCTGCTCTTCATTTTCTACATGAGCTTGGTCATAAATGCACACACACCTCATATATATTTGATGGTTAATATTTATCCTCGCTGGGGAAGTGCACTTTACATGTGGTAACATACGATTACCTGCAATTCTTATGGCAAAGAAACAAAATCGATATAGATATATAATTCATGACAGAGGGGCTATCAGTTTTTATGGCTCTCTATCCAGACTCATTAAAGTTTTATCATAATTGACTGCAAGCAAGAGTTTTTAAGGCATGTTTCTCTCTCACTTTTTACCTTTAATAATTAAGTAAAGTTTAATTGGTTGTATTTTGAAGCACCTAGTGAATGATAGAAGTCTCCCAAATTCAGAATCATGAATTATAGACCGATATGTTATGCACAAACCTGCCAGTTTGTTCATTTGTTAAGGTAGAACACTGAGACCCCAACCTTCCAAATCACATCTAGAAATGGAATAAATGGCTTGGCATTTCAAAAAATTCCTTTTTTATGTCTTTCATTGCTGTGTTAATGTAGTGACATGATGCTGTCACTCAGAGCGCTCCCATCAACCGCCAGCTCCGAATCGACTCCCCTGATTGGTGGTCAACTTGTTCTCTTGAAGGGAGATTGACAGACGGAAAATTGCACTCTCAGATTTCACCCTTCATTCGTTGCAGTTGTTCTTCCACTCGTCAACTCTCCACCATGCCTGAGACAGACAGAGGCTTTATCCATTAGCTGTTGGCGTGGTGGGTGGGTGGGCAGATTGAGGCGGGATGGAGGAGGAGATGGGGGTAGGAAGACAATCCTACATTTGAGCACTCTGAGGGAAAATCAATCATGTCATCATAAGTGAGAAGTATGGATGAATTTCATCAGCTGGTTCCTGTCCTGTTCACGCTGCTGGCTTTCTGACTGGCCTGTCCCTCTGATTGGCTTTCTCAATGACCCTTAAATCTAAGAAGGGAGAAGATTTTGAAAACACTTTAACAAGAGAATTCGGACAGCCCTTTCAGGGTTACAATTTCCCACTTTCACTGCTGCTACACTGTGGGAAACCTCAAGTGGTTTTGCTTGACAAAGTGGTAATAGATTTACCATATGATTTTGTGCCAAACCAGCATTAGGCCGTTTTGTAAGAAAATGTTTCGCAACTATTTTCCGTCTGCAGCAGATATGATGAAGTGTTATAAAGGGCAGCCTCAGTCTGCCACTGAAAATTTATTTTATAATTTTCTCCATCATCTCACAAGGTCACAGACGAGCACTAAAAGCATCATAGATATAGGGTGTGAAGCAATCAAAAATGGATGAAAATGAAGACATGGGAATCACAGATGAGAAAATGACAGCCGTTTACAGCCTTGTTGTCGATGTGAGTGACAAAGTGAGGGGGAAAGTGAGAGGGAAGGAGTGAGAAGGAGAAGGGGAAAAGTGGTGATAAATTTAATGGAAAAATCAAATACAAAACAAATTCATTCCTCTAAACTTGATGCTTCAGTCATTCTTTTCTTGGCCTGTGCTAAGCCTTAGAATAAACTGTCACTCCTTATCGATCGCATCTGAATTGTTACCGAGATTTCTGAAAAGTAGTCTTGACACCCCCCCCCCCCCCTCGAATAGTAATCTTGGGAGATGAGAACATCCAGACTGAACAGCTAACACCCCTGACTTAAAATAAAAGAGGATTTTCTTCTCTCCACTTTTCAAATCCAAGCTAATACACTTTGGCGAATTACAAATTCAGTGATAAATATGTTCTAGTGAAAGATGTGCCCTGGTTGGATTTTACTGTCTTTGCTGATAACTGTGAATGCGAGGGGGGCTTAATATTTTGTCATGGGGAATGTTTATAAACAGCAACTGAGCATGAAATGTTTACACACCATTTGTTGGCCATTTGTGATGGCGATGACGTGATCAAAAAATCAATTCACTTCACATTTGATTTCCAACAAGTGGTTAAATGACTGCTGTCAACAGCACCCACTAAAATTCATGTATCATGGTATGGTTCATTATATTCCGATGGCGTATTAATTATGGCTATAGATAGAGAGCTGTGCTGTGAGTGGTAACATAGCTGCTGTGTGCCAGGGGGAGCTTGCCTGAGGAGGAAAGCTCTGCTTGTATCCACTCATCCCTCAGCTGACAGGCCTGCTCCAGGAGAAAAGGATTTCTCCGGATTGAGTGCCATTTTCTCTTCTTTAACAAGGAAATTAGTGTGTAAAGGAGATCTGTCAGGATAAAGTGCAGCTTCACTGCCGCCACCCTCCCCTCCTCTCTGTCTTTCTTTCCCGCCCTTCTCCCTCTTCCTCGTCCAGCAACCTGCTCCTCCGCTTCTCTCTTGCTTTTTCTCCCTCTATCCGTTTCTCTCCTTTCCTTCTCTTTCTTTTCCTTTTCCTCCACTCAATGACTCCCTCAGGGGATCTTCCTTGAGCATTAGCAGAACACATCCAATGTCCCAGCTACATGATTTCATGATATGATTTGTACCGGGGATTTGCAATAATCCGCAAATAAAGTTGAAAGTGAATGACTCTCAACACGAGACGCAGACAAGCAAAACCAAACCTTTTAAGATTTTCTTTATCTCTAATGGCATGAAAAATGAATTTGTTTTGCATTGGATCACAACAATTTAGGAATGGCTTGAGTATGTTGTTTTGTCTCTGGCTTTTATGATCATGATTAATTCCTGCACAGGAACCTCGGTGATATACATAATGCATAATTCGCTCATTTAAATGTTCAGTTCCTCTGCAGTTGCAGAGAGCTTGGTAGCTCATTACACATTACCCATGTATGGCTGCATATTGGACTATGCCAGCTTCTCACTTGGAGTCAAAGATTTGGCATCTGCAGCTTTAGCTGGATGTCATGAACTGGCAATGCAATCTCCACCTCACCAGCCTCATTCACCTCATGTTAGTCGTTTATTTTGTCTAGATTTTTACCTCCACTAGATGGACAGGGATGAGCCCCACTGGCACATTTTAATAAGTCTGCTTCAAAGGTGTTGGGTGAGAAAAAAAAAAAAAAAAAAAAATCAAAACATCCTGGGTTAATTTGAAATGTACTCTGCATCTGTGATGGGAAACGGCCTCACAGGTAAGTAAGGGAGACAATTAGGGAATATCTGTAAGTGCAAGAGCTGCATACTAAAAAACGCAAATCACTATTTCCCCATCTGGCCCCTACTGTGCCGAGAACTGCAGCTGAGGTCCGATTTCACCCGTCAATCACGGCCGCCTCGCTGTGGGGTGTGTGTCCTGGTGAGAGAGCCTACCCCCAAGTCATTAGCACACACAGTCAAACTGTACTGAGAACTGCCCTGCATCGCTCTGCTCAGCACCACGGTTTAAATATCCCCAGCCTGTGACAGGATCAGTTTAGCGATCTGTAGGATTGATCTCCTCTTTAAAGTTTTGCCTGAGGCGACTCTAATTGGGAACGAGGCTGCCTCCCACTCCTCTCACTCCCTTAACTGTCAGTCTTGGCTTTGTTTACTGAGGACATGCCCAAACCTATTTACTCAATAATGAGGAGACGTAGTGGGGATGCTGCTGATCACATTGAGGCCCCCAGCGGGACTTCTGCATGCTGAGAAGGGCGGGAACATCAGTTTGGACTTTTTTTTATCTAGTAAAAGTTAGCCTATATACAGTCGCTATAATGTAATGTTGGGGATATTTTTCCACGTTGTTTTTTTTATCTAGCTCTCATGACTTGATTTGCAGAGCACTTTCTCCCTCTGAGAATTGATGTTTCTGTCATACCATGCATTTACCTGCATGTATCTAAAATAGAATTGTATTAAAAGACAGGGCACATAAGTAGCATCATTTTACACTTCTGTAATACCCTCCACATGTTTCCTGTCTTCCAGGATGGATAATAGCCCACTCCAAGCATGTGAGATGCCACCAGTGCCTTGCTCTGGAGTGGGTCTATTCATGCCTGAAGTGTTTTTGGCCTATTGGCTTATTTCCTTGTCTCTTTTAGCAGATTCCTTCGATTCTCACTCTCATTTTGGTTGTTTTCATTTGCACTGAATGACAAAGCCTTTGGTGTAGCGATACTATGGAGTCCATTGATGCCCATTGGGATTATGAATGATGAAGTGGAGAAGCTGCAGCTATCAGAGGGACACAACGCTGCTCTTAATAGAAAAGCATTTAGAAAGGCAGCGGGGAGGAGGTGGTGGTGCTGGGGGCTTTCTGACACTCCACTGATAAGAGGCAGCTCTTCAGAGGTGGTAGTGTGTACAATGAAACACGTTGATGGGGATACAATGACACACATGTTGTGCCTGACAGCCGCGTGATTTAGACGTAGGGTTTAAATGAAAAAAAGTTTAAAAAAAACTGGACCACTCAACTGCATGAGACTTGCATAATGTAATGCCCTTAATGCAGAATCTTGTTGAGTTTGCCTGCGCATGTTGCTACTTATTGGTTTGATTTGAGAGAAAATGCATTGTCATTACTCATATCCAGCCTTCACAAATTGAAGGGGTAGAGGGGAAGGGAGAGACAGGAGTTAGGAGCGTAGTGGCAGAGGAGTGAAAGAGAGATATGTAGAAAGGAAGAGCTGTCAGTTTGAGGAATGAGCCTGATAAGAGGAAGGGACTCGGCAGATGGGCAGAAGAAACCGGCAGCACACTTCTCAATTAAACATGTAAATACCAAAAGCAGGCAGCAATCGAGAAGAGAAAGTTAAGTAAACACAGTACCGTGCTGTGATTACAGGCTCAGAACACTGCCACCTTTGCCACTTATTTTAGTTCCTGTTATTCCAAGGAACACTTTTAATTCAGCTAAACTGCTGTTTTAGCATGTTATATATATATATATATATATATATATATATATATTCATTTTCTTGTTGTTTTATTATCGCCTTCTGATCGCTAAATTGACTTACAGAGAGTCATATTCTTTGGGAAGTTGCACGCCCACCAGGAAATCTTGATAAAGATCTAATTACGCCATTCATCTATTCTCTGTGCCCTTTGTTGTAATTGATCTATTTTAAGATTTTTCTAATAATCTTTGTCCATCATTTCTATATACATGCCCCCACCTCCTGTCCCCCCCTCACACACCCTGCTGTGAACTACAGGGAGTATCTTAAATACTTCTGTAGGCAGTGTCCCTGACATTAATAACAATGAGTTTGGCATAACCACAGTGCGTTCTCAGGGTAGATTCACAGTTTGACATTCAGCCCAGATGCTATCGCAGAGCCTCAGTGTTTAAGACCACAGAGAAGACAGACATCTGTCACTTGTTACCTTTGAAGTGAATAAGAGAGGGATGCAGAAAAACACAGTGGACAAAAGGCCATTCTGACCACAGACCCTCAGTGTTTACAAACGGAAAGAGAGAGTGACAGGAGAAACTCGAGATGAATGGATCACTGCTGTTGATCTCGCCTCCTCATTCCATGTGCTAAGTTATTCCGTGGCTGCTAACCCAGTGGGGGGTGTAGGGAAACAGGAAGTTGAGAGAAGCAGGCAGAGGCAGACAGAATGCCTCAAGGACTCTGGAGGAGCAGAGCACTGCAGCCTGCATGGGAAAAAAACTCCCTGACAACTCACAGTACACTTCTCTAACCTGAGGTATCAAACATTACAAATGTGATCATAATCCACATTCTAATGAGTGGATGATGCTATATTAAGGCAATATTTGCAATAGTGTTGATTTGTCTTGTTGAAATAACTGCATTTATTGCATTAGCTGTAGAATTAGCTAAGATGAAGAATTGCAGCGTAAAGAAATGCATTTTTATACAATTATTAGAACAATGACCGTATTCATTTATCTTCTGTCATGTCTCCTTAGACCTGTTTCTATTTCAGGTTGCACGTCAAGTGAGAGCAGCTATATCTGGCTGGCAATTAAGCTGGTCCTGCCTCCCCTTGATGCTTGATTAGTCCGATTGATGGAGGAGGCCATATGTGGCGGTGTCAAAACTTGGCAGCCAGTCTCCATCCTCTCAAATGAGAGGCAGGCAATAAAGAGGCAGGCTGCCCAGAGTGGGTGCATGTATGCAAGGCCTGCAGCTCCATGATTTGGGCCCCCAGATATGTAGTATTTTCTCGGGGGTCTCCGGGGCGCTGACCGCTCCAGCCAAGTTCTTGTCGGGGCAGAGGTGGCCACCGTCTAGGCGTGTCACTGTACTAAGCCCTCTGGGGCACAAGCTCCAGGCTAGACGTAGGGGGGGTGTATGTGTTGGGGGGGCTGGAGGGGTACCATGGGGAGGGGTTGGGAGGTTTAGAAAGCTGAAAGATATGGCCCCCTTCCCAATCTCACTCGGAGACAACAAAAAGGGAATGCTTGAGAAGGGGAAGCAGCGGGAGGAGAGCACAAAGACAAAGGCGCGGGCAAGGTCAGTCTAGCTAATGGGCCTGAGCTGTGGGCTGCCTGGGGCTAGGCACACTTCTGTTCTCTCTCACACACTGGGCCTTCAAAGACCCTTCAGTCCACCCCTCTCCTTCTCTCCTCTCTTCCTCCATCTCTTCCACTCCTCTTTTACTGGTTTCCCCTCTTCCATTGGTGACACTTCCTCCCTTCAAAAGGTTCTGAACAGGTGCCTTTAACAACACAGGTGCCTTTAACAACACAGGTGCCTTTAACAATACGTTTTCCAAATACTTGTCCTTTGTATCACCAAAAACAGAAATAATTCCACACAGCACTTCCAAAACGACAAAGGAAACATTTCCTATTCTTACGCTAAGAGGATCCAGGTTTATCTATTGCCATCATTAGCTCCAAGGTGGGTCCATGGAAGTGCTGAGAGGAACTGTTGGAAATGAGGAGGAGGTGGAGTGTTGTTGTCAGGTTGGCTGGCTGGCGTTGCCTGGCTCCACTCGAGGGCTCCTTTAATGTGCAGCGGAGTAGAATAAGTGAGTGGCTGTGGGCACCAGCTGAGCTCACTCTCGTCTTCGCCTGGTAGCTGAGGGGTGAGCCGCTGCCACCTGACACTGGGCACACGGCTCAGGGCTCCTCTTGGCAACGTGGCACAGCACACATGTCCCCTCATTTGGATGGAGATTCAGACACAACACACAAAAGCTTTACCCCCTCCTCCCCTCACTCACTCAGTCAGTCTCTCTTTCCCCCTCCTGTTTTTTTCTCCCCTTCCTTTAGTTTTTGACAGCATCATAATAATCTGGGTATCTTCTTGATCATGCCCCATGTTTTTTTTTTTTTTTAATTTTTCTTGTCTTTCCTCCTCATCTTCTTAGAGACGAGTTTGAAATTGCCTGCGTCAGGACTTTGCTAATTAAAGTCATACTTTCAAAAATGCCATAATAACTGTTAATTAGCTTGATGCTATTTTCAGCATAATTTGCTAATTAGTGGAAAACCTGTACAGCGTTTCTCTCTAATTACAGTATGGCTCCGCACGGCGCATCTGTGCCTTGACTCCAAATGATACCATTACAAAGTCCCGTATTACGCATTCTCTCAAAACAGTTAATTGCCTCCACAGATAGTGAGATACTTCAGTCAGCTGATTTTTATGGTAATAAATGGACAGGCACAGACACAAACCACCCTGGTTCATATTTATGAAATATGAAAAAGGAAAACAACCTCCTTATGAGATGCAAGGAGTTAGTTTGGAATATAATCTGGCTGGTTCCGTGATGATTTTGTGCGCTCATGCGTTGAGTTACTGAGACTTTTAATGAAGTTTGATTTATTCTATGTTGTGACCTTGTAAGCAAGAAAGCCATGATGTTGTAATTAAAGCCAAAGAAGTCCCAACATCAAGCTCATATAAGGTAAAGGCAAAAGCTCTGACGGATTGTAGTTTCAGAGGGGGTTACCATGTAAATACAAGTACAAACATAATGTGGCCATGCCACAGCTTATTACTGAGAATGTAACTACCCTTGTCGTCCTGCCAGTTATTTTCATGTAGCCAAGCAAGGGGAGAGAATTATGGACATGACCACAGGTTGACCCTAATACATGTGTATACTAGATACAAATTATGACTCATTAAGTGTGGTGAAGAGCATGATTGGCATGACCTCTGAACTCAGGACGTCAGCTGTGCCCATCCTCTGCTTTGCCCTGCTTTTGACAGCCACCAGTCTGACAGGGGTAGCATCGGTGCTGGCTAATTAATGCACCACTTCAGAGACCCTTTCATTTATGGCTTCTGAAAGGCATTATTAAATTAATTAAACCACCAAGAGTTAGTCATTATGAAATCAGGAGGTTTACATGGATGACAGCGTTTATGAATTAAACATCCCCAAAGTTCCTCGCAGGAGATACCCCGAGCTGCATGCGGGTACCTAGTGCGACAGATGTTTGCCCCCCCCCCCTCCTCGAGCTAACCTGTATTGCAAGCGATTTAAGTCTCATTTGGGGGTTTGAAAACTAAAGGCAGGAGAGAAAGAGGTTCAGGATAGCTAATGAGCAGAGAAAGAGAGGGGAAAAGGAGGTCACTAGCTCTGTTCATCTGTAGACAGTACAGATGGTTGTGTTTTATACAATACAACAATGGCGTGCATCAATTTGTTGATCGCTAATAGATAGCTACTCTCAGAAGAATTGCAGACTAGGATCAGTTGTCTGTGGATTTTAGCTGAGAACTCTACATTTATAGCCTGGAAACATTTGGAAAAACTGTATGCTGTTTTTAACTCATCATGTGATGTGAAAACTACAAATGGATCATGAGATAAATCCCATAAACTTGGGCTTAGCTGAAGAGCAGAGGGCAGAGATGAGTAGCTCACTCAGGAGCCTTGACGATAGACTCCTTTTTATCTGTGGACTGAGATTCACAGATTATCTCAAGAGGCTCTCTATCTCTGTCCTCGTCTCTATTTCTCTTTCTCTGTTGCACCCTCCCTCTTTCGCCTCTCAATTCAGGAAGTTTGCCAGCAACTGTCTTTGTTTACAATGCCAAGGGAAAATGTCAGAGCCGTTGAGAAAAATATCCTTAGAATCTTTTTTTTTCATCTTCTTAATCTAACAGTTTACTGAACTTGATAAGTGTCCTATCAACATGCTAATCAAATTACTTCGGAACCAAAATTGACAGTTTTCATTAATTATACAAGATTATTCTAATTGCAATTCAAATTTATTCATTCCGAACAGAAGGTATTCAGTAATATTTTACAAAATTTGCATATTAAATGGAGGGAGTTGTGCATTATGCATGGTAATGTATGCACAGTTTCTTATTTTTAACTTCACGGCCATATGTGGTGTCGTTGTAGGAGCAGGTGAAAAGTCTAAGTGTGTTTAATTTGCTTGACAAACATTCGGCTGGAGCTTGTCAAGGGGAGTATTGTGAATGCCAATCTTTATTCCCTCTTTATTGATTACCCCAAACTCTAAACATCTGGAGGTAAATGGCACTGAGAGAGATGAACTGAATCATGGGATTAGTACCCTCAATGACTGAATCACTATCAATTACTTCAATAGCATAATTCAAGTGTACTGCATAAAAGCTGCAGTACCTTGGTTTTAGCCAGGATTAATATTGCAATTTAACGTAACAATGGAGGCATGGGAATGATATGGATGGCGTCCAACTTTTTTACATTGATGTCAGAAAGCTAATGCCGTTATCTAAATACGAATGTGTTTAATTCTTAATTTAGGCTTTGTTTGTAGAATGAAAAGGCTCAACGCATTAGGCACATGTTTTAAAAGGTAATGAATTCTGTGAGTAAAACAACCTTATTTATTCACTGAGACGCAAAACCCCCAATTTGCTCTTTGTTTTTATTTCCTAAAGCGGGCAGTGAAGTGCAAACAGCTTACTGGGAAGCTGTTTACTACTGTATATGACAAAGAGTGCGTGTGCGTGTGTGTGCATGAGTGTATGTGTGTGTGTTTATCAGGAAGGGGGGTGGCTCTTCCAGCTCCACAGGCAAGGTCTTGTGTTGTAATGTAAGCGTAATAATTATCAAACAGCATCGGGGGCTCTGGGTATGGGCTTTAACAGGGGGAGAGCATGTTTGATATGTAGAATCAGCCCATAGTGCATCCATAGAGGGTGACTAAATCGCACGGTTCATGGATCACATTAGTATTGCTCTGCATCCACCCTCGCACTATAGGTGATTTCCATTTAGACACACATTTCCACATGAAGATAAATATGACTTGAATCGTAATTTCCCTGAAGTAAATATAATACAAATACAACATAATACAGTGTCAGGCCAGGCAGGCTAATAGATTACTAGCGTGTTTTCCATTTGTATGGTAAGTGGTGAACCTAGGTGGTGGTCTGGCGAATAACAAATTGAATGTTTAATCCATCTCAGTGCAGATTGAGGGTATCAGAAAGATCGGTAGTCTTTGCAGTTCTCTTGTGACTGCTACTATATTAGATATGTTTTACTCTTTAGGGGTTTGAGTTAGGTTGTTGGATTAACAAGAGGTGCAAAGTGGTAGATAAATTCAATTCCTTATCTTTTCTGAAGTCATCTGTTATTTTTCAAATAGGTGTTTGGATTTGACAGGCAGTGTTTCCAGTCACTCACAGGTGTAATCTCTGATGTCGGCTTAAAATAAGACTGGCTGTGTTTGAATATTAAGTTAAAATATTTCATGACTTTTAATTGCAGAATTTTATATTGCAGTCTTGAATTATTAACTAGTCTTTTTCACCACTTATATATGTTAACGTCATTACAGTTACTATTATGGTAATCTTGCAGAGGCTTCGTTCATTTATGTTACCGAAATCATCGTGTAGTAACCATGACAAATATGCAAAAGATGTGCCTCCTTAATGTTACCAAACATTCTCTAAGTACATATTTAATTCTTTAATAAATGTTTGCTCTGGCATTTGGAAAAGCTAGATTAGCCTCAACTGCACAGCATCTTATACAAGTGTGACAAATTGATATTTTTATATAGCTTAATCTGTTTACTATGATGTTTATGTGAGGACTTATTACAAACTAATTAAAGAAATCACTTTGATATAATTAGTCAGATTTCAGGAAGCTCATTAGTAGTAATTTGCATGAAAAATAAGCCCGGTAGTGATGCTTAGACCCAGCTATCCGATCTGTGTTTTATCTGGTTACACATCATCCCCCATTGTTTGTTGTTTGAGGCTGTCTGAAGTGGCCCACAATATTTTCAGTCATTGCCCTGAGAAGCAGTGGGGTGTCTTTCAACAAATTCCTCCCCTAAAGCAAGTCAACCTGTATGGGGAAGCAGACACACGCCTCTGTGTACATAAGGCAGGAGGAGTGAGCGGCAAAACACTGTCTATTTATCTGTCAGATTCCTGACAAAGAACTGAGCTGACAAGTAAGGGTTCCCCTCAGCAGAGCAGGGGGGCTTTATTCACCGTACTTACATGCCCAGTCTATGCCCAGAGACTCATGTTATTTGCAAATCACACTCTTTGAAAATTCACAAACGGGGCGAGACATGCCACGCTATGGGTTTGTCAGCTGCCTTCACAACAGCTAGCTGTATCGCTAACAGTGTGCGGTTCTGTAAGGAAGCAGCTTTCTCTTAGCATTTGCCTCGCTGTCACTTTTTCCAACACATGCGTTCTGTGTCTTCATGCTTGGGGTCTCCTCCCTCAGAGGGTTGCCATCTTCCCTTTGGACTGACAAAACGCCCACACTCCCACTGATATAAAAAAGGAAGGGGGAAAAAAAAAGAGACATTCCTGGAATTACATCATTCTCTACTGAGGCAGTTCTTCCAGAAACTGAAGCTCTAATATTTTATCCTCATGATGAGATAAAAGTAATGGTTCAAATAAATTTCAGTTATTCTAAGTGCTAACTTTTTTTTAATTTTTTTTATGTGATACCCCTCTCTGAGGATGTGGGGTTTCAGAATGCTGGTACAAAAGCAGGACTTGTTTATTCTCTATACCCTTTTCCCACCATGGGCGAAATCCTTCCCTAAACATCCGGACAGAGAAGCACTTGTGTGGCGCTGATGTCACAGACCTACCTGGCCTCCCTCTCACAAAAGCTAAGGTATCATTAGCTAGGCCCACACAATGGCCATTCAACCAAGTCACTGCGCTCCTCAGGACTTAGGAACAATGTTATTTTTTGTCTCCGAATTATAAAGACAGAGTTTTGCAGGAAACCTGACAGACAAAACCTTTTAGAGGTAAATGCTCCAGGCGGCTTTTGGGTTTAATCTTTTCCCATTAGCATTTCGCCCCCTCCTCCTGGCTTTGCTCACACACAAAGGCCATATTTACAGGGTCAAAAGTAAAGGCACTAAATCTCTGGAGACTATAGATCTTTACTGCATATTTGCAACACTTTTTTACTGTTTTTTTTATTTTTTTTAGATTTTGTTTCCGAATGTATCTCATATGGGTTACTGAGTGATTCACTAAAAGCATATCTAGGTATATTTGTGGGGAAATATATAAATATAAACTTAAATATATATTTTCATCACATAATAAATAAAAAGGAAAACAACAACCTAAACTAAATATGTGAAATCACACATTTTCAAAAGAATATTTCAAATTATTAACCCACAAAAGGAAGGGTTTATATAATGTAATAGTTCTACTGTCAACAATACAACTATACTAAGGGTCCATATTGCTACCTTTGTGTGTGCGTGTTTGGTTGCATGTGTGTGCGTGCACACATTCACTTATACTTGTGTGTGCATGTGTGTGTGTGTGACTCCATGTGTGTGATTCATTCCAGGGCAGTTTTAGTCCTTATAAAATATTCATTTTGGTTGTGCAGGGCCCTGTAATTGCCATCTCTCACCCTGAATTATTTATACCTCGCACAGACTGACAAAGCTTTGCCATACGGCCCCAGATGAATCAGAAAGCAGCCATCTCTGCTGCCAACAGCACTGGGCTTTCACACAAATATGGCAGCCACGTCTCTCTGCCTGGCCTCTCTTAATTTGACATTTTCTTTTTCCCCCTGCCTTTGTCCTAGGTGCACAGAAAGGTTACCTGTTAGCTTTAAGCACCGACCTGCTCTCTGTCTTTCTGTCTCTACCCCCCCTACCTACATGACAGTCCACAGTGGGTGTCTGTTTTTTTTTTTAAAAACTCTTCCAAGAATGCGTTAATGTGGTGGCGATGTCAGTGGCTGCCTCATGTTTCATGATGACTGACCAGCCCTGACAGCCACTTTGGATGTATGTATTATACATTAGTAATAATATGATGTAGAAATACACTCGCATAAATTCGAGCATGCATGGACACACAGCAAAAACACTGCCTCACTGACCTAAATGTAACACACACACACACATGCAAATCAGCCCCCGCTGGCATGCTGAGTCCAGCAAGGCTGTCTGTACAGTAAACGGTCACAGCCCCCCTGCTGGCCTTTGCTGTACAACTGTGCTCCTCAGCGTCTTGCCTGGGTCTGATCACTCCAAGGTGCCACAGGAGAGCGCCGGTGCTGTATGGCTCTCATTGTAAACAGACTCTGGGGCCTTTCAGAACACCACGTCCAACACCCCTAAATACAACTATTCACCCAAGCCAGACCCTCCAACATATGCTTATCTTCCATCTCACTAGTGCAGGGAGGTGCTGACTGGTATTTCCTCAAGGCCCCGAGTTCCAGTGCTGACCAGTAATCAAAGCACCATATTTCTCCTCATGTGCAAAAATAACCTGAAGACACCTCTACAGTGTCTAGCTGGTGAGCAGAGTAAATGTTCCTGAGGGCTGTTTTGTTTATGCACATCATTATTTTTATGTCAGCAACCTCGTGCCTAACATTGTTGAGACTACCAGAGTCGTTATTTGTAATAATCATCACTTTTGTGGTGCAGATGATGATTCAGTAACATTGAGGAATTCCACTTTGGATGCAGATGATGCGTGCACTATAGCAGCAACCAGTGTCTGCTTTGCTTTTACAACAGGACAGCGCAAGACAAAACAATGCAGAATTATTTATGTTTTGTGTCTTATTATATTGTGTTCAAAGTCCTGGTAGAGTAAAGCCGTACTCAGTGTAAAACAAAGAACAGTGCGCAACAGTACGCGGTCTCAGCAGTATGTTGATGTTAGGGGATGGAAGAGGCAGAGAGAAAGCTCGGGGCTAAACATGCAGTATGTGACGGGCTGGAGCTAAAAGCTGCATAAAGCACACAGCCTTAGTCCACCGTTAGCAAGTGATGGATAGTTAGCAGGAGCTCCATGTCTAATCTGTTACAGTAAACCTGTGCCAAAACCTGAAGGGAATAAGTGGGGGCTAGCTGAGAGTGGGCTTGACGTGAAACCATTTGTGAAGACGAGCGATTCTCTTAAGTAAGAAACTAACAGTGTAGAGAGCGAGAGAAAGATAGCTGGAGAGCAAGCGAGACAGGAGGTGAGGAGAATGAGTGAGAGTGTGAGGGAGAGTGAAGGAGGAAGAGATACCATAATGAGTCCTGTAGCCATGGAGTAAATGAAGAGGGATTGACAGAGTGAGGGATCCTCAAGTGAAATAATGTCAATGCCACTCTGCCCATTAGAGAGAAAGGGGGATGGTGGAGGAGAGGGTAAAGAGGGATGAATGGAGGGACACAGCTACATCTTACGTTGCAGAGGAAGCACATAAATTATTTGTGACACCCTCGCAACACACATACCTCCAACAAAAATATGAAACAACAAAATGAACTGACAATAGCAGCTGAAGAAATAAAGAAATAAAAGGAGAAAAGGCCTTGGAAATAGCCAATAAATTCTCAGAGACATGTAGTTGGGATATTTGATGTTGAACAATAATAATCACAGTGACATCTGCCTTGCTGCTCTCAGAGGAGGCGGGCAGAGCCCATGAGTGGAAGGGGTTAATCTTCCAAACCCAATAAGGTTGGATAGTGAGGCACTTGTTCCCTGATAAAGAAGTGATAGGATCTGTGGGTCTGGTCCCTTGGCGCTTGTACAGGGGTAGAGCAAATATTGTTAATGTGCTGTGGTTTACTTCAGCTAAGGCGAGAAAAACAGCTCTGCTTGACGAGAGAAGACAGTGGCAAACCAGAATACGACAGAAATGGCCGAGCAGCTCAGTTCGGCCTCCCAGGGACTTAACTGGCATATATATCCGAGCCCACTCAGCTGCATAAATAAGTGTTCGGGAAGATTAAGATCTATAAGTGTCTCTATTTCTCGTTTTACCTGCTCCGCCTTGTCACAACAGGGATCTGAATGCAGTTCACTGAAGTGCCTAATAACTGGAGCAGTAGGTAGGCAAGGCAGGAGGCTTGACATTAAGACCCTGGCGTTTTGGAAATCCGATATGCTATTGACCCGTGTACTACTATCTCAGTGTAGAGATCTGGTGTCAGCAGATTGTAGTCTGGTGTTGGGAGCCGTTTCTTACAGGGCTCTTGTAACAGGGGCCCATTGAGTCTGGGAGGCAGCTGGGGCCTGATGGGCTGGAGCTGGGTGGTGATCGATACTCACCGCCTTGCAACGGATGACCTCACTGTCATGGCTGCCGGCTGTGGACACTGCATGCTAGTCATTAGTGCCGGGGCACCAATCAGGAGCTTAGAGTTGTCAATACCTGCCTCTTACAGATACTGTGGCCATCTGTCAGTGTATTGTGTAACGGCCTAAGTAAATATGGGGAAGCTCTTTTGAACAATAAGAACAAGGTGTACTATCGATGAAAAAAATATGCTCCTTGTTAACTAATTGAAGAAACCAGAAAAATTGGAATTGAAGACATGTGAAAAATAAGATCCGAATAGCTCAAACATAGTTAAATCATTTAGAAGTAATTGAAAATCATGAAAATCTGAAAGATGAATGGATAAAGAAAATGATCAAATCGACAGTGCAGTAAGCCTTTGCTATCAATAGAGCCTTCTTAATAATACAACGTTATCCTTATTTGCCCTCTTCAGTCAAATCAAAAGGATGGACATTTATGCATGAGTGACATCAACCCGGCAATTAAGTTGGCCATTTAAATGAGAGAAAGCCTTCCTCACCTCGCATGTTTGTTTTTTTTCCCCCTCTCTCTTCTCTTTCTATTCCCCCTCCGTTTGATGATGGTAGAGGGTGAGCTCGAATTAGGGCGATGGGTCTTCCTTTGAGTGTCAGCCTAAAATGATCAGAGTAAAGATAAGAGGGTCTAGCAGCCCTCAAATCAGTCAAAGTGCCAAAGTCGGCCTTTTTCTCCTCAATTACCGGGTCTGTGAAGCCAGGGAGTGGAAGGCGCAGAGCCTGCTGCATTACTAAAGAGACAATCTATTTCCCCTTTGACCAGAGGGAGAGAAATCATTATGGCATGATTAGTAGCTTCGGCAGTGGGCGAGCATGGAGGTACTACAGGAGAACCGTATTAATTGCCTTAGACCAAGGCATGAGCAGGATTGTTTTAACGTTGATTTGTGGACCTGTATGACTAGCTGTCGGAGATAAAAGCCCATGTCAGGTCTTAGTTATACTGGCAGACTTCGGGCATGCAGACAGAGGCTTGATGTCAAAATGAGCTTCTGTGGCTGCCCTGGAAGTCTTTCTCTATATATGTCTGTCGATGTCTTCCTCTTTGTCTTTCTTCACACTTCATAGTTTTCCTTTACGCCTCCCACTATCCCTCCCTCTACTCCCCACTTCCCTCAGATGGACTACACCCCACCCCTTCCCGCACTCCTTTTCTCTCTCTCCTCCAACTGATAGCTGCCTTGGCCGATTATTTCATCCAGTGCGGTCCACTGAGAGCCTCCACTCCCGGCTTTGGAAGAGCTTTAATTAGCCATGTTAATATCCCCTTCATTGGCCTTAATATCACTCAACACCTTCCTCCATCTCAGCGGCCACCAGGGTCCCCCTGTCCTGTCAGAACAGCTGATTATTGAGAAGGATAGCTTTAATCAAACCTAATTGCAGTTCATTCTTTCTCTCTATCCCCCTTTGCCCTCCATTGCCAACATCTAATGGCAGCGACGACTTGATATCCCATTAAAAAACAATTAAACAACCTCCTTTTGTCTCTGTGCGTGCCAAAACACCAGCACAAACTTCTGTAGATATTTAAGAAGTAAAGGAGAGAGAGGGGCCTTTTCTTAATTGCTCTCCTTTTCACCAAGGACCAATTTGCACTGTGCTCATGGAGAATCTTAACCAACTCAAATGTAATGGATGCTATAGCACTGCCACTTCTGTGGACTATGAAAATTAAGCTTATCTTTTTAGGAGAGGAATTGTGCTTAATTGCCTTCATAACAGTAAACATAAAGGAGCTACTTTATGATTGCGTGGGCACTCAATTTCTTGTGTTTATTGTTTCTCAACTTTTGGTTTTGCTGTAGTAGGGAGAGTATGTAAAAGCAGGAAAGTATCCAAGAAAGAGACAAAACAAACCCTGAAAGTAATGTGTTTATTTTATGAAGTGAATGTATTACTTGGGAAATATATTCTAGCACTTGCTCTGACATAAATTGTCTCTCAAAAAGGGGATGCATGTGTATGCACACGCTCACACAACCACACCACGGACGCAAACATAAATACACACCACCGGTCTTACCCAATCCGTATTAGAGGCGACAGACAAATAAAAGTCGTATTTCAGGTCTGCTTTCCGCAGATGTCTGCTGCTCTACATTATGACTCTTTGGGGAAATAAAAACAGGGTCAGGGAATTAGAGTACATAATGGTCATTTTGATGATCAGCCAACAGATGCAACCTGAAAACACAGTGAACACAATCAAGCGAAATGCACTAATGACAAGTCAGGTTTTTTATGGCCTCGCCACACACCGACAGGCAATCAGCATTCTGGCATGGGTTAAAACGTCTTTTATTGATGTCCAAGCCAAAGCTCCTTGGATGTGGAGTGAAAATATTTTCTCACCTCTCCTCTGCCTCCTGGGCTCTCAGTGAGGCACAAGGTATAGGAGTCTATCGAAGAACGCTTCTAAATGACCAGTGCATGTGTTAATGTGGCCAGGGTTAGAAGGGTCATTTCAGACTCTGATTTATGGCCTGGCCAGGATCCCACTGGGTGAACGAGAAGTCTTAAGTGTTGTGAAAGCGTCCTCACAGGCCACACAAGCCACTGAATTTAGCTGAATGAAATGGCCAAGCAATCTGTGGTGCAATCTACGGTAATCCAATGAGCCGCTGCGATTCTGTGAGCCAAGTTAGTATTACAGTGGAAACAATGGTATTGCATATTGTGATACGAGTGCAATGTGATGAAAAATAAATAAAACTGCACTGTATTTATAATGAATCGGACAAAGCAAAGATGCAATCAGTCATGATTCTGTGGGGAGAATTTGCAAAAACAACAAGTCAATTTCATTTCTTTATACTTTGTGGTCATGCAAGATTTTACACAATAGGTTACCACGGAGATAATTTCCCTCGATTTTCTCTCACTTAGAAATTTTCCTCTTTAACTATTTTATGTCAACCAGGCCACATCTGATATCCAACTCTAATTCTCAATTCGAGGCCTTATCAATAAATTCAGCAAGACCCAAGAGAAAGGGAGAGAAGAAGGCAGCTTACAAACTAACCAAGCCCAGATCTCACTCAGACGTGACATTTGTTCAGAGACGATTAGCCAGGTTGTAATTTGTGGCATAATTGCCTCACCCACCCACAAGTACATGGGTGTGTGTATGCATTTTGTGTGTGTGTCTGTGTGTGTGTGGCATACAGCGGTCCCAGGAGTGTCCGCCTAATTGCCTGACAGGACTATAAGTTTTGTGGCGCGCTCTCACCTTGTTAGGTCCTTTATCCCTGATGCTCTTCAAACAAGACCTGGTCACAGGTGGGCCTCATTTGCTTCCCTATTGAACAGCAGAACTTTAATTGCACAGGGGGTGTCCTGGGATTAAAGAGGTGGATGGAATATCAAGTGACTTCCTGTATGTTAGTGGCATATGGGTGTTGGGGAAGACCTGTGAACTCAGGTGAGAAGATGAGATCACAAGGAGACTGATGCTCTTGATTTTGACAAAGAAAAAAAAGAAAAGAGCGTGACTTCCCAACTAGAACTAGTGTGATGACTGAATGAATGTATGAATTGTAATGAATTCTTGCACTTTTATTATCTCTTTTGAACATTTCAGCTTTAAGAATAGATCTTATAGTTTTCTGTTTTCTCTTGTGCTCTCTTTCAGATTCTTCCTTAAGTTCTTTCTCAAGTGCAATCAGAACTGTCTGAAGAATGCAGGGAATCCACGGGACATGCGCAGATTCCAGGTGACTGAAACCTATTTCACACATACGCTCTATTTCTGTCGCTGTCTCTCACTGTCTGTCTCCATTCTTTTAGACACACACACACATACGCACAGGTGCAGAAATGCACAGCTACAGCTGCCATAGTATTCTAACTCACACTGGTCAGATTCACATATAAGCATGTTTTTATTATTGGCACTGAAGGAGGCAAAAACCAGGAAAAGAGAGAGTGAGGGATTTTGTTTCCTGTAAGCTCTGGACAGAATATTTATTAGAGAATACCATCTGACACAAATAAGGATACAGGATTTAAGAGTACCATCAATTGTGTTCCTGACAGCTTTCTGAGCTTCAGCGCAGAGGGGAGGACGATGCAACCACATGTAACAACAGTGTTAACTCAGGATCTGTCTGGCAGAGGAAACGCATACCTTCTTGTACACACATATGTGCAAGCATGCACACAAACGCACACACACATATGGATGTGTGCACAAATGCTAGGAGAGCATATGTTTGCTTCTATATCCCTCTCATTCTTAGCCACATATGCATACACTTAATGTCTCACATATGCAATTCTCTGTATAACCATTTTAAGTAATTTGAGATGTGCTGTGCTTTACAGTAAATGACACGAACACTTAGTACTTTCACTGTTTTTTTTTTACATTCTTATCAAATAGCTGCAATCTAATGTGTCAAGAAGTAAGGTCTTAACATGACTGACCCCCTGCTGATCCATTTATCCAACCATCCATCCATCCTATCCAGACACTTTCACCACAAGCAGCCCACTAGGTCAAGGTGAGACAGTGAGAGTTTAGTGTGATATGTCCCATCAGGGCAATGACAAACTGCAGGAGGACGTCCATCACTGGCAGCACTATTCTGTGATAGACACATAAGCCGGCATCCTCCAGGAGGAAGCCCAGACATAAAACGGACAAGTCAGGGTGTCCCCTCCTGATGTCACCACCATCAGAACACCCCTGCCTCCTCAAATCTTCCCCGAGGGTGAATGTGGACTGATGCATGACAGCCACCATGGGTTTTCACCTCTTACTTCTGTGTGTCAGAAGGAATGCGAGAACAAAGTTTTAGCATTATTCTCTCAGTATCCAACACAGATTTTAGTTTTCTATTGTAGTTGATTGTTCGTCATCCTCTGTTTAACAGTTAGTATGCATTTCCCCCAAATAGATTTTCCAGATGCTCCACCATAGGTGTTTCTCTGGCCAAAGTTGTGTATTCTACATGCCTTCCACTCTCCTTATTACCCCCCAAAACCAGCTGGAGGCCAGAAAGGGCCCAATCCATCATCCTCAGCTTGGCCCAGCTCTGAACCTGCTCACAAGAATGGAGCTCTTTCACATCCCCTTCTCTCCCTCTTCTCCCCCTATACCCCCACCCTTCTCAAACCAACCAAAAAAAGTACCCCCCTAAATTCCACCGCTACACCGAGGTCACTTACCGGCGAAGCAAACCTGAGAGGGGCTCTCTGTTTCCGGCTCAGAAACACTTTGGCCATTCACACGCGGCTCACTTTTTGGAATGTGGTAGCAAAAGAAACAACAACAAAAATAAGCATTATGAAATATGGAGTGTGGTTTGGAATTTGATCCTAGTAAAATGTTTGTTGAGTGATGGGATGGAGTATGGCTCGGTTGCTAATGAGTCCAGTAATATTTTAAAAGGGAGGCCTTCCATCCTCAAAAAGGTAGACGAGCTGATCAATAATTTCAAGCTTCGTCTATGATGACAGTTGGTAGTATGCGCAAATGGAGATGGTATTTTAGTGATTGAAAAGTCAATTAGCTGTACACAAATGCAGGGCACTAAAAAGCAAACACAAAATGGATGAGAAGCAAGGTAGCTGTAATGTGATATGTCCAAAGAGTACAATTACTTCAAGAGGTTTGACAATAGTAATCAATAGCACAAAAGGCATGCTCCTTGACAAAGAATAATTTCTAAAACATTCAGGTATCGTTTGTGTATCATGTATAAATGCCTCTGAACTATAACTGAATAATAAGGGTTAGGATTTTTGTCTAGCGAAATCATGTGTTTACTTTTATTCCTGTTCACTTTCACACCTCCTGCAGGTTGTCGTATCAACAACTGTCAATGTGGATGGACATGTCTTGGCTGTCTCGGACAACATGTTCGTACACAACAATTCCAAGCATGGGCGAAGGGCTCGCAGACTCGACCCTTCAGAAGGTACGCCTCCTTATCTGGAGAATGGTAGGCACATTTTTACATCTTATAATTTGCTATGCTCCTTTTTCTCTTAGTTTCTCTCAGCCATTCTCCCATTTTTCAGATCACACCTCTAGCTGCTTCTAGTTCCTTGGAATCTTTTGTTCCTCCATTACTTTCATTTTATACTTTTTAAGTTGCTTTTTTGCCTCACTCATACCTGCTGTTATGCATGGGATGGAAATAGTATGCATTATGCAGCGTGTTATCATTCCAGTATCAGTAACAGCGACGATGATGACACTTAGACTAATTCAAAAATGTTATACTACTTCCAGTCTCCTAATGCACCTACATTTGTCCTAAAAGCCTATGTGAAACATGATCAAATTGCTGAAGAATTTGGCTGTGAGGTCAATTTCCTGCCATTGGGTTCTGCAGATTTAACTGTGAGAGAGCTGAAACAGGGGGAGGAAGGAGAAAGACAGAAAGAAGGGAGAGGGGGTGTAAGGCTGGGTTGATGGTGTGTGTGTGTGTGTATGGAGGGGTGGGGTGGCCTATGAGAAAAACAGAACTTACTGTTTTTCTTCCAACTGATTCCATATGATAGACTGATTGCCTTCTCAGCCAAAAGAGAGAAAATAAGGACCACCAAACCATGGGAAATCCAAAAAGTAAAATGCACTAAACATAACCTTTTGACCCTCGTGGCCTCCACTTGCAGATGGAAGCACACATAGCTGAGAGACTGTTAAAAATGAAAAAAAGAAAAGTGAACTGACTCGGGCCAATTGTGCAAATTGCTTATCTTCAAATTTCAAGAGCCCATTATGGCTGGCCAAACAGTTTATATACACCACTGACTAAAACAAGCTTCTCTACACATTAATGGGCATTAATGGTTCTATCACCAAAAGCAAATGTAATATTTGATACAACAACGACTAATACAAAAAAAAGAAAAGAAAAAAAGGCAGACAATTAATATATCTCAGTGCTCTCCAGTCCTAGTGGGGAAAAAAGCTAATCTATTTGTTTTTGTCTTTATTAATGACTCCTCTACTGGAGAACAAAATCAAATAATTAAAGTCCTGCCCGGAGCACCAAAGTCATTATGTTCGCTGACGTTCTGTTTGTGTGTTTCACGTTTATGACACGATAGGTGTGGATCGCCTAGCAACCAGTTTCTTAATGAGGAGAGCAATTAAAGAGGTTGAGCCCTTGCCTCCATGTTCCCCCACTCCCATGGGACCCCCCTGTGTGTTGTGTGTGTTTGTCTATGTGTGTGTGTGTGTGTGTGTGTGTGTGTGTGTGTGTGCGTGCGTGTGTGTGTGCGTGTTCTTTACAGGTTACCCCAACACATCCTTTTATTCTTCTCTTCACCACACTCTTCAAAGCAGCAGAGTGACGCCTCGTAAAGCAAGAAAAGAAGCTATTGTCAACCGCCCAGTTGAACATGTCTTTGTGTAATAAGTTTAACGCACCTTCCCTCCGCTTAACTGCTCTCACAAGTTGAGATCTGAGCTGCACAACAAACTAATTTATCATGCACCAACAGCGATGGCTCACTTTGTTCGAGTCACCTTTAACAAACAGAGATGTGACATATGAGAAAAGGAGACTCAGTCATAAAACGCAATTCCAGCCATGTGCTCCACAGTGCTCTGACAACGAGCAGGCAGACAGACAGCGTGCTTTAAATTAGCAACACATTCTTCCTCTGGAGTTCACAGGGCGAGAAGTCTCAGATATGCGGCTGGCTTCATCTTTTCTCCAAGCTCACTCCACACTTGTACATTGATCAAGAAGTGCTGCCCCCTGTTGGCACAGAGGGAGGATAGCCTGTGGATGACAGACTGAACCTCACCACGTGACATTTTGTTCACTTGTGTGCACTGTCACACAACAAACATATTATGCATTCAGACACGAACGTGCTTCGAGGCTGCCTGTCACTCAAACATGTATAGATTCAGGCTCAAAGGTGCATAAACACGCTCACAAATAGCTTAGTCTTTCATACACTGTATCACCCCCCCACAAATACAGACACACTTCCCCCCCGCACACACATGCGCGCGCACACACACACATCCACGCACGTTCCTTAGCTCAGTTCCACCATTATAGAGCCCCAGACAATATAGGAGACTCAGCATAGAGCCTGCAGGGCCTGCCTCATTTGCATGCCAAGTGGCTGTAATGCTGTTAGGGTTTATGCAATAAAGACAAGTGAATCCAGACTGCTGGGCCTAAGAGGAAGAAAGAGAAGGAGAAAAGAAGGGGGGAAAGGATAGGAGGAAAGGAGAAAGAGAAGGAGAGAGTATGAGTGAGAGAGGTTGAGAGTGAGACAGAGAGAAAGAGAGACAGAGAGAGTCAAAGGGAACAGATGGCCCAGGGAGAGGTAAAAGGTATAATCCCATCAGCTGCACTATCAACCGACCATCTGGACATCCCACAGCACAATTACAACACATTTCAGCAGGCAGAACAAAGGACGGCTTCACGGGGCCACATCAGACCTGTTTGAGTGTCACAATACTAGAGACCTCCTCCGCTCAGATCTTAGATCAGTTTTGACGTCCTCTACAGCTCACCCTAAACAGAGCAGGAAAAGATTAAAACAGTTTACAGGCTGGAGGCATGCAGCCATTTGACAGCACAGAGGATCTTGAAAGAAATTCAAGTACGCAAAACTTAAAACAAAACATGTCAGGACATCTTAAGTCAAATTGTGTTATTTTCCTCCATTGAAGCCCAAAGTTTGCAAACATTTAGTGATGCAACAGCCAGACTGGCAGAACGGCTCTTTGCATCCTCATCCATCCACTCCTCATGATGCCTATCATCTGCTGAGGGGGCATTGTGCGTGTCTGTCATCAGATCGCCTGTGCTGACTGTGTAATCCACTTCTCCACGGTCCCCATTCAGCACATGCTCCCCGCTCTGTCTGTGCATTGAGACATATGCAAATTTTTAGGCAGAAGGGTGGACGGCTTAGGGCCTCAGTCGCTGCCTCTCCATGTGTCCTTCTGTGTGTGGGAGTGGGCACTGGGATTTCCGAGGTGGCTGTGTCTGTGTTTGTGTGCGTGTTTGCGTGATTGTGTATGCCTGTCATAGGTTTGAGGCTGCAGCTGCCCCCCAACAGTCGCCGTCACCATCAGGCCCTCTTGTTGCCTCCTCCTCCTCCTTCCTGCCCCCTCCCTCTGTTCGCTCTCATCCCCAAAGTCAATTTGTTTACAGTAATTTTGAAGGGTGAATTATTTGCTGTAATCGTCCGCACTGATGAAGGTCAGGCCCTTAGAGGGGGCCCAGCATGCCCATAGAGGGTTGGTCCTCTTTCAGACGCTCTGCTTCGCAATTAAGGAAAGCAAATGTCACTCCTCCAGGCCTCACAAATGAAAATCTGTACAAGGTGATTAGCATGAAGTCAACAGCGCCTGTTAAAGTCAGATTCCCTGTAGTACCAACGTGTGTGTGTGCACTTTATGGGCAGGGAGAGAGAGCAAACATGACCCGAACAGACCCAACAGCAAGGCAAACAAAGGGAGATGTCTTGTCTGAGGTGATCCATACAACAATGGCTGACTGTGATTTACTTACTGGATGGAAAGGATAAAGGAGGTTTAGAAGTGAGCTTGTAAAAAAAATAAATAAATTGCTGCGATAGTTGCCCACATTTTGAGGAGTAGGAAAAACCCTAACAATTCATAGTGTATTAAAAGATATTGATGGAAATAGATTAAATTTGATATTGCTATTTTACGGCTGGCTGTCATGCTATTTCTGTTGTAAACACGGTGTTGTGCTGAACACCATATTAAGGTAATGCATCAAGTGACAGTGAATGTGAGGCACAAAATCACTCAAATTAGATTATAATAACAACCCAGACTGTTGATGAATGGCGTAGCTACATAGCAGAAGTCATGCCAGATGAAAAGCATTGTAATAAACAATATGAAATGGATTGAATCGATCACAAAAAGAAGGAAAAAAAAACTCAATCTGAATAATTCATGAGTGCATTTCATGTTATGAAACCTGAAACTCCACTCAGTGTGCCTGCAATGTACTGTAGAACAAAGGTAATGAAATAACATGAAGCTGCAAAGCTTTAGCTTGTCATTTCCACTTTAACAGCTTGTATTCTTGACTCATTTAAGATGTGTTCAACTTTGAAATTCTACTGTACATGCTGATGCATGCTTAATCAATTCTGATAGCTACATTTGCCCTGACACATAATTTGCTCCATCAAATCACATTCCTGGTGAGCCTGGCGTTTAGCCTTTGTGAAGTGGACCATTTGAAGGGTCTGCTTAACTACACCACTCCAGCGCGCTGATAAATGATTTTGATTCTCGTGCCTTAAAGGACAAATCCATCATTTTTTTTTCTTTCCGGGGGCAATTTCCATGAAGCGTCTTTGTGAAAGAGACATGTAGGCGCTGAACATAGAGGTGATGCATAAATATGTTTGAGTGGAAGGAGACATGTGCTCGAGTGTTATAGGCAAGGTGCTGAATTTGCTCTTCTCTTTTGTCTTGGATAAGCAGCCACCCCATGCATCAAGGCTATCAGCCCAAGTGAGGGATGGACCACTGGAGGAGCCACTGTCATCATCATTGGAGACAACTTCTTTGATGGCCTACAAGTTGTGTTCGGCACTATGCTCGTATGGAGTGAGGTATGATTTTACATCTCTTTATTTGTAACTAAAATTAAGTTGAATTATTAGTTTACAGAGCATTTTCAGGTATTTCAAATCTAAGTGGTCTGTAGCTGTTTTTGCTGAGGGCTCGTTATTTATTTTCCTTTTCTCTGTAATCCAGCTGATAACACCCCACGCCATCCGAGTGCAGACTCCACCTCGGCATATCCCTGGTGTTGTGGAAGTTACGCTGTCCTACAAGTCCAAGCAGTTCTGCAAAGGTGCCCCTGGGAGATTTGTCTATACTGGTGAGTCAAAGCCTTCTCTTCCTGTCTCTCTTTCTCTTTGTACAGGCTTCTACTGTTCAACTTTTTCTCCTTCTCCCTGGATGGAGCCCTTAGTGTTGAGTCCAATCACTAATAAGGAATTGAACAGGCTTGCCGAATGTTAAATCTGTAAGATCTACATAGTCATTGAAACGTGTGTGATGCCAAACTCTGTTCAACCCATGCTGTCAAGATAACTCATTATCTTCATCTGTCCTTTAGTGTAATAGATGATGCTTTCAGTTAATTTGCTGACATTAAAAGTCAAATGGTGGTTTCTTTTTTTTTTGTCTGTACAAAGCTATTCTCATGTGTGAGCAGCATGAATTAATAAGAGTTATATTATAAGATTAATAATAAGAGAAAGTGTGGAAAGATATGAGAGACATGAGCGTGTGAGAGAGAAAGGGAGTGTGTATGTCACACTCTGAGTAAAAAGATCTGATTATCTTGGCTAACAGAAGGAAGTGGTAGCCTTATCTGTCATCATTCGTGAGTAGACAGAGGTTGTGAGGGTCAAAGCCTGTCTGACCTGGAAGCCTATGTCTGTTCCAACTCTGATGGGCAGAATGAAATAGGGGCGCGTCAAAGAACCCTTACTCCCCCCCAGCACTCCAAGGCCTCCAGCACAGCCCTGGCCTTGAGTACAGCAAGGAGCACCCCCAACCCAAAATCCCCATCCAGACCCCTCCATCCTGGGGCAGCTGTTTCTCATCAAGTCCCCCCTCTCCAACTCCCAAAACCTTCACTACTACCACCCCCCCGCCATCCGTCCTCTTCTCCTCCAACCATGCAGTCTGGCCCAACTCTCCTGCATTTAACCTCCCTAGTAGGAGCAGAACAGAGGCCAACAAGGCACAGGGATAATGAAACAGGAGTGTAGTGTGGCTGCGTAAGTGTCTGTTTGTGTGAGAGTGAGAGTGAGAGTGAGAGAGTGTGTCCATGTGTTACTGCACAGTCCCGAGAAGGTGTATAAGTTAAGACATTAATGGCTTCTATAGCACCCTAGTGAAAGTGCCAGGTCCCTTAAGAACAGACCCCATTAGTCACAGAGGCTAAGCGGATTGGGATGATTACCATCAGGTTTTACTGGGGAAACGTGTCCCGTTCGCTCTATCCTTGTTGATTTTTCTCCCCCATTCTTCCTCTCTGTCTTCCCCGGTTCCTTCTCACTTCCAGTTAGTATAAAGATACAATTACCCCTGGAGGCAACGGTGGTACAATTGATTAGTGTGGTGAATTAAAAGAGAAAGTCACCAATAGACAGGTCCAGCTCCTCTGCTCTGCTATTCCCTGTGTGGCTCACCCTGATTGTACGAGGGGTGACGCTTGAGAGAATAAAACTGTACAGAGCAGAATGCATAATGCCAGAATTAGGTATCACTGATTCCATATGTACAGTAATTGCGAGGTGAAAAGATCGTAGCTATTTCTCTAAGACATTAAAATGTGAACTGGGTGAAGCATTAAGTGCAGGAGAGTGGATCATGTATTCAAAAATGAAAGAGCTCATTTTAAACCATAACTTTTCTTTCCCTGTTGCAGCACTTGAACAAATGGCCCTACACGCAGAAATAGACTTCAAATGACCTGGAGTTGCAATAGCACATTATATGAGCTTAAAAGGGCATGAAGTGACACTGTGCTGTCAAAAAGGCACATAATCTTCTTATGTCATATTGTAGAGCACTGCGTGCATATTAAGGTCTAGTTATCAAGGCATATGGCTTCAAGCGTGACCATAGAGCCTGGCTTGAGAGGAGTGACTTTTTGGACTTTCTTTTTTTCACGTTGACTCTTCTTGCACTGCCACCCCAATTGTTGAGATTTAACTTGGTCAATTTAAGAAATTATCACAATTTACCAAGAGTCAACGCAGAGGAGACTGCAGTCAATTCGAACAGCAGAGAGACACGTACTCACTCAGGTTAGCACCCTGGAATGGCTCCAAAACTCACAATCCATTCTCAGAAAGAGAGCACCCTGTAGTAGATGTCAAATAATCCTGTTGGCATTGACTATTGAATGTTTAAAACACTAATGAGACAAACAGACAGACTATATAAAACTTTAGAAGGCTTCAGCTGACAGACTGCTTCAGGGAGCTTACATATGTTCATTAATAAAGCACATCTTTAAAGAAGTAATAAGTTGTCTATTTTTGCTTATTTCACAGTTTTACCTTCTAGCATAGCACTGTCCCTTGGAGCATACTTGTCCTCTGTCTAATCCATGTATTGGTTATCCATTGGTCTGGACAAGACTGGTAGAACCAACTGTCAGCAAGGTTGTAGAAAATCAAAAGGAGAAAGTCGTGGTTGTACCTGAGTCGATACTTTATTATACTTTACACTTTATTAAGCTCTGAAAATAGCACAAGCTGGTTTAATCAAATATCTTGAACAGAAAGTCTCCATTTTCAGCCTCATTTGCCGCCTCCTAACCTTTTTACTGCATAGTTACAGAGCAGTATGAAAGAGTAAATCATAAATAAAAACTTGACCGTACAATTCATCCAATTTAGGCTCCTAATTGCATCATAGCTTTTGGTTTTCTATCTTGGCCAAGTTTCCATGAGAGCTCCCCTCAAGGGGCAACGATGCAGGCCCCTGGTAATATGGTTCTGCAAGCAGTCCTAACACACTCAGCCACTATTTATCCTAATCAGTGACATCCACATAACCAGGATTGCTTAAAATGAACCCCTTCCTCGCCCCAGAAAACGCACATTTACCGGGACCCCATTTGTCATGGGTAAATTGAGGGTCAGTAAACTTCGCCTGTATCCTCCAGTGGGGATCCAGGACATGCATCATAACGTTAGGAGAGAATGATTGGCGAAGGCGAGCTGTCACACATTTGTCAGGGGGAAGGGAACATTATTTGCTAATTTCCCAAGCTGGGCACTGACAGGGTGCTTCGTCTTCAGACCTTTGGTGACCAGCATGGCTTCTCAGCTATTAGTACAAGTCAAGTGTTCTTTTCCTTTTTTTACTCCTCACTGTAAAGTGGAAGTAATAAGAGCCATTCGTTCGACCTCACAAGACTGCAGCACACTGGGTGAAGGATTTTGGATGAAGCAGATGCCCCATACAGAGAGCTGTTCTTGCCAGGCCTTAGTTGTGGCCAGACAGCCTTGAGGGCTGATGGATCACAAAGTTTCCTCGTCAAGGTGACGCTATCGACTCCACTGCACCAAAATCTGACAAAATGGGTATGAGGCAGTCATTCATCAACATAAGGACAAAGGGGTCATGTGTGCTTCACTCAATACTGGTGAAGATCAAGAAATGTCAACCCTGTAAGGGATGGAAAAAGAAGGTGTTGATAGTGGAGAAGTAAAGTCTTCCTATAGATATACTTCAACTATAAGCTATAACTTTATGATGGTGAAAAAAAGTCTTAATGCACAATGAATGTACACACAAACTTTGCAGGCAAGCCTTTTTGGCAGCGATACAAATAGCAATATCCAGTTCTCAAATCCAAAACTAAACTCTATTCCTGTCCCAGAATGAGAACAAAATGTAACGTTGTCTTGGACCCTCCTCTCCCTCCAAAAATTAAATAAACAACCAGAGACGTCTTTATCGGAGCACATCAGATACGGCCCTGTGCTGTCCAAGTGGTGAATTGAGCCTATCCTTGCGTCTCCTCTCCGCCCTGCCGTCACTTTGAAGTCCCAGACTTACAAGCTGATCAGATGGAGAGCTTCCTTTTCATTTCCTGCCCTGTAGGGTTGGGTTTGGTTCTTCTCTGGTTGCTGGTCAGTGATGGGGTGTGGCCTACAGCAAAGATATGCTATAATCAAAGGCATTCAAGAAAGTATGTAAACAGATCAGCTTCTGAAGAGGACTTACACATACACCAAATACTTTATACAAGAGTTTACAATCTTTAAATCCACAGCATTTTGGATTGTTTTGGAAAAGGTGATCTTCAAAAATCCCCCCCCGCATTGTTAAAAATACAGCAACGAGGAAGGATGACACAGGCATTTATAAATGTCATCGCCACAGTCAAGTGGGCTGTAACCAGTTGGCACAACAGTTTTAGCATGTGTCAAAGCATGTTATCCACCAGCCATATCCCCATTCCTGCCTGTCTCATTACAACACTGGTATTTAGCACTAGCTCCACAGGAGTGGAGCAGACACTCTTTGCCAAGTTAGATGGGCCTGGTTTGAAGGCCTTGTGAGCTTGTGTGCAACGCGACAAGGTTCCACAGAGGAAGGTCCTTGTGTCCAATTAGAGGGCTGACGTGACACGTGCTCACACTCCCCCACTGTCAGGCAGCTTGTCAGGTAGGCTTTGAGAAGCACACTGTGGTATTATTCCACAGCGTGTTATCAGCTAGTGACCTGTGAAATCCAGCTCCAGGAAATTGATTGAAATAAGCACTTGCAGTTGAGCATGCATTTTCCCCATTACATCTCTCTGTGAAATGCATTGTGGTTATCTTTCAAGAGAAAAATGAAACTATGGGTAAGTGTTTTTCTTTACTCCCAGGAAGGATAGTATTCATTGATTTAATTTTAATTGGACCCACTTTTTTGTCCCACTGTATCGTTAGGGGTTTGTTTTGTAATGGCTCTTAAAATGGATTGTCCTCACTAAGTCACAGCATCAGTTCTGTACCACAGCAAAGAAAGACAGAGGAGGGGGGCTCTTGATAGACGAGGATCTTTCCCCTCCTCCTCCTTCTCTTCCCCTGTTTTCTACCTCCTCTTCTTGCCCCATTTTCAGCATGATCCACACCCAACGGGCTTTAAAAGAACTCCAGTCCCCAACCCCCTCCAGTGCCGCATTTTGATTGAAATTCATCGGCAAGTTTATTGAGAAATGAATGAGGGAGGCAGCGCGGTATTGACTTTGAGAGGAAAACACAACTCATCTTGAATGAGGGGGAAAATGCGGCCGTAATTTAGCCGTCATCGATCTGTGCCCCGTCCATGTATTGATCTTCATTTTACAATATTAATTTGCGCTTGCAATCAGCTGTGAAGGGAACCCATTTGATTTCTGTTGGCCAGTAATGTGTGAAAGTCCGCTGATGTCCTTAGAGAAGTGGCACACATACTTTAGATGTCATCTAAGAGGATTGAACAGGTGTCTCTGGTCCTTTCTAATAATACAACCGATATGAAGGGAGCCAGAAATTATGGATGTGCAATCTGTAACATTGCTCCCTTTTAACCGCGTTAATTACATTTTATCTGTTGCAGGAGCAATATCTGCTGGAGACTGTAACTGTCTAGCTTTTTTTCATCTGTATTGGCTCAAAGTTCATGAAATTTCAATGAACATTGATCTGTCTCCATTGATTTATCTTAACTGCAGATCTTTGAAATTTTAATTTCCTGTTCATCTTGAGACTGCTGGAGATGGAATCACTGAGTGATAACTGACTGCAGTGGATGGAGATGATATGGTCAGTGTTAAAACAAATGAGGTTTGCCTTGCGTGGGTTTGCTGTGAAAATTCAAATTTGCCTTGGTTTGGTTTGGATTGGTTTATAAGACGGTCTGTACATCTGCATGCATGTTTGTACTCTCTCAACAATGAGACATATCTAGTCTGAGGTTTCTGAATACTTTGCTTCCCTTGTCTGCACTGCATTCGGTTTTAACTCCTTACAGTAAGACTGAGAAGATATTCACTGTTTCTAAATCTCCAACAGACTCCTGTAGACTGTTGAATATCAGGCGAGGAGAGGTCATTATGTGTGGTGAGACTGCTGTGAACTACATCCACCTAACAGAGCGCAGGTGCCTAGAAGGCTTCAGTTAGACTGTCTTGACAAGTCACAAATGCAATAACACAAATGAACTTCTGCCTGTGTTGTTTATCTGTCTCCCCCTTTTCCAACTCCCACTCCCCCTCTAATTTGTGTTAAGGGGAAAGAAAAAAATAACTGCTCAATGGTGTAGGAGGAGTGGAGATAAGCTCGAAGCAGTTAAGTATAATTAGCGAAAGTAATAGCTGGCAAATGGCAACAAGGCTAGGTTTTTATCTCCTGGAAAGATAGAGTTATCGTAATAAGCTGTAATGGCTGGCAGGAATGCTAGTACTCTGTGCAAGCTCCCATTCAGGCTCATAGACTTAACAAGGAACAATTTCCCTTGAATTTACTGCTTTGCTCAAACATTTCCCTATGTTTATACCCTGATACTGCAAGTCAATACATGTGTTCAATCCACTTTCATATAGACTGAGGGCACACAGTTCTGTATTGCCATGTAAGCACTTTTGGCTGCCAGCATCGGCCATGTTACACTGCTCCTGCAGAGCGGTTACTCATGTCCTATTTCTAGAGAACATGGAGAAGGAGCAGCAGACCCCACTCAGATGCCATGTACACTCCATCCACTCTACATTTTAAGTAAAGTGACAGGACTAAGGCATCTAAAGGAGCTCTCAGAAAATGTGTTAGCGGCATGAAAGGATGGCCGATTGAGGCGTCAGATCAAAATAAGATTGGGAAGTGCACATTCTAGCCAGAGGAATTCAACTGAAGACCTGCCATGTGTGCGCATGCGGGATATAAAACCAAAACAAAAAAACGGAAATGATACGGTCACAGCTGCACACCGCGTCATGCATTCCATTTCTTCATATTCTGAAACGTGATCATTCACTCTCTGGAGAGAATTACTGAAATATTCATAAAGATGTTCTTCTAAACATTCACGATGGAGATGCACGCGCCTCAGCAAGTCCGGGCTTTTGCCACTTATCATGTTAATTTTTACCCGCATGTGGCAATAATTCTTTTAGTTATCAGTTGTTTAATTTGAAACATATTTGCTGTCACGCTGTGTTTGAAAAATTTACATCATCTCAGAAATTAAGCTACGAAGCATATCTAACACAAGCAGGGAAAGAAGATATAAGTGATATAATTGAACAAAACATGTAACCTGTCTAAATCTGAGCAGAAAATGAGAGAAAATGAAAATTCTATTAGTGTCTAATGTTCCCTCTGCCCCCCTTCAATGTGCTCTTCATCTCGCCTGCAAAGTATTCAAATGTAAGCCCTGCCTTACCTCCCCGTGTCTCTTTTTCTCTAATTATCCATGAGGTCAGTAAGCAAAATGGGGAAGAAGCCAGGAGATCAATACAAATTATCCCTGAGCAAACCAGTGCTGACAGTTTGAATTGCAGCATATGTTTACCCAAAATCAGGCAATTTATCTTAATATCAGGCGAGTAATGCAGCAGGGGTGAGAGGTCACACAATCTCTCCACCTCATAATTACCCGCCTCTAAAACAGGAAAGTGGTATTGATTGGCCGCGGGCCGGGAAGCGGGCGTGACTGGAGCGTGCCAGCGACCCCCCTCCACCACCACCCACCCCTATCATACCTACACCAGTTTGCTCCGTCCCTCCTCCCCTCGCCTAGACTCCCCACCCAGTGCAGGATTTATGGGATGTGTGTAGAAGGTTTCATGTTTCCTTGCAGCGACTGAGAAGCCTTACAGGAGGGGAGAAACATGCTTTATCCACACCTTCAACCCCGTTCATTCTCTTTCAATACTGTGTTGGAAGGACAAGGAGGACCAAACAAATTTTGGCATGCGTGGTGTCAAGCGAGAGCAAAACAGCGCTAGATTTGCTCTTTATGAGAGAGTAAAGTTTACGAGTGAGAGTTTGGAACATAATGATGTGTCAAGGATTAAAACAGACCTCAAGGTGAAGGGGGTTAAAGTGTGAAAAGGCTGCTGTAAATGTGTGCGCTGCAGGAAAAAGTAAGAAGAGTAGCCCCAATGATTCTTGTAGAAGCTCAGCAGATGAAAGAAAATCTTTGCACAGGAGGAAAAAAATGTGTGGAGCAGTGCAATGACTACACACATAACATACTCACTGCCTAGATTGAATATAAGTGCTCAGTATATATCATCAGCAGCTCTTACAGGATTATTGACATTGTCTGTGTCTGTCTGCAGCAGTGTACATGCTATGACTACAAAACTGTCAACTCATCAACTGACAGCACCGTTTAGCGCTAATGCAAGTCTCCATCAGCTGTCAAAAGCATTTGCATGAAATCAATAGCAGATGGCAGTCTGTGTCACCAATTTCATTACGCCGGGTTGTTACAAAGATCATCTCCATGATAGATGAGATGGCGACATGAAGACATGTGGAGATCATGCCTGATGCTCGGACGACAACTGCAAAACACACAACCCAAAAGTTTTAAACTTTAAAGTCCGCTTTAAAAATAAATTTTTGCTTCGTTAGACATCTTTCAAGTTCTACCTGTCGTGGCATTGAACATTGTATCTAAGCTGTTAATAAAAACACAGTTTAAAGTGTGCTTTAATGATTGCGGATACTCTACCCTCCAAATCACATTCATGATAATTCTTAGGTCTGCATTTACAGTAGGGCATCATTATCATTGGAGAGGCGTGTCAAACAGCACACCTTTCCCAACTTATGCTTTGTCCCATACTGTACGTTTTTCCGGCGGTGTTCCCAGCATGCCTGGCGGGTTGTGTAGGCCCCAGCTGAGGCAGAGGACAGGAGAGCGTGATGTATCACCCTGAGAGAGCCCACTGACAGCCTCTGATGATGGATGGCCTGATTATGGAGTGCTTTTTACACATACACAATTTACATCACACTGAGCAGCGGGGTCTGGCAGGGCTGCCGTGCACATACACTCATCCAGCCAGGCCCTTGCACTCATACACACTCACGTATAGATATATACACATGTACGGGACTGCCACAGTGCATAGATAAAAAGGGGAGTGGAAATAACAAAAGAAAAGGGGGCAAATTCCTTGCTACAGACTTGTCATGTACGATCAATATGGCAAATCAATCCTTTATTAAGGAGAAGATGGCTACCTCCAGATTCCAAAGAAGACCTTTTGTCGTTTCAGGACACATGACATGTCAAATCAGATTTCCAGCAGTGAATGTCGTTGTGGCATGGGTTTATTCAGGTGTGTCTGGTGTATGGGATTGACTGTATCTGTGAGGTAGATCCTTGCTATCGATTAGCATCCTGCATTGTCCATGCTTGAACACATAATTGCTCCATTTGATCACGGCCGAGCTGGCAATTACTGTATTCAGGTTTTACCACAAGTGGTGCATCATGTTCGATTGTACATACAAGTGTGAGTAGGTACAGTATTCACGTCTGTCAGTGGGTTGTGTTTGAGGAATGCACATACATTTAGATGAGATAGGACAAACAACACAAGAAACATACATTTTCCCTGACTTGTGAGCGTGTGCCTCAGCGTCCCGGCTTGTGAGTGAGTCTGCGTGTGTTTGTGATTGTTGGGGGTCGCAATCGCTTGCTTTCACATTCTCTGGTGTTCAGCAGGTTCAGTGAGCTGTGCGGTGTTAATGCTGAAATTACATGCTGAGTAATGAGTGATGGGCCAAATTACAGGCTGAACAATGAATAGAGGCAGGCAGCTCTTATTAGTCTCCATAGAAAGCCATTGATTTATGAAGCGCCTTGCTCGGCGGAGTTACTCTCCTGAAAATGATATCTACATTGAGAAGTGATGTTCTCTATTAAGTCGTTCCTTCCCCTTTTACACCACTCTCCTTCCTTTCTTCCCCTCCTCCCCCCTTCTCTCCTCTGCCCTCCCTTGCCTCACCCTCTCCCTACGAGTGTACACATGATTGTTTAGAATCAGGCGGAGCTGTAAGGAAACCTTCAATTACCCATTAGGACTGTCAGACATAAAACGCCTGGCTCTCACCAAAGTCTGGGTTATGATTCATTTACTTTGTGCCTCTGATTCATCGCCCAATATGGCTCATGCCCCAGATTACTATTTGAGGGGTGGGAGAGATTAATGGCTCCATGGGATCTGCTGCCGTATTTCACAGGCCCAGTGTTGCAGTACAGTTGGTGCAGAAGGGTGAAATGACAGCAACTTACACTAGATCAATGTGTGGACACCCTTTCACAGATTATTAAAGCTCTGTTAGATTAAAAGACCCCCGCTATGTAGTTTGCTGTAGTCAATATTCTCAAGGAGATAAAAAAAAGGGGGAGGGTCCCTCTGAAGGATCCTTAGACTGATGTAGGTCATCATGGCTGTTAATGGAATAGTACTTGGTGACACAAGTGTCAGAGGAACCTGTATCATTTTCTATCGCTTGCTCTCCCCCTCCTGAGCCGCTGATGTTTCATAAAACATTGTATCACCCCTGAGGATTCCTCGAAATTAGGCATTCTGAAATGACTTTTGTACTGTAAACTCGAACAGATTTCTCAATTAGTTTCTTCCTATCAGTGGCAAAATTAGCCCTGAAATGGTTTTAATTTTCCATCTTCCCTCACTATCTTCCAGCCCTGAATGAGCCCACCATCGACTATGGTTTCCAGAGGCTGCAGAAGGTCATCCCCAGACACCCAGGCGATCCTGAGAGGTTACCAAAGGTCAGTAAAGTGTCTCTGCTGTGTGGAAAACAGAAATGACACAGAGCTGTCTGGATTTTAATGTCTTAATACTCTGAATGTGGCAAATAAACAAAACAACATTACCATCAACGCAGAACACTGCGACCCTAAGCACTAACAGCTTTGCTTCACATATGTGGCTTACCCACTAACCAGAGTGGTAATGGTATTGGTTTTGTGTGTGGTGAGAGGCGTAAACTCTCTGTGTGGTAAAATAGCTCAATCAGGCGTTTTCCTCTCCAGTAGTCTGTGGAGATGGTAATCTGGTCAGAAACGACGCCTGCACCCTCATTACCCCACTCATGTTTTCCTTTCATTTTCTGCAGCTCGATTTGGTTTAATCTTTTGTTTACAGAACCCTGTGCCGTAAACCCCCTAGTCTTACTGCAGCTAATAGACAAAGACTGCATGTTATTATGCTTTGGCTTTCTTATTGTTTTCTTTTGAACCCGGGTGAAGGAGTTGAAAGCCACATCAGTTTTCAGACACACTGGCATGGCACATAAATAGGCTTCCATATTGAAAGACCTGCACATGAAAGCTAAAGTGCATACATTTCTTTGTTTTTAACCCCCTCCTCTCAGAAGAATCTCTTTGATTCTTTGATTCTTTTGCTCCCCTTTGATTTTCTCACTCACTCTATTTCCGATTGATAAAATCTATTTGTGTGTTTCCACTAATTGCCACCCTGCCAGTAACCATTTTGATGACTGATGTTCCAGATGTGTCAAGTGTAATAATATGACTGATTAGTCAATTGAAAACCCCTCGGCATGTAGTAAAGTGAAGGCCACCTCAGAGTTTTAATAATACTGTAAAACCTTTAAAGACCATATCTATTAAATCCCAGCATGCAACACAGCAATATCATTAATGTCCAACGGACAATTTAATAAAGAACAGACTGTGTGGTAGCTGTAGATGTTTGACCAAGGCAACGTTTAGAAATGGAACATCACAGCTAGTCCCGGGTTCAGTATATGAAGTGTTTCAATTAGACCCGGTCCCTGCGGAGAAAAGAGGCTATACCTAGACATGAAATGTTACTCTAATTTAAGGTGTAAACGTTGACCAAAAGGAAAAGTACACTTACCTTCAATATCCACAAGACTTTCTCTATCTCTGCAGGCTTCATCAATCTAGCTACACTGTTTTCCTTTTTACAGTCACACAACATCTCAACAAAATCCACATCTTTTCTACAAAGAGAGACACGATGTTAACACAGCGTTATTACAAAGAAACCTTACCTCTTTCCTTGAATATAAAGCAATGTAGGTTGTGAGACAGGTTTTGACACTGAGCCCAAGATTAGTTTCCTGGGTGAGCGTATACTTAATATAGCACGGTCTCCCAGCCTTTGCATGAAACAATCACAGAGTGAGATGAAACCCTGCACTTCCAATAAACAACATAAATATTTGATTTGCTCTCTAATGGACCCAAATATGGGGTTCAGGGGGCATGTAAATGATCCCACCAAGTGATTCGTCATTGTTAAGCTTGCCATCTGAGGGTCAGCTCTCGGGGTCAAAAGCACATTCCCAATAAAACAGCCTGCGGCGGGCTGAGGCTGGCATGTACATTTGAAATGAGAACAGAAACGGCATATAGAGAACAGCCATTACAGGGTGCAGGTGAGGTAGGGAGACTCTATAAAAAGAAGATAAAGCTGGAGGACGCGCGGTGTGCATTAGTAGAAAGGCAAATCGACACCAAGCCCACTCACCGCCTCTATCCCCCCTCCCTCCCATGACTTCACCCTCCAGTTGATAATATTACTGCGCTATTGATTTCCACCAGCCTTCTCCCTGGGACCAGTAAGACACGTGGTAATTGTAAGGAGACAGAAAGCCAATATGGGAGTGCTCATGGATAGCAAGGGATGCACGCTAATATTGTTGCTACACAGAGAAAAAAAGGGGGGAAGCTGCCTCTGATTGAAGTTTACCTCGTAATTCTAAGACAACATCGTAGATGACAGTCTGACCCTGTGGGAGGAGTGGAGATATAAAAATTCAATGCAAAGTCCAGGGTGAATATGAAAGTAATAAGTGTGAGCAGTCAAGTGATGAGAAAGGAGATTGGTTTGCGGGCATCGCGTTAAGTGAAGAGAGACTTTGGAATTCACCCTCCTTTTTAAGATCTTGTTATAAAACAATTTTCTATTCATAATATAAAAAAGACAATTTATAATACCATTTTGTGCCCTCTGGCAGTAATGGACAAATAGACTGGATATCACATTATATCACACTCAATTTCTCTCTTCTGTAACAAATTAGATTCATTATGAAATTAAAAGTGGAAACTCAATATTGTTTTATTATTAAGCTGATTGCTTTGGATTCTTTTCTTTCCCCCCAAAATGAGCACAAGCCCATTCTTTTCCAATTCTTTGTGTAATCCACAAGGAGAAAATATTACAAATGTGTTCATGTCAAGCAATTACCCATGTATTTAAATGAATCTCTCTTCCTGTGCTCTTTGAAGTACCTTCATCTAATGCCCCTATGCTTCTAAATGCATTCATTACCTCAGGCTAGAGCTAACAGAGTAATTGCCTTACAGTTTTATAATGGCATTAGCACTCCAAGCTACATAACCTAGGCCCTCTTTTATTAACTGTGATAATATAAATACAACATTCATGTTAATCTAGTGCTTGAAAAATCACATTTGGGCCACATCTCCTTATTGTTAGATATTTTTTATAACACATAATTTGTTATAGCTCCCTCTCATTTTTTTTTTCTTTCCTCTGCAATAACATAAAGCAGCTTCTAAATCTTAGGTGATCTGTCATCTGAGCCGCTCCATTCAAACAGCTGTGGAGCACAAGACTTTTATGCAAAGCCTCGCGAACAATAGTAGAAATCAGTCACGCATTTGTCACAGCACAACAGAAATCATTTGAAGCCTTTAATTGTTTCAATTTAACATGGTGTGTTCTGATATGTGTCCATGACAAGAAAGCCAATTACACTTATGCTGGAGCAGTATTGAGATTTACATGGAAATGCCCTCAGAACGCTATTCCGTGCTAATCGTATTCACAGCGTGAGCTGATGCGCATGGAAGCGTCTCGTCAGAAGAAAACAAACTTCTTCCTTGATTGGGTGCAGCACTTCTCATCATCCTCGGATATGACTAGGTTGCCACTTAAGCATAGCCCTGCGAGTCAGCTTGGTTAGTTAAGACACCACGCGGTAAACGACAGATTAAGGATGAGAGGCAATATCGTTTTCTCTCCTCCTTTTTCCAAGCTGTCCTTATGTCACTGCTGCAAAGTACCATATGGACAAGGAGGAAGAGGATGTTTCACAGAGAATGAAACATGGCTTGCAAACGCGACAGTCTTAATTGCTTTAATTGTTGTTTAAAATTGAGAGCCATGTAGGAGATCTTGAAATATGATAGAATAGATTATTGGTAATTATTAACTGCAGACAAAAAGAAAGAAAACCACTTTATCTCACTCAGCAAGAGAGAGAGAAATCTGTTCTGCCTGATGAGAACACATCAAGACAGCTGGTCCTCTCATTTAGTCTACCTGCCTCACGACAACCATAATTCTTTATTTGTATGCAAACTAGATGCATGCAACGTTGAGCATACACACCAATTTCAGAGGTAAATGCCCATTCTAAGAGCCACCCATCCGGTAACTTGGGGTGGATTAAGCGATATGTTTCTATAAGAGAGCATGGCATACGCTGCAAGTGGCTTCTACAGTGATTCATCTTGATAAATCAAGGACTGTGCTTAGATATGCTCCTCAGGATGAAAGGGCCCATACACACACTCGATACACGCTACATACGCTGTGCCTTGGAAATGAAGGCCAAGTCTTGGAGGCCGCTGTTTGAAGGCGCGAAGAGTGTGTTTACATTCATTTACGGCAGCTGCCGTCTTAATCCCACACTGCTATTGCCAAGTGATGGAACACTTCAGACAAATTACTGAGGCCTGCAAAAGAAAACACAGCGAATGTGGGAAGAAAACAAGCACCATCTGAGATGTTTCTGGTGACAGATTTGCATTGCTTTTAACCAGGGTTCTAACAGCACAGTCGACAAATCTCTGCTCTACAGCAGGTGACAACAAGAGAGCATTTAAAAAAAAAAAAACAAAAAAAAAAACACGCAACAGCCATGTCTGCAACTTGCTTTTGTCAGATTAAATGCACTCGAAGAGGAGGAGAGGGTTTTCATCGAGCAGCACACAGCCTTCTGTATTATAAAAAAAAAACAAAGAGAGCAGTCTGGTTTCTTGAGAGGGATTTAATTGTAAGTGCTGAATTCAAAGAGCTGATAAAGACACACAGACGGGCCAAACCCCACCTAGCTGAAAGCCCAAAACAGAGTGGGGGGAACAAGATTCAGGGCCAACTCATTTTCAGTGTTAAGAGCCAAAGCAACACAGCTAATCCGCATTGTCAAGCGGGGGCAAGCATGCAGACATGGATAAGACCACATCCTGAGCATCCGTGTCCCCAAGGCAAAAGCACCCAGCTCTTGCTTGGATGGGAAGTCATTTGTGAAGTCCTTTGCAACAGCCAGTCAAAGAGGTTAATTGAAAAATTCCTTAATGTCATTACAACAGAACTAGATTAACCCAGAGCTAATTCACTTTATTGTTCTGAGGAGAGGGGACTCGGCACTGAACTCCGGAGCAAACGTGAAGCCCAGAATCACGGGTGAGGTGTTGTTTTTAAAGGACTATGCCAGTTTAATTAAGATAGGGAACATTATTCACTGCTCTGCATGGTTGGAAGGAGCAAAATGGTAGTGCTGTGTAAATGCAGCTCCGGTGCTTTCTAAATCAGGTGGCTTTTATTTATGTAAACATTTCTAAAGCGCTCTGCAAGCCTCTTGTGCAATGCCACTCTTGGTATTGTTTGTTCCTGTGCTGGGGTAAAATACATAATCTGTTTGGGTCTTAACATTTATGCTCCCTGTTTTCCTCATCAGGAGGTGTTACTGAAGAGGGCGGCAGATCTTGTTGAAGCCCTGTATGGAATGCCCCACAACAACCAGGTCTGTGTCCACGCTGCAGCTTTCAGCATGCTTGTATCCCAGCTAAATAAAAAGCTGATATTTGCTAAATCTACTGATAATACAACCAAAGGATATTTTCACCACAATAATTGGAACAATGTAGGCTTCATGCATCACGAGTTAACTTTACAGCCATGAGCCATTCAAAATAACAAAACTTCTGCTTTTTCTTCTCAGGAGATCATTCTGAAGCGGGCAGCCGACATTGCAGAGGCCCTGTACAGCGTTCCCCGCAACCACAACCAGATCCCCTCTCTCGCTAACACAGCCTCCCACGGCATGATGGGAGTCAACTCCTTCAGCAGCCAACTAGCAGTCAATGTGTCTGAGTCACAAGGGAATGACCAAGGTATGTGATTTGAGGGATGCTCCATAACTCAGAGGTTCTTAAAAGTGGGGTGCAGGAGCATTAGAGGTGGTCCTTAGAGGGTTTCTGGGGGGATTTGCAAGAAGATGACAAACATGCCCTCCTTTTTTTATTATTTAAATAAGAATATTCATAGAAATTGTGTTTTTAAACACAAGATTCACTGGCCCTGTCCTCGTAAGGCAGTTAAAGGGTCCAATTAAGTACCATCTTCCTTTCTTATGAACGCAGCCCCTCCAGTATGTGCTGATATAAAAATGTTTGATTGCGCCACTAAATTTCCATTGTCATTTACTATAATCAGTGAACATTTTACTTATGAATACTACAGAAGGAAAGAAATGAATGAACAATCTTTTTCATCTTCCATCCGTGTTACTCAGTGGGCTACAGCCGGAACACCAGCAGCGTCTCCCCCCGGGGCTACATCTCCAGCAGCACCCCACAGCAGTCGAGCTACAACACCGTCAGCAACAGCATGAATGGATACGGCAACGCCGGTATGAACCTGGGAGTGCCAAGCTCCCCAGGGTTCCTCAATGGATCCTCTGCCAACTCCCCATATGGAAGTGAGTATCGTGCCACTCTTGCACGCTGTAGTAGCACTAAGCTGCTGCTGATTTAATTCCAGCTCTCGCATTCATTTTCTCTTCTATGAATCATTTCTGACGGGGCGAGGATATTATTGATGGTGATAATATATTACTGTTCATTCACAAGGACTTGTTTAGTTTGAGTACTTTGGAGAACACACGTGTGGCTCAGACTTAGTAGAAATATTATGTGTATTTCATTGTATGCCACCTGTATTTGCTCAACCGGACAAGATGTTGATGGTAGGAGCCTGTGAGTACTGATCGTGTGTCCCCCTGGCAGTAATACTATCCCTGTCTTACCTTAACTGCCCTCTCCCTCTCAAGCACTACTCACAGCACGCTCTCACTCTCTCCCTCCCTCCTTCCCTCTCCCTCCCTATCGTCTCTGCAGTTAAACAAAAGAGCGCCTTCGCCCCTGTGGTCCGACCCCAGGCCTCCCCACCCCCCTCCTGCACCAGCGCCAACGGCAACGGACTGCAAGGTGAGCCCCCCTCACCCCCTCATCCCTTCCCTACGGACTACTGGTCAGATACCGCTGCTCAGGCCTCTGTCCGGTTTGGTGAGGGATTAATCATTACAAATATATGCATTTTGACAGGCTAATTTACACCTTTCAGTTTACATTCAAATTTACACACTCTTGCAAAGCATGCCCTCACGCACAACACGCACACAAGTGTAGGATCACAACTGTCTGTGCAAACATTCATGCAAACATACATCCTTGTTGCCCTTTCATACAAATGATCCGCTCTGATGTCGCAGGAAGAGACCTTCCCAGAATTGTTTTAGTAATTATGTTTATTAGGTTTTGTGCATGTGTCATGACCAACATGATTGCTTTGAAAACAAGCTTAGCCGTAGTGTGTGCCCCAAGATTAATAACATTGGGCTTAATGAAGTGGGAAATTAAAGTTCATCTTGCTACACGTTCATACTTATTAATACATGTTGTGCAGAAATTAATGAGCAATGCCTTGCCATCATCTGCGCTGGCAAACTTAAAAGCATTTCAACCATGACTCTACAAATATACTCAGAGCAATATAATAATATATCATCCCAGCACTTCACTAGTTGCCTAATTGTTAAAACGTGTGAAAATACTGAATATATAAACTCTCAGGGTGAGGTACAGTTGCTAATGATATCCTAAGCAGATGGTCTTGCTGAAATAACGGAGGCTACCTTTGATCTAGTCTAATCTCTCTTGGATAATGACGCAAAGGCACAATTTAGGGAATGTGGAAATGCGGGACTAATGTGCTGCTCAGCATTGGAGAGTCGAGGATAAAGAGATGAGGGGAGGAAAGGAAGTGACAGGAATGAATCTGAGGGGAGTCTGAGGAGTGTCTAGTAGTGTAGCATTGTGGCATTGTGGGAAGTGACCGTGTTGTTGCTTTGCCGTCACCACGGCCACGTCTCCTGGGAGTCTGGGCCACTGTTTGCCATTACCCCAACGCCAGGAGAAATATCACACATAGCAGGACTGGCGTGCTGGGGGCTGAAATGTCAGAGCAGGAGAGAGGTTTTCAAACTCTCCTCCTTTAGGAGAACGTGCAGCAGCAGGCTGACGGACATGGCAAACTCTCACAGGCACTTACGCAAACAGGCACATTAAAGGAATACATTCACGCATTTGTGCACTGTCAGATGACTGGACACACACGAGCATGCATTGGCACACACATACACACATGCATGCACTAATCTACAATTTTCTTCTTTTTTTTACATTTATATCCAAATCTGTTTTAGCCCTACTGAACTAACCTCAGTTTTCTTTCTGTCTCTTTTTATCTCCCAGCCATGTCCGGCCTGGTTGTCCCTCCAATGTAAATGCACTTTTGTCATCTCAAGCACCAGTCGACACACTACCACTTGGACATCCCCTCAGCACACTGCAAAAACGCTGGTGTAATGTATAGTCAACCGCTTGTTCTGTTTTTAAAGACAAAGAAAAAAACAAAAGACACACTTTTTTTTTTTTCCTTTTTCGATGACTCGCAACCTTCAGAAAAAAAGGATTCCATGAGGAACAATAGTTTTTCCGTGGGATTTTTTTCTTTAGAATTTTCTTTTTCTCCACATTCTATCACCCCGAAGAGGACACAGGATGATGAAGGGTTTATTTTCTATACCTGTCGGGTTGCGCTTCGGCCTCGGACATGTCCAATCAACCACATGCTCAGTACTGGAAGGGACTCTGTGGACTCACTATCTGGTTGTAAAGTAAAAACACGGATGTACAGTACATTTGCCAACGAACTTGTTTGCCTCAGAAATTGTTTTATTTTTTATTTTTTTTGTTTGTTTTCCGTTCCAATTCTCTTTTAATAGATTCACAACAGTTGTGCGTCTTTATAATGTGACTTTTTTGTATTTTTATGTGTGAGAAAAATACACAGGGGCCAAGACAGTTTGAATTTCAACTGGAAAATATATGAGATATATAATGTAGAAAAATCGATCATAAAAGTACAACAAATACGAGTAAAACTGGGTGGGGCTGGGCGGGCAATGTTGTGTCATGTTTCATTCCTGCATTTTAACTTAAATTTTGTAATTTATTGTAGCTAGAAATCATCTTCAAAAGTAAAAAAAAAAAAAATCTCTTTGATTCAACAAGCACACTGATGTGTACAAAACACTGCTCTGTTGATGAATATGATGTACTTCCACGTCTAGAGCTTCCTTTTAAGCAAGTGTGTTTTGCCATGTTTTTCAACTTTTTTGCTAGCACTGTATATTAATGCATTCCTAGGCTACTGTGAAGTCTGTTTCTTGTTGATGAGGAGCAGTCTCCCCCTTCTAGCTCCAATTCCCTTACGTGTTTTATATGTGGTTAAAAATTGTAGACTATTGTGATATTGCCAAACTTGTGCTAAATATTTATACATCTGTCTTTTTCATGTTCTTTTAGATCAACAAAAAACATTTAAAAAAAAAACAAAATTAAAATCCATTGAGAATGTAGGCGTATAGTAGTTCATAGTCATATTTCTGTTCAAATACACACTTGCGCTCACTGAGGGAAATTTTGTAACATATCAACTATAAATAATGTATTTATCTCTGAAATTTTGTATATTGCTTTTCATTATGTATGTATTAATCGTCATGCCCTTAATATAGTGATGCAGCACAGATAATTCAGCCAAGAACTGTTGCCTTCATTTGTTTTCTTTTTGTATTTGATGAAATGCAATGTGCATATATTTCACGTGTATCCTCAAAATTTGTGTTACTCCGTCAAGACTCTCTGTCCATTTTTTAAAGGGGAAGTCAAACTTCATTGTTTATTTTTATATTGATTTTAAATTATCTATACAGACCATTTTGGAGAAAACTTTGTTGGTTGTATTGTCAAATAAATTGTTTGTGACCCATATGATAGTTGTTAAGATCCAATAGAGACTAATGTGCATGAGGGACAACCCTGGAGATAAAAAAAAACACTCCATTCGTGGTTGTATTTTTTCTGTTTTGTAGAATGTATAGAAGTCATTTTTACTCACCACTTATGACTCTGCCACATAGCTTACATGTGTTTACAGGGAAGAAAATTTAAAAAATGTCAACATTTGGAATGGAAACAGAAATGAATAAGTGATGTTTTATTAAAATTTTCAGTAAAAACACAATAGCTCCTTAACTGTGGACTTTTTCAGTTTTAAGCACAGTTTGGCTGGCAGACAAACTGACAATCAGGAACTAGAAAAAGACAGTAGACATGTCTGAGGAGAAACCTGTGATTCGTCTGTAAGATATAGTGTTTAGAAATTGCTATGGAGATAACTGTTTGAAACCTGTGGAAAAGTGTAACATCCATAAAAGATGAAAACTGCTCTTTACTTATATTCTTTCAGCAAAGCACTCTGACATTGTGACACATTCCTACTGGTCTTTGTATGAGCACATGCTGCATCTGTGATGCTTCAAAGGTTCATTGTAGTCATTCATAAACAGTGCGAGCTTTTTATTCAAAGCACCCCAAATGGGGCTCATTCAAATCCCTCATTTCATTGCATTAAGCCACCTAGTTAATAAAGAATCAATACATTGAAAGAGCAAGGTTATCCTTTGTCTATAAGGGCTTGTATCGTTTTGAACCTCTCATAGTTTGAGTGCTGAAAGGGGGGGCCACTGTGAAATCTATACTCATCAAGTGGGTCAAACAGAAGGATAAAAGTGTTTGAGGGAAGAACAGTGGTTCTCCTTAAAAACAACTGAGCGTCTTATCTGGCATCCTGAGTGCTCGTGAAGCGCGGGTCACAAAATGTCAATTTCTCATCAAGGCAACATTGTCCGAGGCCACCTCTGCCTTTAATGCACAATTAAATGGCAGCAACCTGAGTGGCAATCAGCATATCGCAGCTTATTATGTCAGCCGGCATGCACAGATCTCACGGCGCAGGAGATAGTCCAGGAGCTGCTGATAGCGCAAAGGACAGATACACTGAAAAGAGCCATTTAATTTTCAGCTGCCTTGTGCTTCAAATCATTCCCCTGATAATCCAGTGTGTCTGATAACAATGGGCACACATCTGCTTCCTGACGTTGCATTATCTCTTTCGGATACAGAAGTTTGGATCTATCGCCTTGCCCGCTGCTGTCTCTATCATTTAAGAGCAAATATCGCACAAACTGTATGTTTCTCAATGAGAAAAAAAAACAAAAAACGACGGCGCAAAAACAGTCATAGAGTAAGAAAGAAAAAATCTCGAGGAAAAAGTTGAATTTTGCTCAGTTGTTTTGGTTTTAAGAGCCCACGAAGCCCGGCAGGCAGGCTCAAGGAACAGTATATAGTCTCAGCAGGTTACTCTGTACCCAACAAACAGCCACTAGCTCTGCCACACCATTCAATCATTGTGAGAGCCTCTTTTATTGGAGAACTCTAATGGCCACCCTCCACCATGATCTTAATGTGTGCATTAAATATTTATAAATCCTGGGTCAATAATGCCCCATAACCAGAGCCTGACAAACCCCCACCGTACCATGTGGCTGCCTCGCTCTCAAACTCAGGCAAGGGTCAGCGGGTCACACAATCAAAAGAGAGCAAGGCTCACCACATCCATATGTTGCCACTCTTATCAAGACTTTCCTCAGTACTTGTTATCTGTCAAAGGAAAGAAATATTGAAAGCAATATCGATCTTAACTAGCCTTGTGCTGCCGAGGGCCACTCTTCAAACATCTGCTCATGCATTGTTATATTTCAAAAAAACTCCTCTCAATAATATAAGCCTGAGCCGTAATATTGAACAGGTCTGTGTGACAAAAGGCGGCCTGAGCATGAGTAATAACAGCGTTATTGAGAAGCATTACTGAACTCTGTAAACATTTCTTAATCAGCGTTGGGTTACTTTTGCAGCTTGGCATCTTTATGGGTGACTCGCTCCTTTTTTTCTTCTTTTTTTTCCAACGTGACCACATCCACGCTGCGCTCCTGTGCTGTTCAGGTGAAAGATTGTGTTCCAGTGATAGAGCACACAAAAGAGCAGCTGGACAATGAGCCAGTCAATGGAGAGCTCCAGTTGAAAGAGCCACAATGGCCGTGCATGCTGGGAATTGGGCTGGATGATATAAAGGAATGAAACCTTCATTGAGGCCGTGGAGGACAAGCATTCAGAAAAGAGGTTTTGTTTGCTCTTTATCAATCTGCCGTTTCCCATGAGAAAAAACAATTCGAACTGACCTTAAAAAGGGAATATTACCTTACACAGCTTCTCCCTATGTAAACCTTATTGAGAGGCTAATACATTCACTTTTAATGCCATTATCGAATGTTGTACAGTATCAAGGCAGGCCGTAAAAAAAAAAGAGCTGGACGACAGTTTGTCTTCTGTGCTCATTGGGCAGTGCTGAGAAGTACTTTTTAAGGATTTCCTCTTGGAAAGATAGGATTTGTGTAACTGCTGAGGACAGGAAAAAAGTGGTTGAAACTGTCCTGAAGTGTATACATGAGAATGATACTGCGTCTGTGACACATAAAAACTAAACAAGTAGAGATCATAACTTTGAGATGACGCAAAAAAAAAACAGGCCGACCTTTTTGAACAATTCTGCATTTGAATCGAAACAATGAACCTGACCCCCTTTTTTTTTCTTTTTTTTTTTTTTTTAAACAGATCACATTAGCGCAGCCTCCTGTCAGTGAATCTGTACATCACATAAGATACGGCTCCCCTGCTACTCTACACTAGGAGTCAGCTTTGCAAGAAAAATTCCACATCCTTGCAAAGATTTCCACTTCACTCGCAGTCAAGAAGGATGAGCAAAGTATCCCAGTGCTTCAGCATCCATTAAACTTGTATTTGGGTGTCATTTGATACTTCATTAATGTTTAAATGCATTTCGAACCCACAAGTGCAGGATTTACCTCTGGTAGAATATTTTTCTTCTATGCAAACTTTACTTAGCCTAAAAATTACCGTGTGAGGATTGCCTGGACAGAGAGCGTTGAACTACAGTGATAAAATAATATTACTTGAACTATATTTTCGGCCACAGTCTCCACCACATAGAGCTCCTTTCATAGTACTCCTCTGTAGTGCTTTGTCCAGTAGTTCTGGATATGATATCATCTATTAATAATGTATTGGCAATGGATTACATAAAAAGGGAGCAGAAATAACATCCAATATTCATGCCCCCTGAGCTTGACTGTGTCCAATCCGTTTGGCCCATAAAACCTTAGCCCCATTTCCATATCCGCTGTGGGTCACAACAGGTCTGCTGCACAAAGGCTCACAGAACAGCTCAACTCAGGAAAAGGGCAGTAAAAATCGGGTGGATTTCTGAACCCTTATGAAACAGCCCCCCGTTGGAAAAAAAAAAAAAAAAAAGTGAAAAAGCCCTTTTCCGATTTCAGCGCCTGTGAAAAACCTGGTACTGTGTTTCCCTCTTTAATTGTGCCACTTGAGAAATTGACGTGCCTCTGAAACATGGCATGAATCTCACAGTTATTGCAGTCCCCTTGGCAGGGAATGTTGATACAACATCTGCATGCTATAGAAAGTAATGGAAGTAGCAGAGGTGGCAGCTGCAACTCTACAGGAAGTGTGCCATTTTCAGGCAGCGCTGCTGTGAGAACCACTAACTGCCAGCCTGGTCTTGCCGGCAGCTCTGATTGCCAGGACACTATGACAAACACGCAGGGGCTGGGAGTGTTGCATCCTGGGGGATGACAGCTTCTGTTTGATTGTCAATAAGGCTCATTAGCAGAAAAAATGGAGAATGCGAAAAGAGATTAAATGGTTTGCGACAGGGTCCCCCTTATGTTTCATTACGGTGGATTTATCATAGCCTTTATTCAATAAATTTTTTGGGGGGGAAAAAGAGAGAAAAAGCATTGCACTTCCTCAAATGCGGCCAATTCTACATTTGTAAAATTCTACACATTCCAGATGTATTTTGCAAGCAATTCCACTTTATCAAAACATCACCCACACCTTACATAAACCTCTGTCTGCCTGCTCTGGACGATCTTAAGAACAGTGGCGGATGTTACCCTCCATCTTAGTGAGGAACGGCCAACAAAGCAGCGTGTAAGGGCCTTTCCCTGAAGAGTCCTTGTCACGCCGCGCCAAACCTCTGTGATTATCGTTGTTTTTGCAGAGAGTGTCCACGCCTGCCAATACCGCTGTTCCATAAATGAATTTGGCCCCTCGTCAACGAATTACCTAACACGCAGAACTGTGTATGTGTCACATCCAATTCCAACTCACCGGCTTTGGTGGTGTGTGTCAGCTGGAGGACTTAATCATCAATCGTCAATCATAATAAGCAAAGCACATTGATAGGGGTTCTTTTTTCCCTTCTTCTCCTACACAGTTAAATAAAGTGTAAAGGGAGAAGTTAATACTGACCTTGTTAAATTGGGACCACAATTTATATTCCTAATTTAGAGTATGGATTAATTAGTCTTGGCAAGTGTGTGTATTGGTTTCCATGTGGCAGAGCTTTGGAATTATACCCACTTGATCAAATCATTGCTCACTTTCATAAAGAAACTCTGGAAGGATATCTATCAGTCATGTCTTGATGTTTTTGCTCAGTACCAGCTTTGCATATTTTTAGCAGCACACTTTTAATTAATTCCTAATTGGAAAGTTTATAAAAAAGGACTTTTCAAGCATTAGGCACTAATCAATAACCCCATCTCATGTCATATGAAATTAATCACTATGACCTGCTCTTAGGGCTTACACATACACACGTTACATGCTAACTGGCAAAGCATGCATTTTGCACAAAGCTGAGGAATCTGGCTCATATTTTCCCTCGCCCTGATCCAATGCACTCCTCTCTCCCGTCATATAGATCGGAGTCTGCAGGGGCCAAAGGCGCTGACAGAGCCCAGATGCTCCCAGTCTGTCTGGGGGACTGGGGAGACTGGTGCCATGGGGTCCTGGAGCCTCTGAAGTGCCGCCCCTCCATCAACATGACCAAGGCTAGACCTGCACTTTCTCCAGGCTGAGACACTCTCCTTACCACGCTGACAGCCGCACTGCATAGTCACAGATTGATACATGCAGGGATACACACTCACAAGCAGCCGCTCTCACGTAATGTATGACCGTTCATCAGCCGTTCTTAATTAGAGACCCCCAGACCAACGCTCGAGTTCATGGGGTTACAATGACACGCTGATACAAGGTTACACACACACACACACACACACACACACACACACACACTGGTGCTTGCATGAGTTTTTCTAATTTAATCCTGCTCTATCTCACCATCACTGTCTTAAACTTGTTCATGTCGAGGAGAGTCTCTTTGTTCTAAAGAAACAAACGTTAAAAAAGGGGCACCGTGCGAATCCTCTGTCCTCCTGATTTCTCTCTCAAAACACAAAGATCATTACAAGAGCATCAAAGTATGCCATGTTTGAAATGATGGTTCTCTTTGTAGTTGTGGCGAAGCATGGAGTGTGTTGGTATTAGATGCTGCTGTGGCAGCTGTTGTGGCTGGCTGCGTGGTGCCTCGGTGTCAGGGCCTCCGAGGCCAGCCTGTCCCGGCAGACAGACAGAGGGGGAGGAAACCTGATACCGCTGCCAAGCCCCAGTCTAATGTCTGTATATCCAGCTATCTATCCCTGTGTCTATCTGTCTGACTGACTGCTGGACGTAGCTTATCTACATGCTGGATACTCCTTTGGCTCCCTTCTACAATGTACCACTTTCAGCTGTGTTGATATGTTCCAAAAAGTTGTACTTTTATTTATTTTAAGCACAACAAACTTCTCTGGAAGAATAAAAACAGCTATTTATGAATCAGTGATGTAGCTGTGGGAATAAGTTCTGCAGAGTCCTCACTAAGCTTGCGACTTGTACCGAGGGTTGCAGGTTGCGATAACAGTAGAATTATGAGGCGACATGTATGAAGAGAAGGAGATGGAAGCAGAGAGTAAGTTTGTGTTTGTGTTTGATGTGGGGGCAGAAAATTGTTCCATAATGAGGACGGGTGCCAGGATATGAGATGGGAAGTAGGGAGTTGGAGACAGGATATAAGTTATGAGAAGGAAACTAATGTTTGGGAATGCAGAGGCTGTTGTTGCTGTGGCTGTATAAGCTAAAATGTATCTTACCACTATCGGCCATGATTAATACAGCCCGGCCAGGTCAAAACCCCACACTAACGCTACGGATGCCACCAACCGTATCCCCGCTCTTTCTGTGGCTCAAACGAGTGTGTGTCGTGTGTGTGAGAGAGGGCGTGTGTGAGGGGGTTAATAAATGTTGAATCAAACGCCGCACGAGACACTCACACTCCTTAAGGGTTGCCCATTAGCGGTGTGTGGGTGCATGGGGAGTTTATCAGTGTCTGGGTGATTTATGAAGTCAGACTCAATATCATCCACTTCACCCACACACATATGGACATACACATGTGCGCACACCAACATGCATGGCCCGCGTGCTCACGCTCTCACATGCACAAACACACATGCATGCACGAACACGCACTCGTGTAGTCTCTCTGTGAAATGGAGGCAGATATTAGGCCAAAATTAAAGGTTTCACAGAGATTAACAGTGCGGATGATGAGATCGTCTCAGCCTCTTTTAATCTAATTCCTTTTTTATCTCGGAGCCAGCATGATATAAAGGTGGTCTGCATAGTGGAAAGACAACAAAATAATGCAGAAATATTCACAACACTTCTACTAATGGCAATTACTACAAAAATATTGTGAACATTGGAGAAAAAATGGGACATTAAATCAGTGATTTTTCTTCTTTTTTAAGGCGCTCTTTGGGTACCTATGCAGATAACACAGCCAATTACAGGCAGCAAGCCTGATGCTTTGATGCTGGACTTTTAACATCAACCGCACAACTCTAAAGACATCACAATCTCTGGTTGCTAAATTCATTGCATTCCATAGAATTTACTTGGCCACAAGCAAAAAAGGAGGGTGCTTACAGTGCACTTCAGAGTGCGCCTGGCTTAAATGGGACCCCTTGTGGCTGTGTCACAGCTCCCTTCGTTAGGGGGCTGACTGTAGCCTGTAGTCACCACAGGCATCATTAGCCCTCTGTGAAACCACAGACTGAGTCTCATTCTTCATCTGCCTGTCTGCTGCCTCAACATTTACGCTGCGATGCTGCTCCAATGGCAGAGTAACTGAGTCCAGCAGCGCAGCAAGACAGCCACAGAGAGCTGCTCGCATAAGAAATTCAAGAATGCAGCAAAGTTCAAATGTATTCAGCGAGCAGGCCCCTTGAACTGTTTCTGTAAAGGTTAAAGCTGAGGTTATTTTTGGAGAGTGGATTATTAGGCTACCTGGGTTAAAAAAAGAAGAGGAATAACTGTGGGCAAGTATGGGTCACTCCAGAGCTGCAGAAAACAGCGAAAAGAATCAAGAATTTAAGGATTTAGAAGATAAAGAGCTACACTGTCACCTTAACAACAGACCACTGTGAGAGAAATAAAGAAAAAAGAAAAAAAAAAGTTTAGGACTTATCCAGTAAAAGCAACTGAATATTTCTAAACCCACACAAAGACTGCTGCCGTTGCCATATGGTCTTTTTAAGAATAAATGAATTATCCCAAAGGGATGAAACAGAATTGTCATGACAATAAAATAACAAACAAACATTTAAATTACAGATCAAATGTGCAGGATGAATTCAAGGTTGAAATGCTGATTTCTGTTTCCCGTTCTGTACTGCCCTCTAATGGAAAACACCACTCGGAGAGAAAAGAAGGAGCTTTTTTTCATACAGAGCTGCAGCAAGGAGAGAAGACGTACAGTATAATTAATCATGAGCTGAACTGAGTGGATTTTATGTGAAATAGGTGTCTAAATCAAACAGTAAAATTGATGAAAAGCCAGGATTTGTCATTTTGAGATTTATTTAAACATGTCTAACGTAACAAGAGAACAGTATATTATACATAAGACATCTACACTCTAGGTGGATTATAAGGCAAGTGCAAACAATGAGATCTAAATGAAGACAAAACAAATGCTTCACTACAAAGCTTTGTAGCCATAAAATTCAGAGCCTTTATCACTGGATGTTGAACAAAGCATTCACTTGGCAGGAAATTAAAAACCAACGAGAGGTACAAAGACTAATTCTGCTTAGGAAAAAAACAACAACAACAATGCACAAGACATATTTTTAAGGGAATAACAATTCTTTAGAAAAACCATTCCAGCACTATCTGGCAAACGCAACGGAGACCCACGGGAGCGTATGTTTGTAATTCCTACTGTTCTCTGTTTAAGTTATTTTTGCACATTCTAATTCTGCAACAACTCTGTTTTCCATTAACTATGCACGGCCTCTATTCTTAGATTTTAAGAAAGCACAAAACTGAATATTTACAAATAACTCCAGTTGTTCCAGAACGCCTAACTTTATGGCACTGTTTTGTGTTCCTTAAGTAAAAGCCAAAAAAAAAATAAATCCTGGCCTTGCGTGTGTGTGTGTGTGTGTACTGAATGAAGGACATTTGGGCTCTGTCATGCTTTAGCCTTCCCCTCCCTGCCTCTCATGGGTGAGCAGCCATTGTTTGAGATGGTCGCCCTTGCCGCTCATGTACGGCCCACTCTGTCCACTGCTGGAAATTACTCGGTGACAAGGAATGAGGAGAGGAACCTGGCACAGGCGGACAGAGAGAGGGGTGACAAACTGAGGAAGCACACATGCAATTTCTGCAAATAAAACGCAACACTTTTACATGCAAACAAACTTTTAAAAGTAGGCACCTCTATTTCTTTAAATTGACAAACATTTAAAGGTTCCATTTAAAAATGAAGACAGTAGGCTGCGAAGAGCACATTTCAGTTCTGCAAGTTTTAAATGCAGATTAGAACTTTTCTTACTCTCAGGTTAACATTTACTGTCACAGCAACACAATACTGGGAAGGTACCGAAAGTATGTATGAATTATGTATGAAAGAATCTCTTATTCGCCTCACAAACAATGTGACTTAAAAGTAACCAACAAGCACAAAAAAAAAATCAACTGCTATTTATTATTTATTTCCTTTTTAATTTTTTGCACTTTTCATTTTCATGAACCGCATGAAAACAAAGTGCCACACCAGATGTGTCTGGTTTGATCCTGCACACATCCACATTCGGGGTGATGGCTCAGTCTTTTGGTATAAATGTTTTTTACTCTTTAATAGTGAAAAGCAAAGAAGCAATCAAAAATTAATGGGCAAAAACACCAGCAGGATGAATATTCAATCGAGAGGGTGTCAACATTAAGATCTGATAACCCTGTGATCATTAAAAAGAGGAAGTCGGTGGAGCGTTTACTCTTGTTGCAGACGACTGCCAGGGGGGTCCTGAGTTCTTTGTAAACTAAATGGCTGGAGAAAGATTAAACAAGCAAGCCTAAAACACTTCGATCATTGTGAATTCAGAACAAGAAGAGTGGCAATGGTTGGAGAGAAACACAACAATTAATTCTTTTAAAATATTCTTGATGTTGCCCTCATTTTGTTCTTCTCACGCTGAACAGAACACATCGCAACCATTCCTGAATGTATCCCTCCAATTTAACTGAGATGTACACTGAATTGATGGTTGCTCCTCCAGCCTTTCATATTAAAGTTGGACATGCAGCGTGTTTCAGTTTCAAATCCATCATTAAACCCGCTCCCATATCAACAGCAATAAAACTTTCCGAGCCCCAGATTAACCTTGCAGACAGAGAAATACTGCTCGTGTATTCGGATCAATACTGTTCCCCGGGTTTGGAGGGAGAGCAGGGTACCCTCAAGGCCTTCGGATCTGCCTCTTCACTTGGGGGGGAAAAGAGCACTACACCAGGCTTATCAATACTCAAATCCTGGTGAAGAAGAAGTGCCACAGAGAGGCGAGGATCGATTGAGCACACTGAGCTTTTCACAGCTGAAGCCTGAGTGGAGCAGTGCTACTGACAAGTAATTGACACTGACAATCTGACTCTGGATCTGAATCAGGAGCTGAGGGCTCAGGCTCCCAGGCTCCCTGACGAAAGGAAAGAAATGTCTGTAAAACATGAGACTGAGAAGTATTATACAGCCATCTAGCAGCATTGCCACTGGCTAATGCAATGTATCAAGCATACTGAGAATAAAGTGCATTGAATAAAAATCCCAGAAATTCAATTGCCATGGTTTATTTGTGTGTTTTTCCTGACCTTAATTAATTACTTCCATTATAAATGAATTTTTCTTGTAAGTGGAGTCACAAAACAGCATCAGAGGAACAACACAGCACTGAGATGAGAATGTATACATACTATTTCATATCACATATGAGGAAGATTTTCTCACAGGCTGCACCTCTGTACGAGAAGTGCTCTCTGCCTTTGCTGAGCACACCGGTGGTGCCCACAGCACTACATGGGCAGAGTTAAACAGGCTTTGATCAAAGAGTTTGATCAAAAGGAGACACACCACTTGCCCTCTAGCCCTCCATTTTGTACACAGTGGATTCATGGGCAAAATGATGCAGATCAGGTTTCCTACAAGAACCTGAGATTTGCTGCGAACGTCTACAGTAAAGACATAAGAGGACAGGCAGAAAAAGTGTGGGCTTAAAATCTTGATGTAGGTAGAATTTTACTCCTCTGCTGTTCTCAGAGGGAGGCGTTGATTTCACCAAGCGCGTGTTGGATCACACCTACAGTTAAGATTACATATCCTGCAATGCGGAAAATGCTTATAAAATGTATTTCATTACAAAACTCTGGTGGTATACACAGCTGGTTGTCTGCAGGTAATGCTTCCTTAAAAAAAACAAAAAAAAAAACGGAAGAACAAATCAGGGCTGAAAATCAGTTATATATCATCGTATTTTACATTTTATCAAAAAGGAAAAAAGATAACGCTGGAAAAACCACCTAAAATGATTGTTTCAGTGTTTATTTTCAGCTATATAGGATCACATTTGTTTAAATTTACTACTAATAAGGACTATATTCCTTTTAATTTATTCTACATGATGAAATATGACTAAATGCATCTAAATCTATTCTAAGTGACCTGTAGTTTCTCATGATAAAAACTACATTTAAGAATATTTGATCAGACTAATACGATCACTTAATTATCACTTAATTTTCAACTCTCAGTTAATTTGCTGATAATTCTTTCAAATAATCACCTAGAAACATCCACCTAAAGCAGCACTTTAACCTTAATTTTCCAACCAATAGTAAAAAAAAAACAATAAACTCAATTGATCAATAGTTTCTAAATTGTTGCATATCAGTTTTTCTGTCCAATGATCACTTAGCAATTAACTATTCATTGCAACTCCACATGCAACACTGTAGGTTACGTAACAGTGTGTAAAAAAAAAAAGAAAGCTTATGAAACAGTTCGCTACCCATTGAAAAAAAAATTACAATTATCTTTCGACTACAGGCAGCTTCACTATAAAAACAATTACTCCGTATCTGATGAAATAAAGTAAGTAAAGACAGACGCCTGTCAATCAATGTCAGCCACACTCACCGGGTTCCTCCTCATAGCCCCTCCCACCGCCCGCACTGCTTTGGGGTTTCCCGCCATTTCGGCAAGGCGCTTGTATGAGACCGTCTCTCCAAACTTCACATCCCTCAGAAGCACCTGCAACACGCGGCTGGTGAACGCATCTTTGTTGCAGAGCAGAGGACACAGAAAAAAACAAAGAGCAACAAAGAGATTTAATCAATCACTCAGACGGCCGACCGAGAGCTCGAGGACGCTTTAGACATCAATTGTACTAATATTCTAGTGTTTTCGGAGTGAAGTCAAAAGTTTGAGACGATACAACAGTCTTTACTAAACTTAATATAATGCACGTTGTGCATATGATTTGATGTCCATCCTTACTCTCCCCCTTTTTTTTTCTTTTCTTTCCAACACTCATTAAACAACTAAATACTAAGAAGTCCCCCAATTTGACCTTAGAACCAATATTAACATGCTACAAAGGGTGATGTGAGAAAATTATTCCTATGGCAGAAAAATCTAGGTTATGCTTTGGAAAGGTCAGAGCTAAAATTAAAAAAGTTCGCTCCTTCATTTAAAAGGATTAGGAGAGGCCAAAAAGACTGCAAATCTGCTCCAGATTTTTAATAATAATAATTTGAATGTTGCATACCATTTGTGGCAGTGGGATGACTTTGAGGTTAATCAGACCAATTTGTCCTTTTAATTGCTTTCTATTCAGAGTAGATTCATTATATCATCTTCACTTAAATGGCGGAATTCTTCAAATCATCCGCAGCTTAACCGACCACATTAACAGCTTTGATTTCATTAGCACTTTAGCAGTAGCATTATCTTTTTTCTGGATTACCAGGCAGTGACTGAGAGGCATGTTTGTCTAGCTCTGATAGCTGGAGAGAAGAGAAGAGAAAAGTATTTGAAGCATCTCGAAACCTTGAGACACTGATGCACTGAGCTTGTGTAGCGAGCAAAAAACACTTTTTTTTTTTCTGCACAGAGGACAAGACGGGGAACAATAGTCTCGTTATCAAGAAGGGGGTGAAATTCTTCTAGTATATACATGTACTCAGTCATGAAAATTCAATTAGTGATCTCCCATTCTCTCTCATTTATATGGTCTAAGAGAGCACATGACAAGTGATCTATGTGAAATCCCTCTAAATTGGCATTGTGTGAAAACATGTCACACCCCTGTCTCTCTTCTACAGACTGAACATCCTTTGCTCCCCAGGCTCCCTCGCTACCTTATAGTCACTCTCTGCTACACAAAGCCACGCGAACAAGGCAATTTGCCTAAACTGGGGGGAATAAGTGTAAAACCTAAAGGGGATAGATCTGATTGATGCACACCCATGTGAGTTCTTTGTCTTCAACAAGGCCCGTAGGTACTGTTTAATAATTTTTCAGGTAATAATCACGCTGTCAACGAGAGGACGGGCTCTTACGCAGACAGCCTTAATGTTATGAGGAGATAAGGTACACCCCCAAAATCTCTTTTATGAATTACCCTCCATCCTAAAGCTAAGTTTTGGCCTCATGATGCGTGTGGTGCATTTTGATATCGCTCTGTCACTGACGGATGGATGACAACCTGCCCACACTGAGGTGATGACAATTCCCCGTTGATGCAGATGTTATCGACAAGCAACCAAAGTCGGTGTCCCACCAACAGACTGAGCAACAAGCTACGGCGCTGTTTGCATCTCTTCCAAATCTCAGGCAGCTGTTTCTCCCAAATGCTTTCACATCTCCAGCGGTTCTGGATTAACAAAAGGAAAAAAAGAAAAAAAAAAAAACAAGTGTCTGCGCTTTCAAGTGCCAGTATAGAGGTTAAAGGACTTTGCCCTCATCAGTGTCTGTGACAGAGACTTCATGCGGGTCGCTCAAGGTGACCAGCAATGATTTGGAGAGCAGTCCCCTAGCCCCATACTTCATAAAGAGCCTAATACGGTGTGTCTGGGGTCAGGACCCTCTTTAGATAGGGGTGCAAAGATGTCAATTGTTTAAATAAAACTTGAGGGGAACCACTTACATGTTTACAGACATCCCATAATTATGTCACAGGTCATTACCTGCCATGAGGCCAGGTGAGAGGGCTGCTGTAGAGGCTGAAATAGATTTACCCCAAAGAAAAATCGAACAAATCTAGTGATTATGAGGATATTGACATATATGATTGATTTGCTCATAATTTTGTCTATGAAAGCAATTTCAAAGACAAATAAAGAAAACAATAAACTGATTTCCATCAGCCTTACTAATGACAGATTTGGAGAGACGACCTCCAGCTGACAGTCACCTCTTACATGATTGTGAGAATAAAAAGACAATAGTGGAAATGCAGCTACCTCATTATCCTTTGTGTCTAATGGGAGGGAAGACTTTGACTCCCAGTCAAAGTGTCTCTTGAGTCTTAAGGGATCCATACTTTTGAAGGCTGACGGGGTGCTGATGATTCTCTGATTATTCGATATTCTGAAAACGTTCATTTCCCTAATTCCTCTCCACATTACAGGGGCGAGTCCTGGTGAGTGTCTCATCTCGCCCTGCGCTGTGCACAGGGGGAGGTTCAGGCTCCTGCAGGAACACAGTCATTTGGGCTTTGAAGAGCGCCCTTCCCCCCTTTGCCCAGCCCCCTCCCCGCACATTCCCTGCGCCGCTTACCGAGACTAAGATCCTCTCGTCTGTTACATATGGATGTATAATTAATGAGATAAGAATATGCATCGTTTTAAGAACCCACGTTGGCGTCTGTGTTTTTCTGAGGGAGCAAATACGAGTGCAGACACACACACACACACAAACAGACACAAGCTAACTGAGCATAAAACCCGCATGCTCTCACCATTACTTTACCCCTGTTGACCAAACTTGCGTGTGATGTTGTGCATGACAGTCAGACAGAACAGAAAAATGCGCCTCGCTTCTCCTTTCATGTCACCTCTGTTTCTCAGGTATGTCGTGACAGCTAATATGAAAAGTGGCTTGTTTTGTCAGAAATGTGTAAATAAACATGGCAACACTTCAAGTGAAGGTCACAACTCAATATTACATGACAAGTGCTGCAAGAGCGCTGTCGCGTTCAGGTTGTCCCCAAAGATAACTGAGCAAACAAAAGTTGGTTGTCACAGATTGTAATGACCTGATTAAACTTGTATTTTTTTTCCCAGACAGGCAGCGACTGTACGACTCGATTGTGGAGAAATTTGTACAGCGGTAAGGCGAAATCTAATCAGTCGTTTTTGTGAATCAATGAGTCAAAAAAAAAAAAAAAGAAAGAAAGAAAGAAAGAAAGAAAAAAAACCAACCAAACAAACAAAAACTAGCCTCCTATTTTCCCTCCTCAAAGGACAAATACTCCTGATGCTCACATTTAACATTTTTATACTGGCTTGGCCTATGGTTCTGACTACTGAGAGCAATCCAAGCCTAAACCGTGTATTTACGGAGCCCCAAAACAACAGGCGAGGGAAAGAGGTGGAACACAGCACAATCACCTATTCAGATCAGGTACTAATGAAGAATTCCATCTATCCTGAAATTTAATTAAAACCCCAAAGACTTCAGATGAGATGCGATTTGAAAGAGCCTGGGGCTGGTACACAAGCACTTGGTGGCGAAGGGAATCACACTGAAAGTTGATATCGTAATTGGTCCTGATGTATTTCTGCATTGCCTTTGCGGGAGCGTGGGACTCATAGCTGTATACAGGGTCTCGATGGAGTACCTGCTCATTGAAAATGCCATCACTCAAGCACTGCAGATCTGCATGAAATTAGAGAGCAACTAAGGCCTGATTGCAGGGGAAGGGAGGCACAATTGTTAAATGCATATATTAGAGTTATTTTTTTTCTGTGTAGGTGTGCTTGTGGGTCTAAATGAGCTCATCTGAACATCCTTAAGTTAAAATGCAATGAGCATCTCAGTGTGATAAAGAAATTGTCTGTAATTGTTTTGAAAATTGCATAGATTTATGTCTAAGATTTAAAAAAAAATGAGTTGTCAGGATACTGACTGCTCTACTGTATTGTTGTGCTTCCTCAAAACAAAACACAAGGGAGAATTAATTCCTCTCCGTTTTTTCCTCAGCACCCTCAATCATTCACTGTGCAAGCACAACTACCAGTTGAAAAGACACTAATTGTCCATTTTTGGGGTGCATTAACTTTACTCACCCTAAGTGACTGGTCAAGCCAACAATAAGCCCATTCAAACTTTACAACCATTCACATGTTCTCATTAGAAAAAAAAAAAGAAAAGAAAAGAAAAAAGAAAGCTTCCTGTCTCAAAATGTCAAGAGTGGAATTCGATCAGTTTCAAAGAATGTGCCAAGAATCATGGAAAAGCTTGCCAAGACTAACACGCGTGGTAAGAGCTGCCACAGATTACTGAACCAAGTTACAGCTCTGTGTTCTGTTCTCTCTCTGCCGCTCACACACCACCCACTTTTCCTCCACTCTCCCTCTCAGCCATAAAATACTTCATTATAACACAGTGAGCCAGTGAGTGTAAGTGATGTAACTGACAATTAAGAGTGAAAGTCTGATCCCAGTCATGGCTCTGCAAATATTTATCCATGACAGACCTCCTTGCAGGGCGGGGTGGTGAAAGGCAGGGAGCGGGAGACTCCCAGCGGTCTGCGGCTCACTGAAGTACGCCTGGAGCCATTCAACGCAGCGCTGCAACTCGGGGCTCGTTTCTGCCGGGCTATCGTTGACCACACAGCTCAGGGGGGCCTTGCTGCTCCTGTGAGGGATGTAAGGCAGGATGGGGAGGTAAGATGGGGATCAGAGGAGCAATCATAATATCCACTTCTTGGTTGAACAGTGCTAAAATATGTCACAAGAGTGTAATAATATGTGACACAGATGCAAGATGACATCATTTGCAGAGTGTAACTTAAGCTGTTAATCGAGACGTGTTTAAAATTGAAAGTTATACAAGTCGAGGTTGCTTCTGCTGTTTGGCTGGAACAAATATCAGAGACCTCAAATCAAGAAAATATGGGAAGTAGATACACAGAAGACGTCAATGAAGCATGCAACATGATGATACACTGTTAGACTATAGGTAACTGTGCTACTGAGGCGGTAAAACCATTTTCTTCTTGAAAAAAACGAGAAAAAAACGGAGCTTTCAGAAGCATACAGAAAAAGTTGAGGGGGCAGCCTTTAAAACAGCTTCAACTTTGCTTGGGCTTAGTTTAGAGTTCATGACAAGAACAAATGGATTTTTTTGGGCCAGAGCAGTTCTGGCCAGCAAAGCACTGCTCTTGGATGTACATCTAAGAATGAGTAGATGCTTGGAGGAATTTGCCGATGGTTGAGTTGGCATCACTTAACAGCTGAGTTTCTCTCTGCTGCTGACCACCCCCCAGGTCAATGCATGTAGGCTGACCCATATTTGACACCTAAAGACCCTACTGGGAAGGTCCTCTCTTAGCATGTGCATTACTCCAAAGTGGACCTCAAGCTGTGTTGTGGATTCTAAAGCAGGCCGCCAATTCCATTAACTGGTGTACAGGACTTATAAATAAATAATATCACCATTTAAGTGCCCCTTTTTTCAAAATTGGCTTATCCTGTATGATATTAATAATAGACATTTACTTTGTTAAACACACAGACTGTCTCTGTTGGCTGCCGTAACAACATGGCCCTAAAGTGTTTTTACACTTCTGCAGGTCACAGTTTGAGCAACGTTTTATATTGGACATGTGAAGCTGAGGTTTACTGGAGTGTTATGACTGAGCAGGTCACTTTTCAGAGAACCGCTCTGTCTGCTAGTTTGTGGCTGTGTGATGAAAATCTCCTGGGTGCTGTTTAACAGTGGGTGTAAATACAGTAAAAGGTGTAAATACTCTCATTTCTAAATAAACCACACAGCAGTTTATAGTTGAGTGGTGAAAACTCGGAAACCCACCAGCGGGCTCTGTGCTGAGACCCGCTCAAACAATGGCCATGGCTCATGGCAATCTCTGTCGGCATGGGTGAGTGCCCAGCCAGCCCCTACTTGTCATTGTCTCTCCTCTCCATCCCTCCCTCCCCTCCCCCGTCCCCCCAGCTCTCCCTGCTCATTTCCTCCTCTCTATTTCTCTATCCTCCCACTCCAGCTCTTTTGGCTCACCACCACCTACACCCCGACACCTACCCACCATCCACCCCGCCCCACCCCCCCTCCCCCCACCCCCACCCCCCCCCTCCCCAACCCGGCCTCTCTTTCTCTCAGCAAGGATCTTCAGGCCACTGTTCCCTTTCTACCCCCCACCCCACTCCCAACTCGCATCCTCCCACCACCTCTACCCCTTCACACCCCCCCTTTCTCTCTGAGAGGATGTTCCAGCCGCTGCACACTGACAGCTCGGGGATATTGTGTGTGGAAATGTTCCTGTTGGACCCGCAGGCCCTTACAATCTACCGGACAAAGGCTAGTGCACCTTTGCTTAAGGCTCGGCACCTTTGACCTCCTGCTCGCACTTCAGACTTGTCACCATGGCTAATTTTGCTCACCCTTTCGTCGGCGGATGAGCCGGCTTTAAAAGGTGTCTGTGCGATTCAACATTGACAGTAGTAAAAGTTAATGCAATGCAGTACATGTTGTGGCTGGTAAACAACAGCAAAAAATAAATAAATAAATAAATAAATAAATAAATAAATAAATAAAAGGGGAACAACATAAGAGGAGCTGAAGTCTGTCACCTCTTGGTGCAATGGGGGATCGTTTTTAAAGAGCATGCGGGCAGTGGAGATGTAGCTCCTGCAACATTTCCAGCCGCTTCAGTGAGTCAGAAATCCAGCAGCGTCATATGTTCTTTATGGAGTCCAGACTGGCACATTTGAAAGCTTGCCCTTCAATTGAGAGATTAGAGATGTGCAATAAATGTCGGACTAATTACAAAGAAACCCTCAAAGGAGGAATAATCTATATATTGTCCTAAAGTAACTGCCATGTCCTGTATGAAAATCAAGAATCATAATTGGTAGTGATTATAAAGAGTACTTTAAAAAGTATGTTTTAGTTTGAATAAACAATTCAAACTAGGTTAAAGCAGAATCATTCTTTTATTATCTTGTGAGTGCATAAATCATACAGTTTCAATGTCCTTCAGCCATTTACTATTTCATCACAGGTAAGGAAATAAGAAACTAATTCCAAACTAGCCAAGGATCTGCTGCACTTAAAAGAATATTTCCCCTGATGCAAGATAGTGATTTGAGAAAATTTCTAATACTGTGCTCCTGTCACAATCAATTTCCAATTACCATAAATCATTGTTGCGTAAAGTGGGAGTCATTTGGAGTTCTACCTATTTTCCAACTCTAATATAAAGAATGAATTGAGAATTTATATAATGTTGGAGGTTATTTCATTCATCCTGGAAGAAACAATCAAAGGAGACAAAGGCAAAAAAAAAGAAGAAAAGTATTAAATTTGACAATTTCCTTTAGAGCATTTGGTATCTCTAGTTGCACAAGACTTCAGTAAGACTTTTTCTATCAGCTGCAGACGTAAGAATGAAACAGGTTAACCACTGGATCTAATTGAAAGGAATCTGGCGAAGGGTGTAATGGTATATTGCACAAAAAGGGGAAAAACTCAGAACTCAAGCCTCCATCCTGTGAAGCGTGATGGCGCTCATCCTGACTCGATCGGCTGTCACTTTTGACACAGCCTGCCAGAGTTCTCCTTCACCGATCATGGGTAACATGGCGGGTCAGAGAATGAAATAGAAAAGGCCAAGAGAAGTCCAATATTTTCCTCAGCCTTATAGCTGCAGATACTTAACTCGGAGACGTCAAAGACTCAAGAGAGCATGAAAAAAGCCTAAAATGACTGTCTAAAAAGGGAAAAAAATACAGCATGTCTCTATGAATGTCAAGATCCTGATGGTCTCTGAGCAAAAGGCTGTGATACAATTGTAAGCCACTTGCTCAATGCAGCGCGTTCAACCATTTGAACATCATTCAGATGCGTATCTATCCACTGCAGCACTAAAGTCAAGAGCTTTTAGAGTGATAAGCTGTAAGGAATGCTTCCTCTTCGGTTGTGAGGGTGCAGGTTTTGTGCTCCGCTGTTTCAAAATAAAAACAACTGGAGCGGATAAACTGCTCTCCAGATATTCAGCAGGTCTTATTAGCAAATGTCCACCAAAGAGGCTGCAGCGCTCAATCCAGCGCATAAAGGTAGTGGTAAAATACTGCAGAGTAGACAACAAAGCACACAACAATTAGGTCTTCTCCCAACTGGCTAGCCACAGGAGTCAGTGAAGGCATGTATTACTAAAGCCTTTACTCTTACTCCATTATGTAGTGTATCCACACCCTAAGTCAACGCTGCAATGTTTATCTACAATAGACTACTGAGCAGTTTTAAATAACGTTTTTAGCCTCTATTCTCAAGTGCCACAGTAAGAGATTCCAATTACCCGAATGGTAAGGAGCCAGTGAGGGAGGCACAAAGTACATTAGGGATCCCCTGTAACTGCAGGGACCTTTTAGAGCCTCAACTGAAGAGGGCCAAGAGACTGAGGGGACAGTGACCCCGCATGGATAGCCTCTGTCAAAATTTGACCACGTCAAGCACAAAGGCATTATGGGAATCCAGTGTCACCAAGTCCTAATTACTGTCTGTGTTCAGAGCAAATTACTGCCTTGTTCCTCTGATTAGCGAGGAGGCTAATCTTCACCTGTGTACGCCAGCACTGCTGAGGGCCCTTGAGTGTTAGCGCTTCGTCTTCTGTAATTTATTTTTAAATCAGTGCCCGCTCCCAAGAGTTTTGAGTGTTTTGTTGTGAACCGCTTACCATGATCCCCACCACCACCCCCTCACCCCTAAATCCTTGACTAAATCCTTGTTTGGTGCCGCAGGAAGATAAGCAAGAACAACACTTGGGCATAATTGACTCGTACTCCTCTCCAAGATGTCAGAGTCGAATCATCTCTCTGCATATTGCCTTAGTATGTCACACACTGTACACTTCTGCATGTTGCAGATATAGAATCCAATCAAGTTCTAAAACAAACTAGCACAGCCCTCATGCCAGAAAAACTTCCCAGTCGACAGCAGGGAAGGAAAAAAAAATTGCAGGAGCTGCTTTTAGCTGCATCTCTACAACGAGAGGCAACTCTCATTTGGCTTCCAGCCTCACCCTGGAGGTTCTGCTTTAAAACCACGACATTTGCAGATTTTCATCTGAGTGAATGTCAGTGTCTCGTCTGCGTGGGGCGGTTTACAGGTAGTGTGTTACACAGGTGTTGGTTTACAGAGGAAATGGCACATGCAGCCTGATTGGGACAGTCCCGAGAGACAGAGGCATAAACATAGAGCACAGATGGGTCCAAGGGCCAGTGGGAGCAGCACCTTAATGAATACGCAGCTGAGTACTACACTTCACAACATGCAAAATAATATTCCAAAGCCGTAGTAAAAAATAGAACAAAAATCATCTGAATATCATTACACAATGAATTATTCATGCCATTTCTAAAGGGAGTACGTCAAATAGTCTCCCCTTTGCTTTATTGATGATTTCCTTCAATATCTCAGCAGATAACTGTTTGAATGACGAAGCATTTTAGCTACTAATGTAAGCAGTTCATTCAGCACACACGTGCGTCTTGAGATATATTTATATGTGACAAAAAAATTATTTTAATGAATAAAAACTGAAATAAAGATGAAAGATCCAGAGAGAGAGAACAGGCGAGGAACGGGAGTGAAAAACTATGACTGAAAATAAGTTGTTGTCATCGTTCCCGGCGTGTGAGCACATCATGTAAACAGGCACGACAAGGGAGCGCATTTACCATACTGCTATTCAGTGTGAACCAGGACATTGATTCACAACACTACATGAGTGTGAGAAAAACGATAAATGCATCACCTCAGATATTTCACACTAGCATTGGTAGTGTGTAAAAGCTGTTGTGACAGCTTGGGTATTAGGGCTAGATAGATGGAAAATGTCTGGCTGCTTATGAATGCCAATGTGACTAGGGTGACGGGTTTGACACAAAAACACTCCACCTAAGAACAATTAGGCTGTTCTCAGGCCCCATCCAGTTTTGTCAGTGATAATGGAAAGCTGTGAGGATAACTGGTGATAAACAGACTTTAACACCCTCCTCCTTAAGAGCAGTGCAGACCTGCGGTCCTCTCATATGCTTAACTAATCATGACCATGGCCGGCAAATTCATACAAAAGACTAATTACTGTTGTACTTCACTTCAGTCTCAAAGGCCTCTTATATAAGGACTTGGGGGTTTTCTTGCCTCTTTTCTCTTCTTGATGGGTATTTTTTTTTTTTTTTTACAAGTAGGCCTCATGCTAGACAAAAGCATTTAAAAATTGGTGATTGCTTTCATTCGTTTTAATTACATTCAGAAATGGCATTTCTGCCACATAATACGCCCCTATTGTTTCAGAATTATCTGGCTTGGGGAGTAAAATCTACAATACTTGACGATGCAGCCGAGCTAAATCGCCTCTTGAAATTGAAATATGCTGCAGAAATGCAAAATAAAAACCCAGCCTTTGCAGCTGATATACTGGAAGCTCCTTGGCTTTCCGCAGAATGCTATTATTATGCATATCCAGGTAGAAAGTTAATTAACCCAAAGCTTAAGCTAATTATGGTAGCAGGATGCTATCAACCAAACGCTTTCAGTCAGACAGCTGTCCAGAATTTCATTTGCTAATCATTTGTCTTTTGCCGGAGCATATGGTACATTTCCCCGCTATCACAGCAACAACAAACAGATGAAAATCATTAACTAAAAACAATGTGCAATGTGAAAAATCAGACACAGATTTAAAAGGCTTTGTGTCAGAGAAAAAAAGGGGGATTTATGGCCTGGGAAGTATAATGATAATTTTGGTTTTAGCCACTTAGGATTTTAGGCAGATCACATGACCTGGGTGTGCTGGGAATTCAGATGCACAAATATATTGTTTATATCTATATGCAAATGAGACAGAGTGTTTATCCGTGTAAAATTAATTACAATTTTCTATAGAAGCATATGCAAAGCGCTTTTTTGCAACAATTTTTAGACTCTGACACATTTTGTGCCTGTTTTTCAAACACAACATTTTTTATGCCGTTAAAAGTAGAACTCCCTCAGCCAAGAATTCAATTAATTATTTTCCAAGAAATGCTTCATGCATTATTTTTCTTTTCTTCTCATAAAAACACATCATACTGGCTGTTAAAGGGTGATTGATATCAGCATTGCCTGGCGACATTATCAGGCAATAAAGGCTACTCAGGTTCTAATGCAACATGTCATACACAGGCTCCAGCAGTACATTTCTATTGAGGACCTCACAAGCTAAATTGCTTTTTTCCCTCTCCCCCACATCTCAGCCAGCTTGACAGACAAATTGATCAAAGCATTGTAAAATAATATGCTCACAAAATGTCTCGGGGCAGGAGTCCGGCCCTTTTTTTCATTTTTCACCCTAATAAAAAAGTGCTCTACGATTTCCTCTGTATTATGTGTCTGTGCTCCATGTGAAAGAGGCAAGAACCGTCATATTTCAGATAACAGTAATCTCCTACAAACAAAATGCATATCATTTTTTCTGTGAACGCTGAGGCAATACTAAAACTAAAGAGGGGAAAAAAAAAAAATAAAAAAAATTGTTAACAGGGAGGCTGGTGCATAAGGCCCCAACAGGGGTTGTTGAGATGTAATGAATTTGTTCATCTGATGGTGCCTTCAGGGCTGTCGTTAGACTGGCAGAGGAGGTTGATTTCAGGAAATGTTTCTAAGATCAGTTAGGAAGCAAAAGGGGCTTGAGACGTTTCTATTAGAAAGAGCTGACGGTCATGGTGTGTAAGCAATACTTCAAGGGCGTTTACGTCGCTATAATGGCATTTATCAATAACTATCTATCAATGCCACAAATGCTTTTTGTTGCTGCTCAAGCTTCTCAACACCAACAAATAGTGAATCTAGAATAAAAAAAATGAAAAAAACTCTTAAAGCAAACGTAAAAGGTCAATTTAAGCCTAAAGCTGTGGTTGCCACACATATATCTGCTGTAGGTCTCCCTTTTTTTTTTTAATGCATGGACATTATCTACTTCTCTTATCCAAAATATGCTCTTAGAGATCATTTATCACACTGACTTCTTAAGCCCGCGCCACACCACATCCAAAGCTGGAAAGAGCCTTGTTTAGTATGTCATAAATAAATCAATGAAAATGCCTGATCTGAACTATTACTGCTACAGGCAGGCTTTTGTGAGATCTACATGTAAAGCCCGTTGCAAAGATAAGCCTGTATTTTGTCACTTTATCTCGCCTCCCTTAATGCCTGTTTACTCTGAGTTACTCCACATATCTGAGGTGGCTCTAGTTCCCGCGTCCTGCGACAATAACAAGCATATTCAACTGATCGAGATAAAATCTAAACATTCTCCTAATGATTTCTTGTTCACACCTTAGAGAACATACAGAAAGGGATGTGATCGAAGCTCCACTTGTGACCAACATAGCAAGTGATATTAAACTGAGAAATGATCTAGTGATGCGAATCATTAAATTCATTTGCATATTCCTACTGAACCTGAACATACAAATTAAACCCTGTTTGCGATGAGATGGGAGAAAGGTGCTTGCGCATGGTTACAGGACATCTTCCATAATCAAAATTCCATATTATTAATTTTCTCCCTTCAACTCATTAACAACAAGTGGAATGTTTTTCCTGCTTGATGAATTTTAGGAAATAGCAGACAGTCAAGAAGGAAACACATGTTGAGGTATAATATACAAGGTCATTAATGGGTTTCCATAAATTAGAATTTAAACATACATTTTGAAAAGGATAACTTCTTATCCGACTGCATTTGAAATGGTTTAATTTCCCAAATCATTCAAGTTTATCAAATGCGAATCTGGGATACATGGACTTTTAATTTCAATCTAATCAAAACTAATCTGAGACGTAGGATCTGAACCTTTAAAACTAAGGAAAAAGTACTTATTAATACTGCCTTTAATCAATTTCAGTCGCTTCACTAAGACTATCTACATTCTGACAATTTTGAGGGATGGGCAGGCCATGCAATGCAACCACATATTACATTTCTGAGTGTCAGTTGACACTCTAAACCACTGCCTACAACTTGAAGGAAACATAAAGAAACAGGAGAGAACAGTCCATGCTCCCTGTGGCCTTAGCTGACCTCCTAGACATCACTTCTAATCAACTCCCTTGAGGGTAATAAACAAGTTATTTTTCTGAAATTTCAAATATACTGCAGGAAGAATCACAACCACATGCCATCAGAAATCTAATTTCAAGCCCAACTGTATTCTAGTGCCCCTCATATTTCTAGTGCCTGCTCATATTTGCCCAACTTTCTCCAGGATATTTCTTGTGGGATCTACAAAAATGCCCTGCTTCCGATGAGGAATGGTGGCACTCCATCACAGGAGTGGATTCTGTCTGCCTGTAAATTTCACACCTTTGTTTATCACGTCACCAGCCCGGCTGTTGTACAGTACCTTTCAGCAGGTGCGACATCCATTAGGATCTGGATGGTGTGCACACCATTCTCACATCCACTGACTTGGATCGTCCCCAGGGGGCTCAGCAATGAGATGGTCTTCTGAGTGCACTGACTCTCCCTCTGCTTCTTCATCTTGCTGCGCTGCTGAGGAAGTACAAATTACACTGTTCACTGACATATTCATGTGGCAACTTTCACTATTTCCCACACATATTTGCATTGAATGATCTATTGAAAACCAAGTGTGCCACCAACAGAAGATGACTTACATATTTGAACACCTAGCCTCCAAACAATGTCATGATGTGACTTGATCCCTACATTACTCTCAAATATTTCTTTTGTGCATGGGAAAGAATACGCCTATCTAACCAATAAATCGGCCATTTTTTCCCCTCTTTCTGTTCTATATATCACATAAATGAGAAAAACAATGCAGTCTGTTCCCGTGTCTGGTGGGGGATTCCCAAGATAGCTCGACATTATTTTCAATCCGTCATTTTTGGTTGATGGCCGGGATGTTTTTCTAGCATTAAATTTGTTCCTTAGGGTGCTGCTCCGATGGGATTCTGGTTTCCAGCCCTTAACAACAGCAAAAACGTGCAGCTTTTCTGACGACTGAGATGGATACTGGCAATAACCAGACAGCAGTTCCTTTTTTATTTTTACTTTGAGGGAAGGAGAGATGATTGACTATGTTATATGTGAGTTTTTGAGAGATGGGGGTTATAATAAATAAAGGTCACATTGATTGTAAGAGTTTCAACCAAGGAAACCTTTACTTCACGGAACCTTGATCTAAAAAGAATAAAGGGTAAAACTGCAACACCGAACGTATTTTAAATCTTCTAATACATATTATCCATACTCACAAATATCCTTAAATATTCATATCAATTGTGACTTTTGTGGAGATGCAACTGGCCATTTTTTTTTTATTCTAATAATTTCCTTAATCTATTTTTACATCTCAAATTTGTAAAAAAAGCTGTTTAATGAATGGAGGCTTGCAGATGTGACTCAAAAGAAATATCCAAGAGTAGTAAATTGAAAGTATACAGACATTGTATAATAGAACATTTTAAAAAGTTTTCATATGTTGGTTTTCTGTTTCTCAGCAACCAAACTTTTAACACTGCAGTCTTCTGGGCTAGCTATCTAATCTGCAATCATCAGTCAAACAATAGAGAAATTAATCTTTACTTGTAACTAGCAACAACTGTGAAAATTACCTTTATTTTCTTGACATATTGTCAATCCCTGGTTTTACCTTCTCAAAATTTGATTGTTTTCTTTGTTTTTCTTTGTCTTAAGAGATAGTATACTGAATTTTGGGGAGCTATGCACTGTTAGTCATACAGTAAAAAAAAAAAAAACAACAATTGGGAGATGTCAGTTTTTTCACTCCCAACATTTTTGATGGATACTTTTCAACCAATTTCTGATACCAGTCCATCATTTCTTAAGACAAAATCACTAGCTACATCCCAAAACCAAACAAAAATAAAAAAAAACCTCTAATACCGGATACATTTTATTTTTAGATTACCCATTATCCCCCTCCACCCCATCACAAACGCACACCACCACATCTGTCATGGTATGTGATCACAAATGCGTGTGCTTCAACTTTCTTGTTTCTACTCTTGCAGCTCTCACTGTATTCATCAGGGGTTTGCCTGAACTGACAATAAAGGCGAGAAATTTCTGAGCCAAACAATGGTACAGTGCACTTTGGATAAGCGTTGAACACACTGTCTGCCATTTAGAAAGCTGGTAATAGACTCATAGATAGAATAATGGACTTTGGCAATGATGGCCTTAGCTAATGGCCTGCGCTGATTAAAAATAATGCTATCGTGTTTATTCTGTTTCGTTTTCGGCGCAGTTCACGAGTGTACTTAGTGGATGCTTGAATGTTTGATGTTTACCCGGCTCTTCACGGTGAGGAACAACAAACAATAAGCAGCTTGTGTTGTTAAAAATCGCTGGCAGCATTCTCGAGCTCGTCAATCATTTGACTCGTTTCTCATTAGACTAGTTCCCGGTCAAACCTGCGTGATTAATTGAGTAGAAAGCGCTCAGTGACTGCGCAGGTGTGAAAATGCAACATGTGCTCTTTTATATTCAGGAAATTCATGCCGAAATACAGAGGACTATTTGCTGCTACCCATGCAATGGTATTTTCCCTGAAACTCCTCAAACACACCTTCAATGCGAAGTGCTAAAGTAAAATGTCGAAAAGATAAGTATAGGGTCGCACGAGGACCGACATTTGCTAAATTTACAGATAGCCCTTGAAAGCTTTAAAATGCGGGGATGTTTTGAGGCTGTAATTACAGTGAAGCTTTCCTGGAGTAAGTTTAACGCTCTTAATTAGTGTTGTAGCTTACAGATAAAACCTTTTCCATCCCCCTCAGTGTCAGTGCAATGCCCAATCTTCTTCCCTCTGCAAAACAAATGACTCTTCCTGTTTCTCCGGGCAGCGTGGTTTAGTCGTCCAATTACGATCGGCAAAAGTCCGCTCTCGCTCTATAATTGGCCAATAGAAAGTCTCCACTCCTCCCCTTACCAGGGATCGACATAATAGAAGAGTTCTCTAATAGGCTTCAAGTTGGGATTTGGGGTCCTGTAGGGGGTCCCCAGTACACCGAAGACTTGAATTGCAAGTGATTTAGATATTTGATTTGCTTGATGTTTTTAAAGCAGGAAAAATACGATAATCCATGTTTTGAACATTAATTTCAAACTCTGTTATTTTTTCACTTATATAGCTGAGACATTTATCCAGTTTTGTATCTCAAGTGACAGCTTCTCAGTAAGGTCTTCAGGGTCCCGGGCATAATGTGTGTTGATAAAAGACACCTATGTGACTGCAACAACCAATAATATCTTATGTATTACCAACTAATAAAGTCAGCATGTTATTATGAACAACACATGGGGCACTTCTCAATCCTTTTATTAGAGTTTTATGTTGTCAAAAGGAGAGGGAGTTGCCTTTTGTTGCCTGGAGCAGTCTTAGATTAATCTGAAGCATATATTTCAGTCATTATAACAAAATGTGTAGCATCAGTCATGTATTTTTTTTTTAAATGTCTGTTGTCCTCTGCAGGTTTATTTTTTTTAATTTTCTGTGGAGCCCTCAGCTCTCTGCACGCCTCCGTTTGGAATGTGTAGGCCAGCATGGGCCTGTGGCCCACAACCCATCTCAGCGGTGAGGGTGGGAGCGGGGGGAGAAAACGCCACCCCTGCAGAGACCATTTTGAAATCTGTGAGGATTTCCGTGCCATCTGGACCCGCTGCCAGTCTGCCCCAGATAGTAAGGGTTGGCAACGGTACCCGACGGTGCAATATGGCTCTCTCTTTAATGAACTACTAACTGTCCCCCGTTTTAATTGATGTGACATTTGAGCCATTTATCTCTGACATTTCAATGAAGGATGATTCTCAGCCTTGCCATTTACTTTTTTGTGCTATTTTCTAAGAGTCATTTGCATTTTTCTGCTCTAAACCTGCTTTTTGTCTCTCATTAGCTAATTAGAGAGCAACATGCACTATTAAGAAAAATGAACATAACCTAGTTTGATATAGGCTTGATGAGGGATAATCAGAAAATCACTGTTTTCTTAACATTCATCACAAATGATGTGAAGGGCTACCTGTGGTAAAAGGTGACTTAGATAAAGCCTCATAACCTTTACCCACATACCAACATGTAGCCTACAGTGTGGGACAACTTATGTTCGCAGCATGGGGAGAATCAAGCTCAATTAATCAGCATATGATTGTAGTAAGCAGCCCCCTCTGCTGGATCTTCTGAGCCATACTGTTTGAAACCATTTTAATGCTGCATTCAGTAGCCAAACCATGATGTGAATGTGTCACACATGGATGCATTGTGTTGGTTTTATTGCATTTAATTTTAAAAAAATGCCAATGAAATGTTTAATTGCATATTCATAGAGGGACAAATTTAGCTTCTTTTTGCAATCTATTTTTTTTTTTAAATATGTTAGTTTTAATTATCAAGGCTGACTTCCACATTTTACATTGTATTTTTTAAGTCATATATCTTTTCTAAACTGTGCAAGTTATGTATTTAAAAACAGGAAATATTTGAGCCATTATGTGATGAAGCAAACAACCTAAAGTGCGTGTGAGTGATATATAACTTTGAATACTAAAGGCTCCAGGCACAATTGTTTTCCATAATGACACATATTTTCAATCTTTTTAAGATATCCTTTAAAAACACGGCTCCATTGATGACGACTGTTCCTTTGATTGTGAGTGGTATCATTGCCAAGGTGTGGTGCCCTGTCTGTGCTGGCAGCCGGACTGATATCTTTTGTTTCGGACTCAAAGAGCTCCTTTTCCTGCTCAGTTTCCCTCACTATTTTTGTTTGTGTGAGGTGTTGATAGACTTATATGTTTCACAGCTTCCTTTTGGTGTACGACACCAGATGTTTGTGAGAATAACAACCCTAACCTTTTTTGTCATAATGACATAAATTGTTTATTAGCAGTTTTGTCCATCCGGTAATGCATGATTGTCATAGCTCAATCATATACAGCCTGCATGCCTCTTGCTCTCTTTTCCTGTGTTCGCAGTCTCACTCTTGTGTTGGCGTGGGAGGAGTTAAAGTCATTTATGATATCAGATATTCTCTTGGAGAGCAGAAACGTCCTGACAGACTGAACAGCCACTATCCTCTCACACAGGGGTGTGTGTGAGTATGCATTTTAATCAGAAAAATGGCTCTGTGGGCCTCACATTGCACATTGAAGAGGTCTGAGGGTTCTCATTGTGTATTTCCAGAGTACAGTAGATGTTATGTCTGTTCCTCTAAATCAAACCTTAACCCAGGCATGAAAACAGCAACCAGTTATTTTGTTCTTTTTTACTTTGACTATTTGTAATTCCACTTCTCTCTAAAGAGTTTGCCTGATCATCATGTAACCATCTCCATGACCACAAAAATGTGACAGAATTTCTCTGTACCCTCAAGTGCCCACTTATTTAGTGTGCCTGTGTGCTTCTGTCCCTCCATCCCTGCTATGATGTGGCTTCTCTATTTTACTGTTGACACAGTGCTATGAATGTCTGAGCATTTTGCAAATGAAGAGGCTTGAACTCCTGACAGGCACTGTCGCCGGCACCATGACACACTGGCCCGCACATGCTGTGCGGCATAATGATGACATTAGGATCCAGTGATAATATCAGGACGCACTTCAGATAAATGACTGATAAACCAGGGGTTGTGCCTCTCGTATTACACGCTTGACAGAGCAGCTAATCAGTGTCCAAGTGACTGCTATTACATAAATCATGAGCTCGACTTTGATGCATATTCCATCGGTGTTCCCTATTCATCACGTCATCTGGGGGAGACTCTCTGGATGACTGGCTGCCGGGCCAACACACATTTTAAGAGCATATTATGTTTTCATTAGAATTTGATATGATCCATTCCAGTGTTGATTTGATTTTACGTGCTTGGGTCATTTGATAGAAGGCTACCAAGGAGAGGGAGTGTATTGTTACACTGTGTGAGCTGTTTCCTCTCACTGACCACATTTATTGCCACAATGCCTCTTCATAAACAGTCCTGTTTCTTCATATAAAAGTGTGATTTTGCTCCTAATTATTTCTGTATATTTAAGAACCCAGTGACCCTACAGGCTTGGTCACGAGAAGCTGAGATGAGTATTACTGTTTCATTTGACAATAAAATCTAACTAGTTTCAGGGATGAAGTTGGAAGGCAGATGCAGGGTGTTGAAGTGAGTCACCATGTATGTTTTATTCTCCGGTATTGGGGTCAGAGGATGTGAAGGTGGGGGTGTTAATTTAATCCCCATTCTTACCCAGAGCATGGCCACACTCTCTAAGGAGCTTTATCTCTGACAACTGTGTCAAATTAGAGAGACCACGAGCCCCTCATAAAGAATATGTCTGTCAGACTACATTGTTCCTGGCCTCTGAAATATACGGCCGAGAGAGACAAAAATAGAAGATAACACCGTAGTCCCACAGTTGGACTTGAACATGATGAAATAATTTTCAAGCCATGTGATCCTGTCAGTGAAACAAACCGCTAATAAAAACTGATGCTCACATATTATTCTGTACCTTTAGTGCTTTACCATCCATAGATTTGAATAAGTATTGTTGTGTTCAAAAAGCCTACGTGCTCTAACATGGTTATTAATATTTGCAGAGGTTCTTTTTCAAATGTATTACATTTTTTTAATTTCCATTTTTTTCTGTTATGATCATAAAACATTTGCACTAAACATAACTTTAGTGGACGTTAATTCATCGTAATTGAGCTTGGCTGTATAATTGATGGGAGTGTTACATTCCATTAAACATGATACATAAATCCAGGTCAGTCCAGTCTAATAAGTGCCCATCATTTATCTCCCTGGTATCATCGCTTTACCACAGTCAAACATGTAAAACAACTCTTAATGTTCTCCCTGGTCCCCTATGGGTGTTTCTCCCTGTTATCATCATTGCCTCTACTCTACGGGGACTTCCTCTGGAGACAACATTTTCATAGACCTTTGACCTAAACCATATTTTCCATTTGAATGGTCTGACTAGTGAATATTTACAAGCATGTTTAATGTATAATAGATCTCATCTGTGAGTATCAGGAGTCATTTTCTGCTCAGTCAGGTTCTACTGTTGGCCTTGGCCCCCTTGCTTGCGGTAATATTGACCCCTCTTAAAAACAAAATGACCTATGCCTCATTTAGGCCAAGTAGTATGCATACATATTGCACAAGTCCTAAGGGTATACATGTTTATAACAAGAAAAGCTAGTGGTCTCGAATGTAAACATCTTAGCACTGTAATATTATTGTATCAGTAAAGTCCCAGAAGGTGGTAGATTTAATAATGTGGGTGGATTATATAAGAGAGAGAAATAAAGCAGTAATTTGAAATTGTTTGGGGACCTTTTGTGTCAATGGTTATGGAGGCTAAGGGACAACTCTGTTCCCCCAGGCCACTGTTAAAAAGGCAATGACTTTTCTTGTACATGCACAGCATTTTGGAATCTACATGCATTACTAGCACCACAGGCTTTTATCGTGTGATTAGTAATACATAATACATTTGATTCTATTATCATGCATGGGGAAAAAAAATGAATGAAGGAGGTGAAAAAGTAAGAACATGTTGATGAATAACATCTGCGGTGAAGTGCTTGAATATACATTTACAAGTGAAACAGATCTCGGTTTGCTTCTCTGGTGCTTATACAACCACAGGGTTTTTAATCTCTTTCTTGCCGATGAAAGTCCCAGTAATTGCTATATTTCCCTTTTTGTTTCAAGGACCTTTGATGATCCCTTGGCTTGCATCAGAGGGCAAAGTCATTAGCGGAGAAATGAGCTCAAGTGAAGAGAAAGAGATTGCGGGGCTCCCAGCGTGATTGGAAACTTTGGCTCACATTGCACCCTAATTTGAATTCAATTTTCAATATGTGTTTGATAGATAAATGACAATTAGATAATGTGTACTTTAAAAAAAATGCTGACTTTAACTGCCCCTATTTAGGATTTGCAAGCAGTATATAAACATTTATTGAATATTATCGTAACTGTATTCAAACTGTAAGGAGACAGAAGATACATATTAAATATAAATGTTGGTATCATTTGCCAACAAATTAAAACTTAACAAATGCATTCATACTTTGTTCTGGGTATAGGTGTGTTGTACATAGTAATATTATTAGTTGTTTGCACAGAAGTACTTTTAGTTTTAAAAAACACTTACATTGGCATACAATTACATTATAGTATATCACGAACCACTTAATAAAATAGTATGTACTGCTCCCAACCATAGCATATAACAATAACCGTAAGTAGGCATTCACAAGACAGTATTGGTTTTAACTGATGAATGGAGACATTGTTAATGTATTTTTAATCATTTAGAATATGTTATTATAAAGGAATTTATTTGTTGGCAAATATTTTACATAAATAATTTATTTTAATATCATTACATCTGCTTAAAACTCCATTTTAGTGTCAATTTATTAAATGCTCATATCCTGCAAATCCTCATAGCTGTTTTCTTTTATTATATTATAATTAAAATATGATTATTCCTCTTATCCTATTATTAGGCTTATCATTAATTTAAACCTACACTTTATAATTCATATTTTGCATTTGTCACGTTGAAACACATAAAAAAATTACCATCTGCATCACAAGTTAAATACAGAGCAGTTACATTTCACAGCAGCCAAACTGGCAATATGTTTTATGTTATAATGCTACAATCATCATCAAGTTGTTCGGGGAGGGAGTAGGGGGTGCAGGGACATGTGAAATATGAAATCCTGTCAATCAAACTGCAGCATACAACACTCTGTTGCGGTTGGGTGACAGTGGTTCTTTCATGTAAATCACAGACATTAGAATTAAAAGACAGGCCTGTTGACTTGCTTCATGCTGGGAATTGGTGGCCCAGCATGTGTTGCTCTGTCTGTGCTTCACTCTCCTGTGGAACCGCTGTCCCCTGGGTCCTAGCACTGCTCCCCGGGGTGCACTGCATATAATTACCCACAATCCACCCTGAAACAGCTCTCATTTACAGTAATCAACAGTCTGCACTTCAAAGGAATCATGTGGCATCAGACATCCAAGAGCCAGTGTGTGCTATTACAAATTATTATTATTATTGCCTCAGAGTTACCTTTATATTCTGGAGCTGATGAGTATGTTAACTAAGGAGATGATGAGATGCCTACATGTTTCTTTTTGCCCATTACGGGCTGATGAGGGCAAAGATGATATGCTATATGCTGTTAAGAACTTCAAAAGCTGGCTTAGTTCAATATGGGGTCTGAACAACAGCCGCAAAAGCATCAGATGTCTAATATTATACAGGAGGGTGTGAAAAAAAAATTGGGGGATAAGCTTCATCAAGGACCTAAATTTACATGACTAACAAATCCAGACGGCAAGCAAGAAATCCAAGATCATTTGATCATTTGGCAGACATGATGGTGGTCCGTGTGATAATGGTCATTATCATAAACAGAAGCCATCATTAGGCTTGATTTCAGATAATGGTCAGTGTAAAAACCATTTTATACTAAGAAAAGCCTCTCCCCATTAAAGACATATTAAGTGAATTAACTCACATCATGAGTGGGGAACCACTGTGTGGTATTGCCTGGAACATAATGTGCTTATAATGTGAAGTGATTTCTCCTGACTGGAGACAAGTCAGCCAGTTTACGTTCATAATAATTTGCTTCAAGCTGCTCTTTTAAGCTCCTTGATAAAAAGAAAAAAATGTTTCTTTATTGTAACAATGAAGAAAATGCATGATTATGATATATTAAGCATTAGAATCATGTATTTTAATAGTTCAAATTTTATTTAAAAAAAAAAACTGTGTAGCTCTGTGTTTTGCCAAATATACAAAAGTTTTTTCTAATATAGAACTGTTTTTTATGATAAAGTTACCACCCACACTGTAGAACAGTTAGAGCAGATATTTTACAAAAGACATAAAATATTAGAATACAAAGCAAACAGCTGAAGTATGAGTGCTGTCAAATATAACATTTGTAAGAAATCATAAATATTGTTTGTCCATTAATATTTTAGAAATTACATAATTCGCATCATGATCAACTGTTTTCTGTTTTTAAAAAGGATATCTTTGTGCATTCAAAATATACAGTGCTCAGTAGCTCAAAGATTACTGTCCCATCTACCTATCGGCAAAATGGCTGCTGTGCGTCCAGAGAGACCTTCAGACATGACATCCTCCGCTCTCTGGTGGGAAGAGCAGCGTCCTCCACAGAAGCTGCCTCTGACCCTCTGGCACTGCTGGGCCTCATCATTGCCGGTCCATTAGGGATGCTGGAGTGGATCTCCAAACAGGCGAGGCTGCACCACATTACTCCTACCACTCACTGCTGGCAGGTCCCCTAGTGGCCAGGTCATGTCATGGCATGGGTGCCCTGTGAGTGAGCTTGTACCAGGTCTGCCCTTGACATGCTTCCCCCCCATACCCCTCCTCCGCCTTCCTCTCCATGGAAAAGAGAGAGCAGACCGTCCGGATGGGGCACTGGGGGTGCCAGCTGGTGCCAGCTGCGAGGGGAGATATCCAAGGTGGCGGACACCTGTCCTAACTCGAGCCCCCAGCTCCCACAATGCATCTGGTGCGGCCCTGCAGACCCATCGTGGGGAAATGAGGCGCTAACCTTGAGGAGAAATGCTCCCAGCGTCGCATTAAGAGAGGCCCTAATTGCTGAGTGCTAGCACTGCCAAATGACATTAGGAAGTGCTGTCGTTTACTTTAACATAATGGCTCAGCGTGTTTTTTGGCCAAACTTCCTTCGCTTCTCTGAGGTGTTTCACCACAGTGGCCGTTTTGGCCCTGTCATGACCAATCAGTGGTGGACTTGAGGATGACAGCGATTCTTAAGGACATTCTTTGTAAAGACATTAGAGAGTTGGGCATTCGAATGTAAAAATCTAACACTATGGTGGGTAGAGAAACACTGCAGAATTCCACTTGATGGCTCCATTCTGTGAACTCACTAGTCTGTAAATGTATACGGCTGCCATTTGTGAAGGAGCAAGAGCATTTACTGTACAGACTGGTGTAAGATATATTTAAATATTTCCTTCTTTCTCTTAAATCAAACCACCTGCTTATATGGCTTGGTCGTTTCAAAGAAATACTAACACAGTCCACTCAGTGTGATTAAATTAAACAAGCACGCTCATTACATTATGCATACTGTAATAAGAATAGCCCTGACCGGTCTGTAGCAGTATAGCAGGCTCCACAGAGACTGATCACATGTTTCGCTGCTGCACTAGATTTTTGGGGCACCCATTAGCAGAACAAAAATCACCTTTGATTTAATGAAAGGTCCTCATTTGCTTACCGGCTCCCCTCACTTACGGGCACATGGTTAAATTAAGCACTTGCATCAACCCCTCCTACCCCGCCACCCCCCATCCACAGTTACCTCCATTCGAAGGAGACACCGTCCCCTATCCTGCCGTATAATGCTGTGATGATTCTATGATCTGGTGTTTCAAGTCTGCGGGAGTGTCAGAAATCCACTGCAAGGTGCTTCTAATTGCAGATACACCTCAGCACTTGAAAGTAATGAATGTGAGCATGGTGAAACCTCCAAGGATCAAACGCTAGTAATACATCATCAGTTCTGAAAAGGGTAATTCGTTTCCCTTCGCCAAGCAAAATATTAGAAGTTCAGATAGGGGGTTTTATTATTAATTTATTCTTCCCCCAATACATGATTTTGTAATTGAAGTGCTATGAATAAAGTAACCCATATATCTTAGTGAGCCACCGTGCATCCGTTGACTAGACATGGGATTTGAGTGTGTAAATATTGTCTGTGGCAAAGTGCAACAAGGATTATTCTTCCTCAAATACACGTTAGTGGTATCTTGATTGGATTTGGAGCCACGTTTTTCCCAGGATCATTACAAATCACTCTTTATTGTGTTTCATCTCACATCTTGTTATTTACAGTACTTCCACCAGCTTAACTCCTTAAATTTGTTTGAAGTTTTGTTCAGATAAATCTTCACATTGTTGGAAGGTCTTTGGTAATTGTTTCAGTCTTATATTGAAGTGGCTGCAAATTAAGAAAACAGTTGTAGCCTTTTCCATTGTCATATACTCAGAAATGTTCATGCAAAAAATCCAAATGTTATTTCTAAACTTTGCTTCACCTGATCCTTCTGTGGAGTATCACCTCCAGTCACTATGGGGTAATCGTGCCACTGGGACTCAGTCAAAATAACTCCAGCAGTTCACGAGAAGGTGGCCTCTTACTGCTGGTTGACCCCTGCGGCCACCAAGCTGTTGACCCCAGGAATGCCGGGGTAAGAAGTTCAAAGCCCAGCTGTCCGTGCATGATCTCTTCGTATAGGCCATGGTCGTGCACCACAGGGGCCACTTCCCCCGCTGCCTGAAACTGGTCTTCACTCAAACAAAATCAGGATATGCTATGCTCCTTCAATGGTGCTCTAAACTACTGAAACTCAGTTGAGCGCATAGTGTTTGTGTGTTCACGGGATGTAATTTACAGCCTTGTGCTGAATGCAAGCTACCAACCTTGTGCAGGGACCGGTGCTGCGGCTGCTCATGGCATCTGCTCAGACGGCCGCTGAGGAGCGAGCATAACAATGTGCCATTCACGGGCCAGATGACGTCCAACTGCGAAGAAGCGCTCGGACAGGAAGGGCAGGAGAAGGGCAAAAAAGACAGGGGAGGTTGATGGACTTTATAAAAAAAACTAAAAAGACCTATTAAAAAAAAATCTAAACTTTGAAAAAAAAACACACATAAAAGATACTAGATATATCTGAGAGAAAAGACAGTAACTTCAGGTGCATGGCATATTAATCCGATATTTACTGTTGAACAGCAGGTCACTAGACTACTTACACAACTACTTCCATGTTATTTCAAATGAAGAAACAAATCAGAGTTGCGGTCTGCAGTTAAAGCCAGGTCTCAGCGACCTGTCATCTATGGTGTACAGTCAGGAGGTGGCTAACCCCTTGGGGAAGGGAGAAAGTGCTGGGGGGTCTGAGGTGTAAAAACCAAGGAATTTCAGGAGCTGATAAATGAGGCTCTTCCTAACTGCATATGGTATGTGTTTTAAACTGACTCCCCCTCGGCCCTCCTCGTAGCCAGCCATCCTTCATGAAGAGTTCAGGGGCCCTGTGCTGTATGGGGGCCCTGTTTTGTTGCCAAGACAGGCCCCCTGCATAGGCTGCATATGGGACTGTATGATGATGGGCTTGGCTGGCTTTCATGAATTGTTATGGTGGTGTTATAAAGGCTTCACGTTGGGTCATTGTTAATTTACACTGACTTTGTAAGCCATTAGTTTTACAAAGAAAATGGTTTGTCACTCAGGACATACACCTGCTACCTGAGAATAACAGAACTGAAATTCTAATATATCTTAAAGGGAAACAGGCAAAAGCCACAGAATGAAATGACATCTGTCTGACAGTTTCTTAATGTATTCTTGAGATAAGCACAAACCTGAAAACAGCTTTGACACCACCTTCCTTTAAATAGAGTCCACTTATCGAAGTGTGCAGTCACTCGCTGTAGAAAAAAATAAAGACTGTGCATGAACATGACACTGTGAACTTTCACAACATCAACAGCAGCACTTGTAAATTTTAACTAGTGACATTAAGGTGACCTTTTTGGAGCAATGGGCACTTAGTATTAGTCTTTTCTGCACATTACAGTCAACTATTGGCCATAGTGGTTGTTCACTGTCCTTTTCTATAGTCTTTTAACCAGCCAGCTGGACACATATGCCCCCCGGTTATTCTACTGGACCTTTACCTCCTCTCTTATAATAGCACCCCTCTCCCTCAGTCTTTCGAATGTATTCTACTCATTGTTTACTGTACATGCGGGTCCACAGTAATAATAAATAAGGAGCGTGTGTGCCGTGCCAACATGATTGATTACGACAGGGAGGCAAGGTCAGGATGGAGGAACAGGCTAGGGCTGTCCGACTCATTGAGTTAACACTGTATCCGTATTGTATGAATGTCACCAGCGATCCTGTGATTTATTACTACAGCCACTGCTCAATTCTCCTTTTCTACCTCCCCCTTCTTTTGGTACCTGACCGAGATAGAGGATATGAACAGGAGTGCAGACAAAATTCTGTCTGTCAGTGAGCAGCTTAGATCGTTGTTGGGAATTTTTTTTGTACTTTTTAAATCTAAAAATCGTCTTTAAATTACTAAAACATAAATGGAAATTTATCAAAAAAATTATAATTATTGACACTTTTTTAGATACGTGCCAATGAAATGTCCATATATGTTGAAATATTTTCCCCTTCACTTCACTTTACTGGTTCAAAAAGGGGTTTACCTCTGTAAACTTAATCTCTATTCCACATGAAGCCGTAATAGAATAAATCTACCTTAACATACGCATTCACATGGTACCCACACACAGCAGCTCTGCAAAACCACAACAGGAAAAAAAAAAAAAATCTGGAAGGACTGACTGAATTGTTTATTTGCTTGAATAACACACCAAAAAACAAAGAAAAAAAAGAGTCATTGTCACTTTCAACAATATATACTGAACTACTCTTTCTTTTCAGAGGATCTAACCTTTCTTCTTGGACTGAATACACAATGCCCCTCTGGACCTCTGGACTGCTCACTCTTTAGTGCATGTCAAGAAGACACCAGTCTGGACTATTTCCTCTGGGAGGTGGGTAAGCAAGCGCCACGCTCTGTCAGTTAGCGTAAAATGTTTCAGACTGAAGATGGATGGAGACGACGTGTCACTATGGCTCAACCGGGCTTTCACTGCTGCCATGGCCATGTCCTGGTCACATCAACCCAAGCGACCGAATCGCTAGGACCTGTCCTTCCTTTTGAGTTAGCATATACACTACATGACAGAGCTTGTGGCCTTCACTCACTCGGGGCAGCAAAAGAGAGAGAAGGTTCTTTTGGTATGGCAGGTCATCTGGATGAAACAGAATGCTTTGATTGATTTGTTTTGTTTTAGTGAACTTTCACTGTTTTGCTTTCAGATGAAAAACACATACAGTAACATGTCAACAGGAACTTATTTGGGTTTCAATATTTCAGTTGTGAGAGACGGCGTCAGCGAACATATTAATATTTTCGCACAGCTTGATTTCCAATCACAGAGCATCACAATTAAAACAAACCACCAGTGTTAGAAAAACTTGGAGAACTCTGACGAGAGAGGGCCTTGACATGGAAAGTCTTGGAGTGCTGACCTCTGTCTTTGACCTCCTCCTGATATGTTTCCACAGGCAATTCCATAACTCTCTAGCCAACATTTAAATGCTTCCTGTTTGACAGGAAGTTCCACATCACTCTGTGGGACCTGGGCTAATGCTCAACTGTGCGAAACGGCAGCACGCAGAACCCTGAGTTAATTTATATCATGTCTCATCACCTTTTTGTGGAAGACTGCACTCACACATGTACGCATTCAGACAGGCTAACATGTGAGCACAAGTTTTTTTGGTCATGCCTGTGTGCAAACACACACTCATGCTGGACTGGTAATGCACCCCTCATTTGAGTCATGGGTACAGTATGTAGTGACCATACACTTGCTGAAGTAAAAGTCTCTGTATGACAAGATATTTTTCTCACACTTTTACTCTCCCTCTTTGTGTCTCTTACTCACTCACTCACTATTTCACTGTGTTGTTATTGGAATGTGTGTGTGTGCTGGTGCGGACTGTGAAACTGATGAATGACCAGCCATGGCAGATTCATAGTCCGGATCCTGGTGCAGCTGGAGAGGAAACTAATGGCAAGCTGGGACTATGGAGGTCTCAGAGCTAATACCTGTCTCTTCCATCAGGAGACCTGGGGGCATTTTTTTACACCCAGCCAAATAAGAGCCACCCCCCACCACCACTAGCACTCCTACTTTTAACACCTTCCAACCCCTCGCCGCCACCCCCATAACATAAACCTTTTCTCTCATGCACATGCACATACACATGCATACAGGCACACACGTGCAGTCAAGCACGCGGGCATGCAGCCACACACAGATGGACACGCACACCCCTGCAGAGCCCCCAAACTGTCCAAACTGTGGGGTACTCGGGGAAGACTTTAATAGTGAATGGGTGGCCTTACAGGTACCGGGCATCAGCTGTCTGAGAGTAAATGTGCGGCAAAAAGACAAGGATGGGCACTTTACTGGACATTGGCTTTTGCTCCCTGCTGATCAGCCACACCATGAAACACTTCCTTTGTATGAGAGGTGAAGTCATGCAGTTTGAAGTTGTGCCCATGGAAATGTTGTTGTTGTACCCATTTCCCCAGCAACCAAGTTTAATATTGAGTCCATGTCTCGCTATATATATTAATGTTTGCAGTCATACGCCTCCCAGAGTTATCCTCATTAGTGTTCTATACTATGCTCATCCTGAGTGCAGGCTGTGAAATAGAATCAGAGCGCTAGTGGAAGTCATTAGTCAGTTTTGAGTGTGCATATGTTCAATTGACCTGCAGTATGTAAATTCCTGCAATGCTGGCCTTGCATATGGGCCGTGTGCCTCACTGGAGGCCCGTCCAGCATGGTGCCTCATTACAGAGCGGCTTTCCAGAGTCCTCTCTGTTAATTAGAGAGCTTTTGTCTGTCACGTGACTCTCCTGGTCTGACACTCTGAGGTCACAGTAAGGACTTATGGATCTTCCTCCTGCAACTTCTTCCTCCGTTTGTCTATCTGTCAACTTGCTCAGTTCTGCCTTTCACATTTTTCATTTTTTGGTGTGCTTGTTGGACAGTTCTTCGATTGAACGTTGAGCTCGTTTGTCAACTTTTATGGTCAAAGGCTTGAAGAATTTCACCAACTTCCAAAGTCAATGTTTTGGTTGAACCTGTCTTTCTGTAATCTGTGAGACAGTCAGGTCACTCTTGTTTTCTTGTAATAGTCCAATCAGTAAAAATATCCATTATTTTCCCATTTCTGCGTTTTCACCTGCTTGTCAAACTTGCAAGGCACTGAGAGAAATTATCTCCAGGGTAACAACAAAGCACTGTCAGATACCCAGCATCCTGCGGCTTAATTGTTATTAATTTACCGCAATTAAAATGTGTCTCTCTCTCTGTTTTTTTTTTTTTTTTTTTCATGCCTTGACAAGCATGGATATTGTTTACACGCAATGAGAAACTGTTGAAGAACATTTCCAAGCGATGTCAATGTCTGTGCATAGCTCTAAGCAATTCCGGCACACATAGCGATAAAGCCCATATTTGAATAGGAGCGGATATCAAACACATTCATTAGGTTACATGCTTCACTTGATTAATTATATCTGAAGAAAATTGCGGGCACTTCGGATCTTAGTCTGGTAGTATCGCCATGTGCCACGGATCCCTAATTTCCAAAAGAAAAGGGAGGGGGGGGGCTGAAGGGGATTTTTTTTCTCTCTTAGTCTATCCCGGACAGCCTGCCTCTCTCCCAAAGGAAATGAACGTATTCAAATGTATCTCCATCAATGAGCACAGTAATTATGAATTCAGCACTAATTAGTAGATACACTACTTTCCTTGCATATTTGATTTCCACTGTGAGATGTTAATAAGGGAAGTGCCCATTTTTGTCCTATCTCATAAAAATTCCAGAGTGTTGGAGAGGGGCGGGGGGGTGGAAGGGTTGGGGTGAGGGAGGGAAGGAGAGAGGGCGTGGGGGTGCAGTGGAAGGGGGGGCAGATGGCGAGAAGGAAACAGGGGATGCATTAAGTATGCATGGAAGTCGAAAAAAATAAGTTTACAGATAATTGGCGTGGTTACTGAGGGGCTAAAACAACACTGCTTACCTTAGTTAACATTCTGCTGGCTAAACACGCCTTTTAAAAGACATACATGCATTGTGTTACTCTTCTCTAATTTACTTGACAAATAAAAGCTCTCCAGCAGGAAAAAAACGGGACCAAATATACTAATAATGTGTTCACCCTTTTCAGGAAGTGCACATTTGCATATGAAAAACAGACAACACTGATTTACAGTGTTTTTTCTTTCAAATTTTATATCTTTTTACAAATTAAATGAAAGAGTAAAACCCCAAACTGTTTTGCTCCCTCACAACACCAAGGGGTAATTACAACATTTTCCCAGAGTGAGAGAAATAAGAGAAACCCTCCCCTTCTTTGATAATGTTGCAGAAACATATTTACAGAGCACCACTGCTTGTGATTTATTAATATTAGAAGACAGCTTTAGTTGCACTGTTTCCACAGCAAGTGATTAGCACAGGCAGCTACAGTGAACAAATTCGTAAGTGGATTGAATTATCAAAGTGGAATGAATCTAATCATTTAAATGTTTATTGGAAGTGAAGGACTTCATATTTCCAGTGCTGTCAGATTAGGGAGCAGATGGTCACCCTTATGCCAGTGTTATTGTGTGAAAGCTCAAGTCAGAGGCCATACCTTTACCAATAACATGAACATATTTCTGGACAACACACAATTGCATTGGATACAGTGGATTTATCTAATTAATCCAATCATCTCTTTTGAATGGGGGATTTCTGTGCCCATTGGTGTCCTCCTTTTTGACTGAGATTGGCGTCTTTGTGCCAGGCTGCCAGGCTGCCAGCCTAAGAGGCTGGTCTCCTTCTCAAGGAGACTGTTATGACCATGTGGTGTTCATGCCAACCTCTGGCTGCGGCAGGGAGATAGGGAGAACGGAGGAAAAAAAAAAAAAAAAAGACTGAAAAAAGAAAACCAGTGACAGAAATGCAAACACATAACTAAACAACAATACATGCAAATTCTCACAAACACAACTGTAAAATCAATGTATGCACAGCTATAAATACTCTCTCAGAAATACACACAGGTTACGGGCGAACAGGGCTGCTACGCTACGATCTACTTAATCTGTGATCAGATAAACTACAATAAAGGCAAGCCTGGCAATAGAGGGCACGGGCTATTATGAATGATCTGTATGTCACTCAACCACAAACCCACACACACAAACAGCCATACAAATACATACACACAAAAGAGGCCCCCTCACACTCTTATTTGACTTTGTGTGTGCTTCGCTGGGTTTATTATGACAGGCTGAGCGGCGGGGAGGGAATTAAACTGTTAAGCAGACATCAGAGGCTGTCTAATGTTTAATGCAGGAGCTGGGGCATGTGCTGACTGATAATGAATACAAACAGGCCAACGTCTTATTTGTTGTGCTTTTCATTGGAAATGACTCGGGTGCTTGACATCCACAGCAAATGTACTGTACGCGGCTATTGTTCCAATCCCCCTCTCATCCTTCCTCCATATCTCTCTCTGTCTCCCTCTCTCTTTTTATTTCACTTGTCTTCCTTTATTGTGCTGATTCTTCAAAGCTGCGCTGTCACTGCCATCACACAACAAGCCCGTCTTGGTCTCGATGTGACAGGATAATGTTGTAATTCTGGTGGAATCACAATCTCCATCATGATAATGTGTTGATGGGATGTGGTAATAGTTGTTAAAAGGTCACCCAGTGTGCTGTAATTGGCTCTTTCATACTCCAGTACGTTTACTACGACAGAAGGCATGACCTCGCTGGCAGAGACGGTAAATATGCCATCTTGAGAGTGTAATTATACAAGCCAAGCCTTCTTGGATCCCTTTCTCTCGCCTCCTTTGCCCTCTCTTGTTACTCGTTTCCTTACAGTCTCACTTTAGATGTCCAAATGTAACTGTAAGTTGGCATGATGAATGAAGCAAAACTGCAGTACAATACTGTACGTATGCCATGATTGGCAACGGTACAGTATTGTTAGGAATGGCCAATTGTAAAATGAAGACCTAATTTGAGGAGGCATCCATTTTTAAAAACATTCACACACATGATATCCTACTGAAGAGCTTTGTGCACTTTATTTGGATGAAAAGAGGATAAATTCACCAAATTACATAAACAATAGAGCACTACATCTGATGCTTTCATAAATTAAACATTTAAATATATAAGCAGATGTACAAACAATTTAGTATCATTTGTATTTCACCGTGACAGCCCAGGGAATAAATAATAAATAACAATCCTACATAAATAATTATTTTTCAAAGACAACGGCCTCAGCTCTGCTTTTTAATTAGTTCAAACACAAAATTAAGAGGAAAATATGATTTAGCTTTTTTGGGCATTATGTGTTAGGTTGAATCAATACTGTAATTAATATGGTGATACAAGGGGACCGTGTGAAAAAGGCATAATTGGTCTAACCTCATCGAGACACTAAACAGATGTATAAGACTTGTGGAGTCTTCCAGGTAACTCACGAGTGTATTTAGAACATTTGCACTCGGGTCATTAAAGTTTTCCTTCATATTTTGTCATTGATAGTTTTTTTATATATATATATATATTATGATAATTGTGTTTTGTTTATGTAAGATGATATCTGGGTTACTGAGTCAGTTGCTTAATAGTTTACTGCATTATAAAAATACTCCAAGTGTTTCAAGATTTCATCAATAGTTAAAAACTGTCGCTTGCAAAAATACACAAAATCATTACAAAGAAAGAAAGATCTGGAGATAGCTCAAAACCTTTTCTTTTCACTGAAGCTACTACATTTTCTGTCTTTTTCTCAAAATGAAGTAAAAGTATAGGCTGTATACACACAAAGAAATCTGTTGTTATTATTAATAATTTGATTTTTTAAATTACTTTTTCCTTCTTTTTTTTGTCATAAAGATAATGCCCATTTATCTGGTTTCCTTCTCCAAAATCCTTTGATGACATTTTCCATACAGACTCGAAAGCTTTATTTTTTTTATCCAGCTTTAAAATAATTTCTTAAATACAGTACCATCATTTGACATGCTAAATAAGTAATACAAAACATCTGGCTTAAAAAATGTATTTCAGACGCTGTTGAAATTTTTTCAATTTACTTTCAAAATTATATTACTAAAGTGTATGTGCTGGTTGTAATAGGGATACAGATCCATAGCACCTCCCTGTGGCACTGACCATCTTATTCTATGTGATGTGAACTGATTCCACTTTCAATATCTTATCTTATATCTCTTCTACTTATAGCCCCCCTTATGTACCTCATGAGAATTTTCTTGCCATCTAAAGATTACCCTATTAAATTACAGCATCATAAAACATTAAAAAAGAGTGCTTCTTTTAGAAAACTTATCATCCAGTCTGACAATATGCTTCATTTCGTTTAGGCGGGTATTGAAAACTGCTGCCATCATTGTAACATTGTTATGGTAACTGCTTGAGTGAAGTCACCAAATCTTATTGTAAAATCTCCTACAATATCATAATAACACTTGGAAGCGGGGGCAGCAGAGTTTGACAATAATATATCTGTGGAAATCTTTCCCCCTCTCTCCAGATCCTCAGTGAGAGGCACATCAGAGGAGACATTTGCGCTTTATGAAGTGCATTCATTTGGCCATTTGCCATGTTTCCTCACCAGAGGACTGCTATGATGAATGAGAGAAGAGAAGAAGCAGATTTTCTCTCCCACCTCTCGGCTCTCCCCTGTGATTACTAATACAGAGCCCTGCAACCTCCCACACTATATGAAAACTGTAGGCTTGCTCTCATATCCTGGGTAATCCTCAATTTCCCAGAATCATTAAACTGAGACTAGCATCTCTGATGGCTGGAGATACTTGACATATTATGATTATTATCATACGAATTTCTTGTTGTTACCTCAGAAATGGTAAGGTTACCTTAAAATCGATGTGGAAGACTGGCATAATAGCCTTTCTAGGTTGCTGCATTTGAAAATGAAAGCTCCTGTTTATGTGCATAAGACAAATCACTGGGAATTCTTCCCTTAGCTGTTGTTCTGATGGACAAAACAAACATCCACGTAGAATCTGATGCACTGAGAAGTTTTGAAGCAAACTTTTAAATACTTCTGCATTCAGTTTCACAGTAACAATTCTTTTTTTTTTCTTTTATTGTTTTTCAATCTTCCACGTCATGGTTTGTTTCACAGGCTCATTCCTGCTACCACCTAGAATCCAAGCCTATGTCCTTGGCCATAACTATCCTAAGGATCCTGACTCCCTAACTCACACAGCTACCACGGGCTCATGGTATGGAAACACTAAAAGTTTCAAATGCATCATTTACTGTACACATAAACTCATGTTCCTTATTATAAATGCTACCCTTAGGTGGAATGGATAACACTTATAAAGTTGAAATGCTGAATTCAGATAAATAAAGTCAACTGCTACTGTGTTGGGGGTGGTGGTGACTCGGCTGTGGAGGGCGGACTGGGAAAATTTATGTGGGAGAAAAATGTATGTTCAGCGGATCGGCTCCAAAACAAACATATAATCTGTTGGTATGCCCTCCTCTTCATAGCCTCAATCAGTTGTTCACAGTGTGTAATCTGCTGACATCTTCACCATGCAGAGACTTCGGAGAACTTGCTCTACCTCTGAGGGAAAGGATACTGAGCTGATACTGTAGCTAACCTGGCACCTCTTCAAACATTCAACACAGTTTACTCACGGAAAGGTTTTTTCTTTTTCTTTTAAAGGTAACACAAATGTTAGATTCAAAAGCTGGAATTGTGTTTTCTGCTTCACTAGTACTGCTTGGTCCACAATGTACAGAGTGGAAGGTTTTCAAGACCTCAGGCTCTGTCTTCTGCAAGTTAATGACTAAAAATGTCCAGGAGCATTCCAAAACTGGAAGTGAGCAAGAAAAACAGTGTGGCCCCTGAGGGTTACATTAGCAGATCTCTGCTCCATCTTCTACATGAGTTTCTAGCGACAATTTTGGAGGATGGGTCAGATGAAAGACAACAGAAGGAAAGAAGGATCAAAAGCCACATGCTTTCCTGTATCCCTGCTTGTTCTAAGGGGCATACATAGTGCATTGGATTCATATCAAGGTCTTTGTACAGGGAGAGTCGGCCAACATGCAGTGGCATTATTATTCTTTACTTCAATAACAAACCCACGTCTTCCCCTCTTGCCATCAAAGGCACAGATCTCCAGAAGTGAAAATACACATCATATATGAGTAATTCGTCCTCCTTGAAATTTAAATAACTCCTTTGAACAATGTCTTTGGTAAGTTGTGGCCAAATATGTAATTCCACATGTGCTGCAATGTATGTAGCATTCGTCTAAGACACTTCAGTGGCAGCCAGACTCCCCATTATCCAGTGTAAGAATCGTGCCTTACTTTTCTTATTCTGTATAAGTACACAACATAACTTTTCATACCTTTCAATCAACTCCCATTCGCAACTCGGTAAGGACATTCACTCCCTTGCCCTGAGTGACAATAACTAAGTTGTCCACATCCATTTCACACAGTTATCCACCCGTAGCCTATAAAACAGAAATAACGTCTAGGTTTACTCACAGTGAGGGGTTACTGTCGGACCGGACCTGGGCAGCCATTTGAAGTGACAGGGCCGCCCATCATGTGCCTCTAACGGGGTCAGGGGGCCTTATGGGGACTTGATCCAGAGCGAGGCCAAGGGGACCGGGCCTTTAGAGAGGATGGATGGAGCTCTGGTAAGAAGGAAGGACAGGCTGATTACATCATTTTTCAGACCCACCAAAAGGCCCTGTAAGGACCTTTGGGCAGCTGGATTGACAGTTGGCCTCTCTGCTAATACATTTTGGAGTGATTTGTCAAAATGAAGAAATTGTTCTCGCTGACCTATCTCGCTCAGCTGTGAGTGACTCTGTTGGTGAGAGTTGACAAGACGAGTGACGTATTGCTCATGATTACCGTGGCTCATGTTGAATAAATGAGAGCTAAAGTCATAACAAGCATTCGTCTAGTTGAAGAACTCTCAAAAGAAAATCTTTCCAGTCTGAAAAAACGACATTAGGGGAAAAATGTCGGGAGCAAACTTAATCACCTCTGCTGTCTGTGTTTTACTGTAGGTGGCGTTTGTTTCTGTTGGAGGGAAATGTTTTGTTTTTGTGCATTTCCTGAATATCTACAAATATTCCCTGAAGGCACGCTGCAGTGTGATGTTGCGCCACCTGTTTTAAAGGCGCAGGCGTTCCCTGGGGCCCCTCAACAAATCATCTTCCTTGTTTCTCCTGCGGGGAAAGAGACACCGTCACTTCAGGGTTTTGGGTGTCATATCATAGCTGAAAGATGCAAGAGTAAATTCGACATTTTCGTCTGTCCCAACAGGTATAGTGAGAATCAACAAAGCAAGGGATTGTGAAATTGTAGACGGGAGTTTTCCTTAAAAAGAATGCACCAGGCTTAAATGTGGCAACAGTATCTTTAAAATTTATTTGGTAATTAGATTGTTGTTTCATTTTGCTTGCTCTTTTTTTTTCTTTAATGTATTAACCCTTCTATTGTGTTCGGGTCAAAATTGACCCGCGAACACCACAGGTGTAAACAGCTTTCTAACACAATATAAGGGTTAAATAGCATCTTACACCTCGACTTAATCCTGTATCTTTATCTCAGCAGTAGACATAATGACTGACCTGGATTCATTCTACTGTTTTCAATCACCATCTTCCTCCAAGGTTATTGGCCAAAATCCAAAGGTTGTTCTGGGATTCTACTTTATCAGAGGCAGAAGCAGAGCAGCATGCGGAGTTAATAATAATTTGGTCTGTGTTTTACAGCTGTTACACAATGGACACTGTGCAAACCTCTTACGACACCAGGGCCTCGGAGCTTTCCATTTTAGAACCAGATCTGTCTCTGTAAGACAGTCAGTGACATACAAATAAAACAACATATCACAGTAAAGAAAAGAATAAGAAAGTGTAATTGGTGGCACCCTAATCTATAATGCAAACAGTGTGTTACAATGTGTTCTTTTGATGATGTAGTCAGGAGGCAGTGACTGTGAGGAAATATTCCCTTAATAGTGCTGGTGTGAAACTTTCTATAGATTTTCATTAGTCTCCTCATATGGTGTGAGAAATTGGAGTTAAGGCTGCAGCAAGTAGGTGCTGCCACGCTGAACATCTGCTCTCTCCATTACAAGCTCAGCCAGAGAGCACATTAAGAGCTACAGGTAAGCATTACAGCAGTGCTCCTCGGCAAAGCCGGGAACGCTGTAAGCTTGCACATTCAATATGGATTAAGCCAACATTATATTAACAAGCTTCATCCAGACAGCAAACATTGTTAAATATTGGAAAAAAGCGAAGTTTCATGTATCCTCCTGCAGAAGATAAAAGGAATTCAGTTATTTACTGCTCATCTTGTAACACTTCTAATGATGAAACTGACGTCTGTCAACAATGCTTTTTTATTTTTCGAGGAATAATGAATATATTTACAGTGTAATTCAGAACTCCAGTTGCCTCTAGACAGTTGAGCTTCCCCTTCATGCACCTCTGTATTTCATTCAAAGGAGAACCTCACCAAAAGAAAACCTTCTATTATCCAGCCTAACACTGCAGCCTGAGGAGAAACACCGGGTAAAACAGAGACTTAATATTTCATACTGGTTAGATTATTCATCCACACAAAGACATTTCCCTTTTTTCCTCCCTCACATTGCAACGCCCTCATTAAAAATGGGACACTGCACATTGAAACTTTTTAAAAATTCAAATATTTTCTTTCAATCTTTAAAGAGCTTATATCTAATGAACTAAGATTTAATTTGGCATGGCTTAACATCCATTTGCACTGTTCATAATTAGGAATGCAGACCTCAGTATTAAAATGAAGGGGCAAAGCCCTCAGTAAGTTCCCAAGTGAAACAAGAATTGGTTCCACTTTAAGTATTAATTGATTGGCTTTGCAGTATCCCTTACAGGAGAAGAGTATACACACGAACACACACACACACACACACACACACATTACACTCACCCACCCACACACGCACAAACACACACACCCACACACACCCACACACACACACACACACACACACACACACACCCACATACACATAATTTACAGAGCACTCATTTCTCATCAATCTGGTGCTGCTTCATTTGCCTGTCTCTCAGTCCCCCAGAGAGAGACAACCTATCTGCTAGCAGAGCTTAGCATTTGATCATGAGTGTCAATATCAAACTGCAAAGCAGGATTACACACTGCTGTCGTCAATAGGCATAATGGTTTTACATGTGTTAAGGTTAACTCAGCCATTTAATGTGCACAGTACCTCCTAGATAATCATTCAAAAAGAAGGACTTAAAAATGTCACACAAACCTCAACAGACCTGAGCCTCTGCAATGATCACACACTATACTCAGAGGGTCTTGTTGCATTTTTCTCTTTTCCATGATTTGACAGCTTATGACTATGGAGCAGACAATTTCTACTGTATGAGATTAGTCTTCAAGGTATTTGACTCAAATTTCTTGCAAGAAATATCGCCTGTGATGTATGATCAGACTGTCTGCAGAGCCACCAGAGATACAATTATTGATCATAGGCCGACCTAATATAAATTCTGTTAACTGTTTATTAAGGAAGAGCTTTAGTGTTGCACAAAGAGTATTCTTTGTTGATCATTTTATTTCACAGTGGACCATTATTCTGATGACTTTACACACATAAAATGATTTCTTTCCCTACTTCTGCTACTGCAAATTTAACTAAATGTCTTCTTGTACTTTTACAATTCTTTATTCATAAGTTTGTCTGTGTGTGTCTGTCTGTGCATGTTTTTGTGGCTGAGTGCATGAATGTCCAAGATGTATGGCTGTGTGCAGGAGTCTCTTACATTTATTTTCACAAAACATACCAGTCTGCCACTGTAAACCTCTGCCCGCGCAAGTGACAGCTAAAAATCCCCCACAATGCTGTGAATTAGGAAGCGGTCTATTAGACACATGATCACATGATGTGGGATTAGTGGACTGAAGTCTTCAAAGCTGCTATTACAACTCCTGAGATGTGATACAGGCTCCCCCACTGCTCTCTGCAGGGGCGTGTGGCTCTTCCTCTGAGAATTACCTGACACTGTCGTGTCTGCGCTCTGGGAGACAAGTGCTGTGGCTCGGAGTGGAACAGCCAACATCAGTCGGAAATGCTCCCTCCATGCTGCGCTGAGCCAACAAACCCTGCATTTAATCCCATGTGTGAGCTGCCATCATGGCTACATGAGTTGACATCAGAGAAAAGGAGTTAAGGTGCTAAGGCTGGAATGATGGGTGATAAAATGGATTACAGATGGGGAAATGCCATCATGCCTGAATAGTAAGTCATGCCCAGAAACGTTAATAATAGTGGTGATCATCCTTGTAAAATTTGGAGATAGTGTCATTTTATTAGAGTTAAAAGTTGGTAATGTTTCACAGATGGTTAGGGGAGAGGTTTAACTGTAAGATAATGTACAAACTACATATTTATATTAATGTATAGTTAAAAGTTATAATCATACTTCAAATAATGTAAAAACTATTTACAGGGTAGGTATCTTATAGATATTCTGCATTGAATAACTGCCTTTCTATCAAGTTTACAGTGTTGTTACAACAGTAAAACCTATTAAACTATATATCTCAACAAAGAATAAAAATGTAAGAAATAAAAGAAAAACAGACATAATTTGTGGAGGGAAAAAAGTGGTTGCATTCTGAACTTCAAGTTACCTTTTCTAAAGCTGAACACTGGGAATTTGGACCTCCCAGCGCAAACATTAACAGGCTGAAATGCAGCTCTGGATGTAACAAAGGAAACAATACCAGGGAAGAGAGCCAAGAAGGCAGAGCTGGCACGCCTGTTCCTGGGACCATGGGAATTTGGCTCCCAGAAATAATGGGGTTGAACAGGGCCCAGCACCACTGCTACTGTAGCTGGGAAAATGGTGCACTGCAAGCCAGGCTCTATCCAGGGAGACTTAAAACAGGGGAGGGAGGGGAAAAAAAAGAGAAATGAAATATACAGTATGGGTTGCACCTCACAGTGTGAAGTGAGATGAGTAAAATAATGGAGGAAGGGAAGCCTGTCTTATGTTTGTCCTGAGCAAGTGATTGTAAATCAAAAACACTGCCCAGCTTAGTGGCTGATGTGAGCTAACATAATACAGTGTATGGACAAACTGCCACCTGGGCAGAAAACGGGGGGAAATAAAAAAATATCAGTGAGCAGGACATAAAGGTTCTTTTATGTGTGCTTTACACTGTGTGGCCAAAACTTAAGGAGAATTATTGGTGTATGTATATTTATAATATTGGTAATGTTAATGCAAGCAGCCCCTCTCCAGCCTAATTAGGACAATAAAGGGTTATGGGCTAATGTATGACTGCCATGCCAAAGCTAATGAATGCCTGGTGTACCTTGTTTCCTCCCAAGCGTCCTTGGACTGTCATCTCCAACCTTTTGATGTTGTATCTGATTATCCAGGCAGCGATTAATCATGATTAAGTAAGCACCAAGTCTCTGAGAGAGAAAGCAAAAGCAGAGAGGGTGGGTGGACAGCAGGAAAGTTGCCCAGGTTCAGGCCTTAATTCTAGGCAGCACGGTCTCCATCTTCTGCCAAGTGGACACTGGTAATGAGACAGCAAAGCAAAAATCATGGTACTTTTTTGAGTGTTGCAAAAGGAAAGATACATTATCCAAGCCAACCTTTATCCAAGCCATAGTCAAGGCTTCCAAAGAAACGCCTCTTGCCTTCTGTGGTAACCAAATTGGACACTGGTGCACATTTTCGCAAGCCCAGTGCTATTTGACAGCCATTTTTGCATGTTTTGTTGATCTAGAGACATTTCAATATACCTCCCCACTCAATGCTTTTCCTCCTCACCAAAAACATTTTCCTGCTTTGATATCAGTTGATGGAATATAAATGGGTTGGAGCAAACCTAAGGTAACCACCTATTGGCCTTCATGCATTTCTAATGTAACCTGTTCTGCCCATTCTCACAGAATAGGGGTTGGCTTCATTACTCCAAGGTGCTGAGTCTTTTGCCAGAACCCTGCCTTTTCAGCGAATAGATCACCCTTGTGACCAGGGTCTCTGATACTGTATGCACCATCTGAAAGCTGTAGCTGTTTGCCCAGGTGCCAAAATAATCAAGTTCAGCCCGCATGGCAGGTTATGAAAGAATATTAACTGTGGGAATAACCCGGCTTGACATGCGTCGCCCGCATGCATGATCAAATGAAAGTGCTCTCAGGAAAGGAGTTTTCCAGGTAGGCCTACTGGCAGGGAAGTCTGGGCTTGTGATGACACCAACTCAATCACTGTTACTTTGAAGTCAGAGGGGTCAGTGTTGTAATGGGTTTGGACAAAGGTACAACGATTCTCCCTTTTTGCTTTCCGACCTTTTTCTGTTAATGCATTTAGCATTCTGCGTCTGTAATGGATTTCCCAGTGAAGAGGGAGAGTGGAAGCTGTTGTTGAAGCACGTTTAACGACGAACCGAAGGACGTAGAGCAGAGGTCCACATTATTGCCACCATCAATAATACAACTGTTTAAGTGGTCCACTTGGAGTATAGGCATATAATACTTCCCTTTCTACTACACTGCTGCCTCTCACTGTGAGAAGTATTTTCTCCACTGAGGTCCGATGTGAAGGAATTTGAGTGGTCGTTCTGAAAAACCACTCCGCCGTCTCATGGTTTTCCTGTCAGAGTTTGTTTCTGTTAAATAAACCTAAAATTTGATTTCACTTGGAGGATTTAACGTTTCCACCTTCATGTTTTTTCTTTCCATCAATGTCTCTGTTTTTCTCCCTGAAACAAGTATTTCAAGCCTAAATCATGGCAAATGATGTGTGTTCTGTGTGTTTTGAAGGAAAACAGAACAACCCCCGATGATTGTACTGTAATTTAACATCTCCCTCACAGCCTAATGTTTAAGTGGAAAACTTCCTAACCACAAAGGCATAAATCAGCCACCCCGTCCTCTAAATTTCATCATAGAAATGTTAAATTGTGTTTCAGAGCCAATATGAAAACATGGAAAAATAAAGAGGCATGAAGTTATGTATCTTGTTCCCATCAAACACAAAGAGAAATCGAGGAGATCATCACATAATTGGCGAGAGTGTGTGTACACATGTCTCCCTCCAGTTCCAGCACAGTCCTTCAGTTCAACACAGGCTTTGAAATGGGGATTCAAAGCTAGCGGACTTCCCTGAATCACTGAAAACCCTCAGGACGTGCTTTGGCCTTTGCGGAGGTGGAAGCCAAATATGAGTCTGAGAAGATGAAGCACCCTGGCCTATCGTCTGTTCCTGGTAGGTGTTCACTCCCGATAAATATTTCATTTTGGTACAAAACAAATAACTTGACATAATTCCTCCCCCACTCTTCCGAGTAGAATGACAGAGTGGCTGATTTACGCATGGCAAGAGGTGTAAAAAGCACAGAGGCATGCTGCTTTTCTCTCTCTACTATCTAATGGATGCAACCCGATGGGCTAACAACTGCTTGCCTTTTTTCAGAGAACTGTGAAGTGAGGACACACTTGGATTCATACGAACTGCTGACTTTGATTTGTGAAGAGCTCTCTGACACATAATAGTTGCTTAATGCTGCACTGAATATTGTTCTGCACAAGACGTCTATTAAAATAAAAAATACACTTTTGCTACAGTTACCTGCAGAAAAAAAAAACAGAGGCTAAATAGTTTGACCCAAGTCAAAGTTCCATCAGAGACATGAAAGGACATGTGATTCTAACTTTAAATCCACTGTGAAAGTGCATTAACCACTTAACTATTTTCTCATTTCTTTCTCCATGAATGCTTGAGGCTGTCTCTGCTTTGTTGCATTTGTCAATCACTGTAATTTGGGCTCCATTTCCAAAAATAATTATCAGGTGAGTGGCAGCCCTTTGCCTGGAGTGCCAACTTGGAAGCGATGTGCCCAAGAGTATTAATTATGCCGCTCAAAATATGAAGTCTTTTAATAGAGAGGCTGACGTGACATCATTGTTTAGATTCTTTCTTCCCTACAAACATGACAATCACGGCTGTCCCTCTGGTCATCAGCAGAGATGAGGAGGAATTGTCAGAGGAAGTTATTAACAAGCTGTGTACCATGTGATAAAGTCAGTCAGACTCTCACTGGTACCATGTCTGTTGATTCGTATAGAGGAGAGGCAGAGTACGCATGAGGAGTAAGTCAACAACTTCAATACAGCAGCTGTAAGAGATAGAGCTGGATGGAAATATGCAGAGCAACAACTGAGGGGGAGGTATTATGTGCTGAAGCCTCAAATCTTTCAAATCCATGTACTAAAATTATTGCTGAATGTAAGTGTTGACGCTGTACTCGGAGGACCATCCAGTTTGGTACAGTCGCTAGCCTCAATCACACGCTGTCTCTCTCTCTTTTATTCTGACAGTCAAGTGCTCACAAACAGTGCTGCACTGTACTGTAGTTGTGGTTCACATTCAGCAGTTGCTTCTGTGAAACCCTAAGAGGGAGAGACAGCTTCCAGGTCTCATTAGCATCCAGTAGCGGCTAATGCTGCCTCCCTATTACTGTCTGAGGAGCTGAAATTCAGTTGGAGATGAGCACAGCCCAGGGGGCTTAGGGTTGCCAGTTTAATTAGTGCCTGATAATTTCAATAATGAGTGACAATTCATTGGGGCTTTTTAGGTTGGCCCACTGTTTGAGTGCAAATCGATAATCCTCTGTTTCTTCCCCCACTCTCACGAGAAGATAAAGGGCGAGTGTGAAGGGTTGGGGGGCTTTATCCCTTTGCAGGAATTAAATGAAAAGAATCAACTAAGAGAATGTCCCTTTGAAACCAAGAAAGAGAGGCCTATGTGATTTGATTTGCCGTTATTGGATGAGCAGGTGAGTCTTTAGTTGCTATCGTGGGGTCCAGAGTAAAAACAATTTGCCTGGAGTGATGTGGGGTAAGTGAGTGGAGGGTGAGAGGTTTACGCTTGTTTTGTACTCACCTAAATGATGCTCATGTACTCAAAGCAGAAACGCAATTTTATCTGTGGCCATGTGGACAGGATACATGTGTTGTGCTTTAATCTGTAAGTGATACTGTCTTTTTCAATGTGCACATCTAAAAAGCAGAATTCCATGATAATAAAGTGATGGAAAGTACAAATTTATTCAATCGCCCCAAAGCTCAAAGACTAGATTTACTTTAGTTGCTTGAGAAAGGTGTTTAAAACCTCTGTAATTCAGTAACAGGCAACACAATCCTGCTAATGCATTGCCAGAATTCCTGTTTTGTTCTGGAAGCTATTTCACAGCTCTGGTTGCTGAAGAACAGGTGTGGTTGAATTAAAGTTTGAACAGACACTTTTCATATTCACTGAAATAATTAAGCAAGGTAGCATGCTGCTTTACAGTGTTATTGAAAATGAAGAATCAATTTTAGGTGTTGCAGATAGTGCATTAAATCACCAATTAACCACATAACACCCAACCTCTACCTGACACTTGCATTGTAATCATTGCCCAAACAGGAAACAGGAACCCATTATTTCCTAATACACATTCTATCTGAAGAGTTAAATGCCCTATGCATGCAGAAATAAATTATCACAAAGAATCTGTGAAAAAAAAAATTCAAGTTGACAAAACACAAAAGTAGCAGACTGACATCACACCTGCCAATATGTGGTGCAGAACTCTCTACCTGTGCAGCGATGATTGTGGAACAGCTTTATTGCGCTTTGAGACATGTCTGCATTTGACACGCTATATGTTCCACAATATCCTGAACAATACTGACTCAGCACATCAGCTGCCGCTATATTCTGTCTTCACCATACTGTGCTGGAATGAAAGTGCAGTGAGAGCATGCAGCATTTCCTCAGTCAGTTAGCTTGACATATTGTGAAGGACAGTAGCCTAATTATTCCCTGGCAGTGGCACAGACCTGCCAGTCCCTTCAGATTGAACTGAACCACCGAGGCCAGAGTTTGATTCCTGAGTGTCTGCTATGTTTTGAGGCGGATAAGATCATGTCCATCGAAGATTTAACTTGGAAATTTAGTGGTGTGAACCTGACCCCTTATTTCTTTGGACCCCTCATCACCCTGACCTGTAGTCTTTTTCTATTACAGACCCAAGAAAAACAGCAATAATTACATTAATACAGAGAACATCAAGAGACTATTGATTGTGGTTACTTGCCGAATATTCCCTCCATGACATGTGGTTCAGTGCCCCCTTCATGCTCATCTGTGGCAGTCTTTTCAAATATTCATGATGAGGTTGCCTTTTGGTTCTTCAGCTGAATTTCTAATTGGGCCGTCAAAAGGGATACAACATGCCCTTAAGCAGGACCGTAACAGCGGTCAACTCAACAAAAAATGTGTGTTTCAGCCACAGGGCTAATTAGCGATTACCATTCACTGTTTACAAGGGTTTTACCTGTGGGCCAGGCAATAGCTGAATTGAGCTTAAATCACTCCATTCTGCCTTTGAAGCTTCAAGAGCTGCCTGTCCATATCATAATGACTGGGAGGAGAGAGGGAAGCGCTTCTACTGTGTAACAACATAATCATCAATTAAGGCAGGGAAATGGCAAGAAGTGGGGATTTTAGCTCATTAAAAAAGCCCAGAAGTAAAAGGATCTCTGGATTTATACATATTTTCAGTCTCTCCTCTGTCAATGTCTGCCATCTTTGGAATTCAAATGATTCTGTCTTTCAAGATGAGTGGAAATCCTGAAAATATAATTCACAGACTCAGAAGCAGACATTCCCTAATCAGGGCTAAAATATGAATGACATTTGGTCCATGAAGATCCTGGATGGAAATGGGATTGCTGCTGCTTTAGTCCTTCTTATTAGTTTCCCCTGTATCTAAGTTATGCTTAATGTATTTTTACAGCCATTAGAACCTAAATTAATGTCAATGAATTGCAAGCGGATTCCTGAAATTATTGAGGTCATTGCCAACTTATAAGTAAAGTATCAAAATTGCTACCGTTCCTGCATACTGCATAGCCTGAAGCCATAATTGCTGCAGATGGAATGAGACATTCATATAGCAGTATATCTGCAACATGATCTACATATTGTAGGTTTATATTATCTCAGTGTGTTCCTCATATTCATTGTCAAGGCCAATTTATTCTTTATTAAAAGGAAATACAAATATTTATGAAAATACAAGTCACATTATGCTGTATTTTTATTGAAAACAAGATGTAAATTAAACTTGTTTTCATGTATAGTTTTTTTTAAACAATGGCAATGAGCCTTTAAATCTCCAATATGTCACTTTTATTTGACATTTGGGGTTAGCTGATGGCCTACCAGGACCATTGTATACATCATCATGGTGGAGCCACTACAAGGATATACAGTATCTCATGTCTTCAACAGCTTTCCAGACATTAAAAGGAATATCAGATATCCCCAACTTCTTTGAGGATGCACTGCCTTTGAGAGAGGACTTCTTTTGAGCATATCCAAACGTTTTCATCTCTCTCTCTTTTTTTTAAAATCTATTTTCGCCACAAAATGGGGACTCAACACAAACTAATTCAGGGTGATAAAACTGCTAGACTGAATTTCCTGTTTAACAAAGTACAAAGTTGGCTAATAAAGGGCTTATTAGAGAACCATCATTACTCTCACTTTGGGTTGAAAACGTTGACTGAGAAGCGCCATTATGTCCAGAATTATTCGCTGATGTTGCTACAAGCTCAGGTGATGCTGAGGCTTTTCGCCTACTGTTGGAGGGTTAGTTGAGTGGACCTGTCAGTGATGATATACAGACAGCAGGAACAGTGCAAACTCAGGGATAAGAGTCAACAGTAATTAGAATCTATCTGGGGAGGTGGGAGCTCATACACACACACAAACACACATCTTTGTGGGCTCATGTGTACAGACATTGCTGATATTCTCACTTCTTTTATAAGTGTTCAATACTTCCTATATGTTCAAAATTTGTAAACTGAGGCACTGATGCACATACACAAACACATACAGCCACGAAGACACACATTGCCATGAAAATTCATCAAACATGTGTCCTCTAGTATGGAGTTTCTGCTTGTGTACTCCCCTTTTTTTCTTAATTGCTCATTAATGAGATGGAAATATATTTATGCCACAAAGTTTGAAAAAGATGCACTCATTGAAAAAGCCATAAATCTAAACATTTGAAAAGGAATTAGTAACGGGAGCCTCCCATTCTTGTTCCCTGAAAAATTAATGCAGCGCATGTTATATTTATTACAAGGCTGACTGTCATTCATTTTACCCGAACTAACAGAAATTAAAAGTGACAGCGGCCTCATCAAGAATGGATGCCATTGTATTCTACGTAGAGCAGAAAAGACAGGGCAAAAATCACATAATACAATGCAAGCTTCCAACAGTGAGTCTCTAACAAGGAGAAGCGAATGCTGTGAATGAAAGAATGAGGGCAAAAGAAAATCAGAAAATACAACCTCATAACTTTTATTTCACTTCATATTTTAGCTCCCGTTTTAAAGACAAAGCACGATTAAGAATCTCGCTAAAAATAAATTACAACAGAAATGCAGAAAATCCTACGAATAAACTAAATATGACATTAAAAACAACTTGTGTATCGGAATATCTTTTTTTACTTCAGATCTTTTTTTAAATATTTTCCAAGATGATTATAATTGCTGGACTCACTCATTAAAGGAGAGGGGTTCTGATCTGAGTATGCTGTAGCTAAATGGTCAGGTTCCCATGTGAGGAAAATAAATGAAATATTAGTTTATTACATATTTAAATCTCTCTCCCCAGGCTGTCTTACATTTTTTTTCTTCTGTTGGTTTGCATCATAATGTTCACCAAACAGCTTTTTCCCAACTAATGGCTTGCAACAACGTGGCCCAACTTTCCCCCTCTGCTTTTGGTCTAGATTTTCATAACAAATTACTGTGGTACGCCAGGGGAAGCGAGAAAGGCTCCAACTTCCTGAGGAGGCAAAAGGGAAAAATTTATCTTTAAGTGGTACAAAGTTTAACATTGCCTGTGGAACATTTCCACAGTGTGTGTGTCCGTTAAACATTGAGTAGACAGTCAACTGCAGATAATAAGTCAGAGTTGTCAGGGAGCTGACAGCAACATTTGGTAATAGTAAACCCATATTGTATGCTGCTTCTTGGGAAAAGCTTTTTCACCAAAGTGGGCAGGACTTTGCTGTGCTTTTCTCTGACAAACAATGGTTTTATTCCTCCGATTGGCATGTAAAGTCAAGGTCATGTTTGAAATTCCAGACTGCTTTTTGTAAGTTCATAATCTAAGTCCTATCCATCAAAATGCTGATGTATCAAAACAAACAGAAGGCTGAAAGCAGCGATACAGACCGGGATGGGCCCTCTGAATAATTGTTAAGGGCAGCCCCCTCGCTCTTCCTATCTCAGGTGTGTGATTAAAATCAATTAAATCACTCCTCTAGTGTCAACCGCCCCAAATCTCCTGACAAATGAAACGGTGCTTTAGGAAGACGAGGATGTTCCTGGTCCTGTCGTGGCTCGGCTCATATTCACAAATGAGATTAAGATTGGGCTGCTGTGGGATTTCAAAGGCCTGTTTTCCATAAGAGCATGAAACAGCCTGTGAAGCCCATGTAGGCTACATTAAGTAGACTTGAAAGTGTCTAGAGCAGAGATCAGCTCCCAGCCCACAGTGAGAGTAACTAGCTGGAAAAACGGGAGAGCTTATTTACCTGCATCTACAGCATAAGACTCACAGTCAAAAGTTGGATGTGTAACATTGTAATGTTCAGAAAAATAATCTAATATTCCATAAATTCTTAAACGCCCTCAATCTATTTATGACACAGTATTATGGTTTGTCTGATGCATCCATTAATGAGTTATTCATCTAATATTAATATGTATTAAATCATGTGTTTTGAGTCAATACAGTTTTCACCACTATGCAGCCTTTGCTGTGTGTCTTCAGACAAATTAAGCCATTTACAGAGCATCAATATGGAATCATTAAATGCCCTTTGTGTATTGTTCTCCATGGTCTGTGGACCACCCCTCTTTTTTTTTCCCATTTTCTCTCACTCACACGCAAGTTAGCTTGGCTCGTGCTTCAGATGAGCGTCGAGGTTTGAGCCCTCCACAGGCCTCTTTATGACAACAGTCGGTGAGATCTGCTGATTCCATCTCCAATGGGCCTCTGTAACCCCCCTTTGTAACATTAGGCAAAAACGCTAAATCAAAGTGTAGAGTCAGCCCAGTGTGTGTGTTTAACATCCCCCTGCTCTTGTCACCAATGACCAGGGGCGGGCCGCCACGTGTCCTTGCCCTATCCCCCGGTGTCCTATCACTCCTTTATCTGTCCACAGGGCATGGCCGCTCTCCCAAAGACAACCACACATGCATGCTCAAGAAGGGCCTTTTTTATTCATCTCAACACCCACAGAGAAAATCAGACATCCCAAATTGTTCCCCTACAGCAGTTGTTTTATTCATGGTTGCATTTGATATCTTTTCCCCGAGCCCTCAAACTCAAATCTATAATAATGATTTGTTTTGTTTTATTAGATTAAACGGGAAGGATTTATGACACAATTTGTACTCATTTGAAAAAAAAAAATAGCATTGGAAATTTGAAATAGTTCATTTGGAAATTTTGCAAAAACAGACTCTTTAAATATGCTGCGCAAATGTTTCAAAACTACCAAAAACTTATGTAGGACACTGACCTGTATTTCATTTTGAAGAGCAAAAGAAAAAAATACACTTTTTAGCTCTGAAGTTCTTATGGGAAAACAATAACAGACAGTATGTTTATTTGCGATGAAGCTACACGGCACAAAGAAAGAGCTACCATACCAAGGGATTTTCCTGACTCTTGAGAAGGGTACAACCAATAATCCCAAACCCATCCCAGGACTTGTGATTCCACTGAATCCCTTTTTTTCCCCTTCTTTATGAGGGATGATCAAATCAAGCATGGAGGTGTGTTTCATCACTCTGTTGCAGGGTAAAGAGAGACTTTCAAAATAATCCCTTAAGTAGATGAGAATTTTTTTTGTGTAATGCTTTTCATTGTAAGATGGAGCTTGTTTCAAGATAGAACAGGAAATGGCAATTATGTTGAGATACTATCTTCATGAACAACAGGACTTTTTCTGGAACCATACACAATATGTCCACACATCTGATCTAACGGTGTTATTATTCAGCCTCTTGACAGGTCATATTTTGTCAAATGAAATGCTGAATTGCCTCATACTCTGCAGAGAAACTGAAGTGATACATGTAAGTAGAATTAAATTACTCTATAGTATATTACAGCCTCACTGGGATTGTGGCTGTTCCTCCATTTTTAATAAGCACTTATTTCCCAGGGGGGCTTGTTGGGCACCATGGGTCAACAGTGTCCAAGAGGGCAAAGCTTGTTCACCACATTCTAGAGCCCTTTAATTGCTTGAGGTTGTGTGTGCTATTATCTTCCTTTTTCTCTTTCATTATAGAGGTGCAGAGGTTCGGATTGACCCATCCTCTCAATTTTGAAAGCACTCGGCGCTTTTAGCGCACTTCAATTAAGATTGCAGAGGAGTGCCGTCATGAGATTTATTTAATTAATTATTCCAGCTCTGTTTTGGCCCATGCATATTCTTTTTTTAAATCTTTCCATGGGTGTCCCAGGTCCGCTATTATTTATTCTGTTGTGGTAATGTTACAACTGTAACAGCAATATTTTCGGAGCTCCCAGGAGTCCTCGGTCTGACTCAAACATAATAACCCACGGCAGTGTCTGTCTGACTCTCAGCCATTCTCATTCCTGCTTGCAGCTGATGCCGTAACCCTGGCCCCTTCCCTGCAGGCTGTGCTGACGGCTGGCTCAGAGCAGCCACACACACACTCACACACACACACACACACACACACACACACACACACACACACACACACACACACACACACACACAGATAGATAAAAAAAAAGACCTGTGGACCTGCATTTGCATGGACACAAATGTTCACATGCAAACATATGCAAATACACTCATATACACACACATGCCAGCGGAAGCCCTTACACATGCACACACACACGCGCACACACACACACACACACACACACACACACACAAATATCTATATAGAGAGAGATATGTAAATATATATGTTACTCTTTCAATATATATATATATTATAGATAAAACATTTTTATTCCACTGATTGCCAACTCCTTTTACTTTAGATGAAAGAAGTGCAGTGTGGAGAGAGTTTTACACAAACAACAAAAATCATTGCAAAGTTGTGTTGAGAGACCAGTGGCGGAAATTGGTTTGGTGCCCATTTAATTCCACTTGGCGCTTGCAGGGTAAACATTGTTCCCAAGTCAGTGCGGAGCTGTTACTTCATGAGGGTATCTGATCATTTTTGCCTGTACTCACAAGCCTTCACTTTATTTCGCAAGGAATGGAAGTAGATGAGTGATCAATATAAATACAGGTGTTTGGAGAAAAGTGACGGATTGATCAGTAATACCTCCCTCAAACTGAAAAAAAGAAGAAATCACAGGAAAGAAAGTGAAAAGTTAAGTAGGACACTGTCGGGGATTCCCTGGGTGGAAGTCTTGGAGAAACTGCACAGCACAAATGAAAAAGAACAGAGGAGAGCTGGTTGGGGAATTCAAAAAAGAATAATTAAAAACTCAAATCGGGTTCTTAACTGTGAGAATGAGAGAGAGAGAGGGAGCGAGAGTGGGTTTTTTAAATCCACCAACAAGAATACACTTGGATGATAACTGCCTCAGCCGTAGGCTATTAAAATATTAACCACCGCTGTCCGAGCTGGGACTTTCCAAGCGGTACTGAGCAGTATCCTCCCCGGATGCTGGGCCTGAGAGAAAGGCTCTGCTCCTGTTCGTTGCCCTGTGGGAGGCTCAGGCTTGCATGAGGAAGTGTTTTAATGTTTCTCAGATGCCTGGCTTACTGAGAGAGCTTTGACAAGGCAACTATCCTGGGTGTGATTTAAAGGTGTGCACAGAGGGAACCAGGTACTGGAGCTGAGGGCCTCTTAAGCTACCGGGTGCCTTTCTAGAGAAAAAGGAGCAAACTTTTTTTTTTTCTTCTTTTTAATTCCCCTGTTGCTGAACAGAACTTGCTCCCTTAAGTTTGAATCATTTTTATAAGATGAAACAAATACTGTATAACTTGCCACTATCTGATTTTGTTCTCTTAGCTGTTGAACTCTTGGAGTATATACATTTAAAGTGTTTAACTTGTTGCAAAAGATAAATATGTAAAAGGGTGCAAAATGTTCAGAAAATTAAAAGCAACAAAAATATTGACATCTAAATAATTTTGTGGTCCCATTTGCATGTGCATCTGCATCCTTGCAATTGACTTCAGTGACTAATGCTTCCAATAGCTGCAATGGCCTGGAGCTTATTACACTCATAATGTATAAGTAGACACTTAGAGAGTGTATATCTAAATCATTTAGCGGGATTTCGTTTAGGGGGAACACATGGCGAGGAGCACACTCTTATCTCAAATAGTGCAATTGTAGAGATTTTATTGACTCCAACAGATAACAGCAATTATTTCTCAGAGTGTGCTTTCTGGTCTCTGCCAAATGTGAGCTGGCAGATTATTAAAAAGACAAGTGGTCTCTTTGATACTGAGACAAAATACAAGGGTGTATTTTTAACAGCTGTAGAGGGTTGCCAGCTTTGTTCAGGTGAAATCTCAGAAACAGAGAGTAATGCATGTTAGTGTGCTGCTTGCAGCAAGAAAAAGTCACAGATTAAGACGCAGTGATACATTGAGAAGTTGGTGAATATTCAGAGTGGCAGGTTCTTTGAATCTTTTATGAGATTATGGAATTGTGGCATGTATCATGGCATTGACTTAAATTGTTAAAGTAGCCTGAAGTTCATAGAAAGGGTGCGGCCTCTAATCTTTTATTCCCTAAACTGTACAGCACGTGTCTCTGTCTATCCCACTCAAGCCTTGCTGTACTGTCTCGTTTCTGATGCCCATCCATTCTTTCCTGGTGCCCAGCTCCCACTCCAGCTCCTTCCTCTAGTGTTTTACCCCATTTCTCTCCCCCTAGCCAGTCCTGCGTTGTCTCCTCTTTTGTCTCACATCCCCTTCTCCCCCTTCTCCCTGTAATGTCCCAACTCTCCCTGGAATCAGGAGCCTGGCTTTCTGGCAGGCAGATGGGACAGATGAGGATGGCAGGGATTGGCTAATCCCTAATCTGCTGTCTCCTTGCCATTCTGGACCACAGAGGAGAGAGGGAGACAGAGAGGGAGAGGGTGATGGAGCCAGCTAGATGGAGCCAGCTGTCAGATGGAGAGTCTTTCATGGTCCTGCGCACACAACAGCTGCACAGGGCCCGCCTGCACGGCTCTGCATTATTAAGCATCTTTTTAGTTGGTTCCAGATGCAGACCTAGCTGTGTTTACCCAGGCTTTGTGTTTTCTTGCACCCCCAACCCACTCTCCACCTCCTCTTCCTCCTTCACTGTCCCATCATTTCCTCATTCCCGTGTTGCTCTGATGCTTTGCGGGGCCAAAATCATTTTAACTCATGTATCTTTGTTTAAGAATAATATAGTGTTCAAGCTCGCAACCTCTGCACACGGAGGTAGCATTAGCACGTATTTGAATTATTTAAACATGTGTGGACTTTTTTTTAGATTGATGCTGTTTCCTTCTTTTAGGGAAGAAATAAAAGTTAAGCTGTGTTGTAGCTGTGCCAAATGGTTACAATGAAATCTTTGCTGTTGAACACATGTGGTAATGGCAGAGAAGTAAAATGTAATTACAACATAATTAAATGGTTTCATTGCTGTAATTACATACTGTTTAATGTGCTGCTGTCAGTGCGATTATATGTGTCCGCATATAGACTGTGCAAACAGGCAAACTTGTTTAAACACAAACACACAAGCGCATGTAAGCACACAAACATACTGTAGGTGCATATGCACACACACACACATCACTTCACACCAGCATTCACATATTCACAGAGCAACCTTTTGCAAAAGCCAGCTTTGAGAGGGCTAATCTGTGCCTCGGTGCCGTCTCTTGTCAAGTTCAAGAGGGTTAACAAATCTTTACCTCCAGAACAGCCCTCCTCTTCCCCCTTTCATGTCCACATTTGTTCGCTGTATGTCCAAAAATCTACAGAGGCCCGTCCCGACTCAGTTGGGATTGGTTTAGCTGAAGAGCTGGAGGCTTTTCAGTTGCTGGCATCTGTTGTTCTTCTTCCCAGAGCTGCTGGCAGTCAGTTAATGGCCATGCTTGGGACCCAGAGAGAGAGAACAGTGGCTGATTTCCCTATTGCCATCGCACCAATCCCGGCACACCACCAACTGCAGATGAGCCACCAGCAGCTAGAAACATTCAGGCTAATGCTCCGCTTCTCTGAGAGTTTGGGGCAGATGTTCCTCACTTTTTTGTGTTTCAGCACATCACTCAACACTTTGAAGTTTGTCTTTTTATTCAGGGTGTATTCCTGCGTACACAGATTCTGTCCTCTTCTTCACTTGATAAAAAGAGCAACCTGATTAAAATAACACATGAAATATTTGTATCAGAGATATTTGCAATTATGTAGAGAGCCTTCTAAACTTAGAAAAAGTGTTACATTTAGTTTTAAAAATTAGAAGAGGCTCAACAAGTCATTAATTTCTGCATTTACATTCCTGTGACCAATACATAGTTAATCTTGACTTAGTGTGGATCATGCATTTTATTATTACAGACACTCTGGGCTCAATCCTCAGCATCTGCATAATACTGTAGGAGGTTGCTACAGTTTAATCAGTATCTTGTTACTCTAGAGAGTCAGGCTGGATATGTTATCACTAAGGAGGAAGTTCAAATGAAGCTCAATAAATAAATTAATGCCTTGATGATTAGCTGTCACATAAGCAATTAAAATGAGTTCAAATTATTCATTTTCAAACAGGTGCAGTGAAATAAGGGTGTGATTGTTGTAGTAATTGTCAAAATCAAACAATTTGTTTTGATGAACCTTCCATATGCACCTCTGGTGAAAAATTTAAGCAGGCATGCATAAAATAATTCAAAGTTATTTAATAATAGAATTCCATAAAGCATATGTATCATGGGTATTTTTTTCTCTCGTCTCAGTCCTGCCTGGGCCTTTGTTTCCCCCCTCCCTCACGCTGCTGGTATAAATGTTCTGGGCTTCAGAAATCGCCATGACAAAACTGTGCATAAAACCCAATCACATTCTTTTAGCAAATTATTAATTGTGACTGTCATAGTCCCAGCATCCTCCTGACAATCATACAACTGCCTCAGAAAAATACACTTGACAGCTCAGGACCCCAAATCCCACAATGAATTCGTCCTTGACACATCCTTAATGACGATCATCTTGATGATTGTAAATACATTATCATATCAGATCACGTCTGTGTTGCAATCATCACCTCCATTTCCTTTTAATTAAACAGCAAAGCTGACACCACATCTGTCAAAAAGGAAGTGAGACTTTTTGAAATCAGTGTGAACTTCTTCTTTTTTCTTTTCCCTGCTCCACAGTAAACAATAAAGAGTGAAATAGCTTTGAAAATAACAGGTTCTATCAGTGGCTTTCTCCTCCTTGCCCTCTCTGTCTTTCTTCCTTTACCCCTTTCCCCCCCTCCCTCTTACTCTCTCTCACATACTCTCACCCCTTGTCTATCTCTTTCTCCCATCTCCCCCTCTCTCCCACCACTTGAAAGGCAGGGTAATGAGACAGCTAGAGAGCAAAGCAAGGTGTCCGCGGAGCATCAGTTGTGCATGGAAGAAGTGAAAATTTACTGCAAATGAGATGATGCCGGTAAATTCATTTTTATTCAGATTACTGTCATCATACATTATAGCTTCTCTTGTAAACATTTGGCCTTGGTCTTTGTGATGAGGCGTCATTATTTGCCAGATTACGTTATTAAGCTATTAACACGTCAAGCACGGCGGGCAACAATACAGAGGCACGCTTAAACAAGCTGAAGAGAATGGAGGAGGTGTCACTGGCTTGACATATGAAGGCACTTAATAGCTACTGCTCTGAGGACAGAAGAGAGAAATTAAACAGACAGCTTTCAGCAGAGAATGGAGAGTGCTATTCACAAGTACTCAAAGCTGACTGAACTGTCTTTACAGGGTGATTATTCACCTGGCCAGTAAATAAAATGCAATTTTAGGTCTACAGAAAACATATTTCCTCTCTTGTGTATGTTTATAGCACTTATTTACATGTTATTGGTGTCATTATGAAAAAGAGGCCTGTATTTGTTCTGATATTGAAGGCCCGGGAAAATGGTTGCTCATAAATCATATAGACATTTACAGTAAATACTTAAATAGCTTTAAACAAATTTTAAAGAGAGACAAAGGGAATTAATGGAACAAGATTTTATAAACTGAGCAGTTTTGCAACTGTGTAACTAACTAAAAAGTTTCTCTTTGTGTTTTGTTTTGAACTTTGATTTTTCATGAAATCTCCTCAAAAAATGTCAGCATTATGAAATAAAGAGGAGTCCCACTGGTAACATGAAGAGGCTGTACATGAACCGCCAAGTCAGCGGTTTTGAGTGGATAAATCCATGGTAACCTATTGAAATGGTTCAACCACAGCCAAAATCAGCTACAACAGCCAATGGAGCCAGAGCCTCCCGTTCAGCCAGCACAGCAGCTTAGCAGTCTTAACAGAGAATCCACCACTTATCATCATCGGCATCCAGTGCCACAACACTCCACCATGAAGAGGCTTGAGTTAAGCCGGTTAAAATAACACGAGACAATACATCAACAACAGCTTCCTCTTCCCTTTTGATGCCTGCTTAATTTGAATGGTACAATGGGCTGAATCCTGTTCTGGTGCTCGACCAGAGGACCACAGAGCTCTGTCCATCTCCCCTTCACATCAGAGGCTGCTGGAGGAACAGGGGGCCCCCTGATACTGTGTGGGGTTGGCTGATAAAGGCCTTATTTCAGGGTCTTCCAGTGAGGGGCTGGATTCTACTCCCCAGCAGGGACGGCATGGTCCGCGCTGGTTTAAGCAGATGCTAAAACTGCAGTTAGAACCAAAACACCAACGGAAACAAAGGTGAAAGAGGAAGAGACTGAGAGGACAGGGTGAGTGAAATAGAGAGGTGTTGATTGATAATCAATGCTACCTGGAGAGCTTACCACAGACACGACACCTTTAAGCTATAAATTGGGGGAGTTTAAAAGTTTCATCTTCTCACTTTCTCTTTTGCTTTGGGATGCTATACACATGGCCTCATGGTATTTGACTTTTCATCCAGGCGCTGACACATGACTGAGGTCCCATTACCGCCAACCCAGATTGTTACGAAGGCAAACGATACCCATTGACCGGTACGGGCCCTGTGAAGCATTTTACCTTGAGCTCATCCAGGACTTGACATGACCTTTGAACCTGTGGAGCACAGCCGTCAAATGTCTAGTCTCCGCTGTCATTCCCTTTGGAGATTCACCGATTCTTCACAAGAAATCACAAACACACTCTGTGACAACGAACGGCCACACACACATGCACAATCACTACATTTGTTGCGTTGAACCAAGATGCTCACTTACCTCTTGCAGCAAATTCAAAACATTTGTGGTGACTATGAAAAACTTAAATGATGTTTGAATTTTGTTCTGACATTCTAAGATTAGAATGAATGCAAATGCATTTATTCATTTTCTTTTCTTAAATTTTCAGAATTTGGTGTAGCAGGGCCTTTTGAATCTGTTCCATCATCTTATAAACATGTGCATGTATAAGTTGAGGATCAGATTATGAAAAGTGGGAGTAAAAGTATTGAAATTTAGTAACAGAAAATACAAGTTCCTATTGCAAAAGAAAAGAAAAAGAAACAATTTTTCACGTCTCGCTCTGAAATTTACATTTGCATCATTGTCTTCTGTGTTTTCAGCCCGGTTGGTTTGGCAACAGCAAAGAGTGTATTTATGTGAATCATAGAGAGATCTGAGCTTGTGAATTCACTGTGACAGGAGCACCACCAACTGGTCAAAACATGCCTCACCACTAAATACCTGACTACTCTCCCCTCTGATGTGCATTGAAAGATTAGTCACATGCATCCAGTTGCAACCTCTACATTTAAACAGTCTTGATTTATTCTTAGTGAGATCTGAAAAACAAGCAAGGCTTTTTTTTCACCTCAAAACCCCCTTCGGAGAGGTTGACTTCATGGTATCCATCATCATGCATCTTTAATGACGTCAGGCCAGGAGCATGGGGTAAAATCACAGTAGTGGCCCGAGGCTAAAACCAGCTAAAATGAGGTTCCTCTTACTCCTTCCCACGCAGAGAGAACAGCGCACAGGCCGAGAGGGAGGGTACATCGCACCCATCGATCGCTGAGGCGGCTTGGCGGCCGGCAGCCACTCGGTGGGGTTGATGGATACATTTGTGCCGTAAAAACTCAGAGTTGGAAAGCAGCGGGCCTGAGCATGAGCTGGGAGACAGAGATGTGACAAACGATGAATGCCTTGATTTATGGGACCTTCTGCAAGACTGGGGAAAGGACAATCTCCTCTCACCCAATTTGATTTAACTGTAAAGGGTCTTTGGAGACCTACCACACAAAGTCTAAAAAGTAGAGAAACTTCTCTCTATTCAAAACGCATGTCAGGAACTGGTACACTGTAGAAACACTGTGCTTTTATCACAATCTAATGTCTGTCACACAAATCAAATCTGTACATTTTGCATCATTTATAATTCTACTAGTCATGGCATATCCACGGAGTGGAAAAAAAAAAAGATATTGTTTTAAACATTATAAAGATGAGAAATGGGCTTGAGCTCAACTCAATTAGATACAGTAACCCTCAAACAAATAAGTCAAATATAGCTCAGGGCGAAAATGCATTTTATGTCACAGAGAGCAAAACAAAGGAGCGAGCAATAAAAGATCTCCCGCATTTCACAGCATACAGTATTTCCACGCTATTTCCTGTAAAACTCTGTGATAGTCAGAGTGTGGCTTGGAAACATCTTTCAGTTGCCGAGCCCCCAGCCTTGACCTCAGGGGTCAAAGTCAGTCAGGCTCTTCCTGTCTGTGGCTTTTCCCAGGATCCCCTGCCTGTCGGCATGTCAGCACCTCTCCTGTCTCCTCACCAACTCAGGATGTTGCTTTTGCCTTCCAAGAGTTTCCTGAAACCGGAGGAAAAAAAAAAAGAAAAGATCGGTTTCCATGCAGGGGTCACTTGATGTGAAAAAAGAAACGCCATTAAATATCGCTGTTTTGTATATTTGACTCAATTTTACAAACTCACTGCTCTTTGACTTGTGCCTATTTGTGGAAGTGAGGATGTGCTAGCCTATGGGGAATGAAAAGAGAATAGAAAGAACCGCTTTCACAAAGGGTAAACACAAGACCCACGTTCCACATTTTCAAAAAATATTTTTCAACAGTAGTTTTTCATCTATTTTAGTTTTTCAACTTTTAAATGTTTTGCAAATCTTTTTTATGCTTAATTATAGGAAGTACCCTTCAGTTGGAGGCAGATTTTTCATTGCTAGTCACTAAGATAATTAAAGTTAGCACTAAAACGGGGTCATGGTCTGATTAGAGGGCATGATGGACAATTACGGGTGAGTTTGCTAAAAAAGTGGATTGCTTTTGAGCAGAGGTGACTGGAAATGGGGCACATCATTAAACGACATGTAGGTGCCTCACTCTCCTTCTTTCTCCAGGTGCTGAGTGGAAGAATGAGGGCTAAATGACAAGGTTGCACCCCCGGCAACAGACGTCCTGATTACTTTTTTGTCTCAAGCCTCACAGCAGCTCCTAATAAATTAAAGACTTTAAACCTGTACTGTAAATTCATACCTGTGTTTATGATGGAGAAGTTAGCTGTGCACACCTTTGTCTAACTTTGATATTAAGTCTGTCGTGGATGCTTAAAAATTCTTCTTAGCCCCTGCAGTATACCCGTAACTCTTATTCCCTTGTTGAGCAGCCCAAAGAGTATGTGTGTATAAATGGAAGGCCTGTCATTTCACATTCATTAAAAGTGAAGTTCCAAAATTAATAATGTAAAAATATGGGTTTTAATTAGTCTTCTATTCTGCCCAATGTACTTAAATTGGATCATCTGGTCCCTGATGCCCTTTCACTTAATAAAGAATTAGCCTGTGATGTTCTGAGCTTGACAGGTAGGATAAAGTGGAGAAAATCACTGCTGTTATATAAAGGATATATCCGTTTGTATGTAATTTGCAGCTTAGTCAATTTGACAGGGGGGAGGTTCCCAGCCATGGATCCCGTACAGGTCTCCTTTTAATGCATTTCTATCATGTTATGGCGTGACCACACCACTGCCTTGCATCGCTCTGCTCTGTCATATAATTAGTGACAATAATCCAATTTGATTGGGTATCTGCCTCACTTTGGTTGGAGTATTACTTCTGAGTACAATGTGTACCAGTGTAGATATCAAGTCAGTTGAAGTGCTTTTTAAAATTTATATCTAATAAATATATATGTATATTATTTTTTTCTCTTTTCTTGCTTTTTTGAAGCTAGCAATTTTCCCTTATATGCAGAATTATTCAGTCTCAAAAATTTTATAAAGAAAAATGTTTTCAGTGATTTCTGAGACTGCATTTATCTGCATTCTATATTCCGTGCATTTGTGCTTTGAACTTGAACAGATTGACAAAAAAAAACAAAAAAAACCCGGCTTTCACTCATGATCGTCCAAAGCTCAAAGCTTGTTCTATCTTAGAGGTTAAATAGGGAGGTTTAAAAAGAGGCTTTAGTTGAAAGCATATGGCATCCATGAGTGATCCTTTACATTCTGTGGCCATATAGTGGTGTTTGTGTGCGGGTGAGTGGGTGTTGTCGCGCTATTCTCAGGCAACGAGCCCAGACAGCCCTCACTCTCTCCTCTCTTTCTCTCTCTCACTCCCTCGCGCGGGACAGGCACAGCTGTCAGATCAAAATCAATCGCATTTTAAAGGACGTGCGAGCTAAATATTTCATTCTTGCCTTGGGAACCAATTAAGTGCTACATATGAAGTCAGAAGGACTGGTTGAGCCGGAGTCGTACTGGTGCGTACCAGCTGCTCCATTGCTTACAACAACCCCCCTTTTACTCCATGCAAATGTGTCAGTGTGAACGTTCGAGTTCAATTACCTAGTGATGTTTTAAAAATGCACCAAAGCCAGACTGGCAGTCCGGAATTGGAGGGGATCCACCCAAGGTATGTTGTTTATTTAGTTGTTGTGTGTTGTGCTGGCTGTAACCCATTTGCCCTGATTGCAGATGTAAAGGATTGCAGCGATACGAGGAACTGGGGGCCTTCAAAGTGCCATGTGTCAGAAAACACCTCACACCGGATGGCAGGGACAACTGGCATCTATTCCTCAAACCATGACCCTGCTTCCATTTCCCATTGCACCGCATTCCTACTCTCAAAAATTAAGTTAATTTCAAACTTAATCTTGAAAATTGTCCTCTAGCTTTTTTTTTTGCTGATGCTGATCTTTTTGAATTTTTATTCATCTTTTAGCCCACTTCTTCGTTCCTTATTCACCTCAGTCAGATTCATTGAGTGTGATCAATTGCAGCCCCTGTATTCCTTTTAGAGTTGAAAGAAAACATCACATCCATCTACGGCATCTGCTTTTTCCATTTAAAGGAAAAGTAAAAACATTTTTTAGATTTAAAGTGCTTGTGCAAAGAATCAGGCAAGGCAGGGGTGAAACAGATAAAAGAAAAAAAGTCACACACTGGGAAGGTTAAAGCGTGTATAGATGAGGGAGGGGGGGACTGAAGGTGCGTATGTGACTAAAAAGAGCTAGTAACCAAAGTGGACTGTCTGACAAGCTATGAGAAAAAAGTGAGAGAAAAACAAAAGCAGAGAGTAGAACAGGGAAATACAGTGAAAGAGATAAAGTGAGAGACAGTGCAAAAAGGAAACGGTGTGAAAGAGAGAGTGAGAGAAAGAAAAAGTGGGAGAGAAAGAGAGAAAGAGACAGGGAGAGAGTATGATTGATAACGGTGCTGACAGAACCCCTCTGGCCATGCTCTCTGTGGCAGTTTGGGGAGACAGGGCCTCCCCGCGTGAGACCGAGCTGCCCCTCGCCACTGTCCCAGCACACACTCCACATCTGGTGGGATCGCCCACGCTAGGTCAGGGGTCGTAGCACCATGGGGCTACTTTCGGACTCACATCCCCAGAATGCTTGGAGAAAAACACAAGGCCTGTCGGGTCCATGCAATAATCAGCATTTTGAAAGTACAAGCATGAGCCTAATCACTCCTCAGGAATATTTTTGCTTTGCACTGACCCGCGGAAAAGGTAGAAGAAAAATAATAAGAACAAAAAAACGACCTTGTTTTCAAGCAAAACTGCGATAACAGAGTAATTTAAAAAAAAAAAAGAAGCTGTTGAACGTAAGCAGAGATTAGTGTGCGGATGTGAACCGTTTGTCCTCTGTGTGTGCTCACTCTTGCTATATGTGTGTGCATTACTGCCCATGTGCGAGGAGACAACACTGATGAATTAGAGATAAATAATGAAGTAGCTCGGGGACTGATTTGTGATAGCAAGAGGGCCCATCAACAGAGAACACTAATACTTTTGAATGCTATGCTGTTTGATGTTGATCAAGTTCAACTCGGCTGACAGGGCTGAGAAGACTGTGGGGAGCACAGGGACCATACCAGAGAACTTACTCAGACAGGTGAAAGAGGAGAGGGACAATACCACTCAGACATACTCGCGTACGTAGCCACTTACACATAAAAACAGATTCCCAACCACACACGCACACACACACACACACACGCACACACACACACACACACACACACACACACACACAACCACATACAGGAACTCTTAATCAGTGTACAGTTATTCAAACGTTTCACTTTTAAATAAGAAAAGGTTAATACATCACTTGTATACTCAAAGGTATTTTCTTCCGTAATGCAGGGAGTTTTTGATAATTAACTGGGTTAAATTCTTCAGGAACTCACATTAAATGGAGTAGTGCCCTATCATTTTGTGTCTATAGACATTCATGACATGCCACTGTTCCTCCATTGCTTAGGGCATGGGTCATTTTGAAAGTGTCACCATTTAACCAGGGGGAGGGCTGGGTCTCCATACCTCCAGCATTAGCCCATGTGGGCAGAGTTCGGGTGTGTGGAGAGCGTGGCCTCATTATGAAGGAGATAAAGACCGTTAAGGCTGTTTGGTCTTGGGCCGGCTCCAGCCCCTATGGTGAAACACACCTGCTCCCCTCTTTAAAAAGCCCTGCTCCAGTTTAGCTCTTGGCCACGGACGAGTAATGACCTATCCAGGGGGCCGTAACGCCCGCTTCGTTTAGCCTGTCGTTAAGACCCAGAGTCAGCAGCATACTGCGGCACAGTACCGTGCCAAAACTCAGTACAGGGTGTCCTTGCCAAAGATCTAACATCAAGCCTACTATGTTAGAATATGGATAACTAACTAGCAAACCACATTAATGAAACTGCAGAATAAATCTGGCAGCATCACTCTCCACTTGAAGAATTTCTATTAGACATATTGTCAGATGGGTTTGATACTTTGGTAATTCAACTGAATCATCAACAAGAATATAAATCAAAAAAGGACCCCCTTGTATCTCAGCCAATAGGAGCACATTCAAGAATACAGTATCCACTTAGTAATTAGAGAACATAAAGTTGCAGCTTGACACTGCTTGGTTTCCCATTGTTGTCTTGTCTTTGTTGTTACACACACACATTTAGAGAAATGTAAAATTGCATTCGGTAAGGACAGTAACACCAATGCATAAACATGCACGCAACAGAACATGCATGTGCACGCACAAACTCATATAGTGGCAAACACGTGCAAGCATGCCTGCGCTTTCACATAGACACACAAATGCACTTGCACACATTTAAAGATTTCCCAGTTTCCCAGTTATGTTTTCATCAAAGCTTTTCTTTGGCACTACAGAGCAGCGTCAGTATGGTAATGTGTTGTGCTGCCTGGAAAGCTGTCAAAAAGCTCCCACCTTGGATGAGAGACCACGGTAATTCAACTGGGCTCCTGTCTTCTGTGTGTTCAGGTCTCCTCATTATTCCGCTTTGCAGGGTAATGGCGTCTTGCACTGTTTTATCTGTCAGCTCACAGCAAACTATAGTTTTTTAGCCCTGTATATTAGATGCTAACATCAAAGGCAGCTGTCTTGACACAGGAGAGACAGAAAAAATTGTTGCGTAAAAAAATGGAAACACTCCCGGTAGGCGAAAATTGAATCTCTTTACGTCTAGGGTGATGTGTGTATTGAGAATAGATTTGCTGGTTGGCGTCTATGTGTTTGTTCTCGAGTAAACAGCAAGGCTTGTTTGGGTGTAACTGTCAGGTATATGCGTGTGCCCCGTGTGAAAATGGGTTTGTTCGCAAAGTGGGAGTTAGAAAAAAAACATCAACACAAATTCACTCTAGCTGTCTGATCAATGGGGATTTAAGTTGCCAGTGACAACAGCATAGCAGATGTCAAGAGACATAGACCCCTCACATAACGTAGCAAAGCTAGCCGCATATTCTATCATCAGTTTTTGTGACTTGTCTCTTTTTACCCAGCTGAATGCCTCTGAGAAGTGATTTGTACATGCACCAGTTAGATCATCTGAGCAAGTTTCAAGAAAAGTGTGTTTCCAAAACTAAAATCTGACACCATCCTGTTACCCCCCTCCCCTTCATTTACCTCCATTTGGGCATGTGAGGCTTTTGCCCCCTAGGGTGATGACAGAATTGTATACAGTATGTGTGTTTATTGCAAGTGTGTGTATGTTGAGGTAAGTTTAAAGAAATAGATTAATGTGCATGTGTGTGTGTGTTGGGGGTAGGGTTCTTCAGAAGATGCGGGTAGAGCAAATTAAAACTCACCGCAGGAAATGAGCGCCCTTGGCACTCCTCTTCCCAAGCAGCTGCACACACCCCAACCATCATCTGCCATTTTGACACATCCACGGGGCGTAGCAGGCAGCGACAAGGGGGGAGCGAGGGGTGCCAACGCGACACCCACGGCTGTGAGCATCGCCGGGCCGCAGCCTCCAGCCAAACAGGTGTGTGACATCATGCCGCTGGTTCCTCTTCAGGGGCCTGGGGAGCAGGCTGGGGGACTGGAGCAGAGAGGGGGGTGCAGGAGGAAACAAAGGGAGGTTAGTTCTCTACCTGACAAGCTCATTGATAACGTTTGGGACAAGAGCCCTGAAGTCGATGGCAAATTGCCTCTAATGTCTCCCGGAGATCACGGGCCAAAGTCAGGTGCTGGGCGCTAAATGGGCTCATTAGTTATGATTTTTTTCTTTCTTTTTTTGGACTTTGCAAAAGAGTTTGTACATGCAAACACACACATGCACACCATGTCAGAGATAGTTGAAGCCAGAGGGCTTTTGTAAACTTGGGATGTCATCATAACTCAAGACAGGGTTATACTTAGGCCCAAGTGTTGAGACCTTTTCCTCTCGGCTCTTGTAGCACATACAAAGCAGGACATTTATGGTTTTGAGATTTTCAACAACTGAGACATGCTGAATTATCTGGGGAATGAACAAGTTAAACTGATATTATCTGAAATAATCCCACACAGATGATAAATACTTTATTTTTTTTATTTATTTTGACAAATCAGTAAGGAGAACAGAACTTAACAGAAAGGCAACACATGAAATCAGTATGTACCTATTTAGAATTCTCAGCATGTCTCCCACATACACCCCTCTTCACACTTCAGTCAAATCCCCCAGCGACAGATCCTGTAACAGAGGAGAAGGAGGCTGTGAGTAGCCTGGGGGGGTCCTAAAGGCACCCGTCTGGGACCTGCTTCATAATCAGTGGACAGAGCGGATTGTGGTGGTATGGCTTCCCAGAGCCACTCTCTCCCCCCGGCTGACCGAACTCTGGCAAGCACCCCAGGGCTACCTGTTAAGGTGTTCCCTCTGGTCCAGTCTCTCTTCCTGGGCAAAGAAAAAAGAAAAAGAAAAGAAAAAAAATCACTTTTAGTCTCCACACTTAGTGAAAAAGATCTGGTGGCTGATTACACAAAGTGGACAAGAAGAGTGTTTATGTATTTTCATGTATATTTGTATGCAAATGGTTTCATACACATACATGCTTATGCATAAAGAGAGGTTATGTATGTACAACCGTATGTGTGTGTGCAAGTATGTGCTAATGCATGCAGATGGGAATGTTCTCTAAATGTGCATGTACAAATGTAGTGTGTGATTTTTTTTGTGCTACCAAGAACAGCAACAGTGTGTAATTGTTTGTTGTCAAGGAGACATTGCAAGGGAGCTGGAATTACTCACCCACATGGACATAAGTGAATGCCAGGAAACAGCCTGGACAATACAACTCTCTCTACAGACCTCTTTGGCCCTTATCAACAATAATGCTTGTTTGTAATGTGAAATGGCTCTAATTAGTCTGCGGGTGAAATTAACTGCTGCAGTCTAATAAGAAATGATCTTCCTGATAACAACATTTAAAAAGGAAGCTGCTCAGAGACAAAAGTTTAAATGAAGTCTGTTGCTTCTGATTCTTATTTTCATTTCATACATTATGACATGTTGGATAGGATCTGTTTTATCTCTCTCAGTTGTTATTGTAGTTACTGTAGGTATACAGTAAGTAACACTGGCTGTGTTTCTGTTTCCACAATCAGGTACAATATTCCCTTGACTGTGCCTCAGGGTATCTCCTCCTTTCCGCTGTTCTACAGCAGACCTCAGCATCATCACTCCTGTTGTAGATGCAGAAAACAATGTAGCAGTGAACAACCAGGGAGACAGGTCTGGAGTTGCAGCCGTGGACTTTCTAATTCAGGCCCTGGCCATGGGATCTGGGAGACATCGAAGATTTTAACAAACACCCAGACCATTTCCAAATCTGCCTTGTGTGCTCAGCCGTCCGTGGTTCTCCAAGATATCTGGAGGAGAGGGAGGGTGGGCGGGAGGCTTCAGGGAGGAGGGGTGTACTAGGCGGAGAGAGCCAGGACTGTGCCGTCTCCAGTTTGGTTTGGTCCGAGCGCAGAGCCAGCTGGCCTCATTAGGACTTGATGGGAGGCGGGCTGGCATGAGACGTGCACATGCATGCACACATCAACAAATGTAGTGTGAAGCATGGCCTGATGCCCGTGAAAGACCCACACGGAGGTTTTGTTTTTTTCTTCATTTTTTTCTTTCTTTTTGAGTGTATTGTGGCTTTTAGGCGGAGGAAGCATGTGATGTGGGGAAACATGATCATTAGTTTATGTCTCTCTTTAAGACGTTGTCTTTACCTGGCTCACCTGAGCTAACTCAGTGCACTTGAGTGCTTGTTTGAGGAAAGAGCGAACCATGAACAGGGACGACGAGGGTTGGATGGAGTGGAGTGAGTATAAAGGGACAAGAGAATATGATTCATGGTAGGGTGGGTCCATCACGAGAGACGGCCGCTGACCTACAGTCTGAGGGCCATTGGACCGGAACCAAGGCCTTGTTCCGACAGAGCGAGTGTAGCGTGAGCTGTGACGGATGGCGGCGGTCTGTTTGAGAGCCCCTGAGCAGGTGTGTGAATCGCTCACATCTGCAGGCAAGCACAGTGAACCGAGACCAAATGGCAGACGCACGGGGCCCATCGGGTACCTGTGCACTGAGACACACTAATGATTATGGATGCAGGCCTATTAACGGTCACATCTGTAAGGGAGAACAACAACCAGCACACTGGGAGTGAGTCAGCAATTTTCACTCCCCTCTGGAACATAGACATGCTGGAGTCAATGTTGGGATAAAAACCCAAGTCAAAATGCTGCCTTTCTCTCAGTTCAGGTCCAAGTGCAGACTGTAACTCTGCTCAGGCTCCATCCAAAGTGATGAGGCACTATGGCCTCCTTAAGAGACTTTTGGAAGTTTACTTGTTGAACTGGAAAACGGACACATACCTATTCTGGGTTTCAGGACAGACACTGAAGGGCACTGTGATTTGCAAAGAAAAAAGAAAAAAGGAAAAAAAAAAATAGGAAAAAAGGAACTTCCTGCTCAACTCTAAATTATCTTTTGAATTCATCAACTTAAAAACAACGTTAATTATTAATTCTAAGAGTATAGGTAATAAATTAAATATTACTCATAGACTCATTATTTAAAAATGCATAATATGATTTGCATAGTTTTATCCTGATAGGAAATAATAATGGGTCGTTGTCTTGTAGCGTCTTTCATGACGGATGAAGCTTGCGTCTTTTTGTTCCCTCATCATCCCTCTATCCTACTTGCTTCTCATTAAAGTTTTAACGGAGGCTGTTTTAATTGTCAATCCTTTGACAGGTTGATAAAAGCAACTTGACAATTAAGTTCATTGGCTCTGCTATGCATATTAATTAGGTCTTATTTGGGTTTCTATTGTTATTGGAAGGAGCACTCATGGTGTAGCAAAATGTCATCCATTAACTTCTCTCTTCTCAGAACTTAATGTAATTAAGCTTGCTATTGTATGACTACGAGAGGGTACTCTAGAGAGTGGAACTTTTAGTATTCATCGTATAAATGAGTAATGCCATTCCTGTGACAGAGCAACAATGCTATTTCACCAAAATCAGCCATTCACAACTTTATTATCTGTAACAAGTGCTGCCCGCTCTTGTTTGGTTAATGAACAAAGGAAGTTTGCTTTCATGTCACTTGTGTGTGTATACACATGTGTGTGTGTACCGCTTGTAGTATGTGTATGGGTTTGCTTCGGCATGTTCAGAGCAGAGATGTTGCGTGTGAGGAAGTGCGTGTCAGAAAGACAACAGAGCAGGACATAAAGGGTGCAGAGAGGCATCAGCATTGGAAGGGAGGGGAAGGAAAAACGAGAGAGGTTCGATGTGCAGTGGGGATGTCTCAAGCAGATTACCCAATGCACCTTGCGCAACTCTGCTGGCCCACACACTCACATCAAAGTGGTATCCCCTATCTGCCCGAGGCTTAGTCGGCCCCTGTCCACCCCCCATGTCACTCCATACATCCTCCTGTTGATGTTGAATAATTGACAGTTCTGTTTTACATGCTCAGCATTTGCCAGGACATGGAAGTGTGACTCCAAACAGGGCATGACTCCGAGAGGTGCTGTGCATTGGTTTGACTTCATTAGAATGCACCCTACTAATGCTCAGCATGCATTCTGAGCTGAATACCATCAAACCTAATTTGTGGAGGAATTGCCCGTTAAATCAGAGAAACAGGTTGCTGTACTAAAGATGCATTTTTGCTGTGCTTTTAACGAAACTTAATTGCCCACACAGCATTGCCCACATATAAAGAGTTTCCCTTCCCACATGTGAGTTGACAGCAGGTTTCATTTCCACGCTGGGTTTATGAAGGGAGCAACAACTCCCTTCATTACATTGTTTCAGCTCCTTCTTTGAAGACACTACGTACTGTCTGGTGTGCACTTATGATCTGAATCTGCTGAACTTGTTGGATGTCACTCAAGAATGCCAGAATGGCCGTGCATAGCAAAGGACAATGACCGCCATGGGCATGTGAAGGGGCTGGAGTGTTTGCGCCAAGGCGATCTCTGAAGTCAAATAAGCCATTATCAGTCTGTCAAGCCAGGTCTCATTTGAAGTCTCTTAATAACAGTTAGGCAGTTTGGTGAGGTCTCTATCAATGCACCGGTAATTGGTTTTTACAACTACTGTAGTGAAATGAGACAAAGAACTGAAGTGATAAAGTATGGTTGCAACAGGGTGTTGGGATTATGATCTCCTCTTGTGTATGCACTGAAATATCAAAGAGTTCACGGCTTGGCATCACTTTATATGGATTTGGAAATGTGTCTGTGGGAGTATAGTATGGTATAGGCCTTAAAGTAAAGAAAGGAAAGGCCTGGCTGTTCATTTGATAGTTTACCTTGACCCCTGAAGTGTGTCGCTCACACCCCGAGGGCTTGGGCTGGCAAAACCTTTCTCAGTCCCCCCTGGGAATGATAATCTCAATGTGGGCGTTTACCACGGACACCAGACACAACACCATTAGCCACAGCTCCGCTGCTGCTCATTAGGACCCCGATCGATATAGACGGCCACAGAAATCGCCAGTGCAGCGGAACTGACTATCACTCTTCAGAGTTATTATCGTAAACAGCACTGGCCAAGATTTAGGGCAGTACCTTACTTTTTCTGTTTCAACTTGAAATAGAGGAGGGGCAGTCACTGAGTGACCAAGGCCTTTCTAAGGACATTATATGGGATCACTTGTTCTGAAACTTTGCACTGTACTGAGTAATTGCCTTAGTGTAAAATTAGAGGCAGTCAAGAAGCATCACCGTGTTCGTGGCTCTGTTCTCTAGGGTTTGGTGGTTGAAGCAGAAAAACACTGACACTGAAGAAGTTCCCTCATTACTTCAAAGATACATGAGCTCTGATGTCTCTCTTACAGAGTGTCAAAAAGAAAATGATTCAGGTTAAGCATTTACACATTTTTTGATTTTGCACAGTAACTCTAATAACCAAGAAACCTTATTAAGATATATAGAAAAATCCATCTGGTCTGAATTGAAGCAACTAAATGACAACAGTGTTTTTTTAGAATGATTCAGCACATCGTAAGTCCAATGTTTGAAATCACCATGACGAGATGATTTAATTATTTTCCAATTCTTTCCCTTGAAACACGAGGTGTAGAAACGTTAGTCACAGGAAACTGTAGATAAAAAGACAAAAAAGGAGAGCCCATTGGTTTCTGGCAGAAAGGAGAATAATATTGAGGCAAAATTGTGAAAATAAGAAAAAGGGGAGATGTATTGATTTTTGGAGCAGCCGGGGAAAGAAAAGAGAGGGAATAAAGAAGTGCTCTTTGGCCGATGTGTCCAAATGATGTCTCAGGGGAGGTTCTTAATGGTAGGGGGAGGGGTGGAGGGGGGTTAAGGGGGTGAGGTGGGGGTGACGGGGGCAGGTGCCTACCCTGACTAAGGCATGGAACTGCCCTTAGGCTAGGGCTAATGGTATTGGCTGAGCTTACTTTAAGCAGCTCTTTCCTAATGGCCAACTATGAGTGTGCCACAGGATAGACAGGTATTGATTGGTTCAAATGCTCTTGAGTTGACAAGAACTGAAAGTCCCTCAAGCATATACAATCTTGCAGCAAATTATGTCACATGGAAAGGTGATTAAAAACAGAAGCTTGGGGCAGGCACACTCATTAAAAGTGTATATAATATCTCTCTTGTTGTCCTTGTATTGCTCGCTCTTCTTTGTGTTTACCCTTTATTTTCTGCCAAAGCTTTTGTCTATGTAGTGTTTATGTATGTTTTCAGTTTTCCTGAGTGAGAAATATCTGTTTATGCACTGTGAAAGTCTACTAGCAACACTGTCTTCAAACCTTGTTTGCCATCATACAGAAGAGATTCAGTGCATTGATGGTTGAATCTTCGTTGCATCATTCCAAGTGGTGCACACACTGAAGTTATGCACACCATTAGTGGCGTAGCTGTCATTTGAGCAGAATCAAATGGTCAGATATTTTCTAAAAAGAAAAAAAATGAATACAGGAGCAGTAGTCATTGTCTTTTTTAAAAAGGTGCTGCATACTAGTATTGTATACTGAGAACAATGCCATATATTTGCTTTGTTGTCATGCCCCCCCCTCTCTATACACACATACAAAAAATGCTGTGTACAAGATTTTCTCTTATTCACAAGGGGCGCTTTCTAGACTGCTTGAGGCATCTGCTTTGATTGCATAATTCCCAGGAGATGAACAACACAAAACAAAAATACTGACTGAATTCAGACTTATAATATACCGAACAAATAACATACCAGCCCCACTCTTCAAAACCATAGTTCTCTAAAGAAAAGGAATTGGAGAGTAAATTCAAAGTTGAAAGCTTAGCTCTTTCGTAGTGAACGCAGAGATAGGGGGTGAAAGATGAAACAAACTTTTTTTCCGACTGAGAATGTGAGGCATTACTAAGGCAAATAGGCCATAGAATATACATTTAAGTATACTTTAACCTAAGTGGCTCATATCAGAGACCATTTTAAGCCTTAAGTGTGGCAGATGTTGGAGGAATAGCTGGTGAGGAGATTTTTTATTATGTAGGAGTAACACAACAGGTCCCCCATGTCATAAGGTGCTTTACCAAGTGCAACATGACAGTTGCAAGCAAAGTAAACAGAGTTGATGAAATGAACGTTCAATGAAATGACAGACTCTATTTTTTCTTGATAAAACTAAGAAAAAGGGGGAAGGAATTTCTGCATCCAAATGATATGGCTGCAGTCAAAGCTCACAGTTTTCTTCTCTTTCGATTAAATGCTCTTTCTCTGGCTGTTTGTGCTTTACAGTGGAGTGTGCTACATCGCTACTTTCTTCTCTACAGGGGCCCCTGGGCTCCCCAAGCAATAGGAGTAAATTAGAGTGCACCTGTTCCAGCTCCAAGATAAGCCATCTCCAGAGGATTTCCTCTGAGTAAAATGAAGTGAGTGAAGAATAAACAGAATATCACAGCATTACTCCGCCAAGGTGAAGTTGCTGCTGCTCTGGGGACACGGTTCGTTTTGCACAACACCCAGCAAAATATCCTCTATAAACCTCTGGATGTAAGACTGTAGGAATGGTCTCTGCTCACAGCGGAGAGAATAGGCGCTGCACTCTTGTGTTCCAACCAAGGCAGCAAGTCTGCTTCTCAACTGTATCTACTCACAACTTTGACTTGAAATGTTGTTATTTGTGGTCTGGGTTTTGTGGTTTGTTTCCAGCATGTTTTGACTCTGTGTCAACACATCTGCGATAGTCAAACATCAAACCACATACTTTTCCCCTCTTTCCATTTCTGTATCGCTGCCAAACATTTTTGAAAGCATCTAATTAAGTCAACTAAGAAAACTGTCAGTACATCTCCCCCCTTTTCCCATCAGTGTAGCCACACAAGTAACTCCTTGTATGTTTCTTGGAGGAAATAAAAGACGTAACCCCAGTGTGATGCCCAAAGACCACTGACCATAGATGTCTAGAATGCAAAATTCACTCAGTTGGTTTACACATAAAAGGCACACATAATTAGAGGAAAAATGTAATTCATCATACGTTTGATAATCAGTTTGATTTGGTCTCCTATCTGCACCAGGGCATTCAAATAACCCCCCTACTATTAGCACCCCACTTTCCCTCACACCAGCAGTCTGTTTTACCCTCTCTTTGTTCCCCTACAACACATTATCATTATTGTAGCTAATTGCATGGTTTGCCTTGAAGTCGTGCTGGAGACTCGTGATCTGGGGTTGAAATGTGCACAGGGATCCAGTCTTCTCCACAGCTTGCTTTACTCTACTAATTGCCGATACCACAGGATAAGGCGAGCTCCTCGCTGTGGCCAGCCGGACAAGGCTGGAACAAGCATGGGGTGGGATGGGTGGAGGGATACTATCACACAAGGGTGGTGAGATGTGGGAGGGAGAGCAAAGGGTGGCGTAACTGACATGGGATGGGTAGAGCAGATTGGGGAAGGAAAGATAGCGGCTGGAGGTAAGCGGGGGGGATGGAACCGGCTTTAGATGTAGGTCAGCGGGAGTGGAGTACCCTAAAGATTACAGTTGGTTAGTGTGACCCCTCTCTGACAAGATCTGAGCCCTTGCTCCCAGCAGAGGTGGACCCTGGCATTTGGGGAACGCAGCTATTAGTGAGGCTAATAAAGCCCAAGCAGAAAGTGTTGAACCTGCAGTGGCCCGGAGACATTGTCCTGCCACAGGTCCAGAGCTGGAGCATAGTTAATATAGTCTAGACTGACTAAAGGAAGCCTTTAAATGATTCTAATAGTCTGGTTGAGGTGTGATGTGGTTAGCAATGCACCCATAAGGGTGGCTAGTGTAATTTTTCAGCCCTTCCTGATCATTTACTTTTTTATAACATTTTTTTGATGAACGTTGTTTATTAAAGAAGTGCAAATTGAAATATGAGTTAATCTAACTCTGAACATTTTGAAATTTGTGTGAGCTCTGATGGTATTCTAATTCAGATGGGAATGTTAGTTTTACACCACAGTCTCAACTTCCAACTTCAACATGAGTCACAGCTCCCGGTGGGGTTTTAGAAAAGGAAATGGAATCACAGACATAACTAGTGACAGAGCCTCCATCACCTCATTTAAGATCTCATTCCATCTGTGAGAACTTTGGGTCTACCCCAGAAAAATAATAAATATCCTCCTCTCGTGGCAGTCGCTCAATTTTTTCAAAAGGTGTTTTCAAGACTAAACAAAGGAAATTGTGTCATTAATGATATGTATTATGAACTAGGGCCTCTTAAAGCAGTTTCCTTTAAATGCATGGATACGGGGTTGATCTCTTTCCCAACAAAGGATCTCTAAAATATGAAGTGAAAAGCTACCCAAGATGAAGCTGGTAAAGAAACAAGCAAGGAAGAGCCTATTTCCACAACACAAACAGATTTCCTGGCCTTTAGCAGTCTCTTACTGGGATACTTTGAGACATATCCATCAAAACACAGCTGTATTCATTCATATTTCATACCTCCTCCTTCTCCCAGTGCTTTAACACTGTTCTTTGATCAAAGGAGAGAAGTCGGATCACAACAGGAAGGTTCCCTGCCAGCCAAGAAGAAGAAGGAAAGCCAATATACTATTGTACAAGCTACAATATAGTTAGCTGTACTTCAACCTTTCACTTAAAAGAAAATTGAATAAAATGAAATAAATTGATGCCTTGCCAGAGCAAAACAAAGAGCGCTTGAGAAATTCATGAGTTTTCGCAGATGAAATGTGAATTTTCACTTTTTACAGCCAGCGTACTTCCAGGCTGTGTAAAGTTCTGCTGAAAATTTTTACAAAATAGTTTGTTATTAACATAAATTCTGTCAGTCAGACTGCAAAAGAATTTGCAATTTTTTAGGCTTCAATAAAGATTGATTGAAGTCTTTGTTAGATTTAAAGGAATAACAGTTTTAGTAACTTAAGTGATGGAATTGCTGTGAGACCGACAGCCAGTGTATCCAAAACACACAGCTCAAGAGTGTCACCGTGTGGAGATGAGTGGATATGACAAAAGTGTAACTAATTAGCTGTCTGCACAACTGCTTTACCTGATAAACACATAACTGCAGAAGAGGGGTAATATTTTTAACCTTATTAACTTGTTTTTTTTTGTATATAATTTCTAACCAGTTAAATTTAATGTCAAATGTGCTATGTGAAGTCTTCAGCCTTTCTCTTTACCGTACGTCTACCATATAAATTCCAAGACACTGCACTTCCAAAGACCCCTTTCAGCAAGGCTCAGGGAGAAAGAAACTGTTTGAAGACCTCCCTGACATTTAGACTCTCTCTGAAGATGACTTTGCCTTCCACTATTGCCTGCGGGAACATAGTAAGACCCACACTAAACTTCAATTGATATGCAGTGCCAGTTTCCTCTAGGGGAAATTATCATTCTGTTCATAATAAGAGCCACAAACAAGCACCTGGAAAAAAAATTTCTCTGACCCACTGGAAACACACACAGTGCAAGGAACATAGCAGTGATGAAATGAAAACTATATTATTCACGTGATAGAGTGCTTATTTGATACTAGGTTGTGTGAGGATGCACATCTGCACGGATGTGCTTGATTGGCAGGTGCGTGAATGCTGGGCTGTGGCCTTGGATGGAGGTGCTCTGAGACCTCTTTTTCCTGAAGCCATTATCCAAATATGTTCTGTTTTTCAAGCAAATGAATGGCACAAAAATCAAAGTATCAAAAATGCATTTGCCCCTCATAATGGAATTCCCTCTGAGCAAGGACATGTAACAATGGGCCATTCTCAGCTTCCTGTCCTTTCCCTCTCTATGCCAATGAACATGACCTCTACAGCTTTAACAATGGGGCACCCACCAGCATAAGCACTTGGCTTCTCTCCACAGCCACTACATGTATGCTGCGAGGTTGCTTTCATCTTTGTTGTTATATTTAAGGGTGACATCCTAGCCTGTCGGTCTCTACTATTGTCTTCTCCGTGATTATTTTCTATCCGTTGTTTAGCCCCAGTTGTGGCTCTTTGATGAAAAGGTCGCCACTCAATTGGAAAACAGTCATTAAAATGCGGTGGGTACTATTCAGCAGTGTGCATGGGGGAACCAACTCAACTGAGCTGGTTAATCAAAAGTTAATTATATAATTTTCATGCAGATGAGGGAAACATTCAAATGAATCCCAACTCTACAATCATTACAAAAAATAAATAAAGAAATAATTCTAAAAGGCTATAAAATGTTCAGGGACCGAGAGGCTGTAAACAATATGAAGTTTAATTTGAGGTAAACAAAGTGAATATCCACCAGGGGGTCTGAGAAGGAGAAAGTGAGGTTAAATCAAATTTGGAAACATAGATACCAGCAGGTTTTGTTGTCCTGATATGCGTGCAATTAGGCAGGTCCTTGATGAGGACACTGGGAGGAAGAAAGTTGGCTTCAACAGCAAATGCTTTGGGATTATTTTAAGGGAATTTATTGGATTTTATGTATTATCTGTAAACATTAATTATTCTCACAAAGGTTTACAAAATTGAATTAAAACCATATTTTACTAAATGTAGTAAAAGCATAATTATCTTTTATGAGGATGTTGTAAAATTATTGAGCACTCCATGAAGATAAGTGTAAACTCATTGTGACTTTTCGGAAGAAAATGCCCAGGACAACAATTTCCTCTCCAACTTAGTCAAAGAAGGTAAAGTAGAATATAACACTTTTGAAAAAAAATGCTAAGTCTTTCCTCATCAAAGGAAATGATTGTATTATGCAAATTACTAGCATGAATATTAAACCGATGAGGTGAAGTATCACAAATGAACAAGCATTGTTCTGGAGGTGCAATGGAATGTGGTTTAATTTCTCTGTAATTCTATGTGCTTTTATAATGTTCACCTTTTCCCAGTTGTGCCAGCGGGTTTGGGTTCATTGGTGTGCATTACAACCATGCTCTAACAATGCAGGGCCTCCCCGGTGTCAGCACAGTTCATGAATCCTAGCCCCTTATGCACCAGGCGATTAGTATGGCGCTCCGTCTGTGGGGCTTTGCCAGAAAATGAGTTCTCTTTAAAACATATGCCCCCTGCTGATTCTTTTCCTTTCCTGATATGAAATTCCAATTTTATATAATGAACACCAATTTCCTGTACAGAGAGAGGGGAAAATTAAAGTTATGCACTTTGTCTTGTTTTGGATGACTGGAGTTACCCTAAATTAGGAAAGCGCTGTTCTGGACATCGCAAGCAGAAAACATGCCGGTGAGTGTATTTTGTTTGTGGAGCTAACCAACAGTGAGGTAAATGAGCAGAGAAATCAGCTTGTGTCACTGTTTGCACTGTTTGCACTGCAAATGCACATGAGTGGCATGGTAGAAAATGGAATTACCAGAAGTGTAACAAATTCAATTAAGTCATTGATTTCTAATAAATTGGCTTAATCACCAGCTGTTGTCATGCTGAGATTGTTGTGTCACAAGTTTGTCATGCTTGTCGGTCGTGGCTGCTTTACAAAGACAATTGAGTCTATTTAAAGGCTGCAAAGGAGCTTTTTCAGTATAATTTCAGTTGTAATGACAAATCTACAAGGTACATTATTTTACAAATCAGATTAAATAAAAAATTATGGGCAGGTCAGGATTCAAAAGTTTATTCCAATTTCAAGCGAATTCAAACATTAAAGACATTCATTGTTATATGTGTAGTGAATGATGAAGTTTCAAAACATCTTGGGTGATCCATCAATAGTGTTGACTACGATACAGTCGGTCTTTGTCTTCTGTTTTTTGTTGTTCCTCATTTATTCGAGGACCTTCTTTTTTCTCCAAGTGTCCAAGTGACTGGAATCATCATTAATCTGAAGAGATGAAAATCAGATATCAGTTTGTTATTGGACCTGCTTGTTGAATATCTAAACTACCAGATATTCAAATTCAAGTCTATGTCTGGTACATATAGATTAGATATTTGAATAACAAGTCTGAAAAAACCCTGCATTAAAGCTGCCATTTAAAAAAAAAACAAAAACAAAAAAAAAATTAATCATACATGTATTGAGTCACGTAAAAGTGGCAAAATGAAAGCAGTCATCGAGCAGTTTGTATATTGTCATTGTCACTTTGGAACGCAGTGGCTGCGTTGAAGAAGAAATTGGTGATAAATTATGTATAACAAGCACTTACTACACTGTATGGCCTAAATCTCTCTTGGATTTGGGCACTTGCCTCTTCAGGAAGAGACACCACTCCTCCTGTGCCCATCATCTGAGTACAACAAAACTGATATTACAAGATGAAACCTGGACCTCAACTTAACATTTACAGCTTTAGAAAAGGAAAGAAAACACCAGAGTAAGGCTTAATAGACCAATTCCATGCAGCTTATTTTGTTCAAATTTGCCTTTAATTCAATAAAGTTACCACATTTCCTGAAACTGTAACTCCACATAAAATAATCACTCACCCTGATGGTTGCCTCGAGCTCTCCCACACTTCTCTTTCCACCTGGTAGCCATCCATAAGACCAGTGCTGGCACAGACTGACCTGAACCACCAACGCCAACAACAACACCTGCACCATAACTCTGCTGCTTGCCTCCATTACAACTGCAGGGGAAGCTAAATATGTAATAAAAACAATAATGTCACAGCCTCCTCGCTCACAGCTCCACAGCCAACAGATCAGGGGTTCCACAGTAAAGCATCAGCCAGTGCTAATAAACATTTTAAACAGTAATTGATACAGCAAGAAGAGTAATTCTATCTTAATGAACACTGAATAAAATTGAGTGAATACTAACCCACCTCTGTATTTGTCTTGTTAGCATATGGTGCATTAGCCAGAGAAGGGTTTTATAGGTGTCGTACAAGGCTGCAGTCAGGATTATAATCCCCTCTCTGCAGGTGTGACACATTTACTGACTAATGGGACACAAAATACTATTAATGGAGCTGGCTAAGTGCTCAGATATGCTGACGTCACAATGAGGGTTAGAGTAACATTTGATATATTTAATAAAACATCTTTGTTATATACCAAATGCATTTTTGCAGAAATAGTAAAAAAAAAGACAATATTTGGATGAACTCCGATGTTTATCTCCATCAATAATTTATTGGATTTTGCTTTGAGGAAACAAATAGATGTTCACATCTGCACAGATACAAAAGGCAGAAACATCATTGAAACAAGATGCTTGTACATTTGTTACATCAACTGGAGGGCCTTACTGATATTACCCTTATTTGTTATTCCTTCAACATAACAATATATCCAAGTTAATAATGCAGTTAGTGATGATAAATGACCACAGTGGATATTTATGTAGATTAAATAAACAATATGAGCAAATGCGTATAAATCAGTCTTACAAATGTAATGGAGGTAGAAACACAGTAGAAAGTTATTCACTCAAACTTTAAATTTCTGTCCTTAATATTTCAGATAACCAGAAACCTTGTAAAAATGCTTTTGGTTTTGCTGCAACATTGAGGTTTATAATGAATTACTTCTGTAGCTATATCTGTAGCTTTATCAATCTGTATGTGCATGTTTCATCAGTTGGCCAAGCATTGGATTTTGAAATCAGTGCTTTTCATTGTCCCAGATGTTTTCCATCTCTGTTTTCTATGATCGGGGATGGTTCAGCGGCATCAATTATCAGCATTTTTTCTACAATCAGGGTGCATTTTGTATCTATATTATATTCTTAAAAAACAGTTTGTACAAGCAGTTAATTGATGATCTACATAAGAAACCACTATTTGAAAAGAATTCGCTTTTAAAAATGTATCTGCTATATCTAGATCAAACATACAGTAAAAGTCTGGCTTGTTATTAAAATTGTGTCACTTTGTGACAAGTTTGTCTTGATTAGAACTCTGTCTAATCAATATGGCACTACTTTATGCAAACATGCAAGTGTAAAGTTGGCTTGTTGAAGTGTATAAAAATGATGTTTATTAAAGCAGAATGTGATGCTTGGCTGTCATGATACATCTGAATTTATGAAATAATACATTATTTTTTGCCTTTTCTAATGTGGGCTAATTGCATTTTGCCAAGTCAGGCAATCCACTAAGTGATATTGCCACAGGCAAAAAAGAAAGTTGGTGAGGTTGAATAAAATTGCAACAGGCAGCAGCTGTTAAGTTATTTCCAGACAGAATTGAGGTAATTTACAGCATCTAACATAAATGAATGTGCATGGAATTGTATGTCTCTGTTTGGGCTAAATATAGATCCTTATATGTACAAATGAAACAAGAAATTATTTCATTTACAAGTCTTGAACATTTTATCCTATCTATAGAACACAATTCATTCTCTCCACAGCAGTCTGACATATTGCCTGGGCAACATTAAATACAACGCTAATTTAAACCAAGAGGCATTGTGGTAAAAATAAAGAAGAAAATGAAAGTATCTCTGTGCAACAAATAAAATAGACTTTGCAATACAAATGATGTGTTGCTAATTTCCACAAATAAGCGATTGAGTCACCACTTTATTTTCTTGTATCTTACATTTGGGTACTTTCTAATCAAACATTTGTGAAAAAGACCAGCTCTCCTGTGTAAGAGGCATGTTCAGTTATATTACAGTATGTTACAACATTTTCATAGCTCTGTTATTGAGTGCAAAATGTAAAAAGCCTTAGAAAACAACATTCAGCAAAATACTGCAAATGTTACTTTGACAAATGCTTACAGAAAATGACTTCACATGGATTATTGTATCATTTAAAATTGGCGTAGTCTGAGAAAATGTCAATAAAATCCTGGACTACTCTGTAGCAGAAGTCGTATTGTTCCTGAAAGGAAAGACAAACAGGAGAAGCGTCACCATGCATACAAGAGAGGAACTGTTTCAGACAACAAAACTGCGAATAAGATGACAGATTCTGCACCACAGGTTTGAAATGATCTTGATTCCCACTCACCACGGTCTGAACCATGTGTGGCCTCTGCATACGTAAACTCTTGACCGTCTGAAAAACGTCCAGGAGCCCTTCAGCTTTCACTCTCTCTAGAATGTTGCTGAGAGCAATGAAGGTGCCTGTCCGTCCCGCACCAGCACTGAGGACAGAATTAAGTACAGAATTATCAGCATCTACATTACAACTTGCAGACACTGGTTATTATAAAACTGAGATCGCTTAAAGATGTACAACTGCGAATGAGCTGGTAATAATTGCGTTTCTATTTACATTTATTTACATTGAATGGCAAAATTGCAATGCAACTCTTGTAATCTCTGCACATCTGTTTTCTATTTAACTTGAAAAGTTTGAAAGAGAAAAGGTGACCTTTGTGTAATGGTGCTAGTAATTATCCTCACTTAAAGAGAGGCTAATCCAAACGCTAACACTAATCAGTTTGGAAGCTCAGTGTTTGACTGAGTCAATGTTTACAATGACGGTGGGATGGGGAGAGAGAGGAACAGAGAGTGAGTGCGAGAGCGATGCGCGATTCGGAAGAGAAAAGTGTAGAGAGACGTTAGGGATTGCAGCGGGTTAGCCCCATTCCCCTGGGACTGAGAAAAAGCTTTAAAAAGCCCCTCTTAGACAAGTGGTGATGAAGGAATAGAAGAGAGTGATGACACCATTTCCTGTCGTTAGCTCATCTTATCAGATTAATCATAGTGGGAGTCAGAGGAGATTTCACTTTGAGAGGTTTTAATTGACTGTGAATCAGTGGATTGGATCAATCCCATCGGGGTATGCTTCTTTAGAATCACTTCACCTGAAGCTAGGTTCTGATCAAAGCTTTCACAGCTAAGTCTTTATAAGGGATCACATAAGTGGTTTAGGCATAGAACACCAGGTCTTCTGAGGAAATACGTACAATTTATTGTAACAGACATTTGTAAGAATAAAAAAAGAAAGTATCCATAAAATTGGAATTCCTCAAAGATTCAGCTAGTCAGTTAATAAAAGCTCTGGGAAAATGAAAGGGGCTGTTTTAAAAAAAAGCGTGAGTGGACTGGCGTATAATGTAATTTAGTTTACACAAAATGTTCATCTGATGATGCTCATCATGCTGCAGAATTGTCAAACTGAAGGTCCTCACCTGCAGTGTACAATTATGGGACGGTTTCCAGACTGCTGCTGCTGCCTCTGCACAGCGGCAATAATGTCAATCATCCCCCGTCCCTCGGCTGGTATTCCAATCTCAGGCCATCCGTGGAAGTGGAAGTGGCGGACATGTTGTGACTGCTTTTCCTGGTGAGATAGGCAAATTGCACTTCACCTTAGAGCAGCAGATATAATAAAAATATCTCAACTTTAAACCGCTTCATGTAGATAAAGACACCTCAAAGAAAAAAGGGCGTGCAATGTGTCACTTTGAAATATCTGCTATACTAAAATGATATAATTTAATTAAAACAAGAAATTACGAACTGGTTTGTAGGTGAGAATCATGTCCCTGCGAGTGAAGGTTTCACACTGTGTATCTCCAGTGAGCTCCACGGTGTAATCTCCAAATGTTACACTGCCCTCTGATGGCCAATACTGGAAACACTTTTCCTAGTTGAAAAGGTGAGATGGAAATATACTTAGGCTACAGTTGACTAATTTATACCATTTTTGCTTTTTAACTGACTGAAAAGCTATTCAAAACAAAGGAATGCATGCACAAACTGTTCAGAAATGTTAAGAGACTAAAAGAAGAGAATAAAAATGATGCTAAACTTTGCTTCTTAGCCCCTACTCATGTATGAACACCATACTGTACCTGCTCCCTCTCTTTAAGTTCGGTGAGCATAACGATTGAATGACACCTCCACTCCCACACCATCCTCCAGAAGTCCTCCACCGTGTGAGACAAAGGGCCCTGGGTTGCGATAAAATAGTCCTTCTGCCTGTAGCCCTGGAAGGCAGATCATCCAGTAAACAACACTTTAGAGTGCAGCAAACATATTATTTTGCATTGTTTGTAAAGGAAACAATGAGTTTTATTTATACTTCTATGGAAAATCTATATAGAAGGTCGTGAGGGTGTGCTTACATCAATAAAGGAGGCATTGATGTAGTCTGTGAACTCCTGTCCTCTTTTCACAGAGAGTATTACACGGTTGAAATCATCTGCAAAAACAGAAAAGAAAAAGAAACTTTCCGCAAGTCATTCCACATAAAATAAAAGTTTGAAAGAGCTGATAGGAAAAAAAGCAGGCAATTAAAATTTATGCATAGTTATTGAAGCCAAACACACCACAGTCTATATCAAATTTCAGTGTAAAAGTTGTAGACAGCCTGTCTCTTCCCACCCTATTCACAACTTAAAATAAAAATGAATTCCCTTTTTAAATGTCACTGATCGCACAGACATGAACTGATTAGACATAAAACAGTGTACAGCGTCTATAAAATCACCAGCAGCGTGATACTTTGATGTTACTTGGATGTGATGTATTATGAAACTGTTCGGAATATCAGAGTAGCCCTTACATGGAATGATCTGAAGCACACGGTTCTTCTTCATGTTGGCAGGCAGGTTCCCGGTTCTCATGTTCTCCTTCATTATACGGACGTTGGTCAGCTTCTGATTATAGAAAACAGGAGCGTATTAATATGATCCAAATGTTTGTTTGTGACCTTAACAAAGAGAAACATAGAGGTTGGACAAATGCATTTCCTTTAGGAAGGGAAGAAGATTCCATTTAGTATGTTGGGAAACATGGAAAAAGGTGTAGGAAAAATGGCACATTTTCACAGCAAGTAAAATCGAGGTGGCAGTTGGTGGTACAACAAAGTTGTAATTGATCCAAGGAATTGTTAGTTATGTAACTACAGCCAGGAGCAGCACCAAGGGCAAGCTTTCCATGATAATGGTGCAGGGCTCAGGGTGAGGGGGACGATTCATTCTAGACTAAAATGTTTAAGAGGGAGCTTCTTCCTTCATACCCTGAACTCCTCCTCCAGGCCCAGCCTGTCGTGGGGAGCCCTGGTGTTGTGAAGCCTTTGCAGATGGCCCTCCAGAGAGCACACATCTAGCTCTGTGTCTCCATACAGATAGTACTCCAACAGAGCCTGGTAGATGAAGGAGTACTGCATCTGAGGAGGAAATAAAGAGGATGACAAGGTGGGGAAAACATAGAAGTAGTACTTTAGTTTGCAAAACTATTTCCTTCAGTTTTTTGCATCACAGACATGGTTTCCAAGTTCTTGCTTGTTTATTTTGTGAGGGGAGCAGCGAGTTGAGCTGTCAGTTCAAGGTGTACAACAGGTCGGAAGGGGTCAATTCTTACATCTGTCTGGATAAGTTGACAGCGCTGTTCTCGTATTCTGCTCACAAAGCCAAAGACATCCACTCTCTGCTCTATGTGCATCATGTCGATCATGCTGTCAATGACAATGAACGTCCCAGTCCTCCCGACTCCGGCACTGTGGAAACACACAACAGGAAAGTCTTCTCTGTAACAAACAGCCAAATGTAGCCAGGAAACACAACATGATCAAAAGAACTCGGTACAACACAACCACAAACACATATATTCATACAGTAAGGACTAAAGCTTTTACAGTAATGTAGATGGACTATAATGTGCGATCTTTATTTGTTATGTAACAAAAATTAGACATGTTTGAATGACGTACTTTTTTAATGTTGTTCAACAGTTTTAATATTCTGTACTTCCAACAAAGGAGTCAATTGTGAACTGCTGTGAGCATATGTAAAAGTGCTTCACTTCCTAAGCCCAAACACACCCCTAATAGATTTACAAGGGTCATTTCAGCAGACTACACGTTTGGGAGCAGAGAGCCTGGATTCCACAGTGGGGTGTTGAGCTTCATCTGTGGGCCCCATTCAAAAACAACAATCCCTCTCCCTGAACACCTGCTGCAGCAGTTGGTTCAGACAGCAGCAGATTTCTTTGGTGAGATGCTGCTGTCATTAGTCAAACAAATATTCTAATAAAGAATTTAGATTCAGCCTAACTTAAGGCTTTATACATTACACCAATATTCACATTTAGTTCTAAATGTTTTTTTTTGTAATGAACTTTCCAAAAGTATTTTCTCCTCCTCATCAATGATTTGAATAAATGTTGATGCTTCTTATATGACTGTAAATAGCCTAGCTTTCTTCATGCTATACATTTTACCTGCAGTGCACAACAATCGATCCAGCATAGGATGGATTGACAGCCTTGACCTTCTTGAGGAATTTCAGCATGCCGATGGGTGTGAATGGCACCCCGAAGTCTGGCCAGCTGGTGAAGTGGAGCTGGGTGACCAGCCGAGGGGCTCGGGGTCCATCGCTGCCTTGCTATTAGGTTTACAGCAGAGCATGAATAATACTGTGAAGAATAGTCACCTAATGAAAGGAACCTAAAATTATTGGATTCTTTATTTTAAGTCATTGTGCTTTTCTGGACAGAGTGTAATTATCAAACACTGGGTTGCTGTTGCCTCGTTCTCAAGAGAGCATCATTTCACTGTCTTGAACACTTGGTTGCTCTGTGTTCAGAGAGCTACATGTAAAAGCAGCCAGTCTGTCAGTTTGTACAGAAAAGCTTCAGCGCAGTCACAGTTTTTGAGTCAGGGAGGATATCTGTGCTTGTCTGGCTTCAGATGGAGAAGGAACAAAGTGAATTTTGAAATCTGAGGGCTTCGCAGTACACTGAGCTGACATCCAACTTGGCAATCAAAAAGACAGGGAAAGAAACACCACTGTATGAGCATGAATTTCCAAGGATCAAATAACAATAAACTCAGAACATTACATGGTGCTTATCATAAGTTACATTACACCTGCCTGCTGATAAATTATGCTGTGTCTGTTATCTGCATCCTTTAATATTATCTAATTTATTCATCAGATCAGATTTCATTTTACTAAAATTGACACTATTTCAATGTAAATTTGCTTAGTCTTTAATTCGCAAAATCGAATCTAGCTGTTTTGAGTGTACATTTTTATTTACATTTTTAGTGTCATTACCTTTTTTTCCCAGATAAATAATTAATTTTCTTCAGTCTTTTTGCTATGAAGACAGCCAAGTAAGTAACAAGGTATGGATGTGTGTTCACACCCTCAATTTAAACATTTACTGACTGCTCATAACGAGCTTAAATACACACATATAATTTATACATTTTATCTTTTTAATATGTAAACACTTAGGTTTCACTTACGTATTGGACACAGAATTTTCTGATGGTGTAGTCCACCAGTACAGTGATATCTTCCAGTGCCACTCGGACATTTCCGTAAATCCAGCAGCCTTTTTCTGGCCAGTATTGAAAACATTTCTCCTGTTGAGGAAATCGCAGCAATGAGGAGGTTATTTTTCATGCCTCTATATTGCACAAATTCTATTTATACCATTGAGGTTATACAGCTGCTTTCATATTTGACGTGCGTATCTCACAATCCAATTCAAAGGCAATCACAGTGACTTTCTCTGACTCTAACAGTCAATAAGGTCTTCACTGTGACATTTCAACCCATTAACTAGATTCTCTAATTATCATGAAGCCTCTTAGGATCTTATCAACAATTATTTCTTCATTGATCCACATTGCCTCTATTCTGCCCCATCAAACCTACTGTTGAGCACTCAATTATCCCTTTGAGGCTGAATTTAATGCAATGCTAAGTAATCTGCTGGGTTACACTTTGCATGGATTCTCAGTTAGGAAGGGGGTCAAATAAATTATGCACATGACATTGGGTCACAAGAATCCAAAAGCATTTTCACCCATTGTGCATTTGAGCCATAAAGATTCAGTAGGTTTAATCTGGAGCATCAGAAGAATGCAGCGCAAGTGGAAAATACCTCCTTCCTTTCTTTTAGATTTGTCAGCATTACTATAGTTGCAGTTTTCTGTTCCCAAATCATCCGCCAGAAGTCGGCCACAGTCTCAAGCTTTGGGCCTGAAACAGAATCAAGACAAATATCTTAAAAACTGTGGAGCTAAATCTCTTGCTTGTGTGAAATTGTGTTCTGTGTGTATTTACCTTGAGCTGCAATGAATTTGTTCTTTTCTTTAAACCCCTGTGTGACAAAAAAAAAATACACGGCTTGTGAATGCTCAGAAAACAAACAAAAAAACATTTATTAAATTAGTTAAAAGCTCAACTGTGGTGGACACTCACATCTATGTAAGATGCATTTATATAGTCTGAGCACAGATGCCCATCAAGATGACTTAGCACCACCCTTGAATGGTCATCTGGAACAAAGAAGAAAAAAGTAAATAAAGCTGTGTTTTGTTTTTCATTTCAGGCTGTATAGCATTTCCTAATTATTTACTTATCAATAAACCTGTGGCAGAATACGGTGAAGACTCACATGGTAAAATGTTTGGGTATCTGTTTTTCTCTCTGTTGTGCTCTCTGCTCGCTTCCTCAAAGGACCCGTGGTGGTAGTAACATGGCAGTGACTATAAAGAGAAAATCCAATCCTCATGAGATGAAAATAAAGCCACAGGTACAAAGCCTACAAACAAGACTTTTTATTGCTGTTTTCTATACTTGTTGTGCACTTGCTGGACAAACACCTTCATCACACCACATATACTTACATTGAACTCTTCTCTGAAGAGCTTGCCATCGTCAGCAGAGCGTATCCTGTACTCCTCCTCCAGCGAGTCAAGAGGGATGGGGAAATACCTTTTGGATGGCGAGGGAGATCTGGGAAGAAGGACCACTGTCTGCTCTCCTGTGTTTAAAGGAATATATAGAGGTCAGACAGTTAATGTCTCCCAATAGAGAGCATTACAAGTTTGCACAGCACCTGCAAAAACAAGTCTGGTGACAATTTAGATTTCGTACCTTGGTGGGTACATGACATTAATGATTTCTTGACTCATAAACTTGGTGTTCCTGCACAAAATTACCTCAGCTCAGAATTTGGCCTTTCCGTTAATTTATTTTTCACTGGAAGAAAAGGTTTATGCAGCTCCATATGTGCTATGAAATCTATGAGGCTTCCCTAAACCTTTCCAGCTGGCCTTCAGATTATGACCCTTGTTCATGACGAGTGTAAATTTACAAATCAAATAAAAAAATGGCAAAAGGCTGGTTAATAATTTCATTGCTCTGGTGATTATTTTGAGTACAGCACAAGAGTACCTTGTTCCTCCAAGAAGCCATTTGGAATCTTTTTATCCACAGATGTAACCAGAGCTTTCCTGTGGTTTTTGAACCTAGAATAATGACATAAGTGAAAAGAGCAAAACCATTGATTAAAGGAAGCCAAAATGAGCTGATCCCTATCACAAAGACAGAGCTATTGAACTAAAACACATTAAATTAGTTAAATTGCAAATTCCAAAACCAATATCAACCATCTCAGTGAGGTGAAGCTGTTCCTTCTCATCCCGTCCTGGTGTTTGCCGGCCTGTCAGGGAGTGAGTGACTGTGGCCTGATCTGACCTAGCCGTTTTTGTGTCTTACTTGGGGTGCAGCTGTTTACCCATAAGCCCCTGCTGACCGCCTGCTGAAAAAGACCACCCCCACTATGTTGCCTCAACACATTACTTACATGCCCAAACACATGCTAAAAGGCAGCCAAAAAGTGACTAAGTGTGTATGTGTAGGCATACTTACCTCAGACAGTAGATTGTCAGCAGGACAACGATGATGAGAAGCAGGGATAAGACCAGTGTTGAGGGAAGCACATGAGCTCCCTGGTGAGTGGGGTTTTCTACACATAAAAGCAGCAAAACATATTAGTTTTGACAAAAATAGAAACTAAACAAGCAAATGCAATTACCTCATCTTTAAACAAGTCGGGATGCTGTGTGAATAATAATAATTTACTTGTAAATCATGTAAACCCCATATTTATTTGACATGCAAGCCCTATGTTTTAAAAAAGGACTACATTCAAAAATATATACCACTGTGCTGCATGATCTATTTCTGACAGCGACACTCTATAAACTGTTGGCAACTGAGGAGACCATCTGCTTCACTCTCAAAATCTTCAGCACTATCTTGCTGAGATTAATTAAAAAAAAATGTAAAAAATCTCATCTTTATAAAAGCAGAATTTGCTCCAAACATTGATATAAGTAACATTCAGCTCTTTGATTTAACAAGCCGGATGGTTCCTCTCATCATTAGGCTGAAGGATGCAGAGTCCATGATTTCCAAGCAATTTCAGAATTTGATTGGTCAGACCAAAGGACAGTTTCTACTTGGCTTCAGTCCATTATAAATTAGCTTTTATAACAGGATCTTGTGTATCCTGTTTTTTTTTCTTTTTCTTGTAGATCTGTTGATACAGAATCAGACTGTCTGCCATGCAACTGAGGGCCTAAAGATTATAGTCATTCCATTCTGGTTTTCAGTCTTGTTCCTTAATGATTAAATACACAAAACTGTTACAAATATACATTGGGAGAAACATGTAGTTTCTTTCCCTCTTACAATTGGAAAAAAAAATCATTAGTTTGTTGAACATGTAAAAACTTTTTATAAACCATTATGGCATCAATTAGAAATCCTCTCAATTTCAAAACATGTATGTATTATATAAATGTTTTTAAATACTGGGTTTGCATAATTTGCAAATGATTGCTTTATAATTTAACACATTATGTTAACTTTTTAAAGAAAGGGGTCGTATAGCAACCAAATAAATAAGGAAATATACTTATATGTTGTATTGACAATATTTCCAGAACTGTAGGACATTTAGCTCAGTTTAACTCAGTTAAAAAAAACGATCTATTTTTTTTAACATAAACTCTTAGTATTTTCAGCAATTACCTGCTGTTTGGTTCTCATGCGATGAATAATTCACAGCAACAGAGATTCCCATCAGAAACAACACCATTGTCACTGTGGATTAAAAAAAAAAAACAGAATAAAAGCACATTAACAGAAAGATTTTAAAGCATGTAATTCTATATAAGTTCCACAAGACGGCGCCAAACCAATAGGTAATCCATCTGTAACTGGTACAGTATACAAAAGGCAGAGATGGGAGCTCCGCTTTGATGTTGTTTGAGAGTGATGTCTGCGAGACTCTCTGCAGAGCAGTTAAAGTCCTTATGGGAAATCTGCTTGCAGCCGTGTCCTGTCAGGCTGACATGAAAGAGCAGCATCAAATAACCTAAAATTCAGACATCAAACCAGAGAAGAGGCTTTAACCCACAGGTGACAGTAACCATATCCCCTGTGGACCCCGTGGAGTTTAGCTCAAGTAGTATTTGTTAGAAGCCATCTCATTTTGCTGTGCTGTCTTTGATGTGCAGCACCGTGCAGCCTGCCAAAGCAACCTGTATGGTTACACAAAGAAAACATAGTGGGTACTTTAAAACATTTAAAAACTCCTTCCAATGGTCTTTTTTAAAAAGAATTGTGATGCTGATGAAGGGACTGAGAATGCTGTGCAAAAACAAAAAGAAAGAAAAGAAAAGGATATTATATGTTGACTTTTTGAAGAGGGGCAGTTTTCTCTTTTGCTGTAGCCTCTTTAATTTTCTCTTTCCCTCCTTTTACTCTGAACCATAATTTATTCTAAACTGCTTTTTTCCCCCTTCATCCTTGTACTGTATTGCCAGAAGCTATTTGTGATGTATTTAGGGCAAAGAGCCACAAGCTTGTTTTTTTTTACAACTATGCCTAAATTAAATGGATTCTGACACATTATGCTTGTGTTTTTTTTGTGTCTCCAAAGTGTAGCAGACAATTTTCCCAAACTTACATCCATTTCCTCTTTGTCGCCCCCCCCCACCATCCTTCAAATTAGAGGATAAGTAATCACAGAATAAATTGGCCAAACGGGTCAAATCCGCCTAAATGGCTTTGATGGAATAAATGTGAGTCACAAGAACTGTGTGTCCTAATTTATCTGGTTCTCCAAGTCCCCTTCTCGTTATAGAGGCCAAAAGAAAGGATGGAATAATTCATTGTGTCAATTTACTTCTTCTAGAAATGGGTCATCTAGGGGCCTAATTTGTGATGTTTGAGAGAATTTCTTCCACACAACCCTAAGGGGTTTCACATAAAAATAGCTCCCAAAGCATTTGTAGAAAACTGAGCGACATGATAATGCTCTAACAATGTTCTCAAAACGTAATTTATGTCAAAATTTATAAAGTTGTACAAATTGGACAACAAATCAGGGGCTCTGGGTTTTGCAAATGATACAGTCTGTAGTAAAACACAGGGCAACACAAAGGATGCTGACACTCGTGCAGGCACACATTTACACACAAGGAGTAATCAGAGGAGGCCTGAAACACAAGCCAGTCTAAAGCCAGTCTCATTTTTCAACCAAAAACAGTATCACACAATCATCACTGCTTGCAAACATGCAACGCGCACACTGCTTATCTCACATCGCATGTACACATTCTTGCACATGCAGTAGGTCACACAGCCACAGGCTATGTGTTGCATATGTGCCGCGTTCTGTTGGAGGAGCCAATTCTCTCCTCAGTGTTAACAAGCTGACAGTGCCAGCACCTGTTCCCCAGTCACCCCCACTGAGCAAGTCATATCCACTCACACACCCCCATCCCACTGTACAGCTCAATGCTGCTAGGCCTGCTGCGCATATGGGTCACTGCACAGGCCAATGCATATCTGTCATCTTCTGGCAGCTAATGTATATACAGGAGGTAGCTAGGAAATGGGTAAGCGGAAGTTAACGGCAAAAATATGTTTATTACTTTGTCACATCTAGTGACTTGATTAAATGAAAAATTGGTCAGTCAGACCAATCCCTATCTGTGCGTTTAAAGAGAAAGAGGAAGTGGTGAAAACTAAACAAAGAGTTTTAGGTGTCAGTTCTGTAATGTGAAGCCTCTGATCAACAGAGGAAATTCTTGACTGAACTAATGTGTATACCAGATGAGGAAGTAACATTAGATATCTTTTTTACACTGAGGGAAGGACACTGTACTATAACCTTATTCTATTCAATCGTACAAACGAGTGTAATGTATCTTTGTATCACATTTGCTCAGTTGTCCAAAATGTAGTAACATCCTAACCTATAGTTATCAAACTGTAAGATGGCCGCGTGTTTCCTAGACGGTTGTTTTCTGTTGGTCACGTGACACAACAGATAAATGTTGATAAAACAAAACATAAAAAACTGTATTTTTAACTTTATTTATATAGTGCCTTTGAAACACAATTGTTACCCAGAATGCTTTACAAGAGCAAAAGCAAGACTTAACATGTACCCCTAACCATGTAGATTAATTCAAATCCTATCCATGTACTTTTAACTACCAACCCTAGTGCTTAAACAGCACAAATGCATTAGAAAGAATCAGCATGGAAAGGGAAGTAGAAAAGTAAAATGACAGTTTAAAATATTGTGTGGGTTGTCATCTGTTTCGTGAAGTAGTTCAGAGCACCACTAACATTTGTGGATTAGCATATTCTCTCACCACACCCTCCAATCTCCATAATAACGTTTGGGACCAAGCAAACCAACAAGTCTTGGTTTTTTTGTTCATACTGTTAAATACGTTTAGAGGGATGATTCATGCATTCATGACACAAGTTCAAAACCAACAAATGAACCATGAACGGCTAAAATACATATTGTTAAATCACCACACAGGCAATTTCTATTACAACCACTAGAGGTTGCATAGTGTAAAAACATTTTAAACTGTTTTGGCATGCATGATCAAGCATCCCATGGGGGACATATATGTGTGTGGGACAGTCTAAAGTAAACACAAGCAACATGTGGAATGTGGATGTCCTACGTCGACTTTCTGACTATTCAAACTGAAGTTCGTCTGCGTTGGGAACAGAGTAATACAAATATAGATATTGTAAAATGTTTAAGCCATCATTGTGAAACTGCAACCTTTCGCACTCTGGGACAAAGTCGCTACCACTCATATTTAAAAGCCGTCTTTACATCATCAACTCAGCCTCAGTGGACTTTAAACTGTCAGATGTTCTTGGCGGCTACAACTTATAGTGGACCTGACAGGGCATGGCATGTGTTCACTGTTTATTCCAGTGCTCATTTATATAAACTAGCAGATGATACCTTCTGACACTCAGATGAAAGAGTATTTGCCGGAGAGACCAATTTTCCAGTAACTAATCTTTATGATCTAAAAAGGTAGTACATCATTCTTTCCCTAGCCTGCTTTATTTTCTCTACAATGAATACTTACAACTCTGTGATTTCCTCAACTCTCAGCACCCGCTTGACAAAGACATTCCCAGTTTAGATGCTGTAATTATACCATCCATGTATGATTTAATGCCAAGATTCAGGATGCATAGCTTTCTCGCTGAACCTGGAGGGTTATAGATTATTTGACACTTATGTGGTTTGCTCTGAGAACACAGATGCGACCTTGTGAGAAAGTTTCAAATGTTTGCAGCCTCAGAAACATATCCTGCTGTAGCTAACTCATTATTTATACTGCAAATCTGTCAAATCAAAAGACTCACCGCATCCTTAAAGGTCTGTTAGGCTAACCTCACCATCTCCATCATCTCTTTTCTCTCATGAAGCTGGAAACAATCTGACACGAAGCATGCGAACATCAACCACATAAATGTGTTTTTTTTTTTCCTTGTGCAGACCTGCAGCCAGCCTGTTCACTCGTCTTCATCATTAATTCAAGCCGCACAGGAAAAGGTAATGTATCAACCACTTCCATTCATAAACATAAACATGTGGCCAACCCAGGTGAGAGGAGTTTTCTATGCAGTTCTTTAAACGACTGTCTCTTTAAATTTAAATTAATAGATGTGACCTGACAGCATCCTCTTCAGTAACGTATTACTCGAACCAGACCACACAATCATAGTCCTGCGAGTATTAAAGCTAATGCTGGTTGAAGTTCGAATAATCTAAAGCATCCATCATGCCTCAGTGCTTACTTCTCAGCCTTGGCTGAACACCTCATAGAAAACAAATTATGTGCACATTTTTGACTACGTGGTCTGCCAGAACTAACGCGATGCTCCATATGATATAAGCCAATGTATGTAGAATAAATGTATTCTGTGACAAATACATTCACCTTGTTCAACAGTTCAGCGTCTTATTGAAGCAGTGAATTTGAAAACAAAGTAAAACTGGACCTGTCGTACATGATCTTTATGTTTCTTCATTCTCAGGGGTCTCCCATTACATTTTACCTTCAAGCTTTTTCCACATACAAGGTGATGGTTTAAGACAACGCAAAAAAAATGTAGTTTTATACATGTTGGCAATTTCAACTTGAAATGTCAATATGCATCTCCCTCAGCAGTCCCTCATATCTTTTCCTCAAAGGGCTTTCGAACATGGAAAAAGCAGCATCTAAATGTTACCTCCCTAGAGTCATGTAGTGAGGTGCCAACGGGAACCAAATGGCATTTATTATGTCTTCTATTGTTAGCCTTATTATGTAAAATAAAAAAGAATATATATAAAACAAAAAAAAAACCCTGCCAATTATGGATGATTTAACACTAGTCCTAGTTAAAGCACAAACATCAACCTAATAATCAGCCACCAGTTGAACACTAAGACAAAATAAGTAAGGAAATGTCATTAATTTAGCCAGAATGGTTATAAAAAAAGTGACTTAATTTGATGTAAGGCAAAACAGTGCAGGTTAAACACTTTTTCCCCACAATTTGAGTCAATCGGCTACGTTGATTCCATAATATGTGTTCTTTCAGAAAGTGGATAGAAAATGTCTAAAATACACACATAAGACATTTGTCTATCAAACAGGCAAATCAGTAAGCATTTAAGGGGCTAATGCTTTTTTTTTATGTTCAAACATAACATGTCAAAGAGCTCATGTCTCAATTCTCTATTGTCTCAGTCTATATTCTAAATGTTTTTTACACTGTCATATTGTATTCATTAAAAACATGATGGAAATGTATTCTTTTCATTGTGGTGTGATAAAAGGTGGAAATTTTGTTAATTAGAACATTTCTGTCTAGATATTACAATATTTGGAATATTTAAACAAAACACTTGTGAAAATCCACAATATGGAAAATAATTGTAATATTTTAGGTCAAGCAATCAACCGGGGAGATTTTATGGTGTGTTAGTTTAAAATATACAATTCCAATGTTATGAATCCTTGTATATTTAACAGATTCATCAGACACCCAATCAATAGCTAACTAAGGATGTTATTCAGAACATAAATATGTCATGGGGGGCTCAAGATGGAAAAGTCTGTGGATTTACCAACTGGAGGACATGGAAAAAAAATGAAATCTATTCAAATCCAGTAGAGATTTTCAGTATTTATCATATTTATCTATAAGGAAATCAGCACTAACTTATGAACATTTAACCAAAATATACACTAATTCACACAACAGACTTCCATTATATGAAGATTAATCAATTATCATCATATTATTTATGGTTTGTAAACAAATAGCATCTTCACTGACCTGCCTCTACTGCAAACCACCACATATTTGAAAACTGCACACGTTTAAAAATGTACGCATGGTCCATCAGAAGCACTTCTGTAAGCAACAGATGAATGAAAAAAGCATTTGTTCTACCGGACATTAATGGGAAAAGTGACGACTATTCTCAAACAGTTACAACATATATTTATACTGTCAAATCTATCAAATAAATAACAATATACAGCTATGCCTCGGTTTCCTCACAGGTCGCTATGGCTTCAAAGACTCACATTTTGTGAATATATGGCATGTCTTGTACACGAAAAGATGAAAGATTTTTTGCTTCCAGGGAACAGAAGAAACAAAGGCATTGTGGCAAAGAAAAAGAAAAGAAATACCAGACAACACAGCCACCACTTGCACTGTCAAGTGCCAAGAAAAAAAATGGAATTGTGGCAGCAGTGGTGTGGGGAAAGATGAGACAAGAGATGACAACAGAAGGGATAGAAGAGGAGCTGCAGGAGATCAATGTCTAGATTCTCCGTTCAGAGATAACAACCCTAATGGAAGACATCCTTGGTACACAATAGTACTGAAAAGAATGATGCTTTACTGTCTGGGAAGTCTGCATCTGTCTCCTCAATGCATCTTTTTTTCTTGTTTTTCACATATAGCTAAGCATCAAGCCTGCCTTTCAAAAATACATCTATAAAAGTATTAGGAAAACCTCATATTGCAACATCTTTTACCAAAAAGACACCTAACAAAGGGAATGATGTTTCCTTATCTCCCCTTTTTAACCATGTTTAGATTACTCTGAAATCAAATTAGTTGCATCAAGAAAGGAAACACTGTCATTATTTGATTATTTCCAGTTAATAGACTGAATTTCAATTGATTCCCTGAAAGAGAATGAACTTGTTATAAAAGACTTACACTTTCAAGCAAAGCCACCGTGATCTGCTATCAGTTGACCCGTCAGTCCATACCAACAGTGAGATTCCAGTTCCTCTCTTGTTTGTATTTGGGTTTGGGTTTCCTACCCTCTGTCCTTCGTCTGTTTACATCCTCTGGGACGTCGAGATTATGTAGGAACTGTTTGAAGAGGGGACTCCGGTGGAAAGTGCTGCCTCAGGTTCATAGACGTTTGTCAGGGCCTCAGATTGACATAAAGGCACAGAAGATCATAGAAGCCTGGAAATAAAGAGCAAGCAGTTTGTCAGAAATGTATAAATCAAACACAAACGCTATTATATCTATGATATTGTTAAGCAACAGCACAGGCAGTTTATTTTCAACTCGCTATTCGGGGGTGATCTTAAAGCAAAAGAAAAACCTTGAAATGCATAAATGCATGACAAAGTGGAATCAGTAGGGGTATGCATGCTTGCAATTAGTCAGAGTGACTGTGCACTGTATTTAATCAGCTGGGTGAGTGGGAGTGGGTGTGCGGCCATTTGTTTGGTGCATGTCCAATATCTGTTTTCAGTTTAGTGCTCTCCTCAGCACCGACCTCTGTTGAAATTTACAGAATCAAACGTTGCAGAAAAAACGATTATAAGCTATTTGTCTCAAGTCTAAGCACTAAACATGACAGCAGTGTTCACAACCAGTGTTGTCTAATCAAAGTTTTCACCACACGCTTTCCTGAATCTGTCCTTTAATGCGCTTACAGAACCCAAAAAAAAAGTCTACATGACGAGCAAGTGGAAACTAATTAGTTTCTATTTTGGCAGAGACACTGGGATTCTATCGTCTTGCCAGAGTTTGAGGGAAAAAAACATTGTCTCTTTTGCCCATTTGCTGGCGACAGATATGAGACATAAATTCGTACTGTGGCTGCTTGTAGAAAGTAGAAGAGGTGAAGTAGTCACCAGATCCAGCTGGATGATCCCAACAGTCTGAGGAAAACTGATTGAACAAGGTATGGAAAACACCTCTTTTGCCCAGTTCTGAGTAGAGCTAAACTTTTCCAAATGTTTCAAAGCTGCTGGCATGGTAATACTGTATTTCCATTAAAAGCACACACATTAACATGAGAACTATAAAACTGCTCGGGTCACTATAGGCTCTTAAGGTTTAACACTGAACCTCTAAACTTTTGGCAGAATTCAAGACACATGTTACAGCTTTTCTCTGTTGTTTAAAACAAAGGCTTTATTGATAAGATCCTAGTGACACACAAATCAATGAGAGAGCCATTTGTAGATATTCCAAAAATTTCACTTGCAAGTAAGTTTGCAGTTTCAGGCAGTTTGGACATTTATTTACTCAGTGTTAAGCTTCTTTTTTTTTCTTTTTAGAAATGAACAAAAAACAGATAATGAACGCAGGATGAATCTACTTCAGAAGAGAAAATGAAGATCTTATAGCTTTGATAAAAATTAATTTGGACTTTTGTGTCTCATTTTATCACAATTTCTCATTTAAACATTTTAACAAACAACAACATGTTGCTGGCTGCTGAAGAAAAACATATAGTCAAGCACCAAAAATATGCATACCGTACTAAACTGGAAAGATAGTCTATGTCTAGGGTGACAGGTTTGTCACTATTTTCAGGTCATGAACTCCCACCCAAATTAATCAGTGTATTTTCAACTTTGGGATGGATTTACCTACCTCATCTCACATTTCAAAAAACAATTTTTTGTTGTTCCTTTTTAGCTTTCACTGACATCATTGTGAGTCAGTCTGACGCTTAACACAGAAGAGCTTTTTAAAGTTTCAAAGGCCTTCTCATGTTTAGATCGGCTCAAATTACACTGTGATGTGACTACAGTAAAACACTGACAGAGAAACTTCCAAAATTGGAATTATCACATGAAAAAAACTTTTTCTTACAGGAGGGGAAAAAAGTTGGGTCGAAACTTTTGCTACTGGTTCGGGTCAAAAATGTCTTTTGTAGACGTAAAAATGTGTCCTCAGGATACACTACGCCCTTCAGTTAAACACAAACATAAGATTGGATTATCCTGCCTCCTGTCGAACACATCATTTTTCAAATATGGGGGTCTTTTATCACAAATGGGATGAGGAGGTTATCCCATTTGTGGTCAGGGTATCTGAGTTTGTTCTTTTGGACAATTTAGTCATCACCAAAGACTAAACTTTTATCCATATTTTACAGGTTTTGGCCTCTATATAGGAGAATCCATTCACAGGGGATTAAACTAAAAATGTGTCAGGTGGTCCTTTTTTTCTCAACATCTTTATTGTCATTTCAAGAGTGCATCTGCTTCAAGAGTGATATGTTTAAAAGCATTTGAAACTAACAACTACAGAGGCATTATGAAAGAAAGTCTGCACTGCCAGATGGGTGTTTCATTTCAAGTTATAATTACAATGGCTTTAACTTGCACTAAAAAAGCCTTATAACACAAATGTTATCCAATATACAAGCCTCCAAATAAATACAGTGAAAGCAAAGTTATCTAGCCTTTTAAATCCTGGTATGAGGTAATGGGAGAAAATTGACTCGATGCACTTGTTATGATGTAATTCATGAGCTCCTGCCTGGTTAACACCCATTTCTTCAAACTGTAGGTCCAAATGAAAATGACCCAAGAATACAGTCTTAGAAAACATAGCAGACTTTAGAAAACTCAACCTTTTGGGTTCAGAGTTGCAAAAAAAAAATACTCTCACATTAGATCATTTAGGCCACCCAGTTCCAAGTAAGATGATGATGACATTTGTGCTTGTGGCTCTAATTTATCAGATTCTTATGACGCACACTACTTACTACAGTTAAGAACTTATTATTTAAACTGACTTTTCGTTGAAAATTTTATTGATTTGTATTTGTAACTACCGGTTTATTTTATTGTGTCTTATTTTGTCTTTTATTGGCTGTTTCAACACTTGTACTTGGTACTTTCAGCTCTGCACAAAACCATACTCTTCTTTGAACAGAAGTCCAATGAAAAGTGAGGCCTGCTCACAGCATCCAATTACTACAGGCACAACCACTTCCTTTCTGTGCCACTCTGCCCACTGACTAACGGGGGAAACGTGGAGCTCATTAAAGTTTTATGTGAGTGCAGTCATCACCAAGCACCCTGTGTTTCAATCATTAATTCATACAAAAACAGGCAAAACTGAATACTGTCGCACAGCAAAGCTATGACGTAAATACTCAGTCTGTTCCTTTTTTTCCTAATCATTCTAATAATGATTTGATTGACCAAAATATTAGTAATCCCTGCACAAATCCGATGGGTGCAATTCATGTTGCCAGTCTAACACAAAAATCCAATACTGAGGGCATGTAGCTTCCTAAAAGGATGTATCCATGGGAGAACATGCATTTAGTAACCTGGACTGATTGTGCTTAATGTAAAGAGCAAGCATAGATTTTATTTTGCCAGTTCCACTGACAGATTATGTTTCACATTTGAATATAGGTTTAGATTATGGCAAGTGAGCCCCCCCTACTGCTGAGAAACTGCTGACTGCTTTTTACAGCATGAAAGACTTTTCAGACTGAGCGGATGAAACAATTGACTCCTACAAAAATATAAGACTTCATACAACTTTCCACCCACACAAATTCTTAACCCTAACTGAATGCTCCACTGAGGCCTCAAATGACTGTTCTCTAAAATGAGCAGCTGCTGCCATGGGAAATATCTGAAAAATATTATTCTTATATATGGCAGGTTGAGCTGAGTAATCTCTGGCCTCCAGTTTAACGACTCTGGGAATGACACTTCTGGAACATAAAATACGTGAAACCAGGGACACGAGATGATGATCATTGCAATTACAGCTTCATCATTCTGCTGAGGCTCAGCTTAACAAGTGAGCTTCTTTTACTGGGATCTACGATCACTGGCATCAAGTGTGAAAACTATGAAACAAGCCACGTAAGTTCACATAAACATTTGCCTTGAGGAACATGTTGTTAGATGCAATATTTTAAACAGTTACCTAACATCTTTCTGACCCAGGAGAGTACTGTTCAAGTTGAAATAGCCCTGCCAAATTTTGCTTTCTACATACTACGCGTCTTTCGTAATAAGCGCTGCCTAAAACAACCCATAGTATTCATTTTAGCTCTCACTAAAATGAATACTTGCTTTCTTGTCTCGATAGCAAATAACAGAAGCACTTCCTCTTCTTACAAAGTCACACCGTAAATCTACATATAAAACTTTGATGTAGTATAACAAGCAGCTTAGCTTGGAATTGACTCTATGTATGAATATGAGATGGATAAACTGGAAATAGCTTGGAGTCAGATAAAAGCATACTCAAAAAGGGTGTATCTAAATATGGATGCATTGCAGTAAATTTCCTAGTAAAAGTATATATAAACCAGTAGTGTGGCTTCCTGTACCGTATGTTCCAAAAAAAGGGAATCACTGTTATCATCAGCTAACACACTGCCATAATCAAAATTGCTGCAAAGTGCTGCCCACTGAAGTGTTTCATGATATTATGAGGCTGCTCTCATCTATTTATTCCAACACACAACTCACACTGCTAAAGTAAGTGCTCACATGCAGCCCATACACATAATCCTCGTCATCCTCTTATTTCAGAAAAATGTTGACAGACAACAGACAGACAAAGAAGTCAGACTGCTCAGATTAGAGAATTACCCACATATATAGTGCAAGGGGTCAGTTCAGAATAAGTTACACTAACTTAAACAGCCTTATGTAAGCTTATGTCATTTTAGGCAATGCTGTGATGGGATCGTTGTCAGGTCAGAGTAGCTACTGTAGCAACGAGATCAAAAAAACTGCTTGAATCCACTTGAGGATAGATTATGCAACTATAGTCAATGGTACAAAAATAGTAAACACAACATGCACAACTAAATCTACCGCACAAGGGTATACATGCAACTACAATTCCAACAGTGTCTATTGAATGCCAATATCACATCCACTGGAGTGAGCCCCAGTGCATGTCAGTCAGCCCATCAATAACAATGTCCAATATCCTGATTCCCTAAAATAAATGCTAATACTTTACGGTGTTTGCAACGTAAGCAACACTCAATGAGCTGCATTACATCCACAATGGCAATGTCCTTGAGTGTGACAGCCGGAATGTAAAAACATGACTTAAAAAGGATGGTATAAAGGTTTTTGACTTATTCTTTATCTATCATTAAGATTCGCAATGTAACAAAGGCCGAGGTCTACCAATAAGAGCTGTAATCCAAGCCCATGAACTGCCTGAAATGTCTAATTTATCTTATTACTTGTGTTTATCACTATGTAATACATTTAGATTATTCCTGCCAACTGGCTATTTTGCCCCAGCATCCCAAGTGCAAGCTACATATATTTTTCAAACCGGACCAGCCCAGCAAACCACTGAATACAGCTTCACAGGCATCTTTTAAAAAAAATCATCTGTGGGAATCTGGATTATTCTTTTAATGTTTGAATGCAATTCTAAGCAAACAATATCAGAGAAGTGGACAATGTTGACTCAATGTTGACTCAATGTTGATGCACGTCTGTCCAACACAGGCTGTTGACCAATCAGTGCGCTGCATGTCAGAGGTTAGCTTTTTTTCAAATACACATCTGTTCTTGAGCGTGAGCATGCATTTACAATTACTAGCATGAATCTCACCTCAGGATATTGAAAAGTCATCATCAAGAAATTAATCTTTGTATTACCATGTGCCCAACTATGGCTTGTGAATTCCCAGGGTGTTAAAGATGTGGGCTAACTGGCCCAGTGTTCTGAGGTAATTCCAAAATTAGCATCAGTTTTTACTAGGTCATTTCATCAAGGATGCAACTGAAAGTTAAGTTATTGTAAACGAGGTTATGGTGAATGAGGATCGTTTACAATTCAAGTTCATTCATGTGGTATTTTGACCATTTCGAGTACTATTACAGTTGTGACAGTTAAATGTATGTTACTGTGGAAACATACTAATTTGCCTTTGCTACTTATGCCACCATAAAATTTACTAAAACTATGGGAAGATCCTATTTGAAGGATTTTTTTTTCTTGACATCAAATTACATCAGAAAATATCATATAAAAAGACATGAACTAAAGCAGTAGACTACTACTCTCTCTTGTATCATCAGTAAATAGCCCAGTGAGTAAGCTACAGCATCCACTACAGATGAGCCCAAAGGCCTACTACATACTATGCACTCGCCCCCTTCGCGTTTTCTGTCAACAACAGTTCTGGGTTTTTTTTTTTCACTGTTCAAGTGCAATTGGAATTTGAACATGACACACTCACACACAATTAAATTGTTATTTCTGAGCACCTATTAAATGGTATCCTGATAGTCGCAGGGCGCGTAGATTTGCTCCACTAACCCATATTTACCATAGTCCACATTCACCATGTTCAGGAATGACAGCTTAAAGGGGAAAATATGTCCTGCCTCCATGACCTGTATCTCCCTCTGTGGCGAACTGGCGATACAAATGCATTTCTGCTTTTAAAAAAATATGCAATGATGGTTTAATTAAAAGAGATGCGTATGCCTGATGCATCAACGCTTAACTGAACGCCGGGGAGCGGTTTAAAAATAATTTACACTGTTGAATACGTGAGGGGAAATAGCACATAAATACATAAGGAAAAGTAGCCCTGCCTGATTTCAACGCTTTATTATTTTTTTCTACATCTTACCGTAGCACAGCGAAGACCTCGTCTCTCGCGTCGCAGCGGCTGATGATGATGTCGGCTTGTACCGTCCGTGCACAGACCCAACGCCTGTCTCTTCTCTTATCTCCTTTCGAGAATAACACATGAAGCTGTCGAATCGTCTGACCGGAGCTGAGGAATGCGTCTAGGTTCCCCCGACGATCATATATCCAGCAGATCTCTCAGAGGATGCGCTTCCCCCTCCTGCCTGCCTGCCTGCCTGCCAGAGCTGGGCCGTGTTACGGTAGAGTCGAGACTGGAGACCCTCCCCCGGGCGCAGAGCCGTATCAGGTGGACACTCAGCATCCTTCGCATTCCTGCATCACTGGACGATTAAGGCCTGGCCTACAAGGGTTCAGTCTGTTCATATTTTTTTTTTTCCCTGTGGTAGTTTTTACGGTTGGGATTTTAGCATGATGTTTGTTCAATACAAAGAAAAGCTTCAAGCTGTAACTTTCCTGTAGTGTTGCTCAGGGGACTGATTGACCTTAAAAGACAATATTCTGTCTTCTCCCGTTATTTGATGCTGTACATGTGCACGTTTAGTGGCTTATTTTTGTGTATTTCACAATCAATGTGATCAATTTTCTGGTACTCATGGGAAAAAGTCAAATGGTCCAGTTTATCATTTGTAGAGTTTAAGATGAGCCCCCTGCTGGTAGTGATGAACTTACGTTATTTCCAAAAGCCAACGACAAAAAAAAACATAAACATTAGGAGCTCTGTGTGTATTTTTCATGGGATAAACATACTGGCTGAATTTTCATCCTCCAGTGTGCTTCTGTGTGTCCTCATTCTCCGGCTGCTCAGATCATGTTTGCAATAACATTTTGAGCACATTAACTAACTGCTGCACTTTCGTACGTGACTCACAGTTTGAAATATGAGCTCCCAGGGAAAACTCCTTGGCAATTTTGCTAAAGGGCATCTGTGGAAAAACTTCTCTGTTTGCGGGGTCTGTGGTCGTGAGGGCCAATCTTAAGTCTGTAGACTAGAGGGTGATGAATATCAGCCTCTACTTGTTAGTTAGTATGTGACAGACATAATAATTTACTATGAAAATAATTGTAGAATGAATACACCGATTTGTTAACCTCTTGTGGAAGCAACAGAATTAATGAGATTGTCAGTGGAAATGGGGAAAATCCTACCCTGGTTCCAAATAAATACTGCCAAAAATGTATAAAGTGGGGCAAATTATTCATAAAGGATTACGTTGTTTGTATATCTTTGCCGCTGCGATTCTTGTGTTCATAAATCTAAACTGAAAATTGGTGCTTCAGAAGTTGCGGTCTGAGCAACTGAGAACCGTTAAAGGAGACATGGCATGAAATTTTCACTTTTTAAGGTTGTTTAACATTAATATGAGTTCCTCTAGCCTGGCTGCGGTCCCCCAGCGGCTAAAAATGACGATAGACCTAAACCATGCAATGGAAATTATTCTCCGCCTTTGGAAATGTGACCATGCAGATGGCCTGATCGAGAAAGCCGCCGCTTATGACGTTGAGGTTGTTTCCACCCAGAGCCCATGGCTATGCCAACACTGCCTTTCCCCGCCCACAGCTCTTTGGCCAGCTCATTGCGCTGTACATGGATGTAAAAAATCTGTTTAGAGCTTCTGCATCAGAACCTCTAAAGAGCCAGTGGACAGATTTAGTTTTTTCTGGGAAAGTGACGACAGAACCGAAGAGATTTGTGTATGTGTGCGCCAAACATTTCACCGACGAATGTTTCCAGAACTTGGGCCAATAGGCTACCGAGCCCAAGGGAGAGCCCAGACACCCTACGGAGGAAACTCATTTCGGCCGCTTGTATTCGCGATCTCGTTCTTTCGGTCACTACCCACAGCTCGTGACCATAGGTGAGGGTAGGAACATAGATTGACCGGTAAATCGAGAGCTTCGCCTTCTGGCTCAGCTCCTTCTTCACCACGACGGGCCGGTGCAGAGCCCGCATCACTGCAGACGCCGCACCGATCCGCCTGTCAATCCTGCTCCATTCGTCTCTCACTTGGGGAAGGATCTCATTCCCGAGAGTAAGTAATTTAACGCTCTATAATTGTGTTGCTTTCCTGTACAGTATAGTTACATAGCTTGTTACCACAGGAAAGGGTTTGTATCGTTAGCAGCTAACGTTAGCTAACAGTTAGCTATGCAGCTAATCGCATCTGCAAGCTCTTATCTCTGCCAACTGGGCTGTTGGAGGTGTTTGCATGCCCATGAGATGGTTAGCTCGCTCATTTTAGACCAAAACCCCCTACTTTAAGCTTCCTGAAGAAGAATGAATCCACAAATTCAGTGCATTTCATCAGGATAATGATTCATTCATGGTTCCAGAGTCAAAACGGTCAGTCTGTCTGTGTCGTTAGCTCTGCAGCTAATAGCTCGGTCACTGTCGCTAATGTAACGGTAAATAGCATGAGGTATGCAAGTGGACACCTCATTTACTGTAACGCAAGTGTTGTGTACTTATTTGTTGTTTTGATAGCCATCCTGCTGTTGGTGTTATGGCACGCACGATATCTGCCTTTCCCGATTGAAATGACTCGCGCTACGTGCATCTTTGTAAACCAGAGCAATCAGATGAGAATATCAAAAACCTCACTGCTGCTTTCCCCTTCACGCACGCCTTTTTTGCTGTGTCTTGTGTAGCACTTGCTTGATGTTTGACTGTGTTAGGAGAGTTGTTCAGTAACTAGTTTGTCATATTGTCAAAGTAAGCTCATTTCAACAGGTTTCGCTAGTTTCACGGCATAGGGCTGCCGTGCCATCTACGTGCCATAGCGATTCACAAAACATTTGCGCAAGGTACCACGGGCGTAAGTAAGGCCACACCCCCACTAAACAGCTCATTCTGAGGATCCTAAGGAAAGCTCATTTTTGGGACTGGCTGTAATTCTGCACCAAGGCAGAATTTTGGGGAAAAAAACTCAGATACAGTATTAGGGGACCACTAAAGCCTATAAAAAATATATAAAAGCCTCCATTTATTTTCATGCCATAGAACCTTTAAGTTCTAGTCTGCATACCACTTCTACTCAGGAACCACAGAACCAGCCATTCATAGGCCAGCCAAATAATTTCAACAGCAGCACCAGAACCACACTGCTGTCAGGTGGGTTGATTCACAGGTTGAGTAAACCAGAGGTTGTAGCTTTATGGAGCAGCCACAGCTCAGACAGTAGAGTGTGCATCTTCAAATTGGAAGATCGGTATGCGATCAAATTCACATGTTGTGTCCACACTGAACCCCAACACTGCTCCCACAAGAGCGGTATGATTGTTATTGTGTTATTGTAGAGACTAAAGCGCATATAAAGTGTACAATGTACAATAAGATGTGTTGTTTGTGTAAATGGAAATGCGAAGTGTAGACTATTTACACACAAGTTTATGATTCCTTTTCTAATCTGACTGGAACTGGAGTCTTCTGAGAAACAAGATTTTAGACTCCAAACCTATTTTTTTAATCAAAAATGTTCTTCATAACAAGATTCCCAGTTGCTTTCCTTATGGTTGAAAAGCTGCCAGACTGATTTACAAGCAATTATTGGGCAAGCATCCAACTTGTCCTCAAAGATATTTTGTATAGAGACTTAATTTCTGTTCCATTAAAAACAACTCATATTTCAATTTTTGAAACAATGCGAACAGATAATTTCTCCAAAAAAAACTACAGAGTATCCCATCACTGGAGATGTGGTTGCTGAAAAACTATTCAATCAAAGATAAGAATTCAATTAGTCCAGTCTCCTGAGAATTATGTCACCATGATACATTTGGAGAAACTACAGTTAATATGTATATTCTTCAGCCAAAAAAACTCATGATTCACTATGCAGGAAACGTAGGAGCTATCAAACTTCTGTTTTTTTTCTTTTCTTTTCTTAATCCTAACCAGGCCTTTTATTGACTTAACCTAACCAACTAGCTCTGGAGCATACATCTATTTCTCAAAGTGGAAATAGTGTTGTAAACATTACCACAAATTGTCATTTGGTACTGTGTTTGTACAGTATAACAAAGTCAGGGTCATCACAAAATGTTCTAGTAGAACTAAGATCATAGATTGCAAACAGACTTTTCATGTGCATTGAAGGAAATAACTGATGTCATGTGTACGAATGAGTCCACATGACAGGAAGAGAGGTCATTTGATATTAATGTCAGATTACTTTCTATTGTCTTGTAAAGTATAGCAGGTAGTTTGTGGTTCCCAAACATACAATTCTACTCCATGTTACCATCACTGAGTCAGAGTCAGCTGATGTTTTCTGTGTCCAATCATCCATTTTCTATACCCGCTTAATCCGTCGGTTGGGTCGCGGGGAGGAGGGGTCCGGAGCCTATCCCAGCGGCCATCGAGCGGGAGGCAGGGTACACCCTGGACAGGTCTGTTTTCTGTGTATTGAAGTAAATCTAAAACTAAAGAGTCATAGATGACAAAATAGAATAAGTTAGAACATGCAATATTCAAGGTATCTTATGTCTCTTGAAAAGCTGCAAACATGAGGCAAAAGTTTTGTTTAGCTGCCTATTCTTTATTTTACTTATTTGTTTACTTATGACTTCATTGTTTTTTTTGTATAATGAGCTGAAAATCCTTTAAAGTGATCATTATATCTGTCTGATACAAGTGCAGAATTTGCTTTGATGTTCACTACCTTCTAAAATACATTAGGCTAACTGGTGCTACCGGTAGCAGATACTACACATCAGGTGGGGGCAGTGTTGCTCTAAAAATGCAGCATTAACCTTTACCAGCACTGAGCACAGCTTGATTCATAAAGATTCATGTGTTTATGCAGCAATGACCCAGTCACTTGTCTAATTGTCTTCATCATATAATTGAAATATTTTAGTTTCACTCTATATTAATATCAAAAGCAATCCAATTGTCATGCATGGTTGTAATTATCCAAACTGCATCTCTGTGAATAATGAGGGTTGCTCATCTAACATTAGTTGACACAGAGGAAATACAAGTTAGACCAGATACATTGATATAATGTAATAAATATATTTGATGGCTTTGTTTTGCTGTTGTTTGCCTTTTAATTGTAATATTTTATCATTTGCAAGTAAAACAGCACTGTGCCTTTCAGTGAAGGTCACGTTATGGATGGAGAGTGAGGCAATATGTTGGAGGTACATTAAAGTTCCTCAAGGCTTTGGTGTCCTTTGGGGAAGGAAATGTTTTGCCACCTGCAAGTCAAATATACTTCTGCCCTGAAATACATCCCAATTTGACCTTCATCACCTCATTTCATTCCACCACAGAGAGGGAATCCTTCACATCATGTGTTCGCTTTGGTACCACAGTTTCCATGTTTTTCTTTTACATTGCTTATCTGTGTACACTGATTTGATTTGTCAACGTTTAAAACAGAAAAGAGCTACAACGGACCCCCACTACGCATCTTAAACTGTGCCCTTGTACTCAAAGCATCCACAGATTGGCACTAGTGGGTATATTGTTCTGAAATAGGTCATGATGACAAGTTGTTCACAAGTGACCGCTGGCAGTGATATCAATTTTTTCACTCTGTCCTGTATGTTGGCTCCCTTGCTAGCACAAGAGGAAAGGTGCTGCTGTGAGCTTTATGACAAAATGCTTTATCTCCCATTAACCTTCACGGAGTGGGCATCGGGTTTTCAGGTGGAATAAAGCCGCAGTGTCAATAGACAGGTGTGTCGGTGAAAGCGTGTCAAAGAAGATGACAGGCTAACATGAGGCGCCCTCTGTCCTTCATTTCTCTTTTTCTTTTGGTTATACTTTTGCTGGGCTCTGACAGCAACCACTGATAAGAAAATGATTAAGTATCATGGACTGAAGCTCGATCCAGTTCACGTTCCCTGGTGCTCTGCAGGCTTTGAAAAAAAATAAATGCTGCATTTGAAGCTTTTTTTTTCTCCCAAAATGGAAGCTCTAACAGCTTTTTGATCACTCTTTAAACAAGCCCTGTATGAGTGTAAAGCTGCCTGACTCACAGCCTCAAATCCATTTACAGTACATTGTGCTTTCTGAATGTGCCGCATGATATGAATTCCAGACATGTAAGAGTGTGAATACTGGCTCAGGATCAAAGAACTCACCACTGTATCTGAAATGGATCGGTCTTGGCTGACATGGTGTAAAACACAAACAGACACATGTGCTATATGTACAAAGGCAGATTTAGTCAGCATGGATCTGCACCCAACTGTGACATTCCCCTTGTGAAGCATCTGAGTGGCCATGGAAATGGAAATGGCAGCAGCTGATCTGTCGGTGGGGACCAATCTGCCTCCTCATCAGGGCTCTTCATTAAACTTGAGCACTGTCTATTAGGCTTAGTAATTCTCCTCACCCACTGACACACACGACCTTGAGGTGGAACAGTGCACACTATTTTAAAAGCTCCCAAGTTCCAATGGCGTATAGTTTATATCAGGTTACTCAGGTGAATAAGTTGAAAACGTATTTTCTTAATACTACAATCCCTTGCAGAGCCATCTGTCATATTACAACCAATCATAACCAGTAATTTAACTTAACCTCATGATGCTCATCGCTCAGTGGGAGATTTTTCACTGTCTACTACAGAATGTGATCATTCCTTGCTTGCTATCGTTGCTGCTTAATTGAGCTGGATGTGCGTCAGTGATTTCACTTAGAGGGGGATCATCAAGATTCAGACAAGCACCTGGTCTTTTATGTGCCTGTAGAAGGCTGGCAGGAAAAACGATTACCGGCCTCATTTGTTCTCTATAGACAGTTGTGACCTTTCCAATTGGCACATCCTCTTACGAATATGACAGCTTTTCTTTCGTGAATCCTGGAGTGATCCTACATTTAATATGCACATAAATTGTATTTTCACCTATTGGGGAGCCAAGAACTGGAACATACTGTAGATTGGATGTGTCTGTGGTGGTCTCATCGTCCTTGTCTTTCAGCTCCATCCTACTGGCTCTAACAAAGGAATTCCCTGTTGCAAATGATTTCATGATGCCTCTGTATGTGCTCAGGTGTGAATTAATGTAAAGTACAGTGTTGTGAATAAGTATTAGCATGAACTTTCAGAAAGATGGTTGTAAGTGTGCTCCATATAGAATAGTATATCGTATTGGATTCAGTTGTATATTGGTGTGAAGGGAAAAAAAAACCCTCTATACACTATAGTGAAAAAGAGAATTAAATGTCAAAACCAAGCCCCGCTTGAGGTTAAGCTGTCTTCATCATATTGATGTCTTAAGTGGACTAAATGACCGTCTGTAGAGGCTTGTGACATCTTTGAAGGAAATTACAAATGAGCTGAGGCAGGTATGTATGCATGCTCCATTAATTAGTGAGGAAAGCCCAGTATTTTCAAACAAGAGCTGTGCTAACAAGACAAAGTCCCTCTTCCTACATAGATCAATCGATTTGTGTGTGAAGAAAAATCTCTGTTAAGTACCTGCACAAAAACACTATCACAAAAGGTAAAAAGAAAAAGGTCCAACAAAACCTCTTTCATGGCATATCAAACTTTTTGATACTGCAGAGCAGTATTTTGTTTCCTTCATAAGCTGGAGAAAATACAATGAACACATTTAAATGCAATGCATTCCTGTATCCTTTAAAGAACCCACTATGACCCCAATAACTGGAGTTACCTGAGGTGAGTGGAGATCATCATAGACTATTTGTTAAAATAGAGATTAAAGGCAGATCTGTTGAAGATAAATTGCATTACATTTTACAGTAGTTCCTTGTTAAGTGGTTATAAGTCTGTACCGTGGAGAAAAAAAAAAAAACATAGCTTCTTTTAGTTTTAGACATGAACCAAAATTAAATTAGCATGCAACAAATAAAACTGATCAGGCTGAGAGAGAGTAGTGTCAAGAAATTCCAATTCTGAAAGCTCAAAAAATGTACAAGTAAGTTATTTGGTTATAGATTTTACCCTGTGGGGAGGCATTATTGGATTACAATAACAATTTTAAGGATTCAAATTAATTTAGTTTTTATTGTGTTGTATCTAAGATTTGATTTGAGGCATCATTTGATATTTTCAAATCCTGAAAGTATCCTTGGACTTTGTTTTAGTGGCAGTAGGTGTAACTCCTAGGGCAGCTCTTATATTCTCGTTTTTATTCTTTAAACTCTTTAAACTATTCATTTGTTTTGTTTTGTATTTAGGCTATTTTGAACGGTTATATGCATGTTTTCCCCTGTTTCATTCTGTTTATTTTCACATTTCTGTTTAGCGTCTAAACTACTAATTAAAGCACTTCTGGATTGCCTTTTTGTATCAAATGTCTTATACAAATAAACGGCAAAAACCAAAACCCTCAGATGCATTTTAAAAGTGGCTTAGTGTTTTACATCATTACAGTCTGTGCTTACTTTTTATTTTCCCACTGAAATATGTGTGTTTCAGAGTTTCATACTGTGGAGACACTTTCATTCCCCAGTCCCAGGCACATAGAGATTGACTTATTTTTTTACAATTTCTGTGATCTGAATCCTTAAGTATCAATGGAAACATAGGGTAGTCCTCTGCTATTGATTTTCAAGGTTTATACGATCAGATAAAAAATATTGTTTATAACTATCATCCACAAGGATACAGTGTCAATATACATTAAAGTCAGAAAAACAAGTGTTCTGTGTTCTTAGCTCATTTTCCATACCTGTTCTGTCCTATTCAGGGTCACCAGGTTGCTAGAGCCTATCCCAGGAGTCGTCTGGTGAGAGGCAGGATACACACTGCACCGATCTTCAGTCCATCACAGGTTCAACACTGAGACAAGCAACCATCACACTCACTCCAAGGCTCAACTTAGAATCACCAACTAACCTAATAAGCATACCTTTGGACTGTGAGAGGAAGCTGGCGCACACGGACAGAACTTATGCATGCACAGATAGAACACAGCAAAGGGATGTGCACTTAAGTTTCTGTGGATGCACCCCAGTCTCACGAGAAAACAAGTTCCAGATACATTTGTCCACATTACCAAAATACACAACGTGGTAGATTGTCATAGTAGAGATGCAGACATTGTGAGATATTAATATATATATTTTCTATATTTTTTATTCTATATTGTCTTCACTGGCAAGTGTACCCCGCCTCTCGCCCATTGACCGCTGGGATAGGCTCCAGCCCCCCCGTGACCCGACCGACGGATTCAGCAGTATAGAAAATGGATGGATGGATATATTGTCCTCTGTTTAGTGCAGGGAAAAGTTCAAACAATGTCATGCAAACCTGTAACTATGTATTTATGAACATTCAAGACAACCATGTTTTATTTCTATGCTTAAGCCTTGCTAACCACAACTGACAATGAAAGTAGGAAGTTGTTGGACAACATTGGGTCACATGGGGCTCAAACTCTGTTATGTGGTTAGCCTCCATCTAAATATTCTTGAACTTACAATAGTAGTGCTTAAGTTTCTCATAATTCAAAACGTACGCATGTCACGGTTTGCAAAGGTTACCGTAAGCATGAAATGTTTTTGGTTCATTGAAAATATAGTAATGTTACAATTTATGAACCTCTATTGTGAAACTTCTAAATTTCATGCTTTTGACCAACATAGTCATTACACATTCTGGAGTGAGACTAGAGTGGATGACAGATATAAGTTGTTGTTTTTTTTTTGCATTAATACGTAATATGTCATTGCGACAAGATGAAGAAAAGCTAAGAAAAACTGTTCCTGTATAGCTGTCTTTACTCTTTATTGTGATAAATAGGACATAATGACAAAATACACACATGGGAGATTCAAGGCACAACACAGCTTTTACAGTCCATACCAACAAAATCCCTTATCTCCGTTTGTGCAGTGTGGTTAGATTGTACAGTATTGTAAAATGCATTTCTGCTGAGGGGTTGGGGATAAAAGGACGGGGAGTGATTGCCAAAATCATTGTTTGCTTGAATGGATTACCTTTCAGTGGAACTGCTAGGATGTGCAATCACAGAGAAATATCTGCGCAGAATAAACTGGCTGAGCAATCAAAATGCAATGTTTCAATAAGAAGTAGATATTTGCTGTGAAAATGGCTTCCATAGGAGCCACAGAGTTACCACAAAGTTGTTGGATTTGTGCCAACATAAGCTCTGTTTTACAGTGCAAGTCTACTTTTGTAACCTTTATGAAATTGATGACACTGTGAGCGCCATCTTGTGAATGTCACTTCAGAATTCCTGAACCCACATTTTGCATTAGCAAAGCTTGTAGTCTTGCCAAATTAATGAATTGCATCCATCTGCATTTTTTTAGTGTAGGGATCCTCATTACAGGGGAAGTAAAACTCTAAAATATAGTTTTTCAAACCTTAATATTTATCTTAACATGGTGGAAATAATTATAAATGGTAGAATTATAGCCATAGAAAAAGTAGTGTAAAGTTGACCTATAATGCACTGCCATGTCAAGTTACAAGCATGTCTTGAAAGCAAAGACTTTATGTGGTGTTTTCTTATTTATCATGACACAAGAAGGAAGGCAAGGCAATGTTATTTGTAGAGCACAATTCATAGACAAGGTAATTCAAAGTGCTTCTCAGAAGGAAGAATTCCCTTTGAGAAGATTACAGAGAAAAAAGGTCCACAGAGGAATACATTTCAGGTGCCTCTTTCTCTTTCTGTGGGAGTGTTAATGCTTTGAATTGCTGCCGTTGTTTGTCGAGCAGAGCCCAGGTTGATTATCTTCTGCTGCTTCACGGTCTATGAGGACCATCTGTAGTGGAGTAGTGTGTCTCTCCGATGCCCACATGTACATAAAGGACAACCCACAGATACAATACAGTGTAAACAGAAAGAATTTCTGCGTGGAGACAAGGACACCCAAAATCACACACACACCACACCACATACTATTTACACACCTTGATCTTGCTTCTTCTGAAGTTTTCATGGTTGTACACAGCTGATTCCATTTCAAGGTCTAAGCCAAGGGTCTTTTACATCATTCTGTCCAGGGACTCTTCTGTACATCACTGCTATCGTATCTTCGACTGAACTGGAGCCCATTCTAAACCTGGACCTGAGTAATGATGACCAAAGGCACAACAGCCATCTGTAATGTGTCCACTCCTCCCTTCAGGGAGCTGGAGAAGGATCTCCTGTCACTCCAGCAGGGGGAAACATCTGTTCCCATTAAATTACTGTGGCCCTGCCACGCCAGTTATCTCCACCGCACTCAGTTTTACCGCCACAGTCCTGCGCCTGTCGACAAGGGGATAAAACAAGATTAGTTAAATGGCCGGGAACTGCGGAAGTAGTAAGACAGTCAGAGGGGGAAAGAAGAAAAAGAGGAAGATGTCTCTTCCCTCGTCGTCTGCTCTCTTACCAATTAGGAGCTGGGCACTGTCCTCGAGTGAAGCGAAAGAGGAAAATAATCACCTCATCCATCAGCTGACTTGTCACCACATGGCCTAAACCCATTACATGAGTAACACCGTGAGTGGCCTGTGAGAAGAAGCTTGTTCATACGTAACTTCGTTCGGCTTCTGAGATTTTGCAAATGTGCACAGGGACTGTTTGGAAATTTACTCTACTAAATGCGTGACTGTTGCTCAGGGTCAGAACGTTGTGTTTTTGTTTTTACACCTCATATCCATTCTGTGATTGAATGCAAATAAAGCGAGAATCTATTCATTCTAATGGGAACCCTGTTATATCCGCAGGTGTGTCAAAGGTGTGTCAAAGTCTACCTCTGGCTTTATCCCTTCCAGAATGTGCCTCAAGTTTGTTGAGCATTTTCAAGTTTTTCAATGGATTTTAAAGAGAGACTGCTAAATTTTCTGTCAAACCTCCAGGCATGAAGTACAAACTGCAAACTTTACAGTGAAACTGATCATTACGTTCTAATGAGACTGTGTTTGGTCTTGCAAAGCAGGTACAGCCAATAGGTCCAATAAAAGAATAAGCAACCTCCACTGGTTATGAGAGCAACTGCACGTAAAGGGGAAAACAATGGGGTCCATGATGGTGTAAAAGGGAGTAAAACATTCTGCTAGATGCATGGCAAAGGAGACACTTTTGGGGTATACTTATTTTTAATGTAAACGGATATCCTGTTGCTTCATGCAAAATGCATTTATTTGATATTTTATAAAAAAAACATTTGTGTGCCACATTAATGTTTGCTGTTATTAATATAACTTGCTGAACATGCTTACCAAACAATGAAATTGTCTAGATTATCATGAGTAGTACAACAGCGTTCATGAAATGTGACCTTATACATGAACTCTTGCTACTGCAATGGAAACCTCAAGTCATAGTAACAATTAACTCTAAAGTTTTATTTTTGCATTAATGACACACCCACCTAAGCCCAACATTAAACGGGCTAATATTTTATTCAACTTTAATGAGAGTCATGCAATAACTACTTGTTTGCATCAACTTGAAAGCTGCAAATGACTTATCAAAGGACATCAACATGATATATAAAGTCATCCTGTTGAGGCTTAAAAGAGTGCAGGTGAGATGTATGTGTGGGATGGAGTGAAGAAAACAGGGCAAGCTAGGTAAGAAGACAAATGTATAACTGGAGGGGAAAGCAGTAGGGGGGTGGAGAGGTGAAAATACTGGCTGAGAGAAAACCCAGCTAAGTGTCATGACAAAGAGGTTAAAAATAAGAATCCTCAAATGGAAGAAGTCAAAAGCTGTTTCCTCTAATATGCACACACTGAGGGCTGCTGAGTGTGCTTTCAGTCAGTAGATCTGGTACCTCATGTATGAACCGTGCACCGTGCACCGTACACCAGCGTTGTTCAAAATTCACTTCCAACAGGTTAACAATAAATAGTTTACATTTGTAGTTCACCATTTCAATTTCTAACTAGTTCAAAGTTCAGTTCATTTCAACATTTTAAAAGAAATGAGAAAGAACTATAACTATGTAAGCAGTGACACAATTGAACTGATAATCTATAAGGTTTATAGTTGACCTGGCATAATCTTTTCCAAAAGTACAGTTACCCCAGTACTGACGGCCAGTGCTGTTTCATTTATTCAAATCCATAACTTGCCTTACTGAGTGCAATGAAACCTTGCTCAAAATATCTTCACACAACTGACATGCCTTGCCACTTTTCCACAACCACAACAGCCAGTAAACTGGACATCTCAGACTTATCGAGACAGGGAGTGTACAGTGAGGCACAGTAGCATCAATGACAGGAGGCACACAGATCCATTTCTCCAGAAACAAAAACTCCCCTGCCAAGGTAGCTGTTATGCAGCATTGTTAGAATATGAAGCAGATAATTAAGAAAGAAAAAAAGAACTGGTAGGCTTAACCTAGTCTTCCTCATATCACATTCCCTAGTTTCAACTTCATATCAGTAGGGCTACATGGCAATGGAAGAATCGGATTAATGGCTAAATTACAATAAGGCTGAGTTATTAAGTTCATCTATACATCTTAGTTTGACTAAAAATTGGACCTGGATCGGGTTACTCGCTGTCGGATTAAGGTGCTGTTTACACATACCCGGGTATTTTGATAAACGCATATTTTCTAACCTTCGTTTTAAAAAAAAACTTGGTGCACACAGCCCCGTTTTAAAAAAAAACCACGTCTACATTGATACGCTATCAGGAGCTGTTAAATTACGCCAAGCCTGACGGTGGCAGTGTTAGAACAATGAGAATTCCACACAAGCCAATCAGAAGCCTAATAGAGAACCGCTGACAGGAAGAACTTCCGGATCCTTTTCAAGAAGAAAATATGGCGCCAGGCTCATGTGTGTGGACTGATAGCGAGACTGAGCTACTTTTACACGTTGCGCTGGACTATAAAACTGCTAAAGCCGTGAAAAATGTCTTTATTGTTCAATACATTATATGACTGTAATTTTCAAAATCACACAAGCGAGTATAGCTCTCAACAACAGAAATGCTGCTAGTACCTCCATGCTTGCCAGATAAACAATGAATGGCGTTTTCACGCTAGCATCCTGCCAATATGGCGGATAGGGTTGGGGCTCTGTACTATGACGACAACTCCGCATTCCATTCTGAAAACTCCGTTTTCGTCTCTTTCAACCAGTTTACACACAAACGCTAAACGGAGTTTTTAAAAAATCTCCACTTTTGCCGGAGTTTTTTTTTAGCTTCGTTTTCGGAGGAAAAAACTCCGTTTGTGTATAAACGAAAGGCACAAACGAAGGGAAAGGTCTTCGTTTTTCAAAATACCCGGGTATGTGTAAACAGCACCTAAGACCCCGTTCTGCGCCTGCTAGAGATTTTTTACTGGGGTCGTGACCCGAAGTCAAAGGAGATGACATTACTGTTGTCGGCGCCATCAGAAAGAAAGAAAAAACGCGATGGAGAATGCACCGTTGTGCATGGCGTTTGTGCAATAAGCAGCTCACCACAAACGAAATGTAGAGGGAAGTCGCTTCATCTTGCTCTTTGTTCGCCATCTTTCTCGAATGCCTGAGTTTGTTGTTGTTGGTGGTGAAGAGGTCAATCGGAAGTGGCTCTATTAGCAAGAGTTGAAATGGGTACAGCGCCACCTATCGTACAGGGGTATGACATTTTCAATGATTTGATTCATTCACCACCATATAACCAAGGATAATTACCCCTGCTCAAAAGGAGCATAACCCAACTATAGCTATAATCAAATTAATCTCATCATGTAGACCCACTGATAGTCTATATATTCTATTAAAGTGTGTTAATGTGTCCAACCTGTTTACTGTGCAGAATTAGATTTTTTTTTTTCACATGTGATTTAGTCATAATATTACACCCACCCTATCTTTGTGTGCCGTTAGACCTGGCTCTCCTGCACTGCCTCTGTGATCAGTCTTTTAATCTCATACTCAGTCATTGCAGCAAGATATGCACTTGCATATTGGACAATCATTGACCGCTAGGGTTTGTTATTGTACTTTGCACAGTCATTTTTGGGAGGAGCCAAGGTGGACAACTTGTGCGTTTTTAATTTATTGGGAAAATTCATTAAGAATTATTGATGAAATCTGCGCGGAACTAGGCATGCGTATGGTTTTATAGTAGATGTGGATATTTCTTTGCATACATATTTTTGGGATTATACATAACCACATAAATGCATAACCACATAAATACACAAGTCCTAACCGACACAGTTCCTCAGAACCATCTGAGAAGTCTTCTCTGGAAAGTGTCTGGAAAAGGACAAGCAATAAGAAAAAAAAAAGGGCTAGTCACAACCAGTCAGATCCATGGGGAGGAGCAAATTAGTAAATTAAACTCTTCCGAAGAAGAGCTAAAACATCAGTGTTGATATTGCTGATGCTACAAGCATGTCGCTCATATCTCACATCTTTAAGATCAGCCCGTGTTGGCTGTTGTCCCATTTACAACCTGCCAGTTGGTGCCAGTATATGGTGGTCATTTTTTCCGTTCTCCCACTATTAAATGTTTTTACAAACCTAATGAGAATCAATCTGCCTCGCCAGGTAGCTGAATAACAAAATCAGTTAGATCTGTTGCATGCAGGTTGAATGAAATGCACAACAATTATTTTAATTACTTAGTGGAGCTCAACATGTTTCATAAAGCTAATGGTAAAAAGCAGCAGTGGCTATCATCTTTCACCCAAATATTGTAGTTAAATTTTTAGAACGTCTAAGTCTGATTTAAGCGCTGCAGCTCATTGCTTTCAATACAATGACTGGGAGCTGCGATAAACAACTTTTTAATTGCAAGTGCCTGAAGTGTGACCAGTGTCAGAACTTTGCATTGTATACCAGTATACTGTTTCTATTGCAGCATGGCTCACCTCACCTTTGACGAAATGCATGCCCAGGCTATTCAAAATACTAAAACTGCTTCACTATTTTACATAAACAATTGTGTTTTATTTCCTTTTGTGTTTCTCCTTGTTCCTTCATATGACTTACAAATTCTACAGTACAGTAAGCTCCTTTGAATGTGAACATAAGAATCATCACAGAGAAATTTAATGGGAATTCATCATTACCTCGTTCAACATGGAATACATTACAAGCCATCATTCCTCTGGTAAGGATATAAATGGGGTATGTAGACTTTGGTGGGGTTTTAAGAGATGCTCTTTCTCCTCTCACAAAGTAACGATTGGTCCTTGGTGTTGGACATAGGTAATCAATGTGCAATTATTCCTAAACGTGAGGCAAAATGAATATGCAAAGGCAAAGATGCAAGGGCTCAATCATTCTATTGAGTTTTAATCATTCTAATGAAATACTGTTTTGCACCCATTTCCTTGTGTGAATAAATCAATGGCATAGAAGGAGATAAGACAGCCTCTTTTTTTCCCCCACCCTGTCCTTGTCTCCCTCTCACTTCATCTCTGCCTCTAATAAAATCGACTGGCCCATGACTCCCAACATCATTCAGAATAATTTTACCGTAAGCTTTTACAAGCAAGACATCTCGGCCAGTGATGAGATAAATATAATGTAGTTTATAGCAGTTTGCACTGTCGGTCTGGCTTCTTCCTGTTTGAAAAACAACACTTTACAATCTGCATTTCAAGAAGAAAATTGTTTTGCTGCATCATCACTGCCTTATAATTTCAGTTCATTAAAAATTCAAAAAGTGAAATTAGACATTGTGTATCTGGACAACAAAGCAGTATCTTGCTTTCAGCTTTCATTAATATGTATTCAGAAGCAAAACGCTATATCACTGTTGTGTAAGACAGGAACATTATGAATTTGCCTTTGCGGCAAGCTAACAAATACCCTCAGGCCTTTTACAGCGCATCACCCCATATAAGATGTTCATCTTGCACAGAAGCATATGTAACCATAGATTTTAAAAGTTGTGCACACAAGCCTGCTTCTTCTCTCATTTCATTTCATCGGGCTGCCAGAAAGGATAAAAAAAAAAAAAAAAACAGCATCACAGCCTCGGATGCGGCTGGTCTTTTTAAATTGGTCAGTTTAAATTATTCATCACAAACATATTCGTCAGCCCAATGCCAGTCAGCTGTAAAGGGTTTTAAATATTCAAAAGATTCCACATCTAATAACACCAGAGCACACACTCAGCTCCACAAAGTAACCAGGAGGCAATGCATTGTTCATACGTATACAGGTTGTCAGCAGAGCCCTAACAGCACAGCGTATCTTTGCATCACTCTCAGCCAGCCATTGTGCAGAATGAGGAACAGTAAACAGTGTGAGATCACCCCATTGAATCTGCCTTCCACTTAGATTCTCCCTCCTTGGTTTGTTGCCACTAAGCTGTGGGAAACCGGTGGCGGTTGGGGCCAGACGCACTCTACCCTAGCGCTCAAGAGACTCAGGAGTTCAAGACCGCCTCTAATGTGGTTGTGGAGTGGAGAAGTTTTATGACCTATACTGATTTATTTACACACAAGCATCTCTCACTCTAGACATGCATGGTCATCTTCCCCGCAGCTCCGTTAACACACTTATAAATAAAGGCCAATTTTATGAGGCAACAAATTCAGACAAGCAGCTCTGACACACACACTGTCATTTGAATGCCCAGACATACACAAAAGATCACACACAGACAAACACACACACACATGCTAGGGCAAAAAGTCCTTTGATATCTTTATTGTGCAGTGTAAAGATGAATTAATTGCACTAACTGGTTAAGGTTATCCTTCAAAGTTAGATTTTCCTCTGAGGGATGTATCCCTCTAGACTTTGTTAATATTTACATTTATTCAGTGCTAGATATAAAGTTGTTCGACGTGCAAGCCCCAGTGAATATATTCAAGGTTGTGGAGCGGTCATTAAGTAACAGTGTCTATAGTCTGATGTAATCCTCCAAACAGAAAGGTCATCTCTCAGTTCTGGTTAATTTGATTATTTGTTTAAGTTTCTCTTTTTGTTGTTTGATGAAGATGATACCTGACTTACACAACTCTAAAATTTCGTATTGAATTAAGATGATGAAAGGCCCCATTTCCACCAACCGATAAAACCTTTGGGTAATGACATAACTCTGCTGTAATGAATGCTAACCATTCAGAGGAAATCAACCAAATTTTTCATCTTTGTCTGAGTGTTTTTTTTTAACTTCACTGACATGGCAAGAGCTTGCTTTAGATAATGTACAACATCTTTGTTTACTACTCTTGTAATCCTGCATGCTAAGGTCAACATCATCAACGTGAAACGCAATGCTTTATGGATTGGGGGTATACAATGACAGGAACAGAACAAAAATCAATACAAACTGGCTGCCAAATAACTGGCTCAATAAAGCACCATGCAGTCTTTCCGTGAACTAGATATATAAAAAGTGTATTAATTGATTAACTAATCAAAAGTCTACCTTTCAAATGCTGCATATATGTAAAAATCTACTTCAAATCTTGTGTATGCTGTTATTTCTAGTGCAATTCAAACATTCAAAATCCTGATTAAGGTTTACCAAATGGTCTAATTGTCAAACAAATGTTTCTCACACTTACTGAAACCCATCTTTTCTTCTCTGTGTTTCATTTGAAAAAAATATTGAATTGAAAAATAGTCACTTTTTGTAGAGAGAGAGCAGTTTTGCTGTGGAATCATTACCAATGACTATTAGCTTGATCTAAAAGTTAAGTAAGAGATACACCATTATGAAAAATGTAATGCTGGTAATTGGATCAGCCAGATATTTTCCAAAAATCATTTATTCATGAAATTGTAACATATAATGAAATACAGAGACACCACCTTATCCAGATAAATGTCTTTGAAAGTATAATTACGCAAACATAACAATGAGGGGCCATAACTTAGTCTGTGTATCTGTCATTTCAAACTATTTACTATCAGTACAAGGAATATTTTACCTTTGGAGAAACCCCAAAAACATTGAAATCATGGAAATCAGTTAGTTTGCCATTTATGACAATTCTACTGTAATTTGGCAAAACCTAATATAGTTAAGCAGCAGAAATTGAACTGCATCGTCACAGTAAGCATGTTTACATAAACGCTAAAATGAATCACATTATGAGCTTAGTCCAAAATCATTGTTTTGAAATGCATGTAAACAGGTTAGTTCGACCATAGTCATCTGAATTTTGGACTAACCAACTAAGATAGTGTGGTTTTAGCTTGATATACCCCTGTATGTATACACTCAACAAGACAAATGGGCTTAGGTGTTATGTAAATGCTCCAAAGTTCGATCTTTTTGCATTTTTTTTGTAAGAAAACCCCCCCAAAAAACGCTGAAGCAAAACTTTCTATTAATAAATGTGATCAAAAATCTACTTTACACGTACAATGATATCCCGCAGAGAAAGTTAGAAGCAGCTGAGTGTCTCGAGTGTTTTCTCACTGTCCACCAATGGCCATCAAGCATAATTCAGTCAATACCTTGAATTCACTCCATTGCATATGTGCTGTTACAAGGATGGTTGTCCAATTAAATCAGAAAATCAAGCTGTAACCGTAACTTAACTCAATTGTGTGCGCAACCGTGTCCTACTGGTTAAAAAAAATGCCTTCTTTTTTTAATCCATGTGATAATCTTTAAAAATACATTTCCAGATTGTGTTGTGCTTGAAAACAATGAAGAAATGCATTTGATTGTAAACTTTTTGTGACAGTTTAACAGACTACGTGAGGCTGTGTTGGGTGGATTGTGCAGCAAGAAAATTAAAGAATATATCATGTCACAAGGGTCGCAGGTATACAGATTGTGTCTTACCCATTTGACTACCTAGACCTCTAGAAAATGATCCTGTGCATCTTTTAAGTAATAAAAGCACTCATGTTAAAGCTAAATTTAGGAAGAAATGTAATGAAAAGTGAATGTTAGTTAGAGATAGCAATATAACTGTCATGGGATGTGTACAAATTGAAGACCCAAAAGCAAAATTCAGAGGTGGGCAGTAGGTCAAGGAGATTTGAATAAACTTCCATCCATCCATCCATTTTCTATACACGCTGAATCCGTCAGTCGGGTGGCTGGAGCCTATCCCAGCAGTCATTGGGCGAGAGGTGGGGTACACCCTGGACAGGCTGCCAGTCCATCACAGGGCCACACAGAGACAAACAAGACAAACAACCACACACACACCTAGGGACCATTTTAGAGTCACCAATTCACCTATCATGCATGTTTTTGTACAGTGGGAGGGAGCCGGAGTACCCGGAGAGAACCCACGCATACACGGGGAGAACATGCAAACTCCACACAGAAAGGCCCCAGCTGGGAGTTGAACCTGGAACCCTCTTGCTGTGAGGCGATGGTGCTAACCACCACACCACCGTGCAGCCCTTGAATAAACTTTTACTTCTAAATAAAAAAACAAAAGCCACTGCAGTTGCAATTGCAGGGAGTACAAACAAAAATAGAAAACCACATCATAAGGCAAGTTAGAAAACAGCAATGACGGGGCAGTCTGTGGCGTAGTGGGTACAGCAGACGCCCCATGTACAGAGGCTGTAGTCCTCGCTACTGCTGGCCCCGATTCGAATCCCGCATCGGACGGCCATTTGCTGCGTGTTATTCCCCCTCTCTCTGCCCCCTGCCTCTCTCCACTGTCCTATACAATAAAGGCATAAAAAGCCCCAAAAAATATTTAAAAAAAGGAAAACAGCAATGACAATCTGGAATTTAACAAAGGAAACCTGGTAGTATAATCAGGGAGGTGATGACTAACACGAAACATATGTGATATCAGTAACTGATCCAAGATGAAACAAAAACAAGAAATGATACAGTAAATAAAGCTAGAATGCAGACCATGGACATACAAAAACCAAAGTAATACAGAAACCAAGAACATAACAAAACCCACAAACATGTGACAGAACTATTAAATCACGACAACAACGTAGGCCTTTTGACAACTGCTATTGTCAGTATGTTTATATGTTCATACCGGCAATGTTTGTGATTTTCAAAAATTACACTTGAACCTTTTCATTCACTATATAGTGCAATGCAGACTTGTGCCATGGCCATGACTGCACATGCTCAACCTGGCACCAACTACCACCACTGACATTTGTAGCTCGTTTTAGGGAATTTCTTACCAGTTGAAAATGTCTAGAGAGCAACAATTACTCCACAGATGCCTCAGCTGTGAAGTGGATAGTCTCTTTTGCTGCCGAGGTGCAAGATTTAAGGATGTACAGTATTAGTAAAATTAAGGAATACGGAACCCTAATTGAATCTTGAGTTGCTTAAGTTCTTAAGTTCCATGTGTAATATCAATTCATTATTTGTACATTTAAGATGATTACATTGATACAGCAACAATCAGTACTTGTGTTGGTGGAAAAAGAAATAATATTAGTTTGCACAGATTTGTGTCACAATGCTTCATGTCAGTGTTGTGGTCAGAGGCATATATGTATCCTGTCTGTGTTTTAGTGTGAATATTCTGTGCATAACTATGAAGAACCACTGCATTCAAGTAGTGACTATAATGCATCAGCTGCTGCCTGTCCATATACCCTAGTGAGCCCTCTATATAGTGACACTATATAGGAAGAGTAGTGAGTCTAAATATCAATGGAGGCCTTTTTTTTTTTTTGCTTTACATAACTTGATAGGATAAAAATTTGGTCATTACAAAAGTTGAACTCAACAGATCAAATTAAAGGATAGTACTCGGAGAAGCTCTCCAGCATTGCATCATGTGTGGATTGGCCCACACGGACAAAGTGAACAGCAATAAAAGAAGATGACTGAGGGATTTGGATAAGTCACCCAGGATCATCCCCATTATATGAGCTATTCCTCCTTTATCCCTCATCAGCATAGCAGGGATTTCCAGGGCCGTTTTACCACAGTTCAGGTAAGACTAGTCTCTCGAGAAGGGAAAGAAAACAATAATAAAAAACGTTTTTCAGTCTGCATGATGCAGCTGTTTTTAGCTCATGAAAATAAGTGTTGATGTTGACAGAAATGCATTTCCACATCAGGTTTCTGCCGCACAATATACCATTTATTCTAATGATTTTTCTTTTTATGGTGCACATGAAATGTAAAGCACTTAGAGAGTCAGTACATCAGAAAAGTCTGGCCTGCTTTGGTGTTTCTTCTGTTGTGAAGTCAGCGTGACTTGAACACTTCACATAGTGGAGGCACATTATGTGCTGGAAGTGAAATCAGTGTGCTAAAGTGTGCCAAACAGCAACTAAAGCCTAAAGGAAGAAATTCAGAAAAACACTAAAATGGAAGGAAATGAAACACAAAGCTTTCACAAAGAAAATCAGCCTTTTACTGTGTCGGTAATTTCTTTGTTGTCCATGTAAATCAATGCATTTTCCAAAGTTTAAGACTATTAAAGGGAAAGTGATCTCCCCCCTACCACCTACCCACCTCCTATCAGCCTTCAGTGACAGAACGTGCTTTATTGATTACAAGATGGAAGCTTTGTTTTTACGTTGGAGAGATGTCATTACTATGGTCAACTGATTCTCTTCTGTTGTAGCTTTGAAGAAAATCACACAGTGTTAATTCCTGGTGAGGAGGATTATGATCACAAACTTTAAAGAGAGAAGAGCTGATGTCCAGACAAGACTCCATTTAATGTTCTTGAGCTTAAGACATCTTGCACTGAACAGAACAGAAATGAAAAGTTCATGTGACTTAGATAAATGTAAAGCTCGCCATCAGTGGTTATCAGAGGCCAGTAATGCGAAACCTCCCAAGAACTGATTCAATGTCAAGCAAGTGTCATAAATTATACTTTAAAATTCAGGTACTGATGTTGACCACTTTGGCAACCTGCCAGTGGCTCATCCAAGCTAATTGAATATGTGCTGTAACATTTTATGATGTATCTTAAGTACCCAAATGGCCACTGTCAGTATGCGTGGAAGTTTTGATAGAGGTTTGATGAAAGACACCTAGAATCTATTTGTTAATTTTTTCTGTTATAACTTCAGGGGAAGGATTTATTGAACATGTCTGAATTGTGATTTTAGGAATTTGACTCGAGGCCAATTTACTTTATTCATCTATGAATATGTCACAGAGCAAATGCACGGTCCTAATTCAAGCACAGCTGCTTAATACATACTGTGAGCAGGTGTGAAAATACAGTGGAGATGCTTTGTTAGTTTGGTGTCAGGGAAACGGACTGTAGTCAAGAGAACGAGGTGCAGAAGTAAAAGACATTATGACAGGCAGCGCCAAGAGGTACACTAGTGGAAGTGCTGGGATCGAGATCCGCCTGCTGTTCCCACAAGGGCCCTTCAGTAGCATGGAAGTATTGAGAAGAAAAGAACACTTTGTTATGCAGTGAAAAAACTATTCTGGCTTGGAGTTTTGATTAGAGTCTAATAATAACATGAGATATGTTTCCAATTCCATCTGTGCTGAGACCGTAATCACATTATGCATAACATTTTTGTTTCAGAACACAAGTGGCCATTTTACCTGCACAATGGGATATCACAATTTGTAGGGCTTATTTTCCAAACACCAGCAGCGCTCCTCTTTGCCGACCCAAAAAACAACAAAATGAAAACCACACATCAAAATGTTATGTATGTTCATGTGCAGTTTTAGACGTGTAAAACGTAAAAAAATTATAGCTGTATGCTTAATGTTAAAATGTTAAAGTGTGAATTAGTTTTCCTCACAGCTTTCTCACACAAGCTCCCAACAATGGGCTGGAAAAGCAAAGAGCCCTCACACTCACACAGAGGTCAGCTGAAATGATGACTGACAGGGCCAACCGGGGTTCTGCCTTCCAATTGTGTGACTTTCTACAAGAGCTGCACTATATGTATTATTATAGGCAAACTGGGCCCATTCCTATCAATTCCTCAGCTTAATCAACCACAACTATTTTGTTTTAAACTCAGCTGGAATTGCCCATACATCACAGTTACAGGACTAATCAAAGGAGAACGACTGCTGGACCCATGCTGAATATCAAAAATGTTGTATTAGCACTGCTATCAGTCCAGCTTCTCTAAAGACAGAAAGTAAATGCAAAGCAGAAAGGAAGGGAGGAATCATAATTGACCAGATTGCATGGTGGGACAAAGCAAGTGTTTTACTGGGGTTTTAACACATTTGTGGTAGCTTTTAAAGCACAGAAATGTCTTTTTTTCAGATTGAACTTTTAACCAAGACAAATGTAAATGTTTTTTAAGAGCTAAGACTTTAATTGAATAATCTTAAATAGATTTTTCGTATTTGACGTGATACCATTTGTATAGAACTCATGCAACTATTACCTACTGACAGGCTGACATTGCACAGTATGCGCGATCCCCCAGGGGTTAATTATCCCCTATTGTTCAGCCCATGATTGTTTATTTTAGAGTTTCTGCAATTGCCAGATTTCTCATTGTGCAAAGATTTGTGCAATACTTTTTCGAAATGCACTAAAATGTTAATGGGATTGAAAAAGATGGAAGAAGATGTGTAACTTGAGCTAAGGCTAAACCGGATCTGTATTTATCTTTCACATGCACAAGGTTGAGGAAATCAGGTAAATAACAGTAAGTTAATATTATTTTAGTATTTGTAATGTTCAAAGACATAAACAATGTCAGTCGTAAGGTTACTCTTTTTTTAAAAGGAAATGGATGCATTATTGATCATGTTTATTAATCATTTTATCATAGTTCTGTCAGAACCACTCTCGTCAAAACGAGACGAGAAACAGAGATGAATTTTAGAAGCTTATTCTGAATGCATACAATTTGTGTTTGGCGGTATGGCTCTGTTCGGAGGAAGTTCCCGACTTTTCCATGAGCTCCATGGAAGCCAGACAGGGAACAGCAGCATCCTCAGGTGGAGTGCCTTCCATTTGCTGTAAAGGCAACAAACCCCCTAGAACAGAGCAAGCAACAATGAACAACAGTATGACATTGTTGGCAATGAAAAATCGGTGGAGCAGGGGAGGTGGTGGGTGCAAGCAGAAAGCAAAAAAAAGCAGTGACAGCAAACCAAGTTTAAATGAAGTGCCCCAAATGCCAGCATCCAATTGCGAGCAGGAGCTGATTACCCATTGAGCGCAGCTGGTTGTGGAGCCATGGGGGTTGGGTCGGCGTCAGCCAATAGGCAAGGGCGCGTTGACTACGTGGTCTGCCAGAACTACCGCGATGCTCCATTTGCGCTATTGCTTTTTGCTTCTCGTGAATTTTATATCAGGGGTTCTTGTTTAAAGGAATTCAAACAGTAAAATCTTGAATCTTGAAGATATGAAAAGGCTCTTTTCTCTGACAGAACATTCAGCTCCCCTGCCAGTGTCATTTCAGAGCCTTTCAGCACTGAAGATGTTTAGCTAGAAATATTTTCACGTTGGAAATGAGATAACACATATTGTAAAAGCTATAAAGTGCAAGTATGATTCTCAGAAGCGATACTTTGTTTCTGTAATTACCTTTAAGCAGTGAATTAATTGTACTCTCAATACAACTTTACACCATTTCGTTGTACGGTAAAAAACATAATTAACATGGAAAGCACCAACATACTCGAGATTGCCTACACTTTATATTTCAAAAAACACGAACTCATAATTAGATTTGAATTGTATTATATCAAAAGGATCTGGTTTATGGTGGAATATTTTCCACAAGGTAATTGCAAAAATCCATCATTCATCTTTGTCCTGTTACATATTTTGATCAGATTTCACTGATACAGGTGAGGTATAAACCTGTTAGGGGTCTTCCACCTCTCTCTCTGCCCCCATTTCTTGTCCACCAACTGTCAAATAAAGGCTTTAAGCCGCCCCCCCAAAAAAATACAACAACAACAACAAAACAAAAAAAGTAGCATGCCAAAATGGAAGATGGTAGAAATCTATTATTAGATATCAAAAAGGATGAAAACCTCTGTTTGTTATCAGTGTAACTTCGGTGAAATGGTGACAAAAAAAACCCCATAATAATACAAAATGAGGGTCTCAAATGTGCTACAAACCTTTCGGTTAATGGACTCTCATACTCCATGAGTGATTGTCTGTGACAGTGGAAAACACCATTACACATGCCCTCTGTTTCCATTCTTCATCATGAAGCGCTGAGGAAAGGGGCGCAGCCTGAGAATGAAGAGGAGGAAAAGTCACTGATTCTTGCTTCAACAGTGTGTTTTCCTTTTAAAATTAAAGTTATGCTCCACTGACAAAAAGTCTGGTGTAATGGAATTCATTTTTGTTCATTTTAGTTTGGTGCATGTGCAACATGATGTATTTATCATACATCAAGTGCATTGTCTTTAAGACAATGTGGTAGCTATGTATTTTACAACAAAGCAGATACGGTAGAACAAATGATATTCCACCTCGAAAGTTGCTGGAGGCACGTTTAACATTCCAGCAAAATCAGAGGAAAGAAGCTCAAAACAGTGATTTAAAAACAACCGGGTGGCCTGCTTTACCTTGAATTTATATTTAGATGAATTGTCTCCACCCAGCATGGACCTGCTTGAATCAATGGGCAGTAATGCACCCACAATGTCAGACACACTTCCTCCAACAGAGAGAACAGCAGGGCAGAGAGAATGTCACTTGTATTTATGTTATTTTGGGTGATGGTAAAAGCTCCAGTTTTCTGGTTTAACACTAACTTGCATTGTAGCTGGATAATAGCTTCTTCTAGCAGACATGCAGAAGAAAAAAACACAAACAGAGAAAATAGAGACACACAGACACACACTGTGCAATCAGAAACAGAATAAAGGTCTAAAAAGCCCAAACTGGAACACATTATCATAACCCTGTCATTTTGGTATTCTGCCCTGAAAGCATTTTTCATGAAGACGTTTTTTCCTTTTCAATTAAATACATGTACCACAAAAAAAAAACTCCTCCAATATTTGTATTTACAGGGGATTAGGGAAGTTGTACAGGGATTATTCTCTATTAGTGAGTCTTGCCAGGTATTGAGACTTTCAACCCCTGTAAAAATGACAGGGCTTTACTATTTGCATTCACTGTATTCAAGACGTTAATGAATGAATTTCCTTTTGAAGTTCTTATTCAGAATTCAGAGATTATACACACATGGTTAGTCTTGCCCTGAAAAATCTTTTTTATCCTCAACAATATTTTTAATTGACAAAATAATGGCTATCACAAATACAGAGCAATTGGTGCAAGGAAAAAAAAAGACAACGGTCAGACAAACAAATATCTCTGCTCTGCAAGAAATAATGGGAAACATTGTTCATTAATGCAATTTAATAATAAAGAAAATCTGAAATAGTTAAGGGCTTCATTGTTGTAATTTTAAGGCATTAAAGTAGGACACCACACTCATCTCTAAGATATAGTTTATATGGTAATTCATTTAGCTTATTATATTTTTGAGGAAACATTAATCTGGATTATGATTATCTGCTGCAACTTTGGTAAAGCAGGAGGTTCGCTATTTATGTATTACTGGAATTCATGGGAAGGGGGTCAGGATGGATGGCACATTTATAAAGAACACAAGTTAAGCCTTTTTCATATATTTCCTGCAGCCCAAACATTTCAAGAGATAACTGTAACTGTATCTGAGGACATAAATTTTTAACTCACTCAAACTGGAGAGTAACTGGCTAGCTCCTTGGTCTAAAGTTCACGTCATATGCAAATGAGCCCAGAAGGGAATAAAGCAGGAAAATGCCCAGAGAATTCACAATGGCGATGGGGCTTGTCAATGCCAAACATGAAACTGGCTTGAAACTAAATGATGACAAACATGATAGTGGAGATGGGTTGTTCACTAAAAGATACAAATGGAAAAGTGTAACTGATGATTTGATGAGATTTGGGAACTTTAAATATTTTTAATTGGGGAGATACTATGTTTGACTGAAATGTAATAATGTATATACTGACTATTTAATCAATAAATAAAGAGACTTAAAAGGCTTAACCCACTCTTCAGTGTCTCCATTTTAATATTTATATCGGTTCTTTGTTGGAGATGATTGGTTTATACAGTAATTCAAGCCAATCTAGCACCAAAATTAGAGTTAAACTTTGAAGATGGAACATTTTAGGTTTTCAAAGAGTGCAAAAATGTATATAACTGTATACAATTGCAGACATTAAGAACTGACGTGCTTTAGAGAGATTCTTCTTTAAGATATAGTGGTTGTGTGAAGTTATCATGAGTAGTCTACCTGATGTAGATGTTAGGAGAATCCGATGCTTTTCTGACAGGTGACGATAGCTGAAAGCTGCTCAGAAGTGGGCCAACAGAGGAAGAGCTATATTGTTATTTACACCACGTCACTTACGCACCATACGGTTGTCTATTTTGTCAGTATCCTCTCCCAACTGTAGAGCATTTTTGTAACAACACGTTTTGCGGGCAGTTTCAAAAAAGGGTCTGGTACGCAACACTATAAGGCCACACAGACACTGTTACACATACTAATACAAAAATGAGTAATTGACACACTGTCTTATGCAAATAGTATATGGTGTAAAACGGTGCAGAGTGTACTCGAGCCAGAATGAACTTTTTGTATATGGCAATAAATTGTTGCTCCTCTGGTGGCTGCATTCTGAGATGCTTTTAACTAGCTCACCCATCAGGTAACTAAATGAGAATCTAACTTCTTGCTTTTGCATTTAAGACAGTGGAGTCTTCTCAAAGTCAAAGAAGGGTAGACTTTCACCAAAGGACTGTTCTAATGTCAAGGATCCTTTGAGGGTCTTAGTCCATATACATATTTATTTAGTTTGTTTTTAAAGTACATGTTATCGGCATAACGTTATTAGTATTGAAATGTGTTCCATAAAAGTAATGCAAAGTATACATTACTACAAATAGATGTTATGAAGCCAACTAACTGCTGCTGTGACCTTTGTTCACTGGTTAGAACTGCTTCACTGTGTACTTTCAGAAAGCAAGAGCTTTTCCAAAGTCTAAGAAGGAATTAATTTGTAAGGTCTCACCAAAGGAATTTTCCTTGACATTAGCCGCTTTCGGACAGAGTCGTTCTAAGAACGCAGTTATAAGAACTGTCCTACTCGAATTTTGTTCTGATAACTGTCCTTCCCCAGCGGAACTGTTTCAGTCTGCATTCGCACATGAGTCGGGACCAGGTCGGGACTGATGCGGCGCGTGCAGCCGTCTGCGTCAGTGACGTGTTACGTTAGCCGTTTAGCGCCACATTCAACAACAAAACAAAACAAAACAAAATCCGGTAAAAGTAAGGAGAGAAGAAAAAAACACCACAAAGAAGCTAATATGGAGAGCGGGGAGGCCACCGTGTTCATGGTCTGCATGATGGTGATATTAATCATGGACGATCACATCAGGCGTCTAATATCTAGGCTGGAAGAGCACACAGAGAGATTCAGGAGACAAAGGATCGAGCGCAGGCGATACTTTTTCATTTCATGAAGGAAGAAAGGAGAGCAGAGCGCTGCAGACAAAGAAGACAACGTGTAAGTTTAACTTATTAAACACGCGCCGGTTGTGTCTGTGTCGTATGAGGAAACATTTCAGCCGTGGCAGCATGACATGGGGCGTAGCTACCGACCACCAAACACCTCCGTCAGATGCGTTCTGTAGAACCATGAAAAGACCCGACCTCGGAGAAGGAGCTAAATAGTAATAGGAACTGAGGGCGATAGCCCCAAGTTCCTGTATGTCCGAACACGGGAGAAAACGGCCCCGCGGATTAAAAGGTTATTAGAACTGCCAATGGTTCCTACAGCCCGAAAGCGGCTTATGAGAAGTACCCAGTGCCTACTCAAAAATATTACACAAAACCCCACTTAAAGTGATGGTTCGGAGTAGATTCACCCTAGGGTCATTAGAACCGTGACATCCAGCCAAGTAGCCCACCTGAAGTTTTTCCAATATTGGCTGAACATCAGCTGAGTTACTGAGTTATCCCGAATAGCTTAGTACAAGCGCTAATGGACCCTAGCAGTATCTCCAAAATTACCACACTAAAATCACATGCCATGACACCAAACTTCTACAGTAGTACAAATATGGTCTGTACTCACAAAACGATGCATTTGAAAGTTTGTACATAGTCCAGGAGTTTATTATTATCAACACAAGCCTGATAGCTTTTCTGCTGCTAAAGCTGCATCGACGTCACTTCCTTGATCTGGGAGCTTTAAAGTAAGATGAGGGTTGATCTACTACTGTAGACAACAAAGTATGTGCTATATTCTACGTGAATTTTTATGAATTTTTATGTTGTAGAGTTGTGAATTTTTTTTATCAATGGAGAAATTGAGCAGCCTTGCTTTGTTGTCTACAGTAGTAGATCAACCCTCATCTTACATTGAAGCTCCCAGATCAAGGAAGTGACGTCGACGCAGCTTTAGCAGCAGAGAAGCTATTAGGCTTGTGTTGATAATAAAAAAACTCCTGGACTATGTATAAACTTCCAAATGCATCGTTTTGTGAGTACAGACCATAATTGTACTACTGTAGAAGTTTGGTGTCATGGCATGTGATTTTAGTGTGTTAATTTTGGAGATACTGCCAGGTTCCATTAGCGCTTGTACTAAGCTATTCGGGATAACTCAGTAACTCAGCTGATGTTCAGCCAATATCGGAAAAACTTCGGGTGGGCTACTTGGCTGGATGTCACGGTTCAAATGATCCTGGGGTGAATCTACTCCGAACCATCACTTTAAGAAAAAGAAGAGAGAGGAAGAAGAATTAAACCTTTTTTTTTTTTCATTTTATGCCATTTTCTTTAGATCACAGTTTGATTACTTTGTTGTTGAGCTCAAAGGGAAAACTCAAAAATGAGCATCATATCTCGTTTAAATTTCTGGAAATATATCCCTAGACTGTTTAGAGGTGAATTATTTAACAGTAAGTTAGGCTATAAATGTATCTGTTTGCTACAGTTATGTTAAATCATTTTTTAATAACAGTTATTGGTAAAATCCTTGCAAAACTGTCACCTTTGTGCCTCAGCTAGTAGCCACCAACACCAAGTATAAAAACATAATTCAACCTAGGTTATTAGGTTCATAAGACATAAACATCTTGCATAATGTAATAAGAAGAATAAGTCCCAGAATAAGAATGCATGAATAACTCCTGTTTGACAATAATGTCAGAAAGAAGCTTGTAACAGTATGGAAAATTGAGCTATATATAACCCAGTCCCTCTACAAAATATGAAATAGTGATCAAAGTTAAATTGTTGTATTAATCCTGATGGACAAGACATGTTTGGTAATATGCTTATTTTGTGTTTGGTTTTTACTGATCACAATTCCCAAGGTAATGTATTTCAGTGGGAGATTATCCATCCTGCACATTCTCTTTTTTTGCAGAGGGAACCAGGCTCATCAGCTAATAAGCCAGAAAAAAGGAGATGGTTGTGTAGTCGCTTTGGATAAAAGCATCTGTCAAATGCATAAACATAAACACAAGAGTGTCTTTTCTGGTGCAAACCATGATTTTTTTTGTAACCATAGCCAAGTTGTTTTAATACCAAAACCTTAGCAATACATACTTTGACAATAAATAAATGAAAAAAGTTGCCAACTAAGTTGAGAGAACATTGGATCTCATATAAACAGGTTGCTTAGAGAGAGTGAAGTTATTTTATTCACAAAATGCTGCATTATATTTTACATACAGTAGTTAGGGGGTGGAGTGGAGGTTTCTCTCTTTAAAGCTTTGTTTTTCTCTCTTCTTTCCTTTGCCTGTGTAAAAATGTGTAAATTGGGACATGAGACTTTGTGGAAGTTCAGCCCAGATTTTTCTAATTCATAATTAATGAAGATAAAAGTTATTTCCATATCTATGAAATTCAAATAACTAACATTAGATTGACTACAGTCACTAAAGGCTTATGTGGTGTTTGTCACATGGCAGCTCTCCAAATGGTCTCTTTGTAACAAAGGCTAGATGTTGTTTATAATGAAGTGGGCTCTCTGACGGTAGTTTAAAGACGTTAATGACACAGGGGTGCCAAAAGGTTTTCTGAGTCATTTTTTCTTTTTCTTAAAGTTGAAAGCAGAGACACTTTAAAGGGGTTTTGTGTCATTTGAATCAAGTAGGTGACAATTAATTCCACTCTTTGATGCCTAATGGGTTAACAAAAAAAACTTCTGTTGGTTTTTCTTTTAAGATAATATGGGAGCTGAATATAAATTAGAAATTATTAGGATTTATATATATATATATATTCATAATGGAAGCATTGCTTTTAAGCTAGATATATAGCATAAAACTTCATAATGTAAATATATTTATGGAGAAAAGTAAGTTCAAGAGATACTGCCAAAATATAGTCAATTTTACACAACAATAAAATACATTAGTTTATTGAATTGATGATGTAGCTCGTTTCAGCTTGTATGCTGATCAGTCATAATTGTTTATATCAAATATACCGTACCAGCAGTTCACAATTTCCCTGTTCTTAATTGTGACATTTTCTAAATTTCAAAGTTGTTTAACATTGTGCATATTTCTTTTGGATCTATTAAATTATATCAATAACACCTAGCTGTTTTTTACAATGAATTAAGCTGTCTTCTTCACTCAGAAGATCCTTTCAAAAACAGAGGACATGTCTGAATATGAATATTAGTTTTTTTTGTCCTGTTACAATTCTCATCATGAGCTGCATTGTTTAAATGAATAAAACAGCTTTAATGTGAGGATTCAGCAGTCCTGTGTTTCAGAGTAAGATTAAGATTACTTTATTGTCATGTACACTCAAATGTTAACACAAAATTACTCCTCCGCATTTGACCCACAGCGCCTGGGGAGCATTGGGGTAAGGGTGCCTTGCTCAAGGGCACCTCAGCCATGACAAGGAGGTGGACTGCCACCCCTCCAGCTGTCAGTGAGCAGCGAAAGTGCGAATCGAACCACCGACCCTCCGGTTATTGGACGAACCACTAAGCCTTTTGATAAGCCTTCCTCGAATAAAGAATAAATAAATGAAATAGCTCATTATAATTACACACCAAGTGACAGCATTTTGGCTGGACTGGCTAAATGTGGTATATTGCTCTGCTAGCAAATTGAAAGATAAAGGGTTGAGATATTCAACAGAGACTTGTCTGGCCCTGGTTTTTAATAAGGCCTGACTATGAGCTGCAAAGATCTGTAGCATTGTGCATTTCCACAGGGACTGTGTTGTGTATTGACCTCATGCATTGCTTGTCTATACACCCCTGACTAACCATGAAACATGTCATGCTTGGTCGGATCAATTTTTAGGATGTTGCAAGTTATTTATCCAAATAAATTAAACTTTATGTTTAAAACATACTCTTCAGTGATCCATGCATTGTTTTGGTGATTTAGTTGATTTGCTAATAGATTATTTTTGTAGCTTGATATTTACACTTGGAAGATTTCATGTGCCATTTTCATATTCAAAACATATTATTATACACTATAGGCCAATTTCTTGTTAACAAGAAATGCAACATTTCATCATTATTCTGGGAAAGTCATTTCAATGGTTAGAGTTTGCAGTGTATTGGTTTTACAGTCTCCCCTGATACTGTTGTTTGGCTTTGCTTGTCAAATGTAAATTTAGGCTTAATTAAACTAGAATGAACATTCCAGTGTTTCCTACTTTTCTTGATTACTGAGAGAAAATTACCACTGCTTTGTAACATTATTGCATAATTTCATATACATCTTTTTTTCAGCATGTTTTTGCTGTGATATGAGAGGTCTTACAGAGTCTCATATCTGAAGCAGCCCCAGCATCAACATGATATTTTAAAGTGTTAAATGTATCATGCTATATTGTTTGTGAAAGCCTTTGAATATACTTTATTTTGAAATTTTTGCATTAATATATTACCCGGAACATCATATTTTTACACAGGAAAAGTATTTATTGATAAAGAGGAGCATATTAAATGGATGTAAAAAATATCCATAACATTCATTCTAAAATTGTATGGATGAAAACAGGTGAATTCTTCTCAACTTTAGACCGGAATTGCTGTAGAAACTTCTCTTACTAAATATTTGTGTGGTAAAAGTGAAAGGTTGGACCCTCTTTTGCCTTCAGAACTGCCTTAATTCATCGTGGTATTGTAAAGGTGTTGGAAACATTCCTCAGAGATTTTGGTCCATATTGACATGATAGCATCACACAGTTGCTGCAGATTTGTCGGCTGCACATCTATGATGCGAATCTCCCGTTCCACCACATCCCAAAGGTGCTCTATTGGATTGAGATCTGGTGACTGCGGATGCCATTGGATTACAGTGAACTCATTGTCATGTTCAAGAAACCAGTTTGAGATGATATTAGCTTTGTGACATGGTGCATTATCCTGCTGGAAGTAGCCATCAGAAAATGGGTACACTGTGGTCATAAAGGGATGGACATGGTCAGCAATATATATTGCATAATTTGAACCATGAATAAATCCACAGGACACGTGAAAGTGCTGCCAGACAAGAAACTCCAGAAAAAAAAAAAATACTCCAGAATCAAAACAAATAGGCACAAAGGCTGAAAACCAAGGATTAAATCAACAACAAACTTGCAACTGACAAGAAAAACTCAGGAGACTAAAGAGTGACAGGACATGATAAAATGACTGGAAAGACTCGGAAGATTACTTTTCATTAATATTGACTTATATATATAATAATATACATTGAAACTATTTAAAAGATTTTAATCACAAAATTTTTATTATATATGTAAAATAATATTGAACCATTTTATTCTATCGTTTTGTCTTTTTGTGTGCATGTTTGTTCATCACATGTATCATTGTATACAAGTCTTATTTTTGTTATATTTTGTACCATTACACCACATGTCATGCTAAATTCTTGGTGGCCTCTGAAGGTGTTAGTTTCTTCAGCATGGCAGAAAATTCAGGTGTATAGCTGTGCATGTAACGGGCGCAGAAGTAAGTTTGTTTTCATAACAGTGAAGTTTCATCCCACCACTGTAGGGCGACCCTGCAGAGATAAAACTGACTTGGAGTACACAAGTAGAAAAGTGTACCAAATTACATTTTCAACTAACATGCTACAATGCTAACCTTTGCTAATGGCTAGAGAACCTCCCAGAAGCATCATTACTCAAATTCTTACCTTATCGCAAGTTATGCTTTGCCTTAAGTTGGTAAAACCGATAAAATGTGGTTGATGCACATAGGATTTTACTTACTGTTTCTTGAATGTTGCCCTAAAAAAGTAATCTGTTCACTGGGCTCTGTGGGTCAATGATAATGGGCGCTGCTCATCATCATCTTTGAAAAAAAGAACCCTTAGTCAGGTACACAAGGTATCTGAAAAGCCCTCAGCATGTGTCATGATTTACTTAGCCAGTTTTTTAAGTGAATCAAAGGTGGCTGCAAACTTTTTTTCCGCACTTTTTTCTTCTTTTGAATCATACTGGCCAATATCAATAGCACACTTAAATGATATGGAACGATTTGTGTGCTACTTGAGACATCCAAAGTCACTCATTCAGCTTTGAAACATTGAAGCTATGAATAGTAACAGGCCACTTGCCCTTTCAGAGCAAGTCATTTCCTGTCAGAGATATCCAACATTTAAAAATGCATTATTCTTTTAAAACTTACCTTTAATCTCACTTTCAAATTTAAAGATAAAAGCTGTCATATAATTCATTATTTATTAGAATACTCAAGAATAAAATCTCTTAAAGGGGAACTCCGGGGCATTTGAAGCGTGTTTCCATTGCTAGAGGTTGTCAAATAATGATAGTATGACACAGAGAGGTGCGTATCTGCGCTCCCTGTGTGAAGATCGCTCTGTCCGCACAGCATGTCATGCGAGGCTAATACGTGGTGGCTAAGGGGCAAGCGCTAACCATTCCACGTAAAACAACAACTTGCACACTGCAGAAACGTCACACCACTTTATAACCCATCCGACAATAAAGTCACAAGCCTTACCATCAAAACCATATGCATGGTTCTCACATTACTGGCATGGGGACGTTACAAAACAACTTTATAAACAGCATGTCACTCACCGGCTGGTTGTAGGCTCGCGCATGTGAAAGCCCAGAAGAGTCGATGGAGAATAATCCCATATACAAAACAATTATCTTCTCTAGAAAAACTGCGTTCTAGTATTTAAAACATTACAAGAATATTACTGGGCAAGTATTGTCCATGCATATGGTTTTGATGGTAAGGCTTGTGACTTTATTGTCGGATGGGTTATAAAGTGGTGTGACGTTTCTGCAGTGTGCAAGTTGTTGTTTTACGTGGAAGGGTTAGCGCTTGCCCCTTAGCCACCACGTATTAGCCTCGCATGACATGCTGTGCGGACAGAGCGATCTTCACACAGGGAGCGCAGATACGCACCTCTCTGTGTCATACTATCATTATTTGACAACCTCTAGCAATGGAAACACGCTTCAAATGCCCCGGAGTTCCCCTTTAAGCTGATATTCACAGGATCTTACATTTACATGACACTGCAACAGTGGCAAACGCACACCTTCTAATCTTTGTTTCACATTTAGTTTTCATACATCATTATTGTATGCCCCTCTAAATGTGGTATTTTTGTCTCTGATGTTCTCTTTGCTCCACTTTAGTTTTTGTGTAATTTCAAGGACATTTCTCACCAGCTGAAACTGAACAGCTCCCTGCCACCTTTTATTGTTGCTTTATGACTTCTGCTTGAGCTTCTACTCTTTGACCCTGCAGCCACTGCTGGAAGTATGAGTCAGTGTAGATCGATAAAAGGTGCGATGAAAGCTGCACTTCACAGCAGCTAGAAGTGTAGACACCAGAAGTGCTGTCTAAATGGGAACTGATAGATTCAGGATGGAAAGGAGTTCAGGGACATTTTTAAACTCCTGGCTCTGACTTTTGCAACCTCCATACTGTCTGCCATCTGGACCTCTTTGGTCTGTTTGACCTGAGGCCCCAGATAGTTGCCCCTTCAGTATTCATTGTTTCTGCAGCTTGTTTTCTGTTTCACGGTCGGTTTGGAATTGTCCTCTTTCATGACATCCCTCTTACTTTCACATTTCAAGAATGATTTTTTTTAATATAAACTTCTGTAAGAAAACAAAGGAAGCGTGACAAGGAAGAGGAGTAGAATTAATTAATATTTTCACGACATAATTACCTGATAACAACATTCACTAATTAACTCTTCTATTGTCCTAGCTCAATTACGTCTGGGTGGGATTTGTCAGGCATCTGAGATTTTACAATATAAACTGTGATTAGAAACTTGATTGTTCCTTTGAAGAAAACAGCAAGTTGCTGCTCTAAGTGAGGGAGTTTATATATCATGAAATCTTGTTCAAGCCCTAATATATTTCAAGGCTCGTGCTTGACTAAGAGCCCCTATCTTTCCTTTGGAGTCCCAACAGAATAGGAATTGATTTGAACTTCAAGAAATCATTACATTTGAATGTAATTGGTTTGTTTTGAATGTTCTCTGAAAGAGCAGTAATGATAAGGTCTGGGGCAATAGAGGACAGTTCCCAGAAGTTACATCGCTACATCTCTATCTGTTGCGTCGGTATGTTAACTTACCTTATTTTCCTCAAATCAAAAACCAGGAAAGCAGAGCCTTTAGAAGGCCTTTATAATTTTACCACTATTATCCAATTTATCTTATAGTGAACAAGCATGCTGTTTTTAACATTTTGGTGTGCATGATTAAGATTTGTCTGATTGATATTGTTATCCTATGGCTTGTGGAACCACTGAACTAATTTGTATCACAATAAAAATCCCTGTTAATAATAGGAAGGGTTCTCTCCAATTAGATTTAGAGGGGAGTTTTAATTTGACACACTACAGGAATCTTTAGATGTATAGGAAGAGCTTACCAAGCTTGTAGTTTGTTTGCCTGTTCAGTATCTTATTTATCCTAAATTTCTGTCTGAAAGAGCAACCGCAAAAGAGAGAAATTGTAAATTATTTTAAGTAAATTCCATAAGGGGAAAACATGGAGGGCAGGACTTTCAAATATATTCACATAGGAATTAATTAATTTCATGTTGTAAGTGTAAGTGAATATGTGCACTACTCCAGATTCAATTCGAAGGCATCTAAATAAGGCATTGAGAACAAATTAAGATAAGTCTTACTTATAACAGTAGAGCTGGACGAGAGACTGCTTCTGATAAAATCCTGGCACCCTAAGCAGTTGAAGTAAGAAAAGGCTCTTTTTATGACATGTCATAAAGAGATAACAAAAGTTATTACAATTCGTAGGAGTAACATATCATTTTCAGTGTATACTGGAATCTATCAAATGGTTCACGTAAAACTACAAAGGTCAACTTAATGGCTGCAGCAGAAGAAATTAATGGATGTAGTTATGAGACTTACACATACAGTATAGCAACCTAACCGAGTATTAAGATATTTCATACTGTACCTATGTTGTAGATTGAAGAAGAAGTGACTAACAAAGCCATCCCCAGTGCTTATCTATCAGGTACCCAGCCCAGGAAAATAAGCAAATCAACAACAAATCAAACAGAAGGTTTTACTTAAATAAAAAAGTTCTTTCTTCTGTCTGATTAATCTTATACGGCATTGAATCCACACGTTTTAGCTATGTTAAGATATTGGACACAATTCAGGACAAATACAGAATCTGTCAGTTTCTGACAATTAGTTTCTTGGATTAAGTGTTCACTGAGTGTGGGTGTATGTATGTACATGTGCATCTGTTGCATGCTGCTTGAGGAATTGAGACATGAGGTGCTTTGCAGCCAACAGAAGCTATGTAGTTGCTTCTTTGTAACTCTGTAATGTTGTTGCTCTCTGTAAAATGCACAGTTGAGTGGGGCCATGGTTACAGCTCGCCCCAGTATGCATGCACAAGAGAAGAATTGAGTTATTGACCAAAGTAAGTAACTTGAATCCTGATTTTGTCAGATTACACTGCAGTTCTAACATCTAGAATTCATCCAAGCCAAGTAACAGTCTAGAGGAAGTTTTAAACGACCAAAGGTTGACTCGTAGTCTCAATGAACAGGTTTTGAATCAGAATTTCTGACATAACGAAATCATGTGAATGAAAGCAGCTTTCTTTTTGGAATTTCGCTGTATTAACATACACATATGCTTTACTGTTCTTACGAAGAGATGCAAGAAGATGAAGCTGTGGAGCACGTGCAGACCACTTATAATCATTTGAGTCTAGTGAATGAGCGATTTGACTTCCCACCTCCGGGTGTGTAACTCCAGCTTTGAGAGTTTACATTTTCTATGATTTTGGTCATAAAATATGATCATATTAACTCAACATTGATTTTTTTCTAGCGTCATGTAAACGTGCTCTGAATGTGTGTAGACTTGCTCAGTCTTAGATCTAGCTGTTGCAAAATTGATCTACTATAGTGATAAACAGAATGAACCAGCAGAGGCACGGCAGAATGCCAGAGAGCATCTGTAATGTAAGATGAACTTTTGTTTGGGCTTCAGCACAAACAGCTGCACTGCACATCAACTCTGTTCTCAACTGTATCTAAGTATCATGTTATCTGTTGTGGTGCTCCCACATCATCCTTTCTTTACACACAGCTGTTGGTTTTTTATTTTAGAAGTATGACACTTGGACTTTAAGCTGTTGCTGCTGGTTTTTGAAGTCTCATTTTCGCTATTTTTCTGCCTACACACACAGCTTAACATTACCAAATGTTTGTTAATTGGACACTGAGGCTTTTGGCACCGAGCCATATCTGAATAATATGCTTTCAAATGCAAAAATGATCAAATAAAGTAGGCTCTTAATTAAAAAAAAGTTTTGTTTTTTTAATAGGAGTATCTTAATAGTAATTGATAAGAAAAAAGTTATTGGTTTTGAATGCAGTGATGTGTCTGCTCAGATGCTCATGGAGACTAGGTCATAGGACTTCATATCTCTCCATAATATTATGTACCATATAAGGGAGATATAATTCAGAGAAGATTATAAAAAAGTGAGAAATTAATGTGAACTGGTTCTTTTAGGGTTTGTGAACTGAGTGCAGAATTTCTAATGGCGAGGCATCTGTATGAACTGGGTCAGTCTTAATCTTTGTGAACAAAACTTTGAACTAGTTCTTGGGAAGTTTCAATTTGCAAAACACTGAGAACAGTGCCTACTTAATATAAACCAAACAAACTGACCTACTCAAAACCATCCTAATAATGAATTATCTTCCTAAAAACAAACAAGATAGCTGACGGTTCAAGAAAAGTAAATATACCAAGGTTCAGTTTTTTTGTCATGAGTCTACTGAATCAAAAAAAGAAAAGGAAAGAAAATAAATTAACTAAACATGAACCAGCGACGCAGAGGACGTTAAATAAATGCAGTGCATATCAGTATTTACATTTTAAAAATGATCTTGTAACAAGCTACCAGTGGAGCACAGATTTGTTAGAGCTAGTAGAGGAAATAAATATTCTGTTACACATTGAAAACACAGATTATCACAACCACAGAGTCCTGTGGTGTGAAATCGCTGAGTAGTTTAAAGTAAATGATTCAGAAACTGAATCTTTTTCAGTCCCCATAAAATAGTAGGACACTTTGCTTTTCTTCTCTTATCTAGTCTGTGAAAATTAAATGTCTCTGGTTGCGTTGAATGATAAGAGTCCTCTACTTTCTAAGACATATCAAACAGCACTGGACATGCAACAGTTATCGGGCATAATAACTCACACCAGCGTCAGTCTTGTTACTGTCTCTTTTCCTTTTGTTCATTCAGACCCCTGATATCAAAACAAGGTCTCATTCCACAGAGCTGTGCAAAACTAAAACTGTAACAGTCTAAAATGCAACAATGACAACTTTTCCATGTTTGTCATTGCGCCACTCCACTCTGGAGTGAGAAAGATGAGCTTGATTAAATGTAAGAACAAATTCTGAAAACAATTGTTCCAGCAAGGCCAACTTGCCCAACGATACCGCCTGAAGGCTTGTTCTTTGCCCCAGTATTTTGACACAGTGGACAGAATGTCATTTGTAGCAAAGATAGAGAAGCAAATAACAAATGTGCTCACAACACTTTCACTTCCATATGATTATAACTGGGTTTCAAAATCCTCATGGGAGGGAAGAGCAGCAGGCATCGCATTAAAATGTTTTCATGGGCAGGGCCTGCTGTAACCATTTTGCCTGGGGTTGTACTGCATACCTCATGATGTTTCATTAGATGCCTTTTCAAGTGATAACTGGAGGTCATACTTCTGCTGCAGTCACACACTGTTCTATAAACAAAACCGATGTTGCTGGTAAATCATGCCTTCAAGTGAAACAAGTGTGGGACATGCCAAAAATTGGGCTTTTACATTTAACATTGTAGCTTCTGTCAAAAATAATGAAAGAGAGAATGTGTTTGTTTTTTTTTTACATTTGAGAATGCATCTGGGATACACAGCCAAGAATCCTAAAGATTAAGGTCGGTATCAATTCACATTGTTTACACCTACAAAACTAAACTACCGTTAATGGTTTAGTGTGGATTTTTGTTTTATTTTGTCTTCATGTTTTGGCTTTGCAATGTAATAACTAATTTAGAAAATGAAGAAAAGACTGTCTTATGGTCAACAAATACTTTACAGGGAACTCTTGAGTGAGGAAGGGTTCAGGGTTTTAGTTTCCCTATCAAAGCCCCTTTAAAACTTTTCTGTTTCCCTTTAAGAAACATGAAAACGTAGAACAGAGTGTTAGACAAAATGTAGTGTTAGTGTTATGGAAACAAAAATTACACTGCCTGAAGACAAGAAAGTCTAACAGAGATTCTTCTCTTCAAAGGCTGCAAATTTGTCCTTACCATTTTTTTGCCCATGGTGAAACTACAAGTCTCTTTCAGTGAGAAACTATTTTTTTTAAAAATCCATTTGCGAGTGAAATAATATTATAGAATGTAGCTGACAGTTACACTTAGAGTTGGTTGAAACATTTGTTTCTGTTTTATCGTACAAAAGAAAAGTCTTTCCTGACTTTTCAGAAAAACAACACTATGCTATTAATATCCACTAATATAGAAGCTAAAACATTGCCTGATCAAATGACACCACTAAATGTGACCAGAGGTAGTTACAGTTAGTAAGTTACAGCGTAATCATGCAACTGTGTAAGCTTATGTAGTTAACCTTTGACCACAAATAAAATGTTGGCTACTAATTTACTTTGGTTGAATGTATTTGTACTGTAAATTACATTATATCTATCTTCAAATGTATTTTGCACATCATTTATTTACCTTCTGTAACAGTTTTACCTTTTGTTAGAGTTCTAACAGTCTTAATTGTTGATCTGTAAATCAAGTGTGCAAGGATAGTATCTTCCTGAATTTAAGTTGGAAAAAACACTGTCACCATGTCAACTTCATTGAATTTCTACGACTCAAAATGTGTTATCAATTCACTTGTCACAAAAATTTACATTTAAATTACACATAATATTAAGTAGACACAATAACAAGTTTTATTCTTATCAACAATACTAAATATTACTAATAAAAACAACATTTGCAACTCAAAAGCTTGATCCAAATCAAGAGATTCAAAGTTTTTTCTTGCAACAATGTATTTAATCAAATGGTGGTAAAACGGACTTACCACTGAATTATTTGAGCATTCAGGTTCAAAGCAGGAACAAACTAATAAGGAATTAGCAGGAAAGAAAACCTAAAAGAATATACAGAGAAGGATAATGAGCAGAGGAAACACAGATGTGGAATACTCAGGCAATATAAAACAGGTGAGAACTAAAGGCATAAAGTAAAAACTAACTAAATATGCTGAAAGGCTGAGCGTGTCATGATAAAATAGGAAGTAAATACATGTAGAACACCTCAAAACCAAAACCAAGTCCAGTTTTAATGAATATGCAAACCAAAAACCATGACAAAAATTAGAAACCAAAATTAAGAACATAAAAATCAATATTTGAAGTTTAGGTCACATCCATTTACCCCAATATACTAGTACAGTTTTATTGACACAGCATTTAATAAATTACCGAGTGCTTTTTTACTTTGTTCTCTATTTATCTGTATCTGTCAGGAAACAGGCCCGTGTGGCTCAACCTGCCTTCCCGTGGGTGCTTCTTTCTGTTATTGGGCATGCAACAGCTTGGAAAATCATTTATTCTGGGCTGTCACAGAATAAAAACAGAGGGTGTATAGCACAGACTTCACTTTGTTCACACAAAAACTAAGCAACATGAACATAAGTGTTCAGCTTCATTTTTTTCCCTTCTGCCAATGGCTGAATATGTGCACCTCCAGTCTCAGCCGAGACGGAACTTATTTATCCGGCTGCTATTTATCAGGCTGCTAATCAACCTGATAACCTGCAGGTGTTCTTGCTGCCTGGCTGAGCCACCTTTCACTCTTCAACCACAGCCCTTTGCAATTCTCGCATTTCTCACTCATGAGTACAAAGTAAATCCTGGAACCAATTTAAAGACTTTGTGTTCTACTCAAGTGTGAAAGACAGATTTACAGATTGGAGCATTAGAATTGTACCTGCTCAAACCACATTAGCTGTGTTCACACAATCCACTTTTAATCAGATTAAAGGATAAGACCGGTTTTTTGACATTGGGGCCTTGATTTCACATTATAACATGATGTTCTACTCACCCCTGCTTGTTGTTGAACATTTGGAGCTGTTCGAAGATATTCGCGAGGCGTCTGGCTGCTCTCTTGAGATATTCGGCCATAAAACGGTTTCCTATGGGCAAGCTCATACAGGCACAAACTATGCTGTTTATAATTTATTAATTACTGTACATTACCACTGATAACGTGGAGGTGCGTCGCTTACTTAAAAAAATCCGGGTTACTGTAATTTTGATTTTTTTGTCGTAAAGTGGGTGTTACTGACGTCCTCGTCGTGCTACTACCACAGACAGCCCACAGACCTGCTGCCTATTTATTCATTCGGCTAAAATTCAAAATTAGTAACCCGGATTTTTTTAAGTAAGCGACGCACCTCCACGTTATCAGTGCTAGTGTACAGTAATTAATAAATTATAAACAGCATAGTTTGTGCCTGTATAAGCTTGCCCATAGGAAACCGTTTCATGGCCGAATATCTCAAGAGAGCAGCCAGACGCCTCGCGAATATCTTCGGAACAGCTCCAAATGACCAACAACAAGCAGGGGTGAGTAGAACATCATGTTATAATGTGAAATCAAGGGCCCAATGTCAAAAAACCGGTCTTATCCTTTAACTGTCCAATCAGAATAAAAATGACTTAAGTAAACACCTCAAGCAGATCAAACTAATCCAATCAGACTCAATCAGAATGAACTTTTAATCAGATCGAGAGGGCTGTTGTAAACATTTTGCTTATCTGATCATCAGCAAAATTTGACCATGTAAACACTTAATTCTCTGATTTTAACAAATGTGTTGTTTCTGCAGGTTCAAACCACATGGAAGTGAGTGAAGGTGTTGGGTTTCTGAGAGGTTGGAATTTGATGGTTGCAAAATTGGACTAGTCTGTCATGTACGTTTTTCTTTGTTGGAGATCTTAGAAGAGTTATGCTTTGTTAAACATCTTGACTAAATGTTTTTACAGTGCGCCATGTCTGGGCAGTAAATTCAGTGAGACAGGCACAGAGTGAACTGAGCTATGAAGGTCAATTTATACTCGTTGCTTGTTTAGAGACAGTGGGAGAGATCGGCTTATATGCCATATAGCTCAGGGATAAGGTTGGCAAAAACAATTTCTCTTCTTCTTTTGTTATACAGGGTTTTCTGCACAATAGTAGCCAGGCACATTTTCCCACATCACAAGAGTTTAATTCTGAGTGAATGCTTTGCAGCAAGTAAACACTTAACTTTTCAGATCCCTTTCTTTAGTGTTCATGGAAACATTCAAGTTGGAATGTCTAATCGAGATGATCCTAATCAGATTGAGGAAACATTTGCTCATATATTCATATATGTTGAAACATTCAGATTTGTCAGATGCAGTCAGTCATACCAAATCAAAAATCAGGTCCCACTTTGCTCTGGGCAGAAAACCACATCAATTCTCTTGCTATTCACCTTCATCTCTCATGCTATATAGTTCAGACTACAACACATTTAGTGTTTATTAAAGGTTTTTTTTTTAAAGTTATTCCGTCTGTCCACATATTTCCAACTGCCAAAATTTCTCCAGTGAAAACAAGGCCTATTATGAGAAGTTACTAGACTCAGAGGGATGTAAAATCTGTGGGATGTATCAAATAGCATCAGAGGGAAGATTAAACATGATTTGCAGGTGCTTAGATAGTCTAATCACTTCATATGAAAATACCTGTAGAGATGTAGAACGAACGTGAAGACAACTGTATCACAACTGGTCAAACTATATATATTTGTTCTTTTTCAGCTTTTATGTGAGGTTAAAATACAAGCTATTGTCATGGACCAAATTAACCTATTCAACTAAAAATAAATAAATAAATAAATAAATAAATCCCATCTGTGCTTAAACTAGCCAATAATAGGCTTAAAAGACAACTGGCTTGCAAACTATTTTATCTTCATTTTGGAGATGCATCTGGAATCCACAAATTGCTGTAAACTTATATTATATTGATGTTGATGAATATGTTGATGATATTGATGAATATTGGAAAGGGAAGAAACATTTTGATTATTTTGTGAAGAGTGTAGTTGAAATGCGGCAGATGTTGAATGGCTATACACCAGCTCAGGATCCTAGTTATGCTCAGTAGATTGGGGGACTAAGTGCACTTATTGGAGTTGCACACTAAGGATTAATATTATGAAGAACTACTGCACCAAAGGTTAGATGATTGTGCACCTGCTTAGATCATCAAGGTTAGTTGACTGTAAGTGGATTGATTTTTTTTGTTTCAGAGGCATGCGGGATGGAGAGTTTAGGATCAATGGAGAAAGCTGGATTTAACAGACAAGCCACAGCAACTGTGGATAAGAGATGGATTATGGATGAATACTTTTCTTTAGTCTGAGCATCCTCAGGTCATGCCCACATGTAGCCTGCACTGAATTCTGAACATCTCCACCATGTGACTGTATTGTTTAAAAACCTTGTTCTCTTTGTTCAAACCTGGAAAGTAATTAGAAATATGTTGTTTCTGTAGTGTGAGTTTGCCATCTCCCTTCTAAGGTGTTGGTTCAGTTAAATCGGTTTGTGTGGTCATTTACCACAAAATCGGCAGAACTCAAAAGTATGTTGTAGTCTGAACTCAGATGTCACAACGAGTGGGTAGGCAGAACACGGATGCGGACTCAGAGGATGTAAGAAGAAAACTTGGTTTTATTATACAAACAAAAGTTAAACAAAAGGCCCGGCTGAGCCGGATGACAAAAAACTAAACTGTGGAAAATAAAACATGACTAAGGAAAAACAAAACAAGGAACATTACTTGGGAAAAACATGAATAACACTTAACTTTACGAGAAGACGTAGCGTGGCATGAAGGGGTGAAAATCAATTAAGGATATCACACAATGACAGGGGAGCCTGGACACTAAATATGGAACTGGGAGTGATTGGTGACAGTGTGCAGCTGGGGACAATGACAAACAGGTGACGTGAGTGACAACTAATGACCTAGGGGGTATTCCACGAAAGTAGCTAAAGAAAGCCAGGCTATAGCCGGAAAGAGTCGCTTGAACTAGCGCCATCTCCCATTTAAGCCTCAAGTCGTTCCACGAAGACATTTTAGCTGCATCTCAGTGAGGCTAATCCAAGCGAGGCTTACATAGCCTAGCTAAGTGCGAGTGCACGTGCACGAGGAACGTAAGAACCCCTGACGAGTGGATGGTGGAAAAACGGAGATGGCAGAAAAGGAGAGCAAGACCTGTTATTTTTTCGGCAGCTGAACAAATAAATGCTTATGGAGCTGTATGAGGATTTTAAAAGTGTCATCACCAGAAATGGTAATACAGCTTCGATCAAAAAAGCGAAGAAAACGGCATGGCTAACAACTGCAGACAGACTTAACGCGTAAGTTATGAAAGTTTCATACCATTGTCAATTGTTAGACATTTATTTTACTATCCTCATGTATTTATGCTCTCCTCTTTGTGTTATAATTTGTTTACATAAAGCATGCTGAATTGTCTCTGTATGAGATGTACAGTACAAATATACTGGCCCTGCTCACTTTATTAATAACCCAATAATCGACACGCATCATCATACTTTGTGGCTATATTATCGTGAGTGTGTGACCCACATATTAATTTTTCACTGTTACATCTCAACAGGAGCAATCTTAACAGCCAAAAGCGTACCTGGCAGCAGGTGAAGGTAAAGTACAGGAAAATATTTCAGAGTGGTAAGTAGCCTTTGAAGAAATGTGTTTGTCCAATAAAGAGAGCACCAAACTAGATATGGAACACAAGAAACTGAAAATAAAAAAGATCAAGCTAGAGATTATGAAACTGGAGAGGGATGTTAGTATAAATTCAGATAAAGGAGAATTTCGTGTTGTGAACTGTATTTAATTCTGTTTTCTCTCCACAGCTTGAGAAACATGTAATAATAATTAAACAATTCAACACAACTTGAACTCAAACTTGTCATTATTATACAGTTCATGCAACGTGTTAGAAATGTGTTTTTTACATTTATATTCACAGTGGGGTGCCATGACCTAAACGTGTGGAAAGTTATAAATCATCTCTGTCCATTTAGCCTTTTTACACTTGCTCCAACTTCAACTGCTACTGTGTCAATGCTAAATTATGAAAAGAAGTTCTAACTCAAAGGTCACAACAATAAGGATCAAAGACAATATGTGTCCCTGTAAATAGGTCCTCACTGTGTCAGGAGAAACTGAGTCATTTCAGGCACTAGAACCTGCAGGGACTCAACGAAGAAAAGACTTGAGCCTGAAAAGTTGTCCACAAGACAAAATGTATAAAATATGAAGTATACTATTAATTTAAGATGGCTCTGTCAGAAGTCAGCCATGGTGCCTGAGAACTTTAAGCAATGAACCTGTATTTAATTTGGCCAACGGTCATTTCTAGCCGTGCCCTTGTTTTAGCATGTGCATGGTGGAATGCCCTCTCTGCTCTTGTTCCTGGATCAGGATATGGCGTGAGGAGGTACGGCCAGCATGCATAGCCTCTGTCCCCAAGCAGGACACCATTGAACTCTCCTGCAGAATAAGAGAAATGTTGGATGGATATACATGTGTTAAGACTTTAGGCAATTTGATGCAATATGTGCCTTATATGGCCATCTATAATAAAGTATGACGAGCACTTTAAATTCCTTAAGATGACCTCTACACCTGACCTCTCATTAGATTACCAAAATTCTGCCTATGCTACACCTTACTTCAAAAGCACTCCTTCGGGTAGGTAAAATTCTTGCGCCTTGTGCAAACCTCTGTGCCAGTGAGGATGCTTGGAAGATCCTAGAATCATGAACTGATCCCGGCCATTTAGCCTCAATGTTGGAAATGAAATGACCTCCATCACAGATCATCTGTATGCACGGAGGATAGGAGTCGATGAGGTTTCAAAGGGCATAAATGTAACATTGCTCAGCATTACTCAAAGGGGTTGATGTGGTATTTTTCAAAATGAGAAATCCAGTTCAAAGTCTATGGACAATTATCCCCAAGTGTACCTGTACATTTAGGATATGGAAAAATTTTCGGTTTACATAGTCAGCCTCCACGGGTCCAGCAGAGGCCTGGACAATGTGACAATGTTTAAATCCAGACTGAAGACAGTTCTATTTAGATGTGCATATGACACCTGAAAGTATCTTATCTGCACTCTTCACTTTTGAATTAATTAATTGATGATTTTTTTGTTTTTTGGAATGATTTTATTGCCTTCTTGTGATTTTATGTAGCTGTAAAGCACTTTGAATTGCCTTGTGTACGAATTGTGCTCTACAAATTGCCTTGCCTTGGATGCGTACAAGGGTACAGTGTAGTGCACCGATAACATTAGGGAAGCCTGAGGGAGATGATGAACTTAATGCAAATACTTCAGCCAGTAGGTTGTTTTACATTATCGGCTACTGTAAATGTGGAGCAGCAGCCTGAAAGGACAGAGGTCTTGCCCCCCCCCCCCCCCCCCCCCCCCCCCCAATCATGTATATATTCATGATTAAATAGATTTTTTTTACAAACACAGTTTATATTTGATATTGCTGTTTAAACAGCAATATTAACACTGTCATTGAAAAGACTGATGCCACCAAAGTTTCGTTAGTGGATTAAAAAATAAACAAAAGAATAGGCTGCAGCACAAACACAATTAACCCTCACTGTAAAACTCACTTCATTATAGAGTAATTGAGAATCAGACCAAGGAATGTGTTTTGCACACTGCTTAGTTATTAATCCTTCTCTCTGTAAACAAGAAAGTCATCAGGAAAAGACCAATTAAGCAAGAGAGAAATCCTCAGTGAGTGATTTATTGGAGTTTTGCCGTATGAGTACAGCTTGAAATGTCTTATATTGCCTGAATGCTTGCTTAAAAAAACAATACAGAGTCATCTGGTATCGATGAGCAATGCTGAATATGTTTTTTTTTTTCTTTTTGCTGTGATAGGATGCATGTTTTTTTTTTTTTTGATGAAGTTCAATCAACTGAGTGATGTTTTCTTATGGCAGCAGATATCAATTATTATTCAAGGAGTCTTTCTCCACACACTCACATCCATCATTGCCCACATGCAGACATTTAGCTCAAGTCCCTATAGATTCGTTGTCCTTGTAAGCACGCTTGGGTGCAGTCTAAAACAATATGGCAATCATCAATTTTGCATTAGCATTTTGATGCCAGGAAACATTTTTGAGTGGCTGCATTCTCTTTCATGGCAAAATGCAACATCTGGTGCCTTACACAGCAGACACTGCAACACATACAAACAGTCAGTTCATCAGCATTCTCATTGACCAATATAATTGAGTTTTGCATGACATGAGGCAAATAAGCCTAGTGGGAGCTGATAGAAGCAAAGTGAACATCGCTTCTATTATCAAGGAATAATCATCCAAGATTACAAACTCAGTTAACATGTCTTCAATATTTTGACTCATTGCTCACGTGTAACTTTAAAAAGATGATTACCGTACATAACATTGTGTTGGAATTTACCATTTTTAAAAGATTGATGGATCCTTGTCTTTATGTAAGCGATGATGGGATGGCAAAGGGGATGTTCTCAAACAAATGCTGTATCATTCTGCAATATCAAAGAATGAGATGCAAGAATGATCACTGTCATAATGAAGTATTCAAAAATGTGCACCAAAGAGTTTACAACAAACTGAAAAACCAACAGTCAGACAAAATAAGAACGGAGTTAACTTAAAAAGTCAAAATCAATCTACATACTGTGAGCAATTTGTCTGGCAGAAGTGGACATGTTTTATAATCATTGTCATACTCAAATGTAATTTAGTCCAAATTTACTTATGTAGTGTCATTTTAAGGGCAGGTGGCATCGAGAGAAATCCAACAATATATGACATAATGAATTGCTTTGCATTTTGAATGTTGAGTGAAGTCATTTATATTCGTTGATAGAGAAGTGGCTGTTTCCTGTTTAGCTTGTCATCTAAAAAAATGGGATTTTATTCTGTTGTCACCCAGGGCCTTAACTACAAGAGATTATATTAATCTGTGTCAAAAGTATGTTAAAACATTTTAGTAGATTATGAAAGGAGTGTGATTCTGTCTCTATTCCTCTCAGGAGGCCACGGCTCTATGTTAATGGTCATTTCTCTGAGATTTGGTCATGTTTTTAGTTCCAGTTTTGTCATGTCTTCAGTTAATCTCATGTCTTAGTTTTGTTAGTTTTCAAGTTCTGGCTGAATATTTAGTTTTTGCCATGTTCCCCATAGTTTCTGTTGCCCTGCCATCACCTTCACTCACAACACCTGTGTTTTTTCCCCACAGCTGCACTCACTCACCAATCACTACCTCAGTATTTAGTTTCCAGGTTTCCCATGAATCAGTGCCAGATCCTCCCCGTCACCGTCCCTCATGATAGTCACAGTTGTTCTAGTCAAGTTTGTCAAGTCAGGTTTGTTCTTCTGTGTTTTTCATAGTCCTAGTCCAGTTTTTTTTTTTTTTTTCATAGTTTAGATTATGTAATCCGGCTCAGTCGCGCTTTCTGTTGCTCCTGGAATAAGACCAAGTTTTTGTTTTTTGGAATATCTGCATCCGTGTCAGTAGTTAGTATACATTACTTTGTGTCAAAAAAAAGATTTATGGGGGGTAATAAAAGTGTGATTTATGAGGGGGGTAATAAAACGTCATTTGACAGGTGACCTTTTGACCTCCGTATGTCCTGTCACATCAAAGGGTTAGCTCACATCAAAGGGGTAGCTCACATCAAAGGGTCAGCGATAACAAGTGGCTGGTGGTGGGGGTTAGGGGTGGGTGTTAGGGGGGTTCAATATGTTTGAGTAGTAACAGTATTGACAATCAAATCAAATTTATTTGTATAACACATTTCGTGTACAAAACAATTCAAAGTACTTCACGTAAAATAAAAGCAAATCAAGTAAAGTCTTTCATTGTCAGATACACAGAACAACAGAGTCGGGCACTGAAATTCATGACATAAGTACGCTAACAATAAATAGTCAATATAGATACTATAAAATATACATTTTACGTTAATTACTAGTGCTATACTGAACATATAATACACTTAATAGCCTATGCTAATCTAAGACCTATACTAACCTAGAAACCCAAGATAAAAATACAATATTGTGTAATATTGCATGTTGTAGTGCATTTCAGCAGGGAGTGTAAGAAGCATTAAAATATATCAAAGAATATAAAGAGAAACAAATAAAATAATTTAAATTAATTTAAAAACAAGCAACTGTCCAGATAAATTAAAATATATCGTGCAGATTCCACACATAGACACATGAGAAAAGTAATGTTTTTAACCTGGATTTAAAAATGTCTCCATTTGGTGAGAGTTTAATCTCCACTGGCAGTTTGCTCCACTTGTTTGCAGCATAACAGCTAAATGCTGCTTCTTTGTGTTTTATAAATAAAAAGATGGTAAACTGTCAAGATTTAAAATACTGCGTTCTTGATTGTTTCAAAAAGTATGTAGACAGGCTGTAGATAGTTTAAATGCTAATATGTTAAAGTTTACACGAGTGTACAAAACAATTCAAACTACTTCACATAAAATAAAAGCAAATCAAGTCAAGTCTTTTGTTGTCAGATACACAGAACAACAGAGTCGGGCACTGAAATTCATGACATAAACAGGCAATATAGATACTATAAAATATACATTTTACGTTAATTACTAGTGCTATACTGAACATATAATACACATAATAGCCTATGCTAATCTAAGACCTATACTAACCTAGAAACCCAAGATAAAAATACAATATTGTGTAATATTGCATGTTGTAGTGCAAACAGCAATAATTTAAATGAATTTAAAAACAAGCAAATGTCCAGATAAATTAAAAGATATCGTGCAGATACCATGCATAGACACATGAGAAAAGTAATGTTTTTAACCTGGATTTAAAAATGTCTCCATTTGGTGAGAGTTTAATCTCCACTGGCAGTTTGTTCCACTTGTTTGCAGCATAACAGCTAAATGCTGCTTCTTTGTGTTTTATAAATAAAAAGGTTTATTGGTTAATAGGAACGGTCTAGTTTAAGTAGGTAAACTGTCAAGATTTAAAATACTGCGTTCTTGATTGTTTCAAAAAGTATGTAGACAGGCTGTAGATAGTTTAAATGCTAATATGTTAAAGTTTACACGAGACAGTCAGACGATTCAAATCGCATTGTGGCAAATCAAGGAGTGAGTTTCCACAGCAGGGGTCCACGGGAACCTGTCAAAATGGGTGGTTTCAGGGTAAGTGATGAATACAGCAAAAAGGCTGAATTTCCAGTCTCATCCCGTAAGGTGACTTGGGGGATGTTGGAGGTGTGATAAGAATCCAGCCTGACTTTAAGAACCAATGAGATGACAGGGGGGTGGGGGGTTTTGGTAATGGATAAAAATAAAAATAAAAATGTCTCTATTTGGTGAAAGTTTAATCTCCATTGGCAGTTTGTTCCACTTGTTTGCAGCATAACAGCTAAATGCTGCTTCTCTGTGTCTAGTTTAAATGCTAATATGTTAAAGTTTACACGAGACAGTCAGACGATTCAAATCGCATTGTGGCAAATCAAGGAGTGAGTTTCCACAGCAGGGGTCCACGGGAACCTGAAAAAATGGGTGGTTTCAGGGTAAGTGATGAATACAGTAAAAAGGCTGAATTTCCAGTCTCATCCCGTAAGGTGACTTGGGGGATGTTGGAGGTGTGATAAGAATCCAGCCTGACTTTAAGAACCAATGAGATGACAGGAGGGTGGGGGGTTTTGGTAATGGATAAAAATAAAAATAAAAATGTCTCTATTTCGTGAAAGTTTAATCTCCATTGGCAGTTTGTTCCACTTGTTTGCAGCATAACAGCTAAATGCTGCTTCTCTGTGTCTAGTTTAAATGCTAATATGTTAAAGTTTACACGAGACTGTCAGACGTTTCAAATGGCATTGAGGCAAATCAAGGTGTGAGTTTCCACAGCAGGGGTCCACGGGAACCTGAAAAAAAAAAAAAAAAAAAAAGGTTATTCAAGAAAACCCTTGAAACAGGAAGCACAAAGAGTTGTTAATGTAACCTCACACCAACAGTATATCTGCATCCGCACCAGACAAGAATAACTCAATAAACTGGCTTATGTTACACCTCATACTTTATGTTACTTTGCTGCTAAAAGATTTATTTATCTCCAGTTGAGCAGTGTAAAGAACATTTACTCAACATTTAATTAGCTATATTCAATATGATCTGCTGTATTCAATGCAATTTATTATTAATAAAGGTAATCACACACACAGCCAGAGACAAACAACGACAAGTTTTCAGGAGTGCTGACAGTTTTCTATTCTCAGGTAAACTTCATCTCAGGGCAAATACTAAACCAGACAGATTTGTCAGCCTTCTTCAGGTAGGCTACTTCTAAATAGGAGTCTGCACACCTATTAACTAACCCGGGGTTAATAAAAGCTTACAAAAAAAAAAAAAAAAAAAAAAAAAAAACCTTATTCATCCATTGTTGTGCAACAACCCAGAAGTAGATCTCCTAGGGATGTTTAGAGTTGATATTAAGAATGATTTAAGTTTTAAAAAAATAAAAATAAAAATAAAAATTTAAAAATAAAAAACAAAGCAGATGTAAAAGAAAAAACCCTCCTAACGACATGCAGAGAAATAAACTACAGTCAAAATAAAGTTTTCAAACAGAGTTCGAGCACGCTCCTAAAACACCTGGGGTCCGTTTCACGTAGCAGGTTCACCCAACTCTGAGTCTATTCCTGATCTCTGAGTTGATCTACTCTGAGATAGAAAACCCTGAGTTTTCGGTTCCAGAAACGCTGATTTGAGTGAGGTTAATCAACTCTGAGTAAGTTCACCTTGAGTTTAGCGCGTGCACCACAACTTTAAAAAGCCAGCATCAATGGAGCCCCGATTCGACGAGTCACCTTGGCAACGGGGAAGAGGAGGGGCTACGTTTTTCACCAACCTCGAATTGGAAATCTTAATGCGCTCATACGGCGAGTTTCAATACGTTTTTAGAAATAAGTGCAACACCGTTGCAGCAGCAAAAGTGTAAGTTTAAATGTAGTCCTTTGCAATCACAATAATATTACAGGGAAACTGCTTGAATGGTAGCCCATTCATTTATTTCATTTAGGTGCAATCCCGCAGGGGAGAAGCGCTCTTGGCAGCAGTTTAAGATGAAATATAAAAACATTGTTCAAACAGGTGAGACCTCGGCATGGAGGTTCCTCATTTTGATCATGTTTTACACTGTAAAATAAATATTAAGTGGCTATTTGACTGTGCAGTTATTTTATTCCCAACATAATGCTGTTTTCACACACATAAACTATGTCTTCTCATCTATACCATCCATCCATCCATTATCTATACACCGCTGAATCCGTCAGTCGGGTCGCGGGGGGGCTGGAGCCTATCCCAGCGGTCAATGGGCAAGAGGCGGGGTACACCCTGGACAGGCCGCCAGTCCATCACAGGGCCACATAGAGACAAACGAGACAAACAACCATACACACTCACAGTCACTCCTAAGGACAATTTAGAGTCATCATCTATATCATGTTCTGTTAAATAATTAAGCCTATTTAAACTAACACAGATTTCTACTGAGCCAACAGAAAGAAGGCAGATGCCCGTAAAACGGGTGGTGGCCACCACCTCTAAAGGGAGGGCAGTGGCTGAGGGAATCCACCCCCAAGACACGAGTGCCTTTATAAAATATAATAGGCCTATATATGTCTTTTTTAAGCCTATTCATACAAATATTTATTTGTCTTTTATGTCTTTTTTTTCTTTTGTCCCAACACATTCTGATGGTGCCGCTCAAAAAGATAATTGTCTGTAAATGCAAAAATCTATGCGCGGTCTGATAACCATCTCCGACGAATATTTATTTCTCTGCGCAATAATGCTGCACCTTCATCCACGGGATCGTTGTCAAAAGGACATGTTCGTGAAAAAGTCGCCTCCTACTGTGCCTAATGGACTTCTAGAAGTAGAAGAACTCGCTCTGCTGAATGAATGAATGAGGAAATCAAATGGCGTGTGTGGCTGAAAGAGGGCGGAGACAGAGAGAAACTCAAGGTTTCTTGAGTAAAACCTGGTCCCAACCAGGTTAGGTTCAGAGAGTCTGTTACTCCGGTAACTGACCGTGAGGTTAAGTTACCTCTCTTTGTGAAACAGGCTAGAGTTACCCCTCTTTCTCGGGGTTGAGTTACCTCCCTTTGTGAAACGGAAAACTCAGGGTTTCCCTCATTTCAGGGTTAACCTACTCAAAGTTTTCACTAAACCTGCTTCGTGAAACGGACCTCTGAGCACCAAGTTACCCACGAAGTGATCAGAACTGATCAGAAGTGTAAAGAGATAGATGTTCCAGGCAACTACAGGCTTAGAAAAAATTATTTGGAGATAACGGTAAGTCACTCGTCTAGCAGAGTCAGGTTCTCAGCTGTCATCCTGAGAACTACCAATGTCTGATTCTATCTTTTATTCTGAGATCTTGTGAATTTCCAGTTAAACATTTATATCAGATATGTGTAACAGATAGTTAGATGTACAAGTCACATCCTGCATTTACTGTTACAAAGTTAACTCAAATGTGAACTAAATCTTCAACCTTTTAGGCGTGCAATGCAATTGTCCAACCAGGAACTGTAGAAAATAACCCAGCTTTATGGTGAATTACACCTAAGCGGCATCAGTGTAAAGTATAAGCTTCAATAAGCCAATTCACATATATTACTGATAAAATAATGTTAATATTGCAACATTCCAAAATAATGGACCTGAATCCGACTTAACGTCTGATTGTAGTATTAGGAGATAACCTAAGTGTACTTAAGATGTTAACCAGCAAACAAGGCCTGAGTTCATTCAGCCTTAAAGACTTTCAGACTCTGCTTATCTCCAGTTGAGCAGTGTAAAGAACATTCACGCAACATTTAATTAGCTATATTCAATATGATCTGTTGTATTCATTGCAATTCATTATTAATAAAGGTAATCACACATGGCCAAAGACAATCAACTAAGTTTTCAGGAGTGCTGACAGTTTTCTATGCGTTAAATCTCAGGGAAACTTCATCTGAGAGAAAAATACTAAACCAGACAGATTTGTCAGCCTTCTTCAGGTAGGCTACTTCTAAATAGGAGTCTGCACACCTATTAACTAATCCGGGGTTAATAAAAGCTTACAAAAAACAAACCAAAAAAAAAAACAAAAAAAAAAAAAAAAAACAAAACCTTACTGATTCTATCTTTTATTCTGAGATCTTGTGAATTTCCAGTTAAACATTTATATCAGATATGTGTAACAGATAGTTAGATGTACAAGTCACATCCTGCATTTACTGTTACAATGTTAACTCAGCATGCAAAGAAAACATACTGATCTCCTGGAGACTCAGAATTAAATATAATAAAAAATGATCAAAGTCTAATCTTTCTTGAATTGTTTAAAACATTGGTTACTGCTTCAGCTCCGTTTTGTGTTGTTTTTATGATAGTTTATGCCCCCACGAAAGAATTGATTAAGCTGAAATTAAAACTCCATGCTTTAGTTTTGCATAAAGACCTTATAAATGTACACTTTATGCCCACCAAACTCTTGTATGCTCTTAGATTTTACATGAATGTAACCTTAAAACCAATACTAATATTATTCTTAAGCTTGATTTGTAAAATATTTTGAACATGAACAACTTTTCTTGATCTTATGTACTAGTAATTTGTAGATCTTAAATCAACTTAAGCTGAAGGCGCTAGCCAAATTCTTTAACTCCATTTCCCCACCTTGGTTTATTTAAGACAACTACGTATTTATCTTAAACAGAATACAGGCACACAATCGGTTCTAGTCTGGAATAGCTACTGTAGTGGATTTTTATTTTTTTATTATTTTTTTTTTTTTATCAAGTGAGTAAGAAGACTACTCAGATAATAACAAGACAAAATCCAGATTTTGTCTTTCCTTATATTTATTCAAAGGCAGAATATAGCATCAAAGAACAAATAAGGCTCCTCTGTTCTATATCTAAGATAAGATAGGTGTCTCTTAAAAAGCGAAACGTTATTTCATTTAACTAAAAGAGGGCAGGAGGGTTAAATTAACCACACAATATTAAATATTCTGCATCTAATGATTCATTTCTCAAATCTTTGAATTACTACTCGTGCGAACATTTCATGACACAGAAAATGTATCCTAAATTGTATATCCAACCAACATGAAAATTCCATACACTGCAAATGATGGCAGCAATAACCAGTGTTTCAATCTTATTCTACTTTTTATTACCATTACCATTATTTTATAACCAAAGAAAAACTATGCCTTTCAACAAATTTAAAAACTAGACTGGATACAAATTAGCACGTTCACCAAATGCAGTCTAAAACAGCAATCAAAGAGATGATAGATTAATTTCATAAGTTGGGTATAGGGAGACTTTCCAATAAAGAATATCAATTTGCTATCTGGAGGGACCAACATTGGATATAAATCAGTTAATTTACGTGTTGAGGGTCGACTAAGATAAAAGAATCCTAGTTTTTCCCCCGTTGTTCTTAATATCTGACCATCCCACACCTGGACTCAAAATAGTGTAACATGATGTGGAAAGTTTGAAATGCAATGAAATTACACACAAACTGTTAGACTGGTATTCAGCATCCGAGCCAATGTCCCACAGTTAGACCTTGTGAGGGTTCTAACCAGAGATGTATAGTAACGAAGTAGAACTACTTCACTACTCTACTTAAGTACTAAAATGCTGTATCTATACTCTATTTTTTTCTCATACTTCCACTTTTACTTCAGTACATATTTTAAAAGAGTTTAGTACTTTTACTCCGATACATTTTTATGTGCTGCATCGTTACTCGTTATTATAAACGCACACACACACACACACACACATAAAAACGTACACTCATTCATGCACAAACACACCCACACGCATACAAACACGCAAATATGCATATAAAAACACACACAGAGAGACACACAAGCATGCACACAGTTTAAGAAGGGGAAAAGTTGTAAAGAAAAAAAGCACAAGCAGGGAAGAGAGGGGAGGGATGCTTTAAATGGAGAGGGGACATGCTTGATCTGTTTGTTCACAAAGAGTTAAGCCCAGTGTTTTCAGGTGTTCTAATCACTTTTTGTTTTTTACATGGCATTTGTATTTGTATGTTACGGAGCCCCTTGAGTCTTAAGGTGAAATATATTGGGGTGTCGAGAAAGCGTGCACCCGTTTTGAAAAGCGCGCTCTCATTTAACCAAACCGTGCTCTCCTTAAAATATAGCAAGCGCACGTTTACCTAAATCGTGCGCTCGAATTACTAATGTCGTGTACTCGCTGTAATACAGTCGTACTCACGTTATATCCCTCGTGAGCACAATTTACTGAAACGTGTCTTCACTTTGCAAAGTGCGCGCTCATTTAACCAAAACGTGCTCTCGTTGAAATACAACGTGCGCACGTTTACCTAAATCGTGCGCTCGATTTAGTAGTTTCTTGCTCTCGTTGTAGTAACAAAGTTATATACCTCGTGACCACAATTTACTAAAGCGTGGTCATGATTCACAAAACGTGTTAACGTTATTTAAGAAATGTATAGCCTAATTCAAATTGGCACAAGTAAGCAAAGCGTGGCCACGATTCCACACTCTCATAACATCATGAGCCAAATATACCAGCAGGATATGATTCTTCACCATTTTGAAATGGACTTAATCAGGGTTTACCATGGGCTAGGTATGGAATACAAGAATATTCTTTCAACCTTGGCGTCCAGTCATGGCATCATCATGAGCCTAGTTGACTCAAAGTACTTCACACACCCTCACCTGTTCTCAAGGCTGCCTTGTAAGGCGCCCAAGTCAGGGCTGTAGCCAAATGAAAATCCTAAAATATTTATTTGCATTCGTTAATTTTTTCCCCAGGATGAATTGAACAGCATCCAAGACACATGGAATGCACATCGCATCCGTCCGTCCAGAAACCCAGGTGTTCCGGCTCGAATACCGGATATAATGCACCTGGCTCCGCATCTGTGGGGGGCTGAAGATCATCTCTTTCCTCTCGATGAAGCCAATCTGACCGTCTGCAAGTGGAAATGCACCTTCCTCGACTCCATACCATGCGACATCGATGTATTTGATTTTTGCACAGGCATAATGCAAGAACGAGGGTTACAGTTGACAAACAGTCCAGACCAAGCACTTGAATTATACATTACATTAAGGGACACTGTTCGTCCCATAATACTTGCTTAGGCATACATTCGCCATAGCACAATGCACTTACTGTTCCATTCCAAGCAACTTCCAAATAGATTAAAAAGGTGAGATGCTCACCCTGTAATGGTAACAGATTTCGTGGCCACAATTAATACAACGTGCGAACGTTTCAAGCAATTTGGATTTATTGTTGCCATACAGAATGTCGTGGGCACGTCTTACAGATCGTGGGCACACTTTTGTTTATTGTGCTCACAAGGTATATAATGTGGGCACGACTGAGGGGCAGTGAGCGCACGGTTTTAGTAAGACGAGCGCACGGTTTATGTATACGCGCGCACGCTTTATTTAGACGAGCGCACGATTTAATAAAGCGAGGGCACACTTTGAAAAGTGAGAGAACGCTTTCTTGAAACCCCCTGAAAAAGATATTGTTTGATCTCCACCGGGCTCCGTAGTATGTGGCCTACTGGCCTTGAGATTTTTTTTTAACAAGTTGAAAGAAAATGACAAGGATGAAAAGAAAATGTGTAATGTGTGAAGTGATGGGAGATGCTTTAAAGGGGGTAGGGACATACTTGCCAATACATATTCTTTTGTTCAAAAGAGTTAAGCGCAATGTTTAAAGGTGCTCTTGTACACTCCGCTGTACTGCTGTGACAGCCAAACATTTTGAATAATATAAACAATTTGATTTTCAAACTTTCGACCGATTTCTTTAATAACTACATTACACAATACTTTTACTTTTACTTTCAATACTTGAGTAGTAATTTTAAAAATAAACTACTTGCAATACTTAAGTAAAAAACATGTTTAATACTTTAATACTTCCACTTAAGTACGGTGCTTAAAGAGCACTTCTACTTCTACTCAAGTCACTTTTTTTTTTGATAGAGTACTTGTACTTCTACTCAAGTCTGAATCGTTTGTACTTTATACATGTATGGTTCTAACACTATTCTTTTCCTGAAATAGTTGAAAAGATCGATTCAAATGACTAGTTATTTAGGAAGCTGCAGTTTGGGGTGCTGTTAAACTTTACAGCGTACTTTTATCGCCCAGCAAAAACATCTAGCGTGTTTCATGAATGATGGACTGACTCAGTACTATTAGCCTAAGCTGCGTTAGAGCGCAAAGGTGATCTGTTTAAATGTCAAATGCTATCTTCTTGAAGCCTGCACCTTTAACAGAACATTGTCAACTACATCTACACTAACAAAGTTATCAAAAAGCCCAGGTTTCTTTACACTGTTTCTTGGTAGTCAGTCAAGATCAGCTGTAAATATCCCCACACAGAGCCGTAGTTACACAGCAGCTGAGCAGTTAAAGAAATCTAACCGCGCTAAAAATATCAGTGAAGCAGCTTCACCGGGGGATGCTCCGGTAACCTCATCATCACCCTCGAACGTGTCTCCAGAATCCCCTTCACTGATATTTTTAACGCGGTTGATGAAGCTGCTGTGGAATGTGGCTGTTTTTGGGGGGAGTAGACACAGAGTAAAATCTTCCGTGACTGTGGGGGGTGGGTGGGAGGGGTCATTGATGTCCTACTGAGGCCTGGTCAGATTGTCCCTGCATGCACGTGCCACGGAAAACTCTAAACTACCTACAGACCAGACCGGTTGATCGGTTGGTGCAGCAAAAAAAAAAAAAAGTAGGTGAGACTGAAAATGTCACGGCTGACGCTGTTCGCAATAGCAGCAGTCCTTAAAGTTGTAAATTATGTGCGTATTATTTTTTTCTTTTCTTTCTTTAAACATATCATTGTAATTCCTCTATATTAAGTGCTGCCTACATAAGATGGTCTCCTGACTGTTTTACTGGGTAGTTATGTAAATAAATATATATATAAATGTCTCTTCCAAACCGGCTCCAGCCTCCTGGACTGCGGGTAGATTTCTTTAACTGCCCAGCTGCTGTGTAACTACGGCTCTGTGTGGGGATATTTACAGCTGATCTTGACTGACTACCAAGAAACAGTGTAAAGAAACCTGGGCTTTTTGATAACTGGGTTAGTGTAGATGTAGTTGACAATGTTCTGTTAAAGGTGCAGGCTTCAAGAAGATAGCATTTGACATTTAAACAGATCACCTTTGCGCTCTAACGCAGCTTAGGCTAATAGTACTGACGCAGAGTCAGTCCATCATTCATGAAACACGCTAGATGTTTTTGCTGGGCGATAAAAGTACGCTGTAAAGTTTAACAGCACCCCAAACTGCAGCTTCCTAAATAACTAGTCATTCGAATAGATCTTTTCAACTATTTCAGGAAAAGAATAGTGTTAGAACCATACATGTATAAAGTACAAACGATTCAGACTTGAGTAGAAGTACAAGTACTCTATCAAAAAAAAAAGTGACTTGAGTAGAAGTAGAAGTGCTCTTTAAGCACCGTACTTAAGTGGAAGTATTAAAGTATTAAACATGTTTTTTACTTAAGTATTGCAAGTAGTTTATTTTTAAAATTACTACTCAAGTATTGAAAGTAAAAGTAAAAGTATTGTGTAATGTAGTTATTAAAGAAATCGGTCGAAAGTTTGAAAATCAAATTGTTTATATTATTCAAAATGTTTGGCTGTCACAGCAGTACAGCGGAGTGTACAAGAGCACCTTTAAACATTGCGCTTAACTCTTTTGAACAAAAGAATATGTATTGGCAAGTATGTCCCTACCCCCTTTAAAGCATCTCCCATCACTTCACACATTACACATTTTCTTTTCATCCTTGTCATTTTCTTTCAACTTGTTAAAAAAAAATCTCAAGGCCAGTAGGCCACATACAAATACAAATGCCATGTAAAAAACAAAAAGTGATTAGAACACCTGAAAACACTGGGCTTAACTCTTTGTGAACAAACAGATCAAGCATGTCCCCTCTCCATTTAAAGCATCCCTCCCCTCTCTTCCCTGCTTGTGCTTTTTTTCTTTACAACTTTTCCCCTTCTTAAACTGTGTGCATGCTTGTGTGTCTCTCTGTGTGTGTTTTTATATGCATATTTGCGTGTTTGTATGCGTGTGGGTGTGTTTGTGCATGAATGAGTGTACGTTTTTATGTGTGTGTGTGTGTGTGTGTGCGTTTATAATAACGAGTAACGATGCAGCACATAAAAATGTATCGGAGTAAAAGTACTAAACTCTTTTAAAATATGTACTGAAGTAAAAGTGGAAGTACGAGAAAAAAATAATACTCCAGTAGAGTATAGATACAGCATTTTAGTACTTAAGTAGAGTAGTGAAGTAGTTCTACTTCGTTACTATACATCTCTGGTTAGAACCCTCACAAGGTCTAACTGTGGGACATTGGCTCGGATGCTGAATACCAGTCTAACAGTTTGTGTGTAATTTCATTGCATTTCAAACTTTCCACATCATGTTACACTATTTTGAGTCCAGGTGTGGGATGGTCAGATATTAAGAACAACGGGGGAAAAACTAGGATTCTTTTATCTTAGTCGACCCTCAACACGTAAATTAACTGATTTATATCCAATGTTGGTCCCTCCAGATAGCAAATTGATATTCTTTATTGGAAAGTCTCCCTATACCCAACTTATGAAATTAATCTATCATCTCTTTGATTGCTGTTTTAGACTGCATTTGGTGAACGTGCTAATTTGAATCCAGTCTAGTTTTTAAATTTGTTGAAAGGCATAGTTTTTCTTTGGTTATAAAATAATGGTAATGGTAATAAAAAGTAGAATAAGATTGAAACACTGGTTATTGCTGCCATCATTTGCAGTGTATGGAATTTTCATGTTGGTTGGATATACAATTTAGGATACATTTTCTGTGTCATGAAATGTTCGCACGAGTAGTAATTCAAAGATTTGAGAAATGAATCATTAGATGCAGAATATTTAATATTGTGTGGTTAATTTAACCCTCCTGCCCTCTTTTAGTTAAATGAAATAACGTTTCGCTTTTTAAGAGACACCTATCTTATCTTAGATATAGAACAGAGGAGCCTTATTTGTTCTTTGATGCTATATTCTGCCTTTGAATAAATATAAGGAAAGACAAAATCTGGATTTTGTCTTGTTATTATCTGAGAAGTCTTCTTACTCACTTGATAAAAAAAAAAAAATAATAAAAAAATAAAAATCCACTACAGTAGCTATTCCAGACTAGAACCGATTGTGTGCCTGTATTCTGTTTAAGATAAATACGTAGTTGTCTTAAATAAACCAAGGTGGGGAAATGGAGTTAAAGAATTTGGCTAGCGCCTTCAGCTTAAGTTGATTTAAGATCTACAAATTACTAGTACATAAGATCAAGAAAAGTTGTTCATGTTCAAAATATTTTACAAATCAAGCTTAAGAATAATATTAGTATTGGTTTTAAGGTTACATTCATGTAAAATCTAAGAGCATACAAGAGTTTGGTGGGCATAAAGTGTACATTTATAAGGTCTTTATGCAAAACTAAAGCATGGAGTTTTAATTTCAGCTTAATCAATTCTTTCGTGGGGGCATAAACTATCATAAAAACAACACAAAACGGAGCTGAAGCAGTAACCAATGTTTTAAACAATTCAAGAAAGATTAGACTTTGATCATTTTTTATTATATTTAATTCTGAGTCTCCAGGAGATCAGTATGTTTTCTTTGCATGCTGAGTTAACTTTGTAACAGTAAATGCAGGATATGACTTGTACATCTAACTATCTGTTACACATATCTGATATAAATGTTTAACTGGAAATTCACAAGATCTCAGAATAAAAGATAGAATCAGACATTGGTAGTTCTCAGGATGACAGCTGAGAACCTGACTCTGCTAGACGAGTGACTTACCGTTATCTCCAAATAATTTTTTCTAAGCCTGTAGTTGCCTGGAACATCTATCTCTTTACACTTCTGATCAGTTCTGATCACTTCGTGGGTAACTTGGTGCTCAGGTGTTTTAGGAGCGTGCTCGAACTCTGTTTGAAAACTTTATTTTGACTGTAGTTTATTTCTCTGCATGTCGTTAGGAGGGTTTTTTCTTTTACATCTGCTTTGTTTTTTATTTTTAAATTTTTATTTATTTATTTTTTTTTTTTAAACTTAAATCATTCTTAATATCAACTCTAAACATCCCTAGGAGATCTACTTCTGGGTTGTTGCACAACAATGGATGAATAAGGTTTTTTTTTTTTTTTTTTTTTTTTTTTGTAAGCTTTTATTAACCCCGGGTTAGTTAATAGGTGTGCAGACTCCTATTTAGAAGTAGCCTACCTGATGAAGGCTGACAAATCTGTCTGGTTTAGTATTTGCCCTGAGATGAAGTTTACCTGAGAATAGAAAACTGTCAGCACTCCTGAAAACTTGTCGTTGTTTGTCTCTGGCTGTGTGTGTGATTACCTTTATTAATAATAAATTGCATTGAATACAGCAGATCATATTGAATATAGCTAATTAAATGTTGAGTAAATGTTCTTTACACTGCTCAACTGGAGATAAATAAATCTTTTAGCAGCAAAGTAACATAAAGTATGAGGGGTAACATAAGCCAGTTTATTGAGTTATTCTTGTCTGGTGCGGATGCAGATATACTGTTGGTGTGAGGTTACATTAACAACTCTTTGTGCTTCCTGTTTCAAGGGTTTTCTTGAATAATCTTTTTTTTTTTTTTTTTTTTTCAGGTTCCCGTGGACCCCTGCTGTGGAAACTCACTCCTTGATTTGCCACAATGCGATTTGAATCGTCTGACTGTCTCGTGTAAACTTTAACATATTAGCATTTAAACTAGACACAGAGAAGCAGCATTTAGCTGTTATGCTGCAAACAAGTGGAACAAACTGCCAATGGAGATTAAACCTTCACCAAATAGAGACATTTTTATTTTTATTTTTATCCATTACCAAAACCCCCCACCCCCCTGTCATCTCATTGGTTCTTAAAGTCAGGCTGGATTCTTATCACACCTCCAACATCCCCCAAGTCACCTTACGGGATGAGACTGGAAATTCAGCCTTTTTGCTGTATTCATCACTTACCCTGAAACCACCCATTTTGACAGGTTCCCGTGGACCCCTGCTGTGGAAACTCACTCCTTGATTTGCCACAATGCGATTTGAATCGTCTGACTGTCTCGTGTAAACTTTAACATATTAGCATTTAAACTATCTACAGCCTGTCTACATACTTTTTGAAACAATCAAGAACGCAGTATTTTAAATCTTGACAGTTTACCTACTTAAACTAGACCGTTCCTATTAACCAATAAACCTTTTTATTTATAAAACACAAAGAAGCAGCATTTAGCTGTTATGCTGCAAACAAGTGGAACAAACTGCCAGTGGAGATTAAACTCTCACCAAATGGAGACATTTTTAAATCCAGGTTAAAAACATTACTTTTCTCATGTGTCTATGCATGGTATCTGCACGATATCTTTTAATTTATCTGGACATTTGCTTGTTTTTAAATTCATTTAAATTATTGCTGTTTGCACTACAACATGCAATATTACACAATATTGTATTTTTATCTTGGGTTTCTAGGTTAGTATAGGTCTTAGATTAGCATAGGCTATTATGTGTATTATATGTTCAGTATAGCACTAGTAATTAACGTAAAATGTATATTTTATAGTATCTATATTGCCTGTTTATGTCATGAATTTCAGTGCCCGACTCTGTTGTTCTGTGTATCTGACAACAAAAGACTTGACTTGATTTGCTTTTATTTTATGTGAAGTAGTTTGAATTGTTTTGTACACTCGTGTAAACTTTAACATATTAGCATTTAAACTATCTACAGCCTGTCTACATACTTTTTGAAACAATCAAGAACGCAGTATTTTAAATCTTGACAGTTTACCATCTTTTTATTTATAAAACACAAAGAAGCAGCATTTAGCTGTTATGCTGCAAACAAGTGGAGCAAACTGCCAGTGGAGATTAAACTCTCACCAAATGGAGACATTTTTAAATCCAGGTTAAAAACATTACTTTTCTCATGTGTCTATGTGTGGAATCTGCACGATATATTTTAATTTATCTGGACAGTTGCTTGTTTTTAAATTAATTTAAATTATTTTATTTGTTTCTCTTTATATTCTTTGATATATTTTAATGCTTCTTACACTCCCTGCTGAAATGCACTACAACATGCAATATTACACAATATTGTATTTTTATCTTGGGTTTCTAGGTTAGTATAGGTCTTAGATTAGCATAGGCTATTAAGTGTATTATATGTTCAGTATAGCACTAGTAATTAACGTAAAATGTATATTTTATAGTATCTATATTGACTATTTATTGTTAGCGTACTTATGTCATGAATTTCAGTGCCCGACTCTGTTGTTCTGTGTATCTGACAATGAAAGACTTTACTTGATTTGCTTTTATTTTACGTGAAGTACTTTGAATTGTTTTGTACACGAAATGTGTTATACAAATAAATTTGATTTGATTGTCAATACTGTTACTACTCAAACATATTGAACCCCCCTAACACCCACCCCTAACCCCCACCACCAGCCACTTGTTATCGCTGACCCTTTGATGTGAGCTACCCCTTTGATGTGAGCTAACCCTTTGATGTGACAGGACATACGGAGGTCAAAAGGTCACCTGTCAAATGACGTTTTATTACCCCCCTCATAAATCACACTTTTATTACCCCCCATAAATCTTTTTTTTGACACAAAGTAATGTATACTAACTACTCGTGTCCTATACGCATCACAACACCCAAACGTGACATTAATGCAACAAAAAAAACGAGTTTATGCTTTAACTTTGTGGAATGAACATCTCAGACAGAGTTTATGTAGTATTTGCCAGTGACTTATCTTGTAAATCTGAAGATCACCATGAGTTTTTGTTTTTTGGTACCTAAACCTGGCAAGAAATCTATCAAGGGTAACACTGAAAAAACAGCATGTGACACACGACTGGCACTGTAGTCTTCATGCCAAAACTAGATTAAATTAAAAAAAAGCTTGTCTCCAAAATCTCTTCCAACCCCTTGACTTTATCATTCCTTCATTCATGAATCCACCTCCACAGTCTTCCAATATTTGATATCCAATAACTCATCAAAGTTACCAAGCTGCATGTTCATGTTTTTGTAATTAAAAACAAAAACATTGGTCAAGTAAGAAGTAAATTGTTCGAGGCACATCTTTGAGCCAAATCAACGCCGACTGTTCACCTCCCAAATTCTACCCCATAGGTTGGGGATCTTCATAGCTCAGTTCACATGCCAAAACTAACAATAGTTACATTTGACGAATATTAAACAGCTTGCAGTCCAGAGAGTAATGCATGTGAATAGTAAAAATGGCATCCATGACGGTAACAGTCAAGTTTTAAAAGGAATGTGTTTTAATTCTAACCATGATCATTTTCTAACCCCAACAAAGTGATGTCATTCCCTGAACCCAACCAGTAAGAGAAAAAAAAAAAAAAGTCTTAGTAAAATGTTATCGTGTAACTGACAGAATGTAACACATAAGGGAACAAACAGTTGTCACATGTTGGATTTTGTGGCTTGTTAAAGGAAACAATAAGGAACGATGTCTTTTCTAATATAGAGAAGCACATGTGAGTCGCAGGTCGCTCCTGCCACGGAACGGTGTTTGAGAGTACAAACTAAAATATAGGGTCATTTTTATTAGAAATTTTTGTAGAAGCAGCTTTATTTGAAATAAAGTTACGTATACAAGCAAAATGGATATTTTTTAGCATGCTATCCTTAAGGGTTCTCTGCAAACTGACAAAACATGTTCGACCCCCTGAATGCATTATTGCTCCTTTCTGTTTGATAGTGTTGCAGCTAATAGAATTATGCACGAAGAGGTTGCCTGCGATGGAGAGGAGGGGAGAGTTTAATGATTTACAAGCCTGACAGGAACAATTAGGATGGCATGCTCAGTCAGCTATTACTCAACACACACAAAGTGAAAATGTTGTCTTTCATTCACTCCAGGGCAGCTGATGGGGGGGAGGAAGTGCAGCAGAAAACGGACCCTCTGTGTTTCCAAGTAAAGAGCCTGTTTAAAGTTAGAAAAGGTATTTACAATTACATTATGTATGATTGAGATATCACAACACTTGTGTGATATCCTTATGATGCTCTCTCAACTCTTACGGAATACAAACTACAACCACATGCAACAAATACTGATGACCCTTAGTCTTATAATTGCTCTTTATTTTCGGAATGTGTGTAACTTTCATGCGTACAGTGCACTGCTGGTGGAGTCACTCTTGACGTGAAACTGAGTGTTATCACTTCCTGTAAACACTAGAGCCTGTAATTTAGAAAAAAAAAAAAAAAAGGCTTTATATGTGAATCTAAACCAATGAGAGTAATGATATAGACTTAAAGTGAAAAAAAGAAGATGGGCAGAGAATTCATGCTACAATATGTTTCCATATTCACACTATTTCGCTCATTTTTATCATATTCTGTCAGCCTTTAATTCTCTACGAGTGGGTGCAGGTATATGAAATTCTACAAACGTGAAAGCATGGTGAGAGGCAATTAGAGCAGCTGCAGCATTTCTGGGCTGGCCTGATGGGTCACATGCGAATGCTGCAACAAGGGATTTCCAGCAGCTCTCATCCTCACATCTGCTGAATAAAAAAAGTACAAAATATGTTGACAGCTGATCAGTGAGACGAGAAAGATGCCTTTACTGTTTGTGTGTTTGCTTGCTGAATAGCTTGTAGGAGAAGCATACTGATCACTGAGACAACTTCTGCTTACTAAGTATGTAGAAAGCACTGATCAGGAGCCTGTGTGTACACATTCTTTTTAGTCTTACAGGACTAGAGGAGATCGAGGTCTTAACAAACTGTTTTTGTTTAATCCCACCTACTGCAGCAGGATTGTGGACTATTATTACCTCCCCACTCTCATGTTCCCACGAAGATTTTGATCACTGCCGCCCTCAACAGATTTCTCTTGAAAATCTGTCTAATTTCATCCCACAAGGAAGTTAAGACCCAAGTAGCCTTTCTAGATTTTTTATGATCTCAGGAAATTATATTTCAGCCACCCTCATGTTTGAAAAGACACCTTTAGAAAATGTCAACAACGTGGCATGAAGCACATAAGAATAGTTCCATGCAGGAAAAAAAAGTCTTATTGTCATATAGGGTTGCAAGCAACCACCAAAAGCTCCAAGAAGTCATTGTGCCAAGCAAAGAAATAGTTTACCATGGAACACATATTAAGCGAATGTGTTAATTTGTGAACTTTAATGTGGAAAAAGACCGTATTTTGGCTTAAACATACTGTTATGAATTAAATATTGATGGTACGATGTTATGAGCATACAACAGTGAGACCTCAGTAATTACACTGGATCCCAATATACCATACTTTCACCGTGGAATTCTGTCCCTCGCAGGGAAATGAATCCCCTGTGACAACAAAGTCTTGATATACAAACATAAATGTCTGCAATTGGCACCAGTGACAATGGCATTTTCTGCCTAGTATCACTGCCACTTTGAAATGAAAGGGAAGGAAAAGTTATCTATAAAATAAATGCAGAGGACAGAGTTTTGTGCAAGTGAAAATTTATGGAGATGTCTATTGTTCAGTTGGACGACCCACTTGATTGAAACTTTTCATTCTGGAGAAAAGTATAGTAGTCCAGAGTACAAAAACTAGGTCAGTTTGGTTGGCTGCATCCTCTTAACTGTCTGATTATCTTAAATTTTCTCAAACACAAACAACAGGTGACAGTTTTTCACATTTTCAGTTAAGTATGTTAACATTTACTGGAAGTTGTGGCACATTTAGTTTCATTCAAATTCCAAGGGCAATAGCTGCCTAGTAACACTAGCTACTTCAGGGATGTTGAGAGGAGATATTTGGGGTTATAAGTGCAATCACTCAATTTTTCAGCTGAAGTGCAGTTTTTGATGCACATATCCATATGGTCATTGGCCACTCTGGTGAAATTTAATGCAATTGTGCACACAGTTGACTTCATCTTCAGCTCTGAGTATTCTCGTGCCTATGTGCTAGTCTTCGTTTAGCCAAGTTTTACTTCCACCTTTGCCTCTAAATAAACTAGTTTACTCTGTCAGAACTGCTGTCTAATGGTTAAATAGGTTCAGAGCCCAGAACCAATTTTTCAATGATGGATTAAAAGAAAGATTCCCATAGTGAAACAAATGTTCAGTCCTGCTTCATGTTGTGATTCGTCAGCTGTTGGTATAGCAGCCAGAGTCAGAGCTTCTGTCTCCACTTTTTGTTGCACACAGCTGTTACAGTCCTTTTAATTCAAACAACCAGGTGCAACAATCTGAGGTGCCGTTTACACAAACCCGGGTATTTTGAAAAACGAAGACCTTTCCCTTCGTTTGTGCCTTTCGTTTATACACAAACGGAGTTTTTTCCTCCGAAAACGAAGCTAAAATAAAACTCCGGCAAAAATGGAGATTTTTTAAAAACTCCGTTTAGCGTTTGTGTGTAAACTGGTTGAAAGAGACGAAAACGGAGTTTTCAGAATGGAATGCGGAGTTGTCGTCATAGTACAGAGCCCCGCCCCTCTCCATCATGTTGGCAGGATGCTAGCGTGAGAACGCCTTTCTCTCCGTCCATTGTTTATCTAGCGAGCATGGAGGTACTAGCAGCATTTCTGTTGTTGAGAGCTATACTCGCTTGTGTGATTTTGAAAATTACAGTCATACAATGTATTGAACAACAAAGACATTTTTCACGGCTTTAGCAGTTTTATAGTCCAGCGCAACGTGTAAAAGTAGCTCAGTCTCGCTATCAGTCCACACACATGAGCCTAGCGCAATATTTTCTTCTTGAAAAGGATCCGGAAGTTCTTCCTGTCAGCGGTTCTCTATTAGGCTTCTGATTGGCTTGTGTGGAATTCTCATTGTTCTAACACTGCCACCGTCAGGCTTGGCGTAATTTAACAGTTCCTGATAGCGTATTTCTCCGGATCAATGTAGACGTGGTTTTTTTAAAAAACGGGGCTGTGTGCACCTAGTTTTTTTTGCAAACGAAGGTTAGAAAATATGCGTTTTTCAAAATACCCGGGTATGTGTAAACGGCGCCTGAGTATCAGCCAGGAGAGACTAGAATGTGCTCTGTATTCAAACTCTACGCCGCCCCTCCCCCTTCTCTGATGACCAGCTTTTCGTGGTCCTATCAAATTATCTATTATATACATGCATGCAAATATTTTAATAGGAATCATTATTGTTTGCTGTACTATATCTGATATGGACAAAGCACGGTCGCAGAAGTCCTCATCCACTGCCTTTCAAAAAAGACGTTCTCTGCATGGTTACTGTTCTTTTAAATGGTGATTATGCATATTATTAATAATCAGGTGCTTTTTTTATTGCTGTTTGACTTGATATATATTTAGCATATTGTATGTGTGGTTTCTCTCTGGGTTCTTTACCAAAAACATGCATGTCAGATTAATTTTCTGACTCTTAATTGTCATTGGATGGATTTTTAGCTGAGACAAAAGCAGCATTTTGCTTAAAAAGAATAAAGTAATCTGTAATTTGAATTAGATTCCAGATAAGAAACACATTTTGACAATAGCCAGTCTATATGAGGAATGCCACACCACAGTTTTCAATAGAGATGCATCCATTTTTAATTCATGTTTATGTTTAAACCAGTCAAATTCCCATCATCCCTTGTGGTGTCGTTACCCACTGCAATAAGCACATTTAAAAGTGTTCTGTTTAAACTGGAAGCAAATCAGTATCTATCTTTAGTTTAAAGCTATACTTACACACACCTGTTGCATCCCTGAGTCAAAGGGTCTCACAGGTTTACACCTGAGGGGTTGAAATTTTACAATCATGAATTGCCTGCTGCTCAAATATAGATCTTTCTCTAAGTAATCTATCATTGCTAAAGTGCAGCTTTAAAAGATGAAATGGTCTCTCTGACACCTTCAGGTAATGTTAGTGTGCAGGTAAAAGATGCATCTCTCAAGCTTCTTCAGAATCTCTGCTGTGTTATGTTTATGTGAGCCTCTTTTAGCAATCGGCTACTCGGATCTACAATGTTAACACTTCTTTAACAAGTCCTGGAAACCTTAAACCTCTGAAGACTCTTCACTGTGCTCTTTCTCTTGTTTCAGTCATACTCTCTAACACACATCATCTAATTCTTTGAAAACATTATTTAATTATGAATACACCATGTGTGTAAGTAACACGTCAGAGACTAGGAAACATACTGCTTTTGTGTTTGTATAATGGGGAACCTCCTGTCTCTTGTGCCACAGAATACCTAATTTACCAATGAGGTGTGTCACACAGCCACAATAACCTCCATTCAATTAGAGCCAGATCTTTAGCCTAGCCTACAGCCAGTATTTTAAATCTATGTTTCCAAAAATGATTCCCTTTTGGTTTCAGGGTCTAGCTTTCCATGAAATCAATGTACCTGCCTACCCCTCCCAAAAAAAAGATTTGAAGATTCTGCTGAGTCATGGTAGCTGAAGGAAAATTTTAATGTTTATATAGTCTTCCTGGAGAGAAAAAAGAAAAAAGGAGAGGCATTTTCTTTTATGTCGTCTCAAGACACAGAAAAAAGCCTCTCTTCTGTGCCTTTGTTTGAAACCTATATCTAATTTTGTTTGAAATAAGAGTTTAGGCTTGCATAAAATGTACCCTGCTTTGGCAACAAGAAATTATCGGAAATCCAATGAAAGTCTGAAACATTCAACAAGCAGTATTTGTCCAGCCTTTAGACATCACTGGTGGCTGCGCAAGAGTACATTGTGTAGCCCAGTGATGAGTAAGCACTTCCACTATTGCAGCTGACAGGTCTGACAGCTTCCCTCCAGTAGTACAAAGCTGCAGCTTCATCTCAAGGGTGTAGGAATTGAGACAGATTATTTGAGGAGTGATTCCATACTGCCATAATTAAGTCCTCAATGCAATATGCTGCAATTGGACGAGGCTCCCTTGATCAGTGTTTCTGTGACAAAGTATCCCAGAAGACACAATCATCCAAATGCCATTTCTAAGCAAGAATGAAAGTGTGACATATCTGACGAGGGGTTCAACCCTGTAGCAGTTGCTAAATTCATGAATTACTATGATATTCATTTATTTTCTGCTTCCGCAGGACTGAACACAAAGTCTACTGTAGGTGTGACGCACATAATATATACAGCTGCTTGCATTAATGTTGATGTAAGTGTGTCCGTAGGTGTGTTTGTGCTGAAGTGAAAACAATCTAAACCATCATGAATAAAATGAGGCTGGTTGAGACAAAGGCAAGGTCAATAAAAAAAAAAAGAATTTGAAAACCTAAACCAGAACCAAGAAAATGTGGTTAATTCACATTACATATTAAAGCACAAAAACACAATGCATGCACTATAAGGCCATTTTTCAAATAGCTGGAAAAGGTTATGATTGATACGGTTTAGCTAGGTAGTTTATCATACAACTGAAAAGGCAATCTTCTTTACAGCGATTACACCCAGCGTGGGAAAAACCAACACTTTCTCACTTCTCGTAACATACTCACGTTTAGCGTAAAATGAATGTATTAAGTATGCAAATAGCAGGCAAAGCAGCTCATTTTATGTGCAAATTTTTCATAGGCACATTATGTTGGTTAACACCAGATGTAGCTGTGCTGTGTTCCAGCTGTAACCCGGTTTTTATTCTGTCCCTCAGGTGGCTTCACTTCTAAGCGGAAGCATTTCAGAAGTTACGATTTCAGAGGTTAAAAACTTTGGTTAGATTTGTAGATTCCTGGCTGTAACTTTGTGCTGGTTGATGCAGTTCTCAAAGAAAACAATAGCAGCTAATTTTAGGTGAGTGGAGCATTAAGCCGATTTTGGGACACTTCTGGAATGCCCCAGTGTGTCCGATGGAAGCATTAGTATTGTTTAGAGTGGCCGCTTTCAACTCTGCCGACTGTGTGGGTTCCTACAGCGAGATACACACACACACACACAAAAAAAAAGATTTTTTTTTTTTTTTAAAGTTGAAAACTAAAGAGATATAAAATATTTAAATAAATAATCATCAGTCATTGCAAGTCAAAACAGGGAATAGTTGCAAAGATGCATGCACATGACATCTCTAGAATCCAGCACAGACACGAAGTGATAGAAAGCGATAGATCCGCTTCTTTTTAGCCACAAACGGATGGCACACTTAACTGAAGTTGCAAATTCAACTTTTTACACCAACTGCTAAATGTGGGGCCTAAAACAGAGAAGGCAATTTATGAGGCTAATGATAGGAATTCCTGGATACCTAAATTAAGATACTGACAATTCTGAAAGCCCTGGACCATAGTGATGGGAGGTTGAGAAGATTTGATTTTGTATCTGGGATTTACTCCATTGAAGAAATAAGTAATAAACCTCTACCTTCGTATATTGATATTTGAACCTTCGAATATACTGATCAGTCTTTGCTTTAATATTGCACGTTCAACAGCCATAGATAGATCATAAAAAGGACTTCAGGGTTACTTGCTGTCTAATTCAGCTAAAAAATGTATAACGTTTAGAACTCTTAAGGTTGTATTGTATAATAAGTATATATTCCTAAATATAAATTTATTCAAGCAGGTAGTTGGCACACTTAGATAGCAAAGAGCCACAGAAAAATGTTTCTAAAAGAAGAAAAAGCCTAATATGTGAAGATACAGATGACAGCTTGATGATTTTAGTGGGAGATCGATTGGTGATTGGTAATTCTAAATGGACCACAGGAGTAGGTGTGAATATGTACGGTTGTTTTCAGTGTGTCTCTGTATTGGCCCTGAAATGGACCAGTCTGGGGTGTGCCTGTGGCCTTTTGCCCAATGGCACCTGGGATAGGCTCCAAATCCTCCATGCCCCAAATTTTTAAAAAGCAAATATGGAAAATGAATGAGTGAGTTGGTAAACTAATAAAAAGTTGGAAGTGCAGCAGAGAAGGAGACATGATTGGAATCTTCAGAGATTGCCATGAATGCACTGAGATGTTTTGTTTGTAGATTTATAAAAACTGAGTTGATGACAGATAACACAGCTGAAAGCTCTGTCAACAATATGGACAGAGACTCAGAGGCAGCGGTTCAGCAATCAGAATGCCGAAGCAGTCTGTGAAAAACTAACTTGAAGCAGTTGTTTTCTATATGACAGCTCCCTGAAGCTCTGTAGTTGTGATGTGCGATATCACTAATTTCATTCCTATTACCAGTTAAAACGAAAGGTGATTTTCTTTATACTGATATCGATACCTATGCTTAATGACGTAAAAGAAGGGAATTTGAAAAATTGAGTGTTTCAAACTCTAGTCACCCAATGACACCAAAACCCAGGTTATCTTTGTTATTCTTTATCTATAGAGCATTTTCAGTTTTATAAAGATAAGAAATGATGAAATGATGAATAAGAAATTCAAACAAAATGATCCTGCATATTCATTTTAAATTATGGCAACTGACTTGTAGGAAGTCAAGATGTACTCTAACCCTACGTCACATGTGGCGTCGTTTTTACTTTCAGATGTAAAAAGCTCCACACATGACTACGCTTTTGCTCAGCCATTCTCGTCCAATAAAACTAACCGCTATGCGTCCGTTTGTCTGTAAAAGGGATGCATTGATACAGACAAAGTTCCCTTCACAAGTAGAAGGTATGTAAGTTGGTCCCTGCCAACCAGCGGGGAATGGGTCTTTTGAATGGTGAAATAACTACCAACTGCATTGAAAAATTAGCTGTTAACACGGAATTTCAATCAGGTTGAGGTCTGTGCTTTGATTAGGCCACTGCAGCTATATCCTTGTCAAACACATACTCTTGCACCACCAATATTCTCGATGTGTCATCTGCATCATTCCAGGCCTGTCCACTATTGAGAAAAAAAAGAAAACACAACATGAAGATGTGCAACGGTGCGTGGGTGTGTGTGCCTGATGCTGAGTATGTCCTAATACCTAGCTAGCTTACAGGTAATCACGTATCAAATTTAGCATCTATATGAAACAAAACAAACTGCCATGTGGTGTTTGAATATTGCATTACAATAGAGACATGACAAGTTTCTTCTCTTCATTCACTCAAAATTAGAACTTTGGAAAAATGTCACACAAAACTTTCAGTCAATTTAATTCCAGATGACAACAACTGAAGCATTTAAAAAACACTTCTGTGTGCCTTTATTTATTTATTTTTCGCTACACAACAACTACATTATACATTATACACATGCAACCTTCAGTCATAAATAACTATCCTCAGCGACTACAAGAGCAAGAACAGATGGTGTAACTCCTTCATCTTGTTAGTCTGGGACATTATAAAGAGATAGATGAAACTGTGACAGCCTAAAAGCACAGAACAGTTCCTTGAAATGTTTTGTGCAACTAAACTTCACAAAATTGGTGCTGCAATCGAGGCAAAAGGTGGTCACACAAGATCTTTATTTAGGATTAGATTTTTATATTGTATTCATGTATCCTATACATTCTCTATGTTGAATAGATATGTTTTTTTGGCATTCATGTGAAAAAGCTGCTTGAACTAACTTCTGGATTTAGATGTTATCCATTTTCTTATTTATAACAATGCCCTAATTAACCTTCTTAAACAAAACAAAAGAAATGTCTCCAAAATTGTCATCATATTTTATAGACAAGCAGCTCCACAGAATGTCTCAGTGCAGGTTCACGATCAATAGTATAAAACATAAACATATCATTAAGACGTGTTGTCAATGCTGTTTCAGCTGAAACGCATGTGATGCTACAAGTTCAAATAAAGCGCTTTTGATTTTAAACATCAAATCTATTTTAAAAGTCTGTGAAGACATTCAAATAAATGTTTTTTAATGAAAGGTGTACCTCATTTTCTGAGCTGTTCGAAAGAAAATCGTATAGAGGTTTCAGCACCTCATCTCTGAAACATATTACATATAAATGAGGTTACAGCTCTCCAAACAGTGAATGAAAAATGCAAGCGTTGTCTTGAACAACTTGAAATGTAGTTTCAAAACTGCTGATGTGACCTGGGAGGTTAAAGACACAGACAGCTATGTGAGGATAATTAGATATTGTTCTCTTTCACACTGCTTCTCTGAGCTTGTACTTTACCAAAGGTTAAGCCCTTGGCATACTGTACCAACAATAAACAGCAATGTGATTATGCCTAATTTACTGAATGGATAATGGAGTTAGTTACCACTGGAAATATAGCAAATGAGTTTAGATGGAGTAGCTGATGAGTAATAAGGATCTGATTTGGATGAGCATAGATGACATTTTCACAGAAAAGAACATTTCTAAGCCATATCTGATGAGTCACAAACTATGGCCAGTTCAGTGTGGTTTTGTGGAATTCATATTTTAGCAAAGCTAAATAAAAGTTCCAACTGCAAGTGTGATGAATGTTTTTCTGATCTGGCCTATTGAATTTAGTTAGAAGCTCATCCCTTTGACAGAGCAGCTCACAGAGCATATACTCTCACTAATTCCACATAATACATTCTGTTCTTCTGAGGGACATCATTTTTTGATAAAATAAAACCACTGCAAAACTAGTGCATGTCTCAAAATATCTTATCAATTTCAACTAGACGGGCTGCCTCGAAACAAACATCTTCCGGTTTGAAGTCTCGAATGCAAAGAGACAAGAAACAGAGCACATCCGCATCACTGAGGCACAGAGATCATTTCTCACTTTGAAGTGTGCTGTCGACCACAGCCTGCAGTTGGTGTTGACACAGACTGGGTGCAAACAAAATCTGGGCCATTATGTATTTAATGATGGAAGAGGAAGTACCCAAGAGACCACAACTGTTACTCTCTAGGATATGTGGACAGCAGGCTGTCAGCACTAATGCAGAGACTTAAAAGTAATTTAACAATACCACAGGCCTAAGTCACAGCAATGCAGTATAGCTATTATTAGAAAAGCTGGAGAGTGGTTAATTAATCTTTAACACCTTGGATTTTCTTTTTCTTTTTTTCTTTTCTCTTCGTTTTGTGTTATTTGCATCACTGAGATTATTTGTGGGTAAGCACTCATAATCTAGAGGCATTTATATTTTGAAATTTTCTATTTTCTCTCATTTTAGACGGCTTTTCTGAATTTTTTTATGTATTTCGACCTTGCTCATTTCTGTTCCTTTTGCTGTTTGCTTTCACTCCTGTTTTGTGTTCGGGTGACTACCCTGCTCTCTTCCACTATATACACACTTGTTTGCAATCAGCCATTACCACCCTGGTATAGAAACTCCCAGGAGTGTCTGTGTTTCTCGTAATTAGCTTCCCAGCTTTGCTTCCTCGTGTTATCATCAGTAAGTGTATGACCAAAGAATTTCCATTTAGCCTTGTGCCTTTTTGCCTCTTGCCTCCATGAGTCTTGTTTGCTCCTGTATCCTCGACAACTGCTCCTGGTTTCTCCCTTTGCCAGCCCCTTTTTTGTTGCGTCTACCTTGCTGTGATTACCTTATTTTGACTTCTGTCTTTCCAATGATTTCCGGTTACATTTTTGTTCATCAAGTGTTGTGAATTTAGGTCCACATTCTGTTGCTCTCCACACTGTTGAGCAAACTTGTGTTAATCTGTTAGGAGAGGGTTAAGCACGTGCTGATGAGCTTACGGGACCTTGTTTGAGATATAGAGGGAGGTTTACTTCCTGACCAATGTTTTTCTGCGTACTGGTATCTTGTGATTGGAGCCCAGTCCTGACATAACTACTTATAGCTCCCCTTGTTCACAGCACAAAATGCTGCAGTTTTATGATAAAGGCTCAATGTGCCCAATGATTGTTTTCCTATCTTTTTTGCCTTTTTAAATACAGAGACACGGCTCATGTTTCACTACATGAAACATCTTGAAACTAGATGTCTTGCTATATCCATCACAAAGTTAATGGCGATGTCTCGTTACATGACAACGTACACATTCAGTACAGTTGGTTTGGCAAGAAATGCCTCTAAAGAGGGGAGGGGAGGGATAGATGGACACTAGGTCTGCTATGCGTAACAAATTACTACTCTTGGTTCACAGTTCCTGTCATTTCACTTGTGTTTTAGGATGGCGTGAAGAAGCTGGAGAACCCACTCATACACGGGGAGAACATGGAAACTCCACAATAACAAGATCTGAGGGAACTATTACAAAAAAGCTTACTTTTAAGCTTACACATTTAAATTGTCCCTCGTTTTAGAAAATGCAGTCAAATTTAAATGCATAAGAAAGTCATTCTTTATTGCCTGTTATTTGATCCAACAAAAGCATGCTGTCGTATGTCCCCAATGCCAGTTTAGCTGCATTTGAATGTGGTCTCAGAAGGGCTGGACAGAGTGCATATGCAAATAGATTTGAAGACGACTGCAACTAAACTACAAACTCTTCTAACAAATAGGGACCACAAAAGGAGAGATTTGTCACAAGCGATGGAGAACATGCAGAGAACAAGGAGTTTCAGTGGGAAGAGGTTTTATTTATTATAAAGTTTTGGGTTATGCGCTTGAGTGGAAAGGGCCGATTATGGCTCAGAGGCTTTTTGTCGACCAGAAAACTTCACATTCAACACAGTGTGTCTTTGGGTCCCCCGCAATGCAGCCGCCAAGTGTGAATAAGATAGAATGAACGGTTGTCACAAAAATTGTAGAATGGGCACAATAACACAGGCACATACACTTCTTCCTTTATAGTTACAACTGAGTCAATTCACTGCAGTGGGCAAGGAGACACTGAAACTACCGATTTGTCAGTGTGTTTAAACACAATGATGAATAGTTTCCCAATAATTATCTGCAGCCAACAAGGAAATGATGAATTATAAAAAAATGTCTATATTACATCGATTGTGTTTACATACCAGCGTTGTGTAATGGAAATGAGTTAAACAGCATTAATGTTGGCTTCTCTGTGGGAGTTTTTACAGATGGTTAAGCCAATTTTCCAGAGACATTAATAGTGATTTATGGGGCTGTGTTATTAATACTATTTGTAGGGATGCAAGTGGGGGTAGTTTAGTCACAAGATTTTCAAAATAGAACGGAAGTCACTACATTAAGATCTAATATCACCATAACAAGGACACCATCATTTAACAATCATGGCAGGAGAAGGACCACCATCTGTGTTCAACGAGGCACGCAGTTCTTGAGAGTGTGTGTCTGTCTTTGTCCCCTTTTTGGGGCTTTGCTGGTATTAACCTCAACCTTGTCAGGACCAGTATTCCTCATGGGAATCTTAGTCCTAATACAACAAAAGAGCAGTTTCCGTGGTTCTGGTTAGGCTTTTTTTGAGATTTTATTTACATATTTATATAAAGACAGATAATGTCAGTGAAAAGAAATGGCTTCTGGTATGGATATATTCTGGTTAATTTATCTATTCATTCTGTAGTTTATTTATTTTTTATTCAGGAAAGGCTATAATTGGGTTAAAAATATATTTAATGCGATGAACAGTGGAGTGCATTGGAGATTAGCTGTACCTCTACAATCTTTCTAATGAAAGTTGAATTTGGTAGTCTCCAAAAGATTAATTGAATTTATTAATTGAATTGATTTTTATCTATTTTAAAGCAGCTTTTATTTCTTGTTTAACTTCTTAATTTAGTATTTTTTTGGTTAAAATGTCCTCAAGTAGTTCCATTACTAAAAGGGATCAGACTATAATCCTGATATTTCCATACCAAATATGAAACTATTCAACAATGGTGGCAACATTTCACTTGAAAACTGCAAAGTAATCTTGTGGTTGTTTGGAGATCTGGTAACCATGCATGCAGCTCTACACTCTAAAGCCTGTGGTGCTGGTATTGTGAGTCTGAAGGACTTATCCTTAGGGCATGTCTTTACAAACTGTCACGGCAATTTATCCAACAGTTGCAGAGATTTAACAACACACCAAAATGGAGGACCAACTGTGAGATATCCCCATTCCTTTTGCCACCCCCGCATGACAAAAACAATGGCGTCTGTTGTAATGTCATCAGATATAATCAATTTGTACCATATCTTTAAAGAGAATTTGTTTAGGCTTTTCAGCTTGCAGGCTCCGCTCACACTTCACCAAAAAGTTATTTTTTCAGGGAGATACTGTGAGGATGTGATAAAGTCTTTCTATTTATATTTGTGCCTATATCCAGAGACAGTACTTGCTCTGATTCCCATTTGTTTACTGCATACAGTAGGAAAATCCTCATGAATAATTTAAATAAAAGATAAAAAATTATATTTACTACTTTGACTGTTTTATATGCTAATACATCATGTTTCTTTCACCTAGGGATCTTCTGTGATTCTGAGAAAAACATTTGACAGAGCACACTTTCATCACCTTTGAGAGTTACAGGAATTCAGTAGAGATTTTCAGTAGATTCAGTAGATCAGGAAATTATCAGGAAAAAATAAGTGTTTGTGTCTGAACCTCGTGTCTTTTTTGCAACATTCACATATTTTCATTTCCCCACACCTTCACTTCACTTGATTATAACCACTTTAGAATCTCTACTGTGGCCCAAAAGCTCAAGTTGTCCTCATGGATCTGACTGTTATAAATGACTAAGCTGACAGGCATCAGCAAGTAGTGAGGGCATTTTTGCATAAATCTGGACACTCCCCTTACAGCCATTGGCAGGTCAATAAACAGAGGAGTAGAGAGGGGATTGTGGAAAGAGGTTGAGAGAGGGCTTTTCGTACTTGTCAACTCTGTGTTGTTCCAGTCATTAAGCACAGTGAGATTAACCTGGTGTTGAGGCTGAAAGGGGTTGTGGTTTGGGGCTGGTTGGATTTCCATGCATGCTGTAGGCACAGTCAGTAGGAATGCAAACAATTAAATCAATAAGACAGCAGTCAGCAGATCAGCACTCTGGCTGCCACTCTTGCTAACTCTTTTAGAAGGGAGAGAAAAAGTATTTTTTTGCTTCAACCTCAGGTTGCGTACATCAGATAAAGAGATAAAACTTTGGTTCTGTGTAGGATTCACCATATGACATCTCTATCTTATATGTTTGTCTCTAATTCTGATAAATGAAAGTTAATCAAAGATGAGTATAAGAAATACATTTACACAGCAGTTGTGAATAATAACGAAACAGAAAAAAACTCCTTATTACACTCTAAAAGGTGTCCTGCTGCATTTGGCTCAAGATCTTTGCAGCTGATCTGTAAGTGCTAATATTTATGAGCTGTAGCCACCAGCGATTGGCACAAGCCACATACGCTCCATCAGACTGACATCTTGGGAATGTGGTAGCGAGGGTGACACCTTTAAATCCATCTTGCCAGGCTTCAAGCAATCCTTTTTTGCTGTCCCAGACAAAAGATGACCAATGTGTCTGCTGCTGTGACATCCGTTCCTAGAATAAAATAGATGGAAGTAAAGCCATACAGTTAACGGGGGAAATTGCTAGAAGAAATGTTTGAAGATATATGGAACCTTATACTGGATGCTCTAATGAGCATGGTCTAATGAGGCACCCACTGTGCACCCATCCTATATATAATAGCATTAGTTATTTCAGAAATTGAAGAACTCTTCTTTGTCAAAACAAGAGCTGTTTTGTCAATTGAAAAGATCTGTTTACTTTATTTTATTTTTTGCTCTTGTCCTGACTTGCTTCAGGAAGACTTAGCTATACCAACTTGCACAATTGCTAGCGGCTATTTATCAGATTAGTTGAGGTTCATTCTATCGGATTATCTTCCTCCTGCACTAAAGTCTGCATGATGCTTTCACTTTAGCAAATAAACAGCACCCACATTCTCAGCTTCCCATGTGGTTTGAAAGAAAAGAGAACTCATTGGACCATGCACTATTTTTTGTTCAGTGCTTCAAGCTCCATTTTCATAACTCACATGTGGGGAGGAGCCTTCGATTGTGGACTGTCTTTCTTGCCCTTGAGCATCAAGCTCTCTGTGCTCCATGATGACTTTTTTCCTCTTTTTATGTTAAATATCTGACCACATTGAGCTGTCTCTGAGTCTCTTCAAGTATTTCCAGAATTTTTCAGTGATGTTGAAGTCAAGGCTGTGCATATGTCAGTGAGTGGACATTTCACAGCTGTCAGACATGGTTGGCCAGGAGTAGGGTTAGGGGTGGGTGTTGCGAGTGATTGCAGTGAAGGGTCATCTGGTGCTGGACCCTGTTTTTATAACCACCAAATACATTGGGCTTATTGGGCTGCAGAATCCCTTTCACACAGTCTACATACCTGAAACATTTGCAAAGCAATGTAGAAATTCAGGGCAAATCTGGTTTTCCTAGTAGTTTAACTTTTTTTTACACCAGCCAAAAGAGTAATGTGCATATCTTTTGAGGTTGTATTACAATTGTTAGTACTGACTTTTTGCAAGACAATTATTTATTGGACAATAACCAGCCACAACTTAAACTTTTACAATATTGTACATATTTTTTGTGTGTTTTTTAAAAGGAAGCCTGTTATTGCATCACTGCAAATACTCCCTTATAAACTCTGGAGTCCCTTGTCTGTGATCTGGTAGTATTTGACCCATTGACACATTAGCTTATTAGAAATGTGAAGAAAAATAAGAAATGTAAGAGTCCTTCTGAATCAATATCCCCCCTTTTCCAGTAAAGAACACTTACGTCTGTGCATTTTTCTCTGTTTCGCTGTCTCAATTTCTCCTGTCTCATGCTCTCATTAACACCGTTGCCCTGTTGGCTCTTCGTCTCCCCCTGTTCCCCCCTTGGTGAAACCATGGAGCCACTTCTTTTTCTCTTTGTTCCCTTCACCACCCCTTCACCGCTTCTAATAAACAATGTGTCAGATGTATGAAACTAACAGGAGAGCAAGAGGCATCCAATTAAAAGCACAATGCATTATTATTTCACAGCTCCCCCTCTCTTCCGTCTCCCGAAGCCCTTCAGATTATATAACAGCTCAGTGTCAAGGGAGCAAGCCTCTGCCGACGATGCAGCTCACCAACTCTGGACTTTCCCCAGCAGATGCGTACTACCCCTCACTCTTCCTCCTCCTCCTTTCGTCCACCCACCAGCACACACTCTCCCTCTCTTTCCTACATTCACATACGCACACGCACTCAATCACGAATGCACAGGGATTGCAGCAACAGCAGCAGCGCCGCGAGATGGAGATCTCCGCTGCGTGTGTAAGTGCCTGTTCCCGGTGAGTGCAGGGACAAGAGCGAATGAGTGTCAGTGATGCTTGAATGAGATGTATAAGGGAGAAGAGGGGGAGAGAATGAAGTGAGAGGAAGAAGAGGGATATCAGTGAGGACCTCATGAGGTTTACAGACGATGTCTGTCTGCTTTTTTTCCTCTCCTATCCTGATAACCTGAATCTTTGCCGGATGTACCACAACTATTCCAGCTGTCACTGCACTAGCTGCCTGTCTCTCAATACTCCCGCAGCTTGTGAGAGCTGCTCCAGTGGCTGGACGGTATCCTGGCACCCACTGAATACATGGATGAACACTGGATCGACAGGGGATCTGTGCTTTCTTGTCCAATGCACCTCTGATCTGTTTCTCAAGGTAAGACTTGGACTTCTTTTTATTTAATTTTGGAGTTGCACACAGGTATTGCACTAAGAGTAGGGGATTGATTTTACATAGCTGATAATTGAATGAAAAGTAAATATTAAAAGCATGAATTCTGATGAAGCAATTAGTGTCAAAGTCCTTATGTTGAATGCATGTATGTGAACCCTGCATTCATTAGTTATGGATAGATTAGGGAGGGAGCATATCTGCATTCAGGCATTTGAAGATGTAAAGAGTAACCAGGAAAAAAAGCCTAAGATTTTTCTTCACATCTGCAAAATGAAGATGAGTGGTGATGTCATCTGACTTTGATTAATATCTCTTTTCATGATGTGCGTCTTTGCAGCTTTTGACAGACATGCCATATTTACCCAGTGAGACCAAGGCTTATTATCAAGACTGCTTGTTGAGAATTATCTGAGCTAGATAGGAAAGAATATTGATGAGTGCTCACTAATAGACTATTACATATTTGACTATATTACACTACCAGAATGCTCATTCTTAGTAGGAAAACACCCATTGTATTAAGTGCTGTAAAGTACATGATATGCAACATGCCATGTGCTCCCAAGGCCAAATTTGATTAAAGGTGGATTCAGTCTTATAATGAGTAATGATATGTTTGATCAAGAGGGCTCTGGGGTACTGCATCACATACAGAGCTGCACTTGTATTTGGTCACAGCCACACACACACACCCCTACCCCCAACCCCCTCTGTCTCTCTCTGACACTTTCTTTTCTACGCATTCATTTCCTACTAATTTAATGGGAAACAAAGATGGGATACACTTTTAAGGTGCCACTCACATAGTTGGATATTCATTGAAGCATCTGTTTCACTTGTTAAATTCTTATTGACATGCCATATGAGTTAATCAACTGAGTACACACGTATGCCAATAGCTCAACCCCTTATTAATCAATGAGCTTCTCAGCGTTAAGCAGTATAGATGTTAGATGTATCAGTGATAAAAGGTTTACTTTATTCAGTTTTTTATATAGAAAGAGACCTTTCGAGGAAAAACACACACACAACACGTACAAAATGGCTTTTTTCCTATCAACCTCTTCAAACTTTCTCCTCCTAAGGATCCATTTCGCAGCCAGCATTCTCGGCCAGTAGATACTGAGATGGATGTTCCTTTAACACTCCCACTACTCCTTTATGGCAGAAAGTGCTGCTCAGTGATAAATGTTTAAAACTAATAAAGTCATGAAGCAAACTTTCCCAGGTGTAGCCTGCAGCTAGGATACACATAGTTCTCTGCGACAGTTGGGATAAATACGGTGTGTGTGTCTTTTTGACTGTGGAGTTCTTAAAACCACCTAGCATCGCTCTCACAAGTATTGCGGAGTATTGACAAAGATATTGCTGCAATATGTAGTGTAAAAAGGCAAAACCTGTCCTCTACACATGTCCAGTTCTGTAGCAATACATAGGGCCAAGGACACAGCCTCGTAGACAGGACAAAGGCATACAACTTACTGTGGCATGTACTGTGTATCTTTTAAATTGTGCTTATGGGAGCAAAGTTGGTGAAATGTCACGCTCAGTAATTAATGCATTTCTTCATGCAAAGTGGATACAATGCACGGTAGAATGCATGACGGGATAAGCAAGGCAGCAACATGGGATATATTGAGGATGCATTTATGTTTCAATACACAGATGTTTTATCACAGCGAACTGAAATAGTGAAGAACTTCCCATGTTTCTGAAATATTCAGTGTTCATTGATCTTTGAAGAGTTTTAGGACACGACAGTCACCTAACCATTAATCAGACTGGCTAGACAGTGTTATCTTATGTAAAAATCCTACAAATACAATTCAGTAATTATTGTTATGATGCGAGGTGACATAGATACTTAGCAATCCGAACAAAGCTGTCTCTATTTCTCTGCTTTGCAATAGGGAATAAATCATGAGTCAGCAGTGTTGCAGACCCACTATTGCATGGACAATGAAATCAAACCCCCATTGAAATCTCTTATAAACAGTCATGTCTCTACAACATAGTGGTGATGATAATCAATCCCGATACTGTTGCTAAAGATGTGTTTTTCTTTTTCACACCAGCATTTCAGTTTGAAGAACTGAAGGGCAATTGGTACAGACAACGTGGTCTGCCAGGGTACATAAGGAGATTTAAGAGGATTACTTTTGCAATTTTAGAGTCAATGCATTATTCATAATCCTTTGGCTAGCTGAGGCCAAATCAGGGAAGGACCTCAGGTCATTAGCAGAGATAGCATGCTGTGAGGAGGAGGGTTTGGAGAAGGAGAAAGACGTTGAGAAAAAGGAGAATCTCATTCGACTATCCATGAACATATCCATGTGTCACAACAATCTCTCACTCAGTCGGCTCTCACTCTCTTTGTGCATCTAAATTCCAATAATAATAAGTCATTGAGGAGCTTTTCTTCATTCCGTTTTTTGTGAATTACCATTTAGCTGTTTTACATGCGTTACATGACTGCATGCGCTTAGAGGAGACTTCCTGCAGATGTGATTACCTTTTCAGTGGTGTGAGATTGGTGTTTCTGAGTGTGAAATAGTATGATATCATGCGAATCAGCCTCGAACAAATTCTTTTATCCGTGGAACTGCTTCAACAAACAACTTGATAAATCAAAGTGCATACAAAGCTATGTTTCAGAACACATAGTAGCACCCCAATAAAATTCATCCGCCTTGCTATTCCACAACAACTGCGTGTAAATTCATGACGCAGCATACCATATTGTTCTTGCATAATGACATTGTGCTTGTCGCTTTTTTGTGCCTTTTTGCTTTTCTTTACCATCTGGCTCTGAAGCATTGCAGTGAGGGAATTGACACTAGCAGCTTTTGGCCCGAGTTGTTTTCCAAAACTGACAGTTGCATCTAAATATATGTAATTTTCTCTACAGTAAGAGCTGAAGGGTAGGGTACCACGGACAGACTGCAAGGTGAAACACTTGGCAGGAGTCCTGAAAAATATAACCTGCTTTTTGTTATCTGTTCTTTCTGCTTTTGTGTCTCTTTGTGTCTGTATGTGCATACATTCTGTAATATACTAGCAGAGATGTCTCATTGAAAAGGTGAATACAAGGCCCACAAACTCTAATACTCTTTTGTTTTGTCTTATACACAGACCAACCACATACCAGGGAACACACGCAGATACAAACTAATACAATTCCAATTTCAATATATAAGGAAGCTGTGTAAAATGTAAATAAAATGCAGTTCTTTGCAAATCTCAAAAAGAAGTATTTGATTCTTAATAGAACATGGAAAACAAGCGGGGACATGGCCTTGTTCGCCATTGTGTAGCAACCCCTCCTTTTTTTGCAACAGTCCATATACATCTGTGAACTGTAGACACAAACTGCTAGGCCTTTGGAAGAGGAGTCTTGTCCCATCTTTTTTTTTAGTTATTTCAGCATCGATGGTCCCTTTCCAGATGTGCAAGTTGAGAGTTCCATAGGCACCAATGCACCCCCCCATACCATTAGAGCAGCAGACTTTTGAACCGAGCACTGAGCACCCCTTTCGTTCAGGGGCACAGTGTCCATGATTTCCGTAAATAACTAAAAAAAATGTTATTTGCCCTACCACAGATTCGTTTTTTTTGCACTTTGTCTTGGTACATTTTAAGAGCTTTGGCTCAGAAAATACAGCAGCATTTGTATATCATGTTCACATTTGGCTTGTTCTCTTTTTAGTAGTTTTAACCTGAATCTATGGATGGCATAGTGAATTGTGTTCAGACAAAGATTTCTGATAGTGTTCTGGAGCCCATATAGTGATTTCGATGACAGAATCATGTCTGTTTTCAATGCAGTGACACCCGAGGCCTCTTAAGATCAGGCAATCAATACGGATTTTCAGCACAGTTCCTTGTGCACTGAGATGTCTTAAGATCCTCTGAATCCTTTGATGATATTATGTTACGTAGATCATGGGATATTCAAAGGCTTCATAGTTTTACATTGTGGAGCTTTAGTGTAAAATAGATTGACAAATTGTAGATGCAGTTTTTTGAAGATTGCTGACCCTATACATCTTTACTTCTGTGAGACTCTATCTCTCTAAGGTGCTCTTTTTAAATCCAACATTGCCACTGACCTGTTGCCAATTGACCTAATTAGTTGCAACATGTTCCTACAGCTGTTTCTCTCTATCACCACTTACTTTCTTACCCTTTTTTTTTGTCTTAGAGATATTGCTCCCATGAAATACAACATGAAGGAATTTAACGGTAACTATTTCACTTCAAACATCTATTTTTCTGTGTTCTATTGTGAACAGAATGTTGATTGATGAGACTTTTTCTTACATCTTTTACAGCGCCACAACTTTTTTGGGTTGTATATGCAGGTATCCAGGTGAATACATGCGCATGAAAACAATGCAGGATCACAAGGAACAAAGACAGTTTTGACAGCATTAGAAAGTCTGCATCCTGTTCAATCTCCCTCAGTTAATCATTTTTTGTAACCCCTTGTTAAGCTGCTATGTCAGTGTAACTCTACATGAGCTGTCGATGTAGATAAAGTAAACGTCAGAAATTAACATCAGTCTCCTCCATTAATTCTGTTCTTTCACCAAATTTCACTGAGGCAGTAAAACTGACAGTAAGGAAGCATCTCTTCAGTGTAAATTTCCCACCAGAACAATCACATTGATGGATTTACAATGTCTCTGGATGATAAAACATAATTACTTTCAGAGGAGCTGCAACACCATGAATAGCTTGCTTTTGTGTGGTAATAAAGGATTCATTGGAGTTTATTTATCGTGCGGTACCTTGTCATATGAAAATGATTAACCAACCCTTTTTGATGTTTACTTTCAACCATATCAGACATCATTTCATTTCCTTGTGCTTCTTGATATATTTCATGCACTTGCTATGAAATATGTTTCATCACAGATATGTCAGCAAATGGGATTTTATTTTCTCCATCATTTGATCATATGCATGCTGATTTGAAAATGGCAAAGAAGCTGTCAGTTTTTGTAGTTTTGAAGTCAGTTTTGGATTCTTTGTGTGATTATATCTGTTTCTGATTCATCAACATTAATCGAGATAACTTTGAAAATATCAAAAAAATCAAAGAAAGACTTAATTAATTATACCAGTGAATAGTGGATGAAACGGTCATTTTTGCATATGAGATATAAATTATGAATGAAAAAATGTAAGCTTATTAACTCTTTCGGTGCCATTGATGTCTATAGACATCAATTTTAAAAAAACCGTTGACTGCCAAAGACGTCTATAGACGTCAATTGCGTTTTTTAACGTAGCGGGCTGGGGGACAATCTAGCGGAGTTTGTCACTAAATCTTAGGCTTGTAAACACTAAACAGAGAATATACTGACAAAATTACCCGCAAGGTGGCAGCAGTGCCACTTTGCACGAAACAAAAAGCTTGTTTTCTCCGCTTTTTTGGTCAAACAGCTGTTTTTGGTGAAACCAACCTATGTTCTACTGTCTATTACTAAAGGACTGAAAATGGTAGAAACAAACTTTTTTTTCCTGATGAAAGAAGAGAGTCTACTCTTTCGTTTGGTAATTTCGGTGTGTACATAGTCATAAGACACACTTTTCTGTGGGTCTTGGAAAATCAGTCAAAATACTGTAAAACACTTGGCAGTATGGGTCTCTCTGCACTGAAAATGGCTGGCAGCCAATGAGTTAAGGTGCTACAATAACAGACACATGCAGTTTAACTTTAACCGAGGATGTTAATCTTTTTCTGGTATTACACTTATGATAGGATCATGACATATGGTTTGAGTGCTTGAATGTAGTTTCAGTTGTCAAACTGCTGTACAGACATATATACTATATAAAAGCTAAAATAGTTGGTTAAATATAAGCATTTTTGGAGGTTGAAACAGTATCACTTCACTATATCTCCTTTGCAATAATGCTCCCACAATGTAAAAACATTTAAAAACTTTTTTATAATCAGTTCTGATTATTTATTGCCATTAATTTGCATTTATATATGTATATATATTCTAATTTAGGATTTGTTTATTTAGCCAGCTCACTTGGCACAGATTTACAACTTGACATTAGATCATTGTTGTCTAGTTTTTGACCTCGCCACTTCAATCGGGACAGCTGAGATCTGGGAGTGATGATAATAAATTCTTCTCTAGGTGTTACAGAGCCTACAGGTGGATACAGATGGAGGGGCTTAACATAAGTTATTATGTACTGCAGAATCAAGCATGTGTGGGCCACAGCTGCTGTGAGGCCGTTGCCTTTGCTGAGAACCTCAGACAACAATGGGAATATATTATATAGTAAGCACCTTTAGTTGCAGAGTTAAGCACCAAACACCCTGGGGTCACTTCTTGATAGAACAACTCCAATTCTTGTGGGGAATACCAAGCAATCTCAACACAGCATCCTACATATCTTATCAAATGATGAATAGAATTGGTAGGAGTGTGGGTGGATATCAGCAAAAGCAATAGGTGCGGCTGAGTATATCAGAGCAGAGCGGTGAGAAGTAGTTTAGATGTGATTCTGATATGAGGAACAGCAAAGTGAAACATCTCAAAAGGCTATTTGTTTGAGTTGGAATGCTTCCCTAATGCATTCCCTAATGTAATTTTTATGTGCAACAAAAGTATTTCAAATCAGTGGCCTGTTTTTAATTCACTGAAGCTTTTGCTGGGATAGAGTCAGGAACCACAAAAGTTACATCAACCAAAGGGCGGTGTAAGCCACAAATCCAATAATGCTTGAAACATACGTGTATTGCTGTTTTACCACTGTAAAAATCAGTTAAAAGAAAAAAAGCGTAAAGCGACATAATGTCAGCCACTTTTAGCCATCCTAATGATTTTGTCAAGCTGGTCTTACAAACGCAACAACAACAGATACTCACATTACATGTTAGCTAAACTACAAAATGATATGGTAATAATACCCAAACGAAAACTGTTTCTAAATTCAGTTTTGTGTTTGAGGCTGACAACTGATATCAGGAGGAGTCAATGTACAGTATTTGAATAATGGCAGAAGCAGCCAGGATGGCAGCGTGAACACAATTATTATTCTACAAAGCGTGTCCTGAAGCAAATCATCAAACAGCTGGCAGGAAAGCTGGCTTGCAAGATGCAACTGTTCATAAACAACAGTTGTAAGTGCTTTGAGAGTTGAGCTGGGCAGAGGAGGCAGTAATATAACATGAATAAATTCCAGAAGAAAGTCTTAATCATTCATCTCGGTTATTTGTACCACTGAATGCAGGTGTATGCTAAAAATTATATGACAACTTAAATAAATGTAGCTTATATTCATACTATATTCAGATTGCCCCGCCCCCCCCCCCCAATGGCATCTGTGGCAAGGCTCTTTGGTAATGTAATTAGAAAATTCAAACTAAAAGACAATATGTGACATTGCAGACAGACAAAAATACTGTAGGAAAACTTGCATTATTCAAAAAAGTCCATCCAAAAAGGGAAAAAGTCTTATTCAATAGAAAACATTTCAAATTACAAAACAGAACTGGGATATATCTTTGATGTGTTGTGTGTTTTAATGCTTTGCTTTTGAAACATTTCACTGTGTGTTGATACATAATTTTTGGATCTCAGATTTGGATATTGGCAGTTGGATCCCTTACATTTTTCTTTCAGTAGAAAAAGAGTTTGGCCAAGTGACAGATCAAATTTCTTCCAATGAGGCAACAGAGTAACACTCAAACTCTATTCTCTGTATCTTTATTTTTATTATTATTATTTTTTATCTTTTTCAGGAAATATGGTGAGCAAAGAGGACATCAAATTTGTTGTTCACTCAAATTCAGATGAATCAGACTCAGAGACAGCCCCATCACACACTGCACTGTCCGGATCAGAATCAGGCAAGCAGCAGGTGAAGAAAAGAAACAAGGCCTTACAAGTACGTTTTAAGGATATCTGCGAGGCTCAGAAGGAGCATCGGGGAAGACACTCAAGGTCCATATCCTGCAAAGTAACACACAGAAAGTACATGACCATGCCTGCTAGACGCTCAATTCCAAATGTGACCAAGAGCACTGGTGTCCAGACCTCTCCAGACCTCACTAAGAGATACAAGACTTTCCCTTTTGAGAGGAAAAAAGGACACACATTTAAACATACTGCTTTGGTGGAAGATTACAGGGGACAAAAAAATGGGTTTTTGAGTGATATAAAGACAGGCGGAGAGGATGGACAACCTATTGGAAAATCTTCTAAATACAAGGGTAAGATTGTGGGGCAGACTAAAGCCCTGCTTCACCACACTGATGACAACAGCGACACAGAGGATTTGCTTTCCAGTGCCAACTGTTTGGATGGACCCTCTTTTCCAGACTCCTCACATTTCTCAGAAAAGGCCCAACCAAGTAGCTGTCCTTCTAAAAGTGAAACAGAGTACCAGGTTTGTGGGAAGTGGACCAAACACAAAGGATTATCCAAAGAAGACATGGACGCTAGCACTTCCTCAAAGCGCCAGCTGGCTGACTCTGAGTTTTCACAGGACAAGCTAAAGAGCAGGGGTCCTGTTGCATGGAATTCTTTGACACAGGTGGATTCAATAGGAAGCCCCTCTGTGAGCTGTAAACGGAAAAAGGGTACACAGCTAAATGAACAGCAGTCGCAGACATTTACCCATAGTGCAAAATGTTCTGTGCAGTCACAAGGGCGATGTCGGACAAGGCATGTGTCAGCCTCTTCTAAACTCCAGCGAACAGTTGAGGGAGATGAGGGATTTCCACCAGGAGGCACAGGAGCCCCAGGCATGGGGAGCAGCCAGCAGATAATACCCTTATCTGGAGACAAGGATATCAAAGCACAGCTGCAGGCCATGGAAAGCCTCATCAACTCAAGCCAGGAGACCATCAAGGTCCTCCTTGGAGTTATTCAGGAGCTAGAGAAAGGTGAAGCACAGAGAGAGGGGTGAGTAGAGTTTATTTTACAGTGCTAATTTGCACACATGCTGCCAAACAGACTGAATACACACTGTGTATGCACATTTTATATTCAATGCAGAGAGAGGGTACAATGAAGGGCAATACTCATTTATCTAAACTTTAGTCTCATTTTCATATAATTGGCCATGATGTCCACTGGTTATGAAAATTCACTCACCAAAGTACTATATCTGGAAATACAGAAATATCAGCACGACAAGACAAGATGCACAGGACAGTTTAACTGGTTGTGAGACGTCCACAGTTTTGACAGGTTATTTAAACTGCTCTGTTTGGGGAACAAGAAACAATGACAACAACAAACCCCATCTCACAGGAACACTGTGCACACATAGAGAAAGACTGATTTCAACCAGGGAGCTGGATTTAAGAAACCAACTTAGGTAATCACGATGACATGATGAAGAAGTGTTTTAGTGTGTTTTGCTTAAGATACAAAAATAAGTTGTGAGAGAAAGAATTTATTCTTAACCTTCGTCTTGTGTTAGGGTCGGCACCGACCCGTTTTTAGGTTTGAAATGCAGAACATAACCATATAAGTTTGTTTATTGCATCAAGGCTTTATGACTTTGTTAGGAACCTCTATTTCAACAAAATAAAACAAAAAAAATTGTTCTCACTAAATTATAAAATGCTCTAGTTGAAATTAAGACCTTTGTGTTGTTAGGGTCGGTTTCGACCCAGTTATAAAAATAAGATTATAAAGCAATAATTTAGCGCCAAAGCTGAAATAACAAGTTCACTGTCAGCCAACACACTGCTTTTCATTTTGTGTTTGTACTAAAGTTCTATTGCTGAAAAAAAAGAGGCTTTTTTGCCTTTTTCTTGAAGTAAAGATATGGGTCGAAACTGACCCGTAACACCATAGATGTTACTATAGTTAATAATATTAAAATGAAAAAATAAATAAAACTAATTTATTTAAGAGATGTGTTCTAAATCCCCTCAGTAATAGTCAGGTGACACAACAACTTTTTATTTATTGATTCTCTTGAGGTTCATTTTACATTTTTGTTTTTATTGAAATTGAGGGGTATACTGACAAAAACAAGGCCCAGGGGCCCACACCAAAAATATTAAAACCAATATTTTTATGGATAAAGAAGCCTAACAAGGTAACCAAGAGATGAGAAAACAAATTGGATTATAGATGATTGTTTTTAGTGTATTTTACAACTAATTTAAAACACGGGTCAAAACCGACCCGTTAACATAAGAGATGGTAACAGGGAACTAACACAAGACAAAGGTTAAACAAGACCACTATTTGTTCAGACCAACATGCATAATAATTGTATTCTACCATGTGCACAATTGATACTTTGGATATTTTGAATTGCAGTGTTAACAGAAATGCAAGGGACCACGAACAAGAAGTAAGATACTGTGAGCACCTGATGTGAGCTGTGTATGCACAGAGAAAACACTTTACTACACAAACGGTCTGCTAGGTGTAGTTTACTGAATTATTATTACTTAATTATTAACTATTGAAATATAGTCGACAAAGAAATCATTGTTCAGTTTAGGGACATCTGTGGTAACCAACAAAGTTAATTTATGTTTGCCGTACAGGATATGTAGAGGAGCTCTGGGTGAACCTTAGATAACGTCTGTCTTTATTCATGATACAATAAAACTATGGCTGATGGAAAATGAAGCCTAATTTTGTACTAGAAGGCGTGTAAAAGATACATCTGCTCGTAAGTCTACAATGCCTTAGTGTCACACTCCATGTAAATTATGAAATGGTAATGTATCCCTTGGCTGTTGTCTTCTGTGGGGCAGTTCACATGAGATGACAGCAACCCTTACCTATTTTGTAACATGTAGACATAGCCATGTGTATTCCAGCACGAACCATGAACTTCTAATTCAAGAAGTAAGAAGTCTTCCCACTGAAACGATCAAAAAGAATATTCGTCTTTACCCCTTCATTTGCCTCAAAACGGCATCCTGTAAACTACTTTCCCTTATAGGCAGCAGAGGGGAAATACAAATCACAAGAGCATTTCAACAGAGTAAACATCATTATCAAGTCTTTTGTTTAAGAAACCCCAAGTTGTGATTGAGACCAGCAAATGTTCTCAATTACTCAACACTCACTCAACACTTTTTGCCACTCTCTGGTTGGGTTTAGGGAGCAACATTACCAGGTTAGGATTAGAAAACAATAACAACAAAGTTAAATGTAAAATACATTCTTTTAACAGCGCAACCATTGCCCTGCTGGACCTCATATACATGATTACGATGGCACATTGTTACTCTCTGGTTGGCTTTAGAAATGACATCACTTGGTAAGGCTTAGAATGCAAAACTACTTGGGTTGGGTTAAAAAATTCATGGTTTGGGCTAAAGATTTTTTTGACAACATGACAGTACCATCAGAGACAGGGATTTTTACTCCTAACATGCAGCTGCTGTCACGACCACTAGAGGTCACATATTATTTTAATGTAATTATTGATCATGCCTGCATGCATAAACAAACACCACATGTGCACGTTTTGAGGAAGACAGTCTTGCTAAATGTGACGTCTAACAAGTTGTACATATTTGCAGTTACCGGTTACCTTGACAATCACAGGTGTTGCAATTAGTATTTTTGGTCGGTGCCCCATTTGCCATAGAGAATTTTAGACAACCGTACCCTGTCAAAGTATATATTTGATGAATAAGTACCTCATGCACAAACTGTACTAAAAGTGCAGTAAAAGAATTTATGAAAAGTCAGATCAGATCAGTATTTTTGACATTCATCCTTAAGGACCATGTATTTCCTCACCAAAGTCAGTATATCACAACTTTTTTAAAGGAAAAATACATGTATTGCTTGTGTTATATTATAATAAACTATTGAGTCTTAATGGGACTTTTCAAATACACCATACTCAGTGTGTTAGCTTTGTGAGTTTAGTGCAATTTCTGAATGGAAAATACATCAGCAATCTTTAAAGAAAAATCCTTAAGCAATGTCCTCAGTCAGACTCTCACAGTAGCACAATTCCAAGAATCAACATACTCTATCTCTAAAACCCATAGCACCTCAGTGTAGCTCTGTGGAACTTGGTTTTAAAGGCCCAATTAGTGTAGCCTCATAACCCTTTGCCTTTCATCTCCAGAAAACGGTGCCTGCTGTAGTGGCTCCACAATGCTGTGTTCCAGCATTGTGTGCCAGTGTTATTAGAGAAGTGCAATTTTAGAACAAAAAGGCTGCTTTCTATCGTGCATTCCCAAATACTCTTTCCTGTATCACTGCTGGGCAGTAAAATGGCCTTTTTGAAACAATACCACAAATGGAGCCAAAAAGGTAACTTGAAGCATCTCTTATGTAAGCATCAGTAAATACATCATGTCCACTAGTTTATAAGCCATGCATTAGATCTACGCTTTTAGCAACAATGCAATCCCAAAAGGGTAAGAAGTCATCAGATTTTTAAGAAAAAGTACACAACAGTGCCAGAAGACATTTTATCCACAGGAGAAATGGATCAGTGACAAATTAAAGAGTCCCTCCAATAAAAATCCCTTTTCAGCCTTGTTAACATGTCCATGTGGGGGGTTTAATATGCTGGAGCACATCATGTGGGGTTGGGTGCTTAATTGAATTTTATTTTCAATTTTGATTTGGGCTTGCTGTAAAGTCAGAAAAAACAAGAATCAATAAAGAATAAACACAGAATGGATTGTGTCTCATGGTAGAAATCTAGTACCCCACTCCTCATCATAGCTTTGCTCTCTTGTCACTGTCTAAACATCCAAATGCGTTATTCATCGTCCAATGACAAACTAAGTTCAGCTTAAGCCAATATGAATCAGAGTCTTTAGTGGACAAGATTGACAAGGTTTTTCCTTTATGTGAACCTGCCAGAGGACCAGTATTGGTTGTTAGCTGCTTGGCTACACCTGATCAAGCAGCAATGCTGGCTGCAGGTCTCTTCCTGTCTCCCAAGGTGCATGAATCCACTTCTCACCTTGGCTCTAAGTGAGTCCTTGCTCCTGGAGACCACAGTCTGTCAACACTACCTCCACTGATGCATTGCTGACTCCTCAGGAATTCATGGCAGCAACTTTCTTTTTTCTTTTTTTAGAATTGATTTTCTTTTTAGTCTGTCCATCAATTTACTTTTAATCAAAAAATCCAATGTCAGAGAAAATGAAATTTTTTACGTGTTTTTTTCATAATAACAGTATTTACAATTTACACATATTGCCATAATTAAACATCTCTTTTTTTTATCAGCAGTAGACAACTACTCGCTATGTGAAGATACAGTTATACAGATGTATTGATGTTCTTACCAGAGCATGTAGCCTCTATCCCCCCATGTTCCTAATAGTTTTTTCCAACATTTATTTTGTTCCCTTATATATTTTTTTTTAATTTGCTATATATATACATTATAGGGAGATAAATTCAATATTCAGTTTTTACTCCACTGAATAATATACCTTCTTTGGTTACTAACACTCTCACAAAGGAAAGGATTTGTTCTGATCCCAAATTGGCCAGTTTTGTCCAAGATGGAGAGATTTATGTGCTTTTTGAAAGGCTGCACCTTAGATTCCACTCATAGTTTTGAGTGGATGTTTTGGGCTGACTCATGCTCATTGCAGCAGTAAGCCATGGCTGAGTATTCCATTCTTGAAATTGTACCGAGATTCCAAAAGCTGGTATTTTTATATGCCACAAACATGAGGAACAAATCCAGTCAACACTGAGGGTGGGAAATAACAGGGACTTGTGTGTGAAAGACCGCACAGCTTTTACACTAAAAGAAGGCATCGTCTCAAAATCTGAGAAGTATGCCATGAAAAATGCTCTAAACTGTGCTCATACCTGATCCCATGCAACTCTCCTTTATCAATCCAAGTGAATGTGAAATTGACTGCACACGCACGCAAGTGCTGTTTACAGAGGCAGAAGCCAGGAAACTGGCTTTTTAGTTGTTTATGTATCAGATCAGTAAGCTAACATGCAGAGAGTACTGAAGAGATACAGTATATCATCTTTGCAGTCATTGCAGCCAGCTCAGAGAGATGCACAGATGCTTATGCACATGAACGGAGGGTGACTTCTATTTCAATTTTGTTTTACACGTAAAAAATCTAATTTGCAAGGTCCTTCTGTACCCCGACTCCCCCTGTTGAGGGCTGATAAACTGGTCAGCTCCTCCTGGTCAGGAGTCACAGAATGTAATCAATAATACTAGCCCATTAAAGACATTCACAATTAGTTACATAGGAATGATGTACTTGGAAATATAAGCTTGTTCATTGAAGTAACTGGTTAAAGATGCATGTCAAGGCTAAGCCTACTAGATGCTGTACAGTAGCTGCATTTGTCAGGGGGCTTCCCTCTCAAGAGAAATGGATCGGTGCGCCTTGCCTCCTGTCATTCATGTCTCTGCTCCTCAGTAACTGTGTAAACTCTGACATAATACTGCATGTTCCTGAACAGAAAGCTGTCCAGTTTTTGTGGTTGTGCCAAAGAGAAGGCATGTCAGCTGTGGGAAACTATTTTCAGCGGGTTATTAATACACTCAGGTTAGGGATATTGTGAACTCAGTATTTGCCTTCAATACTAGGATAACTGAAATTTTTGAGAAGATGATGCGTGGTAAGTTTAGCGTTCTGATGTTAAACTAAATCCTAAATGATCAGACTAATTGTGTAGTTGCTTTACATAATTATGACCTTTCATTGACTTAACACAGCAACTGGAGTAACTGGAGTGCAAACATTATTTTGAGGACTTTTGTGAAGACACAGTGCTTTGTTATTTGCCACAGATGTGTGTGACATAATCAGCTAAGTCGTTGCCAAGCTACAAAACAACCACACAATATATTCATAGTTTATCTCTGAAGATTTCAACCACTCCTTACTCTTTGCAACCACTTCAACTTTCCAAAGGTTTGTCAACTGACTTTCAATCTTAATCATTTTGTTATCTATTCATAACAGTAACATTTCTCTAACAATAATTTATCCTGCAGCAAAAAGATTTTTGGGTGGGATTAATAATCACGACATTGGTCCGTAGCAGAAAAAAATAAGGTTTTTCACGATAAATGATAACAATTATTAAAAGGCTACAGTTTCTACCTAGCTGTCACTTGCTAGTGGTAAACTTTAGTCATTAAAAATACATGCTTAGAATAAGAAATTAAAAAGTACATTGCTGGCGTTTGCAATAAAGTGAAGTGAATTTTCCCCAACAGACGCATAAAACTTTGCAATCTCCCATTTTAGCCTTCATTTTGACACTGCTAAGTTTTTGTACAGTGGACAAATGTAGCTACTAAAAGCACTGGAGTGAGACTGGGCTGTATGTAATCGATTTGGTCTTTTCTTGCAGGGACTGATGCATAAAGAATATGTTACCATTCTAATGCATTGATGGATAGATGGCCCTGTACAGATTCCTCCACTTATTTTTCAGAATCTGTTGCCTGTAAAATATTCATTGCTGAATAACTTTAATATTACATCTTGCTATTGTGCAGTGTAGAGTTGTTGTACAGTGATTGAGGAAAGTCAGAGGTGAACTGGTATGTTTGAGCTCTTGGTGATAAGTGGAGATAGAAGTCGGAGCTAATCAACTTTGTCATAAATCTGTGCATACTTTACAAAGCTTTAAATGTATAGAATTTGAGGATGAAGAGATATGTGACATCATTTGAAGAGATCATTTACATGGAATAACTTCTACACGTGTCATTTGGAAGAGTTTTTACAGGTAAAATTTATGTCAAGATAGAAATTTAAAGACAAAAACCTAACATGAATGAGTAGAAAAACACAAAAAAATCATTGCAAGCACAGCAAGTAACATCAACTCATGCTCTGCATTTGGCTGACGCAGCTGATTCTGAGTTTGTATCAAAATGGAAAGAATAAATTACAAAAACAAACAAAGATCTAGGAAAACACCAGGGAGATGTGCCCCAGTGATGAACTGCTAAGTGTATACCCCAGACAGCTGAAACTCAGTGAAGAGGAAGAGCAATACGAGAAACCATCATGGAAGGATGAGGCTGTGCATGGCATGTACCTCCCACAGATTAAAGAAGTGGCTGATATATTCTCTTCTAGAGAAGAATTGGCTAGTAAAGAATGGTCTGAGAGACAGTACGGAGGCTTCAACAGGCCCTGAGGACAAGAGTCATAAAAGCCAGGGCCTACCCCACTGTGACTGATGCAGCAATAACACCAGAGGCTCAAATACCAAGAGCTAAAGAAGGAAGTTGAAAAGATGTGGGAGGTGGAGACAACATTGGACTTTATGTGCTTGATGGTACATGTACATATATATGATGGGATTCTATAGTTCAGTCACAGAATTAAAATTCCTCATAACAAAGATGAAGGCCCGTTCATTGGTGCAAAAAAAGTGTTCTGGTCCACTGAGATGTGAAAAAAATGTATACGATCAAATTAGTCATACTTCGCCATAATCTCAACAAATGGATGGCTGCCTGTTTGGCGTACACAAAGAAAAGGGCACAGGCCTGAACCCTTGACCCCTGCTGTGAAAAGATGTATCAGCTCTGATATGCTGTAGGGGGCATTTTGACCCCTCAGAGGAAAGGGTCACTGAAAAACAACGTGAAGCTGTGCAGAGTGTTCACCTCTGGGGGTATAATGATGGGTACAGTCTCTTTCAGGATGACAGTGTTCCCATCCATTGGGCATGTGACGTCACCAAATGGTCTGATGAGGATGGAAATTATGTGCATCACAAGCTTCAGAGTAATCAGAATCCAGACAGATTCCACCACCACCATCAAAACACTGATTGAAGAGATATATTTTGAAGTGTTTGTAGACTTGTAGAAAGCTGTTTTAACACCATACTGTGGTCTAACACCTTCTAAAGGAACTTTGTATTGGTTTGACCATTAGTTGGTTAAACGTCGGTATCCCACTATTTACAATGTAGATTAAATTAGCAAAATCCTCTTTTAGGGAAATTAATTTATTCTCTTTCACATGATCTATGAGCCAGTTACAATATGGGAAGAGTGTACACAGTCCACCTGGAACCCTTTTGTTTTATTTTTTTACTCTCTGATTCTGGTCCCCTTTCTGATTCTGTCAATATTTTTCTAAAATAAATTGTTACAGTTGCTATATTTTATCATATCTTCATGCATTAGCAAAACCAATATTCAAGCTTTTTATCTTATAGTGGTTGTACACAATTAAGCAGACATGTGTCAGTAATACATCATATTGCATAACAATAACAATCCATAACTTTATACATTTTTGGTGTATAGTGCATATCAAAAAAGATAGTCTTCTTCTTTTCTCATTAATTCAGTAAATATGTTTTCTCTGCTGTATGTTTATGCCATAAAAAAATGGATGCAAAACACAAGATAATGTACAATGCATCTTATCATGTATAAAAAAATGTCGCTTTTATTCACACATTACGCAGTGCTCAAGGAGGCAGAGCAGCAGGCACAAGGCAGGCTAGTTAGAGTGAAATGATGAGGGCAGGACATATCCCAGGACAGCTTACTTGAGCAAACAACACAGCAGTGAGTCTGTTCTAACAGTTTGCTATAAGGGACGTCTTTCAGAAGTGCTCTTCTTTTTTCCATGAAGAATCTTTGAAACTGACTTTACAAAGGTTACACTGAGTACATGCAGTGATTATGAATTTAGGCTAATGTAATGTGATTATTTCAGAGAAGCTCTTTAAATTACAAGAATCTACATGCAAATCCAGGCAGCAGCACAGCAGTAGAGTAGACCTTGTCTGAGCGGTGAGTTACTGTCCTTGCTCACAGCTGTTTGAGGAGACTTTATGTGAGAGGTGGGCAGGATGGATGAACTTGTTGCCCTTGAGCTCTCATCAGCATTTTCGATCCACGCAGAGGCCGTTCTGTTTTCCCGTGGTGAGGTCACCTCTCATGTCATCACTATGAACAGTTGAGGTTCAACCTCTCCACATGCCATCCATCAGGATAAAGGGCTATCACGACAGCAAGCAATTACATGTGGCTCTAACACAGCTCCTCCCATATCATCCTCATATCTGCAGCCTTCCAGTACATACAGTGACATATAGTGCACTTAAGAATATGCACACCTGCTTATATAAAGGAAGGATAATGTATAATAGCAATATGCGGTTAGAGTGAAAACAATCATTGGATATTTAGTATTTCCATTAACTTGTGCACATATTAGCACCATGTGCCACCTGTCTTTCATTTGGTGCTTAACAAAAGACTTTGAGCATTAAAGTTATTTTCCTTTTAGAGACATAAGACCCATAGGAAAACATAAGTTATGTTAATCACTTTCTTGAGAATACCTGTCTGCAGCAAACTGAGCTGGATATGTCATGAAGATGTACAGTGTAGCCTAGAAAAGCAAAATGGATTTCTCACTACACGAGTCATGCAGCAGTTAGCTGCTACTTACTTACTTGCCTTTGCCTGTAGAATAAAGATGGAAAAGAGATATCACACTCTGTGATGGCAAAGCAAGGTAATCCCATTAATTAAAATCAGCGAGTCAACACACTTAATTACCCAACCAAGGAGATCTACAGGATCAGAACTACTGATGTTTTTTTTTCTGCTGGAAGCAGTGCTGGGTGAGAAAGACACAAAATAAATCTGATAGCTGAAGCCCACATGTGTTGAAATTTTAAGGTAAATCCTGTCACTTCAAATCATGTTTATCTCTCCATCTCTCTTTTCTTTTCACAGGCTCTCCTACAGAACAGGACAAGACACAAAGAATTGTGATACATGTCGAAACAGCGCCTGCATTATTTACAGGTAGGCCTTCTGCACTGCCATTGATTAATGCAACATCAAATGCTGTTTTCAGTTTGATAAAAGGGATTCTCACAAGGTCTCTCTGGTGCAGTGATGTTTTTGGATCGTCCATGCCAACTCAGCTAACCCTCCCTCCCTCTTCATAACATAGATGTACTTAGAACTGTTGTGTTCATTGGACCGTACAAATCCCAAATCACTACTCCAAATATGGTTGAAATTGGCACGGCACATTCATATAACCCATATAACCCTAAATAATCATGAGATCAATTTTTCCACTGAAATTAAATACATTCAATTTCCAAAAACTCTTTCATCTGCTAATTTTCATCGTATTGCAGCAAAATTTAGGTTTGGCATAATAGCAATGAAGTTCTATCTGGAAGTTATTTGTAAGAAATAACACTAATTAGAGTCATAGCAATAACTAGTATAGACTATTTAACTCGTGGCTTCTTTCATGTATAGGACAGCTCCATGATCTCAATAGTACGTCAGACTGTGGAATGATTAAATTACTTATGATTGAAATTTCTGGGTATGTTCGTGTCTATTTGCTTTATTTGATATTAGCCCAGATTTGCTGAACTTCTCTGTAATTCTACTTGTTCAGAATGACTTAAATTCCTACAGAGAAGTCTGAATTTGAAAAACAGCATATGTTTGAATATTTTTTCTGAGACATGCAGAGGAAGATAACATTATATAACAACCCATAATATAACAAACCAGGTCATCACAAGATGTAAAGAAATTCCCTGAGCTCAATGAAAAACAGCTTCAAAAAGGTATCACAATATAGACAATGTTGTAAAATGTTGAAGTACAACATACTTGTTGTATTGGATTTCATTAGAAGTGTACAGTGCCTGTTAAGTTGGCAGATAAATGTAGGTATCACACAGAGATAGGAAGGATAGCATAGGTACTTGCAGTGTTAAGGCAAAGCAATAAGTGTAAAGTATGAAGTAAGTAGTAAGTCAAATATTAATTCTATTTGCGTAACGAACAGTAAGAGCTTCTCATAACTGAAGTTTCAAGGAATTTTATATCAGTACTGTGCAAAGATCTTTACTCATCTCTCAAAAATGGGAGATGGGTGCAACAGGTTCAGCAATTTATTGAAACATGGAAATACATTATAAAAGGCAAAAACAGAGTTTGTACCATGTTAACAAGCAAGTCAGTATTGGTTACGAGCACTTTTATCTTCAACACACCCTGAACGCTCTCGGACAAGCTTTCCCAAAATTTATTTTCTTTTCTAGGCTTCAGGAATAGTTCTCCGGCATTTTTGACGGACATCCCAAAGCTCTTCTTTGGATATCGGCTGCCTTTTGTTCCGTTCTCTGTTAAGATGATCCCACCCTGCTTCAAAAATGCCATGCTCCAGGTTCTGGGGGGGATTCATCCATAAATCCTGTTGCCACTGAAATTCAGACGAAAATTTGTGTAATTTTTTCCTGTTCCCTTCCTTAAGAATGGCTTCTTGACAGCCACCCTTCTAGGCCATTTCTGATGAGGCTTCAGTGAAAAGTAAATGGTTCAATTGAAGGGATTCTTCTCTCGGGTCCTGTGCCAGGTCTTTGCTGGATTTTCTCCTATTTCTTCAGGATATCGCATTCAGATACTGTTCATCTGCTGTAGATTGTGTTTTAGACGTGCCACTTCTTCTTTTGCCCTCCACTTGTCCAGTTTCCTCAATTTTAAGGACATACTGCACACCATGCTGAGATTTGTCAAGTTTCCAGCTGATAGTTCTATGAGAATCACCTTGTTGGTACCTTTTTTATGCTTAAATGATTCATAGGTCAGTGTTAAAGTGGAAGTGACTTGATGAAAAATGTTCCTCTGAAAATGGTCAGGTACAAGGACAACGTGGAAATTGGGTGAAAATGTCCAAATAAAAACACAGACCCTCTGAAAGCCTGGAGAACTATTCCTCGAGACCACTTTAAAAGATTACAAAGTAGTCTGGAACCTTGGATGAAAAAAATAGGTAGAGCAAGACTTTTGCAAAATACTTTACTTCTTTTATAAATTATTTGGTCAAAATGAATCAAAATATGTGTTTAACTTCTTGGGCTATAGTGAGCAATTTCTGTGTCAGATATAAGCAGGACTAAATAACTTATAGGATCATGTAGATTTGAATCCTTAGAAATGGTATATCATTCATCAGTAATTTCTTTCTATTGTCATATTTTGTTATAAATATGGACTGTACAGTGGTGCCGGGGTTTTCCATGTTTCCATGCTGTCTGACAGAGGTAGCTTGGGGCCTGTCTGTGTGGAATTGAATGTTATTCCATTACCTGTGAGGGATTTCTCTGGGTACTTGGGTTTCCCCTCACAGTCCAAAGGCATGTATGTTTGACATATAAAGATAGATTGGTCATTTGGTTGCATCTGTCTGAGGCATCCATGGGATACATTGCTTCTGACCCAATGACAATCGATGGATGGATGGATGGATGGATGGATGGATGGATGGATGGATGGATGGCTGGATGGATGGAAATCAATGAAAATTTCAACCCAGTCCAGTGAACAATTAGTGATTGGTAAGGCTTAAAAATGAAAGCAAATACATATATATGGCTTTAAAGGGCCACATTTGAAAATCTGAAATACAACTTAGGTGTTTTGAAAAATCCTGTGAATTTGATAGAGGTTTAATATGTTTCCATGATGTAAACTGGTAGGGTTAGTAAGTGTTAAATGTAAGTCTGACAGAGGCAGAAAAGCCTAATTTCATACATTTATTTAACAATGGCAACACATAATTTAATCCAAAATAATAACATCACCTGTAGGGATATGGAAAGAATAAATCAAAGGAGCAAATGTCAGCTCTTTCACTGCCAGCACTGTATGTATGAGGTGAGGTGACTATACAAAGTTTTACTGCAGCGGATGATGGAATGAATAATGGCTCCAGTATCATTTTCAAAGGTTTCTGGGGAATGTATGACCTGAATGTGATGGGAGAAGTAACAATACAAAGCAGTGGAAAGTGAGCTGGGTGTGAAGTATGAAATGCTGTGACCCAAACACAAAGTATGTGAAGAAAAATAATTTTGTCAAACCCCATAAAACATTTAAAACACTTACACATAGACATAACTCTGTGTGGTCTTGAGAGTTCAGAGTTCCACTGCAGCACTGCATCAATTCCTTTAATTTTTACATTTTTTGGGCAAAACACACAGTAGTTATTATAATGGTGTGAGTTTTCTGATATATACTGAGGGGAAAGGAACAGCACAGAGGCAGGTGGTAAATCCATTCAGGTGGTGCCTGTGTTTTCACTGTCTAAAAGCCTCGACTGTTAAACCCTCCTGTTTGCTTGCTCTCTGAAACGGGAAATGTGAAACTGTTTGGAAAATACGCTCAAGCCCAGAGAATAAGAATATCCTTTGTAAAGTTGGACAGCTCAAAGTGAAAGTAGCTTAAAAGATGCAAAACCTCTTTCCAACTTCTGCTTTATGCTACCCTCTTTAGACAATAGTCTCGGTGTAACAAAATATTGTGGCTGTCCAATTCTATTCTGCTGCTCATTTGAATTATAAAAAAAAAAATAAAAAAAATCTAAATAAAATTTAGATGTTACTGAATTGGACACAGCTATAAAAAAAATATTCAACTCAAAAGAAAAAGAAACATTTCAGGATTATTCCCTGGCTATAACAATTGCTACAAGACGCCTGCTTTCTCCCCCAACCCCTGATGAATCCATTGTGTCAAGCTGGCGGTGAAAGATCAAAGTGGAACTTGAAAGTTGGAGCTCCAAATTGTTTAAGCTTTAACGCATTGACAAATGGCAAATGTGTAATCAAATTTAATCTTGTAACATAAATTGGATTCATCAGTCTAGAATTCACGTTCTTGGAAACTAAACTCAGATTTGGTTTTAGGCCTGTTATGTAAAGATAAATCAGCACAAACATAAAATAAAAGCTGAAGGGGTAAAAAATATAAAATGCCTCACATCCGAGCTACAGGATCTAATGATTATCACTGTACAGGGAAAAACTCCTCTTGGCATATACGTGCCAACACGTATGTCAAACCATTTTAGAGTCCACTTCAATTACATACCAGTCACTCTGAATACTATTTGTCATTTCATTCTCTTCAGACTGGCTTATTCACACAGCTGGTAGTCATCACATTACAGCTTAGAAGACTGATATACAAAAAGAATCTTGAAAAATGAGACAGAAAGACGGGTCTAAATTTGGAGCATAAAAACGGGCTGCATCCTTATTGGGATTCACTAGACATGAGCCAATTGAGATTATGAGAGGGTAATTTTCCTTAGAAAAAAGACTAAAAACTATTTGACATTTTTACTGTGCAGAAAAATAGATATGAAGTTGGTAGGTATGAGCAAAACTAGAAACAAATTGCTGTCTCCCACTGATGTCTCAGGAGCATAGCACAGTTAGAGTGCTGCCGAGTGACAACCACTCACACTCCTTCACACCAGTGCAAAACAAAGCAGCTGGACTGTGGTCAATAAAACTTGAAACTAATTCAACCATCAACAGAAGTCACCATCAAAGAAAAAGACAGGCCTTGCTCCTCCTGTGACTGACTCTCTGCTAAAGCATAACATACCAGTTTTTAGCAATACCAAATTATTACATTTAAATCTAATCCTCCTGTCACTGGCATACTAACCTTGTGCCTGACCAAAATTAAACATTTAAACCTTATCCTCCTTCTCAGCTCATAAGCTATTGTCCATTATTGACCGAGTTAACATGCAATGATTACTCCTGTTTGAATGTCACTTTTTAGCTTTTTAGAAAGCAAGATTAAGTGGCACTGCAAGGATTAGGATATATTGTTGACAAAGTAGTGAGCATGTCCTCCTTGTTAGTAGCACAGTAATCAAAGTCCTCCCTCTCCTCAGGCCAAGGGACTTCATAAATCCTTCCTGAAAGCCAGTACAGTGTATCACAGGCATCAAAAGTAACTGATGAATAATTCATTTTGTCTGAAAAGTCAGAGTCTAATGCATTTATTTACATGACTTGTGCAATGAATATAAAAATGATTCATGTACAAAAAATTATACAGAATTTTGACTTAATCGAGATGTGCAATGTGACACGGAAGCATGTGTCAGTTCGGTTCCTTATTGCAGTCTGTGGAATTTGTGTACTTACTGATCAAACAGGCCTGTTTATTGATTCTTTTTTTTTTTTTCCAGGGGTTTAGCCAATATTGCAGCTTTCAAAAACTGGGATTCAAGTAGAGTGACTATGAAATCCTAGTTGGTCTTTAGAACAATGTACAGTATTCAAACCTGATTATGAGCATGTAAGGTGTATTATCTGTGTCACAGGACTTTGTTAAGACGTGCTGATTGTTTCTTCCTGCAGGTACAGTCAGTGAGATAATCAGGGACATGTAGGTTCCATGGAGCTGAGAGGGAAACATTTGAGCTGCGCACATTGTATTACGTTAGACTGAATCTCACTACATAGAAGAACAATCTTCAGTAAAGCTTCTGGCTGAGTTTCTCTTTTATATTTCACCGATCATATCCTGATAAGACTGTCAGCAACTTAGTTTAATTAAACAAACTCTGAACAGTTTTTGGTGGAAAAACGAAAGAGCCCTCAGTCTATTGTCATTAAACTAAAGCATGTGGCATACGGTAATAAAATCACAATGAGGAAACACTTTGTATGAATAAAGTAGGAGATTATCTTTTTGTCTGTGCTCTGTATCGTTAAAAAGTTATTTATTTAAGTTCATTCGACTGATTTTCAACAGTCTCTGAAAAAAAAGACGCTGCATTTGGCAAGCAGGTGGTAATATATCACAGCCCTATCTGGCCCTGCCAAAGCATTTGTCAGAAGTATCTTAAAATTCTCCAAATAGTACTGTTTAGTATTCTTGAGAACAACCCAGCTGCAAAAACTTTCTTAGACTGAATGGTGTTGTATGTGGAAAAAAAGACACTTCTCTATTGTTTATCTCTGCAGTTTTTCTTCACTTTATTCTGTCACATAAACTACCTCATTATTCAAACTGTCGTGTGATCCCGTCACCAGCATTCCTGTTATTAAAGTTAGGTTTATCCAGTGCCTTAAACTGCTGATAGGGCGGTAGCGATCACATGGCTTGACAAACTACTCTGGGACACATTGATAAGGGGGGCTGAGTACAGTGACGTAACTTAAAACCAACCAAAAACAGCAAGTTGGAACATACAGTATTACCCTAGTATTACCCCCCTAAGTTGGACGGCAACTGTAACCAGGATTGTTAGCCCCTGAAATGTCAGCACTCAAATTAAGAGAGATCCTGCATATCCAGAATGCCCAATGAATTCAGAACTCCAGCAGCTGCTGAGCTCCGGTAGTCAATCTGTGAGTCGTATCCAGGCTTCGGCTGTCCCCCGACAGTCTCATCCCACCGCTTGGTATTCTGCAGTATCTCATACATCACCACAACAAATAGGGCATACATTTGGCTAGTAAAATAAGGATAGATTGGTGGTTTATAGACGATAAATTACAGGAATAACTATGACTACATTGTCCATCACTGCAGCGGAAACAGGAGTCACTCAAGAAATGTGTCCCATGTTACAAACATAGTTTCTCGCCTAACTTTATTGTGCAATGCAAAGAGTTTATCTGTCAATATTTTTAGAGATAGCAATATTTACATTTTCTATTTTCATTTATGGTAATTACAGTATTAAGTGTCTCAGTGATGACATGTTTCCAGAAGGTTAACAATGGAGGACACTGTTGCACCCTATTAGCTGTGTTGTATTATAGCTACTGGCAGTTAGCAGGTTTGTTGGCCGAGATAGCTTATTTTCCTCTCGAAGGTAGTGATGTATAATCCTGAGAACAACAACTGATACAGTACAGAGCAAATATAAATAGGTTCTAGAAAATAAGTAACTATAGTGGTAATATTCTCCTGGCTGGTTGGCCTCTTGTATATCACAGAAGACTTAAAAAATAATCTGCAGGGCTAGATGCAACTAAAGCAAGGACTGAAAATTACTATTAGGCTATTATTAGTGTCCTTATAATTCAAAATGAAGCAACTGAAATGTCTGAACCACACAATTCATAGATGGGGGTTGTGTCCACATTCTACTCCTTTGATTTTCCTATCTGCGTGCATTTACAAACGCATCAGTTCCAAAAGATACAAGGATCACCACTGAGCAAGCCTACACTACAGCAGAAGCCCATATTAAATCCATGCTCAGATCAAAGCATTAAGGGCTTCTATTCCTGCCGTGCTGTGTTGACTAAGAGCCAGAATTTGAATCAAAGTAGACAATGCAGCATTTCCAATTTGGAGCAAACAATGACTTTGAAAAACAGTAAAGTTCAGGGAAAGGCAAGTGCATTTCAACATGATCAGATGTAAGGATCTAATTAGCACCCATATCCCATGCTGGAATGCCACAGCTGTGGTTGTTTTGTTGCACAATTGTCAAGAGTGCCTATATTCTATTGTGTTCTCATTTAGGAGATTGGGTTTTTCTCTGTGTATCTGTGAAGCAGAAATCAATGTAACAGACAACAGCAGAGGCTTTCATATCGGATTCACGGTGCATGACGAGGAGAAATTCTGCACCTAATTCACACAAGCAGAGGGAAGTTTCTACTTCAGCTGTTGCCTGTCAATGGAGGAAATGACTGTCATTCTCCAGTGATTAAATCTATGACACCCGTTCATGTATTTATGAAGACATGACACTATACTAGTCCTGAACTACCCGTTTTTGTCAAGTGTAGCATTTGAAAGGTGAATGGCAGAAGGGGAAATCATGGGAGGGTAAAAGGTTTTGCAATGAAAGAAGCCAGCAGCAAAAAAAGGCACAGAAGAGCGGATGAATAAATAGAGCTTGCCGTGCTACAAAGACTTCTCACAGGAGCAATATCCCTCCCAGGAGTAACAATTATTGAATGGTGCTCAGCACACCACGACCACAGACAAACAAACAGCTCGCCAATGATCACAGCAACAGCTACTCACTCTGCATAGCTAAAGGGATGATTAATCTGCTTTCCTGAATGCCCTGGAAAAGCGTTCCTGTTTCCAACCGTTTCAATCTGTTTGTGCACACAGATAATCTTAGATATAGGGCTTTTGTTTGCTGAAGCACCTGCTCCCCAGTGCTATCAGAATCATCAAGTGCTGCCTCTGGCATCCCACCAAGGCATTTGTCCACAGCATGCAGCAATCGTGGTGATCTGCCAAGTGATTAATTGTTTAATAATTGCTGAGAATTGCTATTCTGTGCTGCACTCTGCTCCTGTCAGTCTACTCTGCATTCTGTTAAGTCAACATTATTTGAACAGGGGATGTAAAAGATGCAAAGTTTTAGATATAAAAAACAAAAGATACTAACGATGATAAAAGCAGGATGAAATGGAACAATGGATGATATAAATAAGAAATGTTCAGCGCATACTGCAACAAACAGCAGTTCTGCAAAAAAGGCTTCCATTCTAGTCTAAAATTGTTTCTTATTGTTATGCATTTAATATTCAGAAGACATATCAGCTTTCATTTGAAGTGGGAATAAGGAAAAGTCTACATACGAGAATAAAGAAAGACTGGAACAGAAGCTTTTACGAAAAATAATAATTAAATTCTGTAGTATAAAAAAGTATGCTGAATTTTAAGCAACAACAAAGCCAATTTTCTTTATTTTGTTATCAAACACACCAATTCACTGGAAGCTAAAACCTGCCAAACCACAATCCACACCTCCAGGAGAGAAGGTTTTAAAAGAACTCTGCTTTTAACTGACATTGACCATAGGGGTGAGGACAGTTTCATTATATTCCTTTGATTCGAGCATTTCCTTTAGTGAACTAATTACACTGCCCATCAAAGCAGTTACCCTATTGAGACAAGCTTAGTACCTTAATGTCCATTTGTCTGCCTGCAGACATGGAGAGGACTACATGTTCGACCTTGTCTCGTCAGGTGTCATCTCTCTTTGCAGCTTTAGTTCTTCCTTTAATCCTCTGAATGACAGGAATGAGCTCCGTAAGTCGCAGTAGTTACATCAGTTTAGATAGAAAAAAGAAATTAGAAAATGATAATGACAATAAGTCAAAATGCCCAAAACCAAAGAGCAAAAACATATTTGTCAAAATATTTATCTAATGAATGAGCTTTGTTTCGCAGTAATGATCTTATAGTTCCATATCAACCCACAAGAACTCATCCTTTCAAGATTGCTGGTCTGCGTGTGGTTCCCTGAGTTAAAATTAAAGGAAGAGGGGGCTGCATAGTGGCGTAGTGGTCACTTCACAGCTACAAGGTTCCTGTGTTGGCTCTATGGTGGACTGGCAACCTGTCCATGATGAACCTGCCTATCACCTGATGGCAGCTGGGACAGTCTTCAGCCCCCCTGAGTAGGATGAAGTGAGTTGGAAAATGAATTAATAAAACAGGCTTTTGGGTAAGGCTCCTTAATTGTGAGACCAGCTCCCAGCTTGGGTATGAAAAGCTGAGACCCACTCACCCACAAATCTGAAAACATACTCCTTTAAAAAAGTGTATTATCAAATCTACTGACACGTTTGTGTCTCATTTAGTGTGTTTTGAATATTTTGTTTTTATCTTATTTCTATCTTTAAATTTTCACTTTCATTGCAATTTGAATTATGTTACTGCCGTATGCATTCTGTATTATTTACCCCAAGAATAAATACACTAACAGAGCACTATAAATCAATAGCTGTAAGGTGAGAGGAGATAGTATGCAATTGTGTAATTATCCCTTGCTTGAATACAGATAGTTAATCAGGGTCTGCCTCTCAATGGTTTCATTTGGATGGGATTAAGTCCCACATTTCACTCAGGCCTAAGCGATTTAATCGGAAAGGGAGTTCAGCTACGTTGGCAGAACAAAATCACAAGATGACCAGCCTGGGATTACATTCTGTGGAGGTTGATTTCCGGGAGCAACCCACACTCCGGCTTTTTTTTTTTAAGACAAATATAATCTATGCAGAAAAAAACTTTTTACAGCAGACATGGAAAATGCAGACGGAATTCAAGGAAATTCTAGTCATTTGAGTAGTCTCTTGACATGTGGATACGTGCTGAAACTAATGTGCGTTGTCAGGTTGCCTGTCTGTCTGTGCATTTGACTCCATCCCAGTCATCATCTGGACATCAGTGGATTATTGTCATAAAACTTTGTCATGAATATTAGGGTTAATAAACGGACAAATAAGTAACTTTTTAACGCATCAAATGTATGTTTCTGATATTAGTGTCTTGAAAATGATTGAATAATCTAAATGTTGTAACATACCTCTTGTACTTGTTTTGCAGTGTTGAGCTTGACTTTAAACAACAAGAGGATATGCTCCACCCCCTGATGAAGAGACTTTGCCCCCTGGACAGCCAACAATGCCCTGCTCTGCCTTACTCCAATGAAGTCTTCACATCCACCCCAAAACGCAAATCCAAGGCAGAGTCCAAGAAGCATGCTCGTTGGAAACTCTGGTTCCTCTGAATAAAACATGAAGGCCTGGGAAATGGCCATTTTATTGGGCGCATTAACATCCCGGTAATTCTCAAAATGGTTGAAGGAATATCCAGATGGAGGTGATCAACCCATGTGAATGAATGACAGGAGCCAGTTGATTTAGGGCTCTGAGCTGAGACTGTCAGGTCAGCTGGGGGTCAGCAGAGACATAAAATGTTTTAAATTCAGTCAAATCTTTTTCTGGCATGTTTGCTGGACGGGATCAACACATACCTGCAAAAACTAGGTGAGCTCTGACATACATTTTTGTATATTATTTTTTTAATCTGTAAAGATGGACTTATTAATGAACCGGGTAACCTATATTTAAGCTTCTCTGTTGCATATCCCAATGAATGCAATGCACTTTTGGTCTTTTCCCCTTAGAGCATATTGCTTGGCAACAAGAGGAGGCGCCCTGTGGAGGGTCTTGTATGATTGAAGCTATATCTTTGAATGGACATCAGCCCCACCTCCAGCAAAGCACAAACATTTGAGCATTGAGAGGAACACGCGTAAAAGACTGAATCACAGTACATTATGTGACAGTATACCAGCACTGTTTTTCTCATAGACAAGTACTATCCTCTCCTCGCCCTCCATTTTTGCTAACATGCTGCTGTTTTTCTGTCTGACTGAATGTCTGCTATCCTTTGCGACTTTCAAGACTTTCAAACTCTGTCCTTTTATCTCTTTATTTCAACTCACTTTGCAGTCATTTAGACAGTCAACTTGGCCTCATTACACCTGTTGTTCAGTGTTCTCAAAATCTGCCAAATGTTCAGAATCTACATCTTAGAATATATTTATCTTTTTAGAAGACCTACATGTTAGGGTCCTCCTTTTGAAGCAGGTACAATATTTTGAAATCTTAAAAAAGTATTCCTGGTTTGATGATGACATTTTTCTAAACATATATAATGTTTTGATTACAGCAAAAAAAAAAAAATCTTTCATTGTAATGTTCCTCCAAAGGTAAAGGCTATTCTGACATGTCTCCACTTAAGAGTTTGTCTTGACTTTCCTTCATACAATGTGTCACAGAGAAGATCGGAAGTTTTGAAACAAATCAATTTCTTCCCATGTTTCATGTCCAGTTAGCTCTTCCATAGGTGTTTTGTAGAATTGATTTATATCGCCATTCCACTGCTCTATTTAGCTACTTTTTTTCAGAGAGCATGAAACACATCTATCAACTCACAAAACAAAAAAGTGGGCTGAACTTTGAGCAGAAGGGCTACACACAGAGCTGAAGCAGTATGACAGTAAACAAAGACTTGTAGCCACCAGCTCTGGTGAGGTAGAAGAAAAAAAGAAGCAAAACTCTTATGATGTAGCAATGACTTGAAACTTGTTACAAAGCAGATATTTAATGAATTTTCACAGTAATTTTATAACTGTAGCTCTTAAGTATTTAATGTTAATTGTAAAAGAAATGTCAGGAAAACACATACTGAGCTCCCATCATTAGATTTCACAGTAGATGGCATTATTCAGGTCACCAATGTCCATGCAAAGAGCTGTACCTTGAGAAAGTGCAATTTAGTGATTATGTGCAATATTATGCATTTTTCTACTGTTTCTATATCACTATTAAATCATTTTCAATTGAAATTCAGTGTGCTTCTATGTCTGGTGAATAATAGAGCTGCTAAGTGCAATGAGGTATTTTTGGGAAAAGTTCATAAGAAGTGTCCGTGTTGGTTCTTACTAATCCAAATCATATGTTGATGAGGATTCTTAGTCATTCAGGTCATGGTAAAAAATGATTACGCAGTTATAGTTGTCTGATGAGGATCGTCAGAGATGTAGAGCGACCTTAGGCATACACTATCCTGACCATCGGTAAACAGATTAATCATGTGAGCTTGTGTTGAACTCCCCCTTCAAGCGATTTCACCACCTGCACCTTAATTCATTTGATCCTTCATTGATCCAACATGTCATGTCATAAATAATCTACAATTGACAGTGACCATAACAAGTCACATCACTACTTTCAAGGTTCTAGTAACCCCACAATAGCTTAAATATCCAGAATCCCTTATCAGTCCATTAAAACTGAGGAAGCCTCTTAAATGGAAGGTTAAAAACATCCTCAAAAAGTCCAGCTTCCTTCTATCACAGCTCTCAGGATCATTGAAAATTATTCATCGTTGCTTTCTTTTGTAAAAGCAAAGTTTCCCTTCCACATTCTGCCTCTTTTTCAGGAAATTTAGCATTACATTGTAATGCACCTGGTACTCTTTTGCATTTCATGTCCAGTCTGCTGGGTGTAAATTTGTTGGTGTTGAGCAAGCCAAACCATGATCTTGTCATCAGTACTTAAACGGCCAAATCCTAATCAAACATGGGATGTCTTTGATACTAGTAAACTGCTGCCTCACACAAGACTTACGAGACACTAAAACCATAGTCTGCAAGGCAAAACTAAAAGAAGAAAACAGCCTCGTATGAAAGTCAAACTACCTCAAGGACAAAAGACATGTGACTCACAGTATTCCACTACCACCTGTCCTACTTGTAAAGACTCGGTCGATTGTTCATTTGACAGCGTTTGCTCCTAGTGTCACATATTGCCACCGAAGGTGTGTCATGGTGTTGACACCAAAGGACACTTTATGCATATCTTAGAGGCGCAAAATGGCAGTATTTGACCTCTTATGATAACAAGTTAGAAAAACCGCAGGTGGCAGTTTGTGTGCATAAAAAACTTTTGTGTAAAAATGAACTCAGACTCTCACAGTGCAGTTCAAGTAAAAAGAAAAATCCAAAGGCTGATCTAATAATTCTGTGAGCCATTGCTGACATTCAGAAGCAAAGAATTGTGCTGTTGAGAAAACAGTTTTACATTCTGCTACTTAAATCAGTTTACTCTCAATTCGTCAATTTTGGCCTTTGAGCACTGAAACCTTAACTGGGTTCGCAGGATGATATCAGTTGAGGTGCTCAGATATAATGGTATTGAGCCTATGTGTCTATGTGCGGAAATTGTGTATCACAAAACCATATAACTAGAAAGAATCCTGTCTTTCTGTGGAATAGAGGATTTCACTGAAATAAAAAAAAGGGAATACCCTCTCCGCAGCAGATCACTACACCATTTTTGAGTGTAGTAATGGAACCAGGGCTGTGAACTCATTTTCAGCCTTCTGTGCTTTTGAGAATCAGAGTTGGATTATGACGAAGGCTCAGCCGTGCTCCCTGTGTGCTCTCTTCAAATGTGATTAGTCTTCAACAGAAAGAAGAGAGACAACCCTCAATTCATGGGGGGGGTTCCAGTCCATCAAACTTAGTGACCTGATCCCGCTCCCATCCTTATCACTGCTATTTTGTCTGTCTCTTTCACTTCCCTCAGTTGATGTTTTTTCGTCTTATTTTAAGAGTGTCTTATAGAAATTGATTCCAAGCTTCCTGAATTTGTTTCTATCTTTGAATTTCCCCAGACTTTTTGCATTGTTATGTATTATGTACTTGTTTCCACATTGAAAAAAAACAATCAATTCTTCTAACTGACAAGATTACAAATCTGATATAATTTTTTTAAGATGTGATTAAAATAATTTATTTCAACAATAATATTAAGATTCAAAATTGTTATACCGTGAAGTAATCCAAGTAAAGTGCAGGTAAATTATTGAGATCCATTGTAGCCACTTTTGTTCAGAATAGTGAGTAAAAATTGCTTTGTTGCCTTTTTTATTTATTATCTCAGCCATTAGTATATGTGTTTCAGAACTTTATACTGATTTCATATGCGTATTCTCACTTATGAACCAAACACAATGACAGAACATGTAATAACTACAATGATCCACTGCGCAAAAATTTGACAGGTTTACAGTAAAAGCTAAGAAATTGTAAAACCACTACATCACTAAGTCCTTTCTCAGTTTCCTAAGGATGCAGCTTACATCCTGATACGTCATCACCTCGACATTCAACATCTTCATACATTTAGCTACATAATGAGATTCACACTCCACGTCTTACTAAGTATTTCATCAGTCAACTTTCAATGTTCTGCTATGTGTTCAACACTGTTGATATGGCCATATTAGCTGAGGAAAGGTGCTAACCTGCTCTACACTCTTAGTTCAACACCCATCCTTCACAATGTTTTATACAACCCTGTTGCTTTACTGCTTCACTCTCCAATGGTCTGAGAGAGGAGTTACAAACACATGATCAACACATGGTTTGCTTTAGATATCACAAAATGCATGCAGAGTTTTAGACAGTGTTAGAGATGGCAAATGTCACTGCTCAGTTTTCATCATATCATGTGGAGGATACCCTACAGAAAAATAACAGCCAAGGGGCACATTGCCATCTTTCAATTAATAACAATGAATTATGACACTGTCAGGTTTTCGTGATGTGAACAAAGATACCTATCACATATTTCTGGTGAGACTGCCCCTCCCCCCCACAAATTGGGCTTGTACAGTATGACAGTAGCTACTGTTAAGCATAAATATTAAGCAGAGTTTGGCCACTAACCCCAACCACAACAAATGTCACGTCATGGTGTCATGACCTGGCCCTTCATGTATCCTTAATGTGTCACTGCAGCCATATGAGAAGTACAACTGTTATTTGGTTCCTTCTCTGTAACCTCCAACTGTTGTTAATGCTCACTATAACATTTACAGTGTAGTACGTATTGAGGTCATGCATTGCAGTGCATGGTCAATTTACTAAGGCTAACAAACCAAGTACAGTGGTTGATTTCAATCATTGTGGCAATAAGTGTAAATACTAATTTGTGTAAATCTTTCATAAATACAAGCTTATGAGCATAGTGCATAAAATATTTTTTGACGGTGTGCATATGACATAAAAACTAAAAACTACAATTCACTTTCTCTTGACGTCATTGGCCTCTCTAAGATCAGTGCTTTTTTGGTGGTGTTACGAACACTCTTGAGGAAAACCATAATGTTAGATCCACCAGTCCCAGTGCAGTTCAGAGCAGTGCCCACCCCCCTCAGAGGGCAACCCATGGATCGGGCATGGTTACCAGGCACAATGACATATCTAGTCACGGTGTTGAGGTGATAATTCCGTAAATCCACCAGTGCAGAGACGCAGGAGTTGTAGGCCTGGCAGAGGTCAGAGCTAGAGCAAGTCACGATGAAGTCTCGCAGTGAAGGACAGACAGTCAGAGTTTCTATCAGCTGACGGTGGGCAGGAGGCATGTAATCTCTCATGCGTGTCAGAAAGGCTCCTAGATAAGGTGAATCAATGAAGACAACAGAGAGGGGACTAAGAATGGAAATACTTTTAAAGATACATATTCTGTCAAAACAATCAACTGACTGCTGCATGATTTATTCATGAAAAGCATATAAGGGAGTTAAAGGTAAAAGGAAATTTGTCTTTACCTGTCTCGCCCTCATGTTGAATGCACAGCAAAGCATCAAAACATTGAATGGCTGAACTCTGGGCTGCACTTCCACCTGACAGTGAAATTGGCTCATTGCTCACACCTTCATACAGCAGCCCCCTGGGAAGCATGGGGTTATCCCGCCATCTGAAACAATTAAGACAAGTTCTATCGATCTCTTATCTTGCAAATAAAAATACATGTTATCCAGTAAAACATACAGTGCATTAACAGAGATTAACAGAATTGGGGGGAGAAGCAGGAGAGAACTTTAATATCTCATATGATAAATCTGCACCAGATGAGAAAAATATCAAAAGCGTAAATAACTTCAGTGTGTGGGACATTGGAACTTCAAAAAAAGAAACTTACCCTGAGACAAAAATTCTTAATGTTCCATGAAATGCAGTTGGCTCCACATGATCTGGATAGAGGATACATTCAGTTATTTTAATTATCTTGAATATCCCAGCCTTCATAAAAGGCACAGCATGTAAATTGATTAAATTGATGTTGAAGTAGTTTTAACTCAAAATTACTGTGCATAAGTTGAAATTTTTCCTTCATCTTCTTCAAAGACTGAGTTACTTTGATTAGACCTTTCTGTATGCCGATGAGGTCAGAGATTTTCATGGCGTGCATCACCTCCAGGGCCCCCTGGTCAAAGTTGAAAGTTTAAAATCCATTGTTAAGATACAAAGGGGCAAAACACACAAAGTGTGTAAATGGGACGCTAGAAAGAGAAGCGAAAGTTGAACAGACAACAGCAGACTGCAGTTCATACAATGTTAATATATAGGAAAGAGGAAGACTAACCAGCTGACAATACTAACCGCTATCCCTGAACTGGCAGCCATCTCCACCAGCAATGAAACCATAAAAAATCCCCTGCAACTGTCACCGCCAGGAAAGGAAAATATCAACTCCATGTTCCTGTTTTTTTTTTTTTTTTTAATGTACAAGTAAAGAATCATATGAGATGATTGTACAACCCTAAACCCATGATATTGCAGAAGGAAAAAGAGAAGAACTTGTTTCTGTTTACTTACCCAATTTCCATATCACTAAATCGAAAATGAGAAACAGTGCAAGAGTTCATATAAGTGAAAGAAAGATTTAACATGGCATTTTACTTTGCTATTACAATTACAAATGTATTGTAAAAAGTCAAATAATGGGAAGAAAAGTTAACACTCACCCTGTGGGATCCTTTAACTTCCAGTTGGCTAAAACTGAATCTGCATAAGTCAAGATGGGTGGCAGGCCGAGCTTGCGAGATATTCGCCAGTAAGGCCAGGCCAGTGCTTTTGGGAGAATCTGTCAAACAACCATTATGGGAAAGTTTCAGTCTAGAAATAACAATACTAGTTGCACATCTCTCAGGATCTCAATTAGAGCGTGTTGGCTGGCTTACCATTATCATCCTGACTGAAATATCTCAACAGCATGAAATCACATTCCTAGCGGACCAATCTGACTCTGATGACTCCCTTGTTCTTCCTTGATAAGAATTAGCTAACTTTGAATTATCACACCAACTACACTTCAACATGACTTTAACTTTGACTTTCTGACAGTTTACCCCAATGACTGCGTGACACGGCTTCTTCCGTATGAATTGTATTCACTCTACTTGATTTTTCTAACCTCATATGCAACCATCATCAAATCAAAATAAAGTTGAGTCCCTGTGTGCTACTTATGTGTTAACATAGCTTTAGATATATGCAAACTAACTAACCTTGGCATGCAGCCCATACATACATACGGTGGTCTCACAAAAAACTAAAACCACAATGTTGAAGGCAAAACAGTAGTAAGTCAAATCTGAGTCCTAAGGACAAAGGCAGCATGATTTTACCACTTCCCCCCTCTGACATTCACATACAATGCTGTGGGCTGGTTAATAACACACCCTGACCATATGCTCATGCCAATGGGATTTTCCTGTAGAACTTTCAATGTGCTATATGTTTCTAAAAACATTAAGTGGTCATTTTTAATCTGATAACTCGACTCGAATGTGGTCAATAATGTAGCTTCAGCAATTAAACACTTTGACTTTAATATTTATCTTAAAGCAACCAAGAGCTGCCAACAGGGCTGTAAATACATTAAATGGAAGTTACTCACACTGCGAGGGCATCAATGACTGATACATATATATATATATATATATATATATATATATATATCTTTCATTCTATTGCAGTGGTGTTTTACCTGAGCAGGTGCATGCTGTCCTTCCTGCCACACATATCCCATGCTGATGAATCCCAGTGCCAGGTGAGCCAGCCTGAGCTCACGATGGCTACTCAAAAGATGGGGGCTCAAGACTGGCATCTGAATTCGGGATGATATTTCAACATTTAAAGCTTCCAGAAACAGTGAACACCAAGTTTCTTTGTAAATTGAACTGTCCGCCCTATTTCTGATTACAGAAACTAGGAGGGCTCTGCTTACTCTTACCTTATGAACCAGATCCCGTAGTTTACGTGACTCTATCAAATGCATGAGATTGTTTGCCAGGTCCAACCACACCCGATAGTAATCTGGAAGGCGAGTCTAGAATATAATAAGGATGAAATTACTTGCTCATTGATTTTATTTTGTGTATGTGTTGAGATATTTTCCCATAGTGTAATCAGGGATATTATCAGTTCATGGTTGCCATGGTGCCTGACCCACATGTTGGGGAATGACTGGTGCTATCAATCAGAGATGCAAAGCAAGTTAATACAAGGGGCATAAAAAACTATCGATCAGACAACCGTCGAAGATGGAGTTTATTAATATATAAACTTAAAAGTGGCCTGTACTAAATGCCAAATGTTGAGTCTTTGAACGAAAAAGTGATAATCAGTTCCCCTGTTTGAACTTTTTGAATCACTTAGAAATATATCCTTCTCATTAGCTACTTGAATTTGAACCCTTTATTTTACAATTCCTTTCTTGCATTCTGAATTTACACAACTCTTTTATGCACAATGCTGGAGAGTGGGCAGACGCAGTCATGTGAAAGACTCAACAGAAACTTGAAGAGACAGGCTTCCAGCAGATCAATAACCCTCTATAACATTACACAAAAACAGCCGTACTTATCTGTTTTCAGCCCAAAGGGACTTCAGATGCTGCTGACCAAACACTTAGACAAAAGCAATATAAGAGAAAATAGGCTCAAGGGTAAACTAAACTACTTGCCTGTGCGGTGTGGTCAGTATTGGTATTCACAGAAATCAGGAAAATATCTAATGTATGAAAAAAAGAATGACCACGAAACCTACCAGTGGCTCTTCAAGGATAAATCCAAGCTCTTCAGAAATATCAAATGCATCAAAGTCTGCCTGTAGTGTTTCTCTGCAGTTGGTCTCCATATGCTCTACTCTGTACTCCATTGTGATAGCTTGGCTTTGAGAGAAAAATCAATCTGCGTCGTCTCACTCAGAGATATCAATTGTTAAACTTTTTCTGAGCTTTCCCCCACTACCTTTGTCACATCCCTTTTTATCGCACACTCAACTGCCACGAGCCAATCAGATTTCTTGAACAGCAATGTCAGGAGTTAGTAGAGCAAAGGAGAACCTCCCTGTTATGTACAGTTTTCAGAATACCTTCCCATTTTGTGGCAGCCTATAAACGAAAATGAAAACAACAGCAGCTGCAAAATAATAAATGACAAAATCATGTATAAATGACCCAAGCTTTGCAATAATCATGATGATAAGTCAGTTATTTCATTTAATTTAATTTCAAACCTTTATTTAAGCCTCGAAAATCATTGAGGTTTCCTTCATTTACAATGATGTCGAGGTACAACAACAATCATTTTGACTTAGTCATCACATATGGGATGTGACTTGAATTACGGGACCATGGCTCAGTGGGTCAGTAGGTGGTTCAATCCACAGCTTCTCCACGTGTTGATGTTTTCTGGGACAAGACACTGAACCCCCACATTGCCCTTGGTATTCTCATCAGTTTGTGACTGTAGAGGGGGGGGGGGGGGAATAGCCTGGGCGAAAGCCGACTGTTGACTCCGTCAAACAGTCTGGAAAACCCCAAGAGGAATCCGTTTCCATGGAGGGTGGGACCTTACTCAGCAACTTAAATTCATTGGAGTTCCCTTAACCAATCAGTAATGTTTAGAAAGGACGTAGGTTATGCGCCGAGGTACATGCTTACTCTCGCGAGGCTCTAGCCCGCGAATCACGCTTCCCACATCCGCTTTCATTATACCGGTACCATTTGATAAATCAAACTTTTCCCAAAGCCAGTTGGAAGGAGAGCTACGACATCCTTGCCACTAACAAAATTGACGAGGCATTCCTCTTGCTCTTGTTTTAATTGTGTAATGATCTCCAGAGTTGAGACAACTTCATGGATAGCTTCTAGCGTTCTTCCGTCGCCATGTTTATTTCCGCTGCGGTTAAACTACAATTATATGGACTACAATGGACTCCGCGCGTGAGTTCTGCGTCACCACTCGCAACTGTTTGCTGATTGGCAAAACACTGAGCGAACCGAGGTAGGGGGATTTGGCCAGACTATGTGCGGAGCCAAAATCTTTGGGCGGAAGTACGTAGGATGGCGTCGCCAGGCTAGGGGGGAAAGGCTGCATATATAAAGTCCAAATTCTGCATAGAAAAAAAAGAAGTATTGTATAGTGATTGGATGAAAAGTGCTTTATAGCAGCAAGATAGGGTTTAAAGCAGGGCTTGAAAACGAAATTATTTTTCAATCGTTCCGTTCCGAACGGTTCAGGCATGTTCAACGTTTTCGTTCTTGCGTTCCGCCACCAACATATCGTTCCTGAACAGGTTCGGAACGTAAAATATCGTTCGTTCTTATCGTTCCGACAGTGTTTGGCGGGCCTATCAAGTCTACGTGTGTGGACTTTACCTTAGAATAGACGTACTCATTAGTATTTGCCCTTGATTTACACCGTAGCTCTATGCCCAAAAATAATAAATCACCGGCAGCATCCAAAAACATTCAGATGGGCTAAAGCTGCGTCGACGTCACTTCCTTGATCTGGGAGCTTCAATGTAAGATGAGGGTTGATCTACTACTGTAGACAACAAAGTATATGCTATATTCTACATGAATTTTTATGAATTTGTATGTTGTAGAGTTGTGAATTTATTTTATCAATGGAGAAATTGAGCAGCCTTGCTTTGTTGCCTACAGTAGTAGATCAACCCTCATCTTACTTTGAAGCTCCCAGATCAAGGAAGTGACGTCCACGCAGCTTTAGCAGCATAGAAGCTATTAGGCTTGTGTTGATAATAATAAACTCCTGGACTATGTACAAACTTCCAAATGCATCGTTTTGTGAGTACAGACCATATTTGTACTACTGTAGAAGTTTGGTGACATGGCATGTGATTTTAGTGTGGTAATTTTGGAGATACTGCCAGGGTCCGTTAGCGCTTGTACTAAGCTATTCGGGATAACTCAGTAACTCAGCTGATGTTCAGCCAATATCGAAAAAACTTCGGATGGGCTACTTGGCTGGATGTCACAGTTCAAATGACCCTAGGGTGAATCTACTCCGAACTATCACTTTAACTAGTGGATAACTAGACTAAGTAGTGGATAAAGGAAGTGATTCGTGACAGCTGCCTGCATTGAGCCTAGCGGGCAGTAGTCTTTTTTTTCCCCTGACAAAGGCTACGCTTTTGTGAAATTTTATAAAATATATAGAGAACGAAAAAACCCGTTATTAACCGGTTTTGTGGATTTCAGAATAACGTTTCTGTTCCGGAACGAAACACCATTTCGTTTTCGTTTCCATTTCCGTTCCTCGTAAAATTCCGTTCGTTTTCGGTTTTCGTTTTCGTTCCATGAACCGTTTCGGAGCCCTGGTTTAAAGTTATATAAGTTTGGACAAGGGCTGTCACTTTTTTCTTCAAATTTACTTGGGGAAAATTTGAACTACAGTAACATATTTGAATAAAAAAAATTACCATATTTAAGTACCTCAGACCATAGGCTGTGTATATGGATATGCATCGGACCATTAGTAGTGGTTTGCATCAGGATCCAGTAGAAGGTGCTCTTGTATCAGCTTGACCTAATCCGTGCCCTTGTAACCTTTCTTTAAATATGCTGTTATGTTTGCTGCATTGTGATGAAAATTGAGAAAAGTGAGCAAAGACCAAATGATACGAGAAGCAGAAGTATAAAAAAAATATAAGACTAGTTCACAACTTTATTCAAAATAGGTTACTTACTCTACAATGACAATAAGTCTGAGGGGGATGGGAAATGGATAGGGTGGGATCGAGAGGTTGCCATTCAAATACATTCGAGAAATTGCAAATTTTGTTTAAAATTTGGTCAATCTTGATTTTTTTAGGAAATAGTCCTAATGTGGACCCTTTGCCAATTAGTTTTGTGAAGTCACATCCTTCCATACAAACCAGAAATTTTTCCTGGACTGTTAAGTCATGAACAAGCATAGGAACCTTAGGTGGGCAAGGGAGTAGTGGGGGAAAGTCACAGGACTTAGAAACATAACACTGAAGTTTGTGTCCACTTTTTGGAATGGTTCTTCTTTTACTTCCTTTTTCCCATTCACTTACTGTTTCCATTTCATCCTGTCATGTTTCCTGTCTGGTTGTGTTGAGACGTCACAACTATTTAGTTCAGTAGTTTTAATTTAGGAACAAAAATTACTTGGGTAGGTTTATAAACCAAAATGTTAAATTCAGGCAGAGGCTCTTGTTGGGTTTTAAATGCATTGCTTCCTAGTGTCCATCCAGACAGATGGGTGATGACATTCAAATACAGTGTGTCACTATGTTTATGATGAGAATCTGGTGTTCAAGGAGTGTGCCAATCATCTAAGTTATTACTCAAAAACAGTGGTTAAGAGCTACGCTTTTCATTTTTTACGAGGTGATTGTCCTAAACTATGCCACCTTACCATTGTTATGCTTAAGCACTGAAGTTTTATTTCTGAGAAATAAAAAAAATATATATCCTACATGTTTAATACCAAAAGTCTGCATGTTTATTTGATTAACTTAGTTGTAAAGTGGATACAGTTCACTTTAATACAATTTTGGACTCTGCACTGACTGTTTTATTCAGCTGTAAAATGAGTATTTTCAGTCTACCATCATGCTGAAATTAAACCACATTTTAAAGCTCAAAAGAATAAATGGCAAAGAATAAATGTCTACTTTGCTTGAACGGTTGACAGCTGACACAACAGAGGGTGACAGTTTGGATGTCAAACGAGGTCAGGTCTTATACCAAGTTAAAAGGCAAAACAGCTTACATGAATGCAAATATATGGTGCCAACAGCATGAGTCAGGCAAAGAAAAGAAACAGTTAATACATCGATGTGTACAACAAACTGTGATACTGATAAAGATAAACTAGAAAAAAGTTCATATTTGATTGTGATAGATATCACAAAGCTGATGATAATGACAAATGATAATGATGATATGTAGTGATACTACTCATAACACAATAATTTAAGTAAATATACATTAATGTAATTGCATAGGCTGATACTTTTTTGGGATTTGATTTATTTTCAAGAACTGCTTGCATCAAATTCTGAACAGCACACACATGATTCCGCTGACTCCCTCAGGGTAGCACTGGAAACACTAATTTATACTAAGAGGGAATATGCAGAATTTCTTTAAGAAGTTTGGCTTTTCCCTAATCTGATTATTATGCACCTCAGCTAATATATAAAAGCACTGTCCTAACGTTTATCTTCTGCCGTCCTTAAGTCTACAATCCATGAAAGTAGAGAAATCTAAATTTAGATTTCCTGTAGCATTTTTGGGGGGTTTTATGAATCAAAACAGCCACTTTATGCTTTGTCCCAGGTACATTTTAAAATGTGAGTACAGTATTACAAGTATTACAAGTATTAAAGTCAAGATCAAGAACACCACAAATGAAAATTTTGAATGGCATGCAAATCTTGAAAAAAATCTAATTTAAAGAAGTGATTGTTTTTTCATTGCAGAGAGTATGAATCCAGGATATTTCATGTTTTCTTTTTCTTGTCAACTCTATTTCATTTGCTAAAATCTATCCATTTTTGGATCAAGGAGTTGAATAGGGCAATTCAAGGCAATACTCATATATATAAACATATTGTGCATACTGTGTGTCTGATCTTACATATGGATGAAAGGGAGCTCATGAGTAGAATTATATCATAATCCATTATGCATGATACATGAGTTGAAACCTACCTTCTCTTCCTCTCCTTTTTTCCTCTTTTCTTCCCCCAGTTCATAAACTAGTTTCATGCATTTGACTACTCGTGAAGGTCACATTGTCTTCTGTCAGCAGGATATGCTTGGTAATTTCTCTGGGATTTGATCAGGTCTGGAGTTTAGACCCATATCTAAGCTGCTTTTGTCAAATGGCTGCACAACTGCATTGCAGACAGAGCAATATTCTCTTCCTATAGCATGCAAGCCCTCACTTTCTGGCTCCCATTGTCAGCATGCTTAACTGCAACTGCCAGCAATCTCTCAAACCGTTTAACCCTCCAAAACGGCTGTGAAAACCAGCAGGAGTGGGAAAAGAGCAGGAGGGATGAAAGGTGTGGGGCCCAAATTAATTTCAAAACCACTTACCAAGTCATCAGGCAAAGGGGGGACAAAGGGACAGTAAATTTACTTAGGCGGAGGCCGGGAAAAGTGAATAAATTAGTTGAAAGGACTTGAAATCAGGATTTGTGGGATGTTATACTTCTTGGTGGGAAGAATGATGGTATCAAGAACAGTGACGGTTTATCTATTTGGACTTGAGTCACAAATCCCTTTTGCTGCAGCCTTTCATTTCTTATACTCTGCTCAGTGTCTGACACTCCTCAGTTGTATTCTTTTCTCACCCACATCCACATTGTCGAAAGGCAAAAAAAGAGAACAGTGTCCAACTGGCACATCCAGTGATGGAAAGAAAATCACTCAGAGAAATGCTTTAGTTTTCTTTTGAGTATTGTCAAGACTGTCAGCTTATTGAAAGTATTTATATAGTTGTTGGGTTTAGCAAAAAAATCCCCAACTATATATACATACGTACAATATATGAGATGTGACTCATCCTGTTATGTGATTTGTGCATATTTTGAGTGACTTTACAGAGTTGTTAAAGAACATTTTGTTTAAATCAAACACTGAGCCAATGCATTAAGCAAAAGCTAAACCTTCTAAACAACGCAATAAAAGTAACAATATGTTTAGAATGTACAGTGCAGTATTCTCTTTCATGTTAATTTAAAAAAAAGGTCTGTTAGGTCCTTGGCTTTGTTATCTTATGTAGTAAGTTTTGCAAATTGCCTCATTTGTAATTCATTTTGAGTAATACTCTTGGGTCGTACGAGCTCCAGGGAAGTTATATGGGATGATAAGATAAGAAATTTGTCTTTATTTATTTCTTTTGTCAAGAAAATGTGTGAGATGATGCACAATCCAAGTATCAAACATGAGCTTGTCAAAGTCTGGCAGTTCGTTCCTCAAGGGAACTTTAATTACTCACCAGCCACTGCTGCACTAATAAGTCAATTTTGCAGAAAATCACTTCCTTGTGCTACTTCCATTTGCTGTAAATATGTTAACATGTATAGTGCCCTACACTCATTTGCAAAATCCCGGCTGGTGTTTTGTTAAGTATATTAGTTTCTCTGTTCCACATCAAACTTAAAATGCTTTTGCTATAATAATAAACCAATTTTTCAAGACCTTTGAATTGCAAAAAAACACAAGAGAACTTTGAGGAAACATAGAGCTCTGTTGGGTTTTTTTTCACTAAAGAACATTTAATTGCGGTTGAGCCAGATCAAATAAGGGGTTCCGGTTTGTTCATACAAAGTATTTAACTGTTTTTTTTTCTTTTTTAAACTAAATTTAGGACACTGATATCTATAATTAAACAAATCATATTCCTTTATATAAACAAGTATCTTTATAAAACTTCATGCCATCTGTGTTGAGCTATCAATTCAAGTGGTTCGGTTTAGTTCAGAGCTGTTTGTGTTGCAACAAAAAGATAATTCATCTGAGGGCAGTTTCCATGGAGAGGCCATGATATTTTCCTTGGAGCAGTGCTTGGTGACAGGTGAACACCATTTTTGTACAAGGAATGAAAAAATGAATAAAACAACGGAACCGGAACTAAACTCAGTAAGGGTATCCATCTGCTTCAACCCTGTTGTGACAGGAAACAAAAGATGAGAAAACATCAAAGAATAATCTCTGAGAAAGTGGGATCAGTAACCGCAGCTCGAGAACCAGAGATATCTGCAAAGAAATACATAGACAAAAAGGATAGAGTGGAAGAGCATTAACTACAGGGGAGATAAGAAAGTTAACGACACACAACAGTACCATTAACAGTTGAGAGTGAATGAAATGAAAGTTGGGGATAGGTAATCAATTTGGGTCCTCCATCAGTTTGGTACTTGAGCAGGATAACTTAAGCTCGATTTATGCTTCTGAGTTAAGTCCACACTGTGCAGCCCACGCTTTAGGCTCAATGGCTGCACATACCATTTCCTTCAAAGTTTTACCTCTCATCTACATCTCAGTAATTTCACATACAGTGTTCACCATGTATTAGCACCAATGTGCTACCCACACATTAAATGAACTGGAGCAACATCCTTTAACTTTTCTTTAAATGCCATTTCAAACTAATTTATTCCTGAAAAATATGTACATTAAAAGAATCAAAGAAGCTGACCAAAACACTACTGGAGTGGTCAGTAGAAAAATGCATAGAGTCCAGAAGAGAACAACCAAGCAAAAGGCATGAAACAAGATGAACTCAAGAAATAGCTTGGGAGCCTTAACATTAAACAAGATACAGGGGGCAAAAAAGGTGAAATATCTGACAGAGAAGAGTGAAGGCAATCTGGAAAAAAAAAGGCCAAAAAGGAACAAACCCATTCAAGTGATAAAGATACAAATGCACATGTTAATGCTCACCAGGCTTTACACAGTTGCATAGACTACATAACAAAAATATCTCCAAAAACAAAAAACATTAACATGGAGGGGTGTAAATTTCATAGAGAGCTGGGCAGTGGCTCGGCATTATAAATCAATTAAACATTTCACCGGATAAAAACCCTGCCAACATTTATTTCCTTATGTTGTGGAGTACAATGAAGTATGTATATTTGTAGATAAACGTAAGGCACAGCACTAATTATACACTAACATTACACAGCCAAGGCTATTTGTGATATAACCTTTTAAAATACCAGTATTATACTGGGTTATCATGCAATATGAGCTTTGAAAACTACAGTATGAATCTTTTAAACAATGAGAGGCATGGAAAATTATGACAGCCAATTTATCAGCCTCCCTTTAATCCACTCGGCCTGGTATATATATATCTCTAAAATATGTCGTATAAAAAAGACAGAAAAATCCATTCTTCTCCCGGCCATGTTTCTAACATATGGGAAATGTCAGCAGAGTAAAAACAAAGACTAAGCATTATAGATAAAGTCCATGACCAGCTGCAGTTCTTGTCATCTGTCTTTGTAAGTTTGATGTCCACATTTCAACATGCTAGCATGCAAAAGGAAACTTAACCCCCACTAAACCAGGCTCCCTGTTACTGTCACATCCACACGCTGCAGCCATCCAAACAGATGAGGCAAGAGGTGGGTCATTAGTCAATGTTACAGCATGAACTGGTAGAGCTACAGCAGGATGCCCTGATGTCTCTTGCCTGTGTTAGTACTGACCTGATCTTGGGATAGACTGAGCATGCCTCCCCTTTTTTGTCCCTCTGGAGCTCTATCCATATTTCAACTGAACTGTCAGCTAGCCCAGAGCTGAGGGCACAACTCAAAGCAGCCTCAAAGACATGCTGCTTCCTCAACACATATGGATGGCAAGAAACCACTAAGTGATAACTCACATGATTGGGTATCAAACTGTGACGTAAAGATATCTTGATGACTGTACAATTACATTTGGGACTGACAACTGAGATTTGAAATGAATACCTGATCGTTCTTGTAATCGTGATAGCAACCCAGAGAATCTCTGGGGGAGGTTTGCGGTTTAATATGCAAGTCAATAGACTTTCAAATCTTTATTTTTTACATTCACTTTGTGTAGAATATATTCTATTCCACACAACACTTTATGATTTGTTAAATGTAATATTTTGATGAAAATCAATTCAAACTCGTTTTTGATTCCTAATAGTATGTATAAGAAAAAAAAACAAAAAAACGTACAAATCAATTGTTCACGTTAAAAAAAAAAAAAACTTTCATTGTTTGTTGTGTGCTGAACTTTAGGAACTGAGGAGACCAATTTGTGTGTTATTCAGACAAGATGTGGTTTGGCATTGTTTTGCTGAAATCATAAGGCCTTCCTTGGAGAAGATATCATCTTGATGGCAGCTATGCTGCTCTAAACTATATGACTAGACTAATAACAGTAAAAAAAAAATAAAAAAAAAAGAATTATCCTACACTTAGTGTTAATTTGTATTTTTTTTTTTTTACAGATGTGCACTGATATCACATCCATTCGCACTCTTCATCTGTGAAACCTGTCTCTGTAAATCCTTCTGACATACTGTAGAATCTACGGTATATAATAAAATCAGTTCTACATTTACAGTGTAGAATGACGACATTTCCAACTGATTTTATTCATACAACGGTAAACCTTAATTCTATTTGCCTACACAATCTTTATCAGTGCTAAACCCACCCATCTTTACTTTTAAAAGACTGGACTGTGCTCTTTTTTTTTTTTTTAAATACTCAATCACCAGGTGATTTATTTTTTTCAGCATTGCACAATTTCCAGTGTTTTGTTGCTCCGTCTCAGCTTTTTAGAAATGTACTATTTACGTTATATTTCAAAGGAGCACATATTTAAAAAAATATATATATATATAATTTCTCAAGTTCAACAAATTGTCAAGGTGGGTGTGGAGAGGTGGGACACGGATGCGGATTTTCAAAAAGTCAAAGGGTTTATTTTCACACAAAAAAAACAAAGTTCAAACAAAAGGCACAGCTGAGCCGTATTAAAAAAAAAAAAAAAAAAAAAAAAACTAAATTGTGAGATAAATACTTGAAAAGACAAAACAAATTACTTAACATGGCATGGGTAAATACTTAACTGGGAAAGACAAGACGTGGCGGTGCATGGCGCAAGGATCTCACAATGACTGAAAGCAAACAGGGAACCTAAGTACTGTGGGGACTGATGAGTGCAGCTGATGAAAATGAGTGCAGGTGACGTGAATGAAACTAATGACCTGGCATGGGAAGTGAGGGAAAAGCAAATGGCAAAACTTGACTAAACATGGACTAGAAAACTAAAGACTAAACACCAAAGCATGAGAAACTAAAACACAAAACATGGCACCAAACCCCATGTTCATGACAGAGCCCTCCCCCTCAAGGGATGGATCCCAGACATCCCAAAAATCTGTGGGTGGGAGGGAGGGAGGGGCTCGAAGCCAGAGGCGGTCCGGCAGGGGGGGCCAGACCTCCGGCGACGCGGCTGCAGGAGCCGATCCGGCATGCGGCTAGAGCCCCGGCCTCGAGCGGCAGCAGGAGGCGGTGGTCTGGCGGACGCCAGACTTCCTGTGACGTGGCGGCAGGAGGCAGTGGTCTGGCGGGCGGCAAGAAATCTGGTGACGTGGCAGAGACGGCCGGATACTGGAAAATCCAGGAGTTCCTTGGACACCAGCAATTTATTCCACAAGCTGCAGTCCCCTGACGAGCAGCCCCAGAGCTTCATGGTTAAGTCCCAGAACGCTTCAATGTCCGCCGCGTCCATTATTGTTGAGATCCTTCTGTTAGTTTGGGTGGGTGTGAAAGGACACGGAAATTCAAAAAGCAAACTTGATTTATTTTCAAAAACAAAGTTCAAACAAAAAGCGCGGCGGAGCCGGATTCAAAAACCTAAACTGTGGAATAATTATTTAACAAAACAAAACACTTGACATAGCATGGAGAATAAAACACTTAACTTGGCCGTGGCATGGCATGAGGGATGTTGACAGGTAGGATCTCACAATGACTGAAAGCAAACAGGGAACCTAAGTACTGTGGGGACTGATGAGTGCAGCTGATGAAAATGAGTGCAGGTGATGTGAATGAAACTAATGACCTGGCATTGACCTAGCAAATGGCAAAACTTAACTAAACATGGACTAGAAGACTAAAGACTAACCACCAAAGCATGAGAAACTAAAACACAAAACTAAAAACATGGCACCAAACCCCATGTTCATGACACAAATGTTATAGTGTCTTCTTTCATAGTGAAGAGAATTTTATTGCAAAAGTCCAGTGGTCATTGTTTCTTAGCTTCAACCTCGGATAATGCTAACAAGGACCCACAGGAGAATTTTGTACTGCACTCAGACTCATATGGGGTCAGGGGCTCAGTAATGTATCCATCCATCCATCCATCATCTTCCGCTTGTCCGGGGATGGGGTCGCGGGGGCAGCAGCTTGAGCAAAGAGACCCAGACGTCCCTGTCCCCGGCCACTTCCTCCAGCTCTTCTGGGCGTTCCCAGGCCAGCCGAGAAACATAGTCTCTCCAACGTGTCCTGGGTCTTCCCCGGGGCCTCTTCCCAGTGGGACGGGCCCGGAACACCTCACCGGGGAGGCGTCCAGGAGGCATCCTAACCAGATGCCCGAGCCACCTCATCTGACTCCTCTCGATGCGGAGGAGCAGCGGTTCTACTCTGAGCCCCTCCCGGATGACCGAGCTTCTCACCCTATCTCTAAGGGAGAGCCCAGACACCCTGCGGAGGAAACTCATTTTGGCCGCTTGTATTCGCGATCTCGTTCTTTCGGTCACTACCCACAGCTCGTGACCATAGGTGAGGGTAGGAACATAGATTGACCGGTAAATCGAGAGCTTCGCCTTCTGGCTCAGCTCCTTCTTCACCACGACGGGCCGGTGCAGAGCCCGCATCACTGCAGACGCCGCACCGATCCGCCTGTCAATCTCCTGCTCCATTTGTCCCTCACTCGTGAACAAGACCCCGAGATACTTGAACTCCTCCACTAGGGGAAGGATCTCGTTCCCAACCCAGAGAGGGCATTCCACCCTTTTCCGGCCGAGGACCATGGTCTCAGATTTGGAGGTGCTGATTCTCATCCCAGCCGCTTCACACTCGGCTGCGAACCGCTCAGTAATGTAGTCCACAGATAATCCTTTATGTGCCTGACTAAAACATTCAGTAAAGGAAACTATTTCGAGGGGCCAACTTTATGTATTAAAAACCCTCCTCGTATCTTTGTTCATTTTCGCCAAGATGTTCACAACTACCCATTTTTAAATGGATAATAGGCATAACATTGCACAGGCAGGCACTGAGGTAAGACCCAGTGAAAAGGTTAAGTGTGTTTTTCTATACACTGCTCCCGACAGTCCCATTAGCAGTGCCAATGCATTTTTCCTTGAATGCTTATGCTGCATAAAGCATTTATACATTGACCTTTGCATCATCACAAAACTTTCTTGTAGCACCACTTGACTGTGACCAGACTGAGACCCCTCAGCTTTTATAATTGGATAAAAGGTAAGCCTGCAATTTTTAGTAAAATCTAAATGTTTGTCTGGATTGGTTCCTCTGAAAGTCGTACGTCCAGCATGAGTCCTCATACCTAAATATAATAACAAAGGAAGGGTTTTTTTTTGTTTGTTTTTTTCACAGTGGCAGAAAATTTGTCCCAACATTCGAGAGTACAATAACACATTTTTTTTACAACGTTCAGAAATTTTTTAACATTGCCAAGGGTGTTTATGAACACATTTTAGCTGAATTTGCACCCAGAACTCACTGTGTCATGCTGATTGTTGTCTAAATATCAATTTTCTTTTTTTTCTACGTGCTTCTTAAGTCTTCCAGATGGTTGTGATAATGCATCACAAAACAAATTTTTTGTCTGATTTACAAAATCGTACCACCAGCATGCACGGAGGAAAAAGGCACCCACATATACACCGAAAAATTCCACAAAGAGCTATCAGAGTGGAATGCCTCTGAATCACCTTCCAGGAAAGTACAACATAAAATGTTACAGGTTATATTCACTCTCACCTTGACAATGATCTGTTCAGCCAAATCATTTCATATTGTTATACATACAGTATTTACTCATTATAATGCACTTTGGCCATTTGGTCTGAAGTGTTTGGCAAAGCAAAGGATACAGCTTTGTGTATTTCCAAATTTAGTCACACATTGTAATCCCCAGACTTAATATAAGGTTAGGCTTTTTCTAAAGAATGAATTAATTTCTAATAAACTGCACTGTTTATCTCCAGGCAGATAAAAGAAAACTTTGCCATAAAATGTAAAAATCACAGTTGGCTTAATCTCAGCCAAAGATTAAAAGGCTTCCTGTTTGGCATACTGCAATGTCAGCATCGAGCAGCGTTTCCCGGAAGGGAGGGGTCTTATTGTGTTCTCAGATGCATTAAAGTAGTAGGAAATAGTTCAGTATAAAGAGTATGGGGGAAAAAAGGAAAATAAGCAGCACTCTCAATATTCATGTTTTGATATTCTTTATCCTTTTTCCTATAGCTTTTAAAGTATTGACTTGTAGACATTGTTTAATGTGCACACAGGTATTTAGTTTGTCTTTTGAGGAAACAGCCCTGAACTGTGTCACGATGACAGCTTGTTGTTCTTCTGTCCCTCAGGAACAGAAGTGATCGCTGACAACTCTGACAAGATGCTTGCAAGGGATTCACTGAACCTTACCCTGTCTTTCTTTTTATTATAAGGATGCCAGCGCTGCCAAATTAGATATCATTAACAACACTGATGGTAAGTGAAAGTTAGGAAAAAACTGTACAATTTGTACAAGTGTGAAGATTTTGTAAAGAATACATATTTTCAATACATTTTCAAAACAAAAAATAATGGTTATTTATCTTTTTTTTTTCACAAAAAAATGAATAATTCCTGTTCTAAAAATAAAAGAACTACCATAAATAATAAGTATACAATTTGAATTTTCATTTGCACTTGGATCACCGAAAGATGTAATTACAGACCACGATTCTCATCTGTCAATCAACAGTCTCAAATCATACGAGGACGATGTTGTAGTCGAATGTTGCGGCTCATGCAGCCCAAAGCACATGAATTTATTCATACATTCTGCGCAGACAGCAGGCTGTAAATAATCATTTGGTTCATACAAGTGGTGAAAGCATATTGTCTGAGGAATAGATTGCTGCCTGAGATTTCTCATCTGTCTCCTTGTTTTAATTCGCAAATAAATGAGACACATGCAAGCTTTGACAGACAGTCCATCATTCAGTTTATCGTAGTTTCTGGTGTATATGGCCCCATTTGTCTGGATCTGTTTGTTTCTGGATGCTTTGGAATAATGTTGCTCATTTCAGGTTGCAACAGTGAAAAATATTCTCTCAAAAACAACTAATGTGCCGTGTTTAAAAAATGTCAACCAGCAAACTGATTACTCCTTCAAACTTTAATATGCAGAAGGCATGAGTCCATTTTAACACAGCATAGGTAGTCTTTTATTTATATGAATGGTTTATGATTCTGATGCAACACTAAAAGCATTCTCTTTGCAAATGCTTACTTGAATGCAAACGCAAGCATCCAGATTTTAGCTAAAAATGTAAAGACTGAGTGAATGAACAGGTCTGTTATAGAGGTGCCATGTTTCTTTCTACATGAGGATTTCTTTCATCATATGACGGATGTTTAATGAGAGCAGCTGTTGCAGTGAAATGTATGAGAATGATGGTCCCCCTGTGTCATGAATGACTCAAGAAAGCTTCAATCTAAAGGGTCCCCCTTTACTGTAGAATACATAGCAGGATGCATAAATTATGTTTTGCTCACATACTCTGCATTTGTAGGTGTGTGCACACAAATGAGACTGCTTTGTTGTTCCAGCTCTTGCTAATTGATTTCAGTAGGTTTAAACCCCAGCTCTTTTTTCAGCTCTCTTCCTCCACCCATTATCTGCCACCGTGTTGGCTCGTGCTCTCTGACACGTGGGCTGCAGATGGCTGTTCTGTCTAACAGTGCCAGGACAGGGGCAAGTGTTCTCTGTGAATTATTGTCACAATTTGTCACATGGCATGCTCCCGTTCGGTCGGAACACAGGCCCTTCTGAGGAAAGGTCTGCTGAGTTGTGCATACACTCGGGAGGCGTTCCACACTTTAGCACAGAAAGCGTTAAACTCTCCGTGCCAACCAACAGACGGTTGTTCATATGAGGACTTACAAACAAGACTAGCAGAACTTAAAATCTGTGTCTTTGTCATAAAAAAAGGGGGGGAAATGCTTTGCAAATAAAAGCTTCCCCATCAGTGAATAAGACCCTCATTTGATAAAAACATGCTGACCACAGGGCAAATTTACCATCCATTCTATTCCTCTCCACCACTCAATCTCCATTTTAGAGCGGCAGCTGTAATGTAATTGCAAGCCATATGGGCAGATGGTCCCTTTACTGCATGTTTGTCATGTTACACTGCACATTCAGCTATCTTTTAATTTGTGAAACCTCTCCCAGTGTGCTCTACATTATCGTTTAAGCAATCATGATTAGCAGGTTCCCATCAAAGCCACAATGTACAGTGAGTGCTTTTTCAATGCTTTAAGTAGTAAAGGGGAGAGCGGAAGAGGCATTACTGTCATGCTGTTCTGAATTTCACGATGTCTAGACCCACCAATGTCCATCTTTGACCTTTTCAGTAAAGACTGGCCTTGTCGGTTTAATATGCTGGAAAAAACAAGAAATTAAGAAGAAGAATTATGTAGTGTCTTTTTCAACTGACTTTTGGAGGATGTGAGTTTTAGGTAAGTATTACAGCCAATTAAATGTATAACTCAATAAAAAGGATTTTGATTTTAATTCAAAATTCTGACTTGCATTTGCTGTGTTTACATTAATTTGGTTGGATTAAGTTTAAACTGCAACAGACCACAAATTTCACCACGAGATAATACCATGCCTTACATAACATGCAGTTTAATGTCTTTACGTCAATAAACTGGCCATATTATGACTAACTGTAACCTTGGTGATCTTAAAAATGGTACTCGGTCTAATATCATGATTTCATTGGCTTGGTGGTTTATTTGGAGGTTCATCAGTCACATCAATTTCCAGTAGATTACTTCCTCTCAGTGGGAGCAAGATCTTATTAAAGCTGACGAACTGATTGTGAGCTTTCCTGCCTTATACCTTCAGTATAATTACTTCTGCCACTGAGGTTATGTTTATAGTCCCTATTGCTCCTCATTTCACTACTTGGCAGGGAATCAAAAATATGTCGGATGAGATGTCAATGAAATTTACTTGGTCTTGTCCCCTGAGAATATGGGTGATTAGTTTTTATGTGAAGTTCTGTAAATAACAGAATATTATTCTCTGACACAGATGTTTTGGGCCATTTTAGGCTTGAATCAATCATTGCAGGCTTTTTGTTATGACAAAAACAACTCTGGAGCACCAAGCAGTTTTGGCTGTGGTATGCACATACTCGCTTTCTTGTATTGTTATAGTTTGGGAAGAGCTGGTGGACTCATAATGTAAAAATAAGAAAAGCAACATGAAAATGAATCTCCAACATTTAATCTATTTCAGATCTTTTGAGGGTTCCCAAATTGTTGTTTGACTTCGTGTTGGGGAGCTTCCAAGTGCATGACCCCAGTAGTTACTCTTATTGTATTGCAAGTATTGCAGCTTAGTGCTTGTTAAGCATAATGTCTGCAGTCTATTGATCATTCAAATCAATAACAACAGATCAGAGTCCACATGAAAACCTTGTAAGTCAGGGGTCACCAATAAAATATCTTAAAGTCAAAGCTGCCTGCAACAGAGATCTATATTTACTTACCAAAACTAGATCATCATTTCCGCTTCATCTCAAAGTCGCATATTACTATATCACAACCGAAGACCATATTGGCATGCCTAAGTGTTATAGAGGTGTATTACAGACATACAGTATTCAGACCTGTGTCTGGTTGACAGTGAAGCGAATGACAACCCAATAATTTGAATATATCACCTGTTCTCATTCATTCAAATAATTTGGATTGATATAATAAATTACCATTTCAAAGTTGTAGATTCCATGCTGGTCACAAAACCTAAATGGAGGGGTGGAAAGTATGACTCAGCCTAAAGTCTCAAAATCTTAATCTATACTGCCTCCTATCTTTCCCATCAATTCAAAAGCAAGAAACATGAAATAGCGCAACCTTACCATACATTGGAGTTCTTTTAATGCAAAGGTTCTACATATCAGTATTTTTCTTTAGTTTGACATGAAGGTGACCATGATTTATCAAACTTTATTGTGTTGAGGTGAGTGCATAACTTTAGTCTCACTCCCACATGCTATAGGCACGACTGTCACAGGTGAGAAGTGTAACAATCAGCCCCCGTCAAGCCAGCTCAGACACACGTACACGCACACGCACGAGCACACTTGCATATGCTCTGTGATTTGAACCGGCATGACAGCCAATCCTGTCAGCTGCTCACAGTGTCATGCTTCTTATCTGTGTTAACAACACATGCACAACTTTACTGTAGAGAATAGGAAGAGCACCATGTGTAATCTGCAAAGTTAAAGCAATTACTGTATCACAAGATAATATTTTCTTGTACAGAATACAATAGAATAGAACAGAGGATTTATATAACACAAGCTCCACTGAACTGCACAGACAGGAAATTTCAGTTATACTGTAAGTGCAGATATATCATAGATAGATAGATAATGAGATTTAATGTGTTTCAATTATGTTTACTTTTCTAGGGGCCAAGAGCAAAGAGCAATTACATTACTGCTGGCTTCCCTGTAATGGGGAAGTTGAACACCACAAGCCTTATTACTTTGTATGTTTGTATCTATGTTTGTTTCTCTCCAGAAACATTCATAAGATTCTCCTGGTCACGATTGTCAGGTCAGTGTAGCATCCAGCCAACTTCTCTGTGCTCTGCCATCAAGTACTTCTTTTCTTTTGTCAAGAATGTTATGCAACGGCGAGCAAATGAATCGCATTTACTCTGGTTTCCACACGTCAGTTTTTTTATGAAAGCTGGGAACAGTTTAAGAATGTGTAAGCTTAGCATGTCGTCTTGGTAGCAAGTACTCACTTCACAACCTTTGCAACCCATCTCAGAGACCTTAGACATGTTGCTGCAGTTGTAAAAAAAATGTCTGTGCTTTATTGTCTCCTGCAGGCAGAAATTGCATCAGCACTTCATTTTCTCACCAACCGGCACCATTTATGCCTTATTTATTTTTTATAGTTTAGATTTAAAAGTTGGATGAATTAAATTTCTTTCAAACTAGGTACTAGGTACATTTTACAATGCATCAGAACAGGGCTCTGTATAGCTCAACTGGATAGGCTGGTGCCTGTATGGAAGGTAGAGTTCCTCAAAACAGCCTGCATAGGTTCAAGTCCTGGCCTGAGGCCCTTTGCTGCATGTGTGCCCCCACTCTCTCTGTGCCCTTTCCTGTCTACCTACCTTCAAATAAAGACTACTAGCACCCAAAAAAGCTTCTAAAATATTTATAAAATGCAACAAGACTAAGAATAAACCCATGCTAAAATTGTATGCCATCACTGAAGGAGCGGCACAAGCTTCCCCTACTAAGACTGAAAAATATAAAGTGTTTATGTCAGATTTTGTCAGACCAGCCTGCTTGGTTGACAGGGTGAAAAACCCCTCCTTACAAACTGGTGAGTGTAACGGCTTTAAAATTCTAGAGTCATTCAGTAAGAAAGCAGAAATGTAGTCATTTTTTTGTCCAAGTACCTTCAGGATGAGCAAAAGAATTGCATTTTCCTAACCCATATTTAATGTCTAAACTTTTGACTGAACCAATTTTTTTATTTTGTTTGTTTGTTTGTTTTTGTCAAATCAAAACATTATTGGTATCAACTATAGTCTCTTGGTCGAAAGTCCCCAAGACTAATCACAAATCTGAACCAATTAATTTTTAATGTCTCAATATAAGGAAGTGGTTAAGGGGGACTAAACCAAACTAAATGGTAAATAAAAACAAAAGTGTAGTTTGTAATATTGCCACACTTCTATTCTGACAACACTGGGTCAAACAGAAGACAATCTCAGGTCTTGACTGTACGACAGTTATGTTTTACTCCAACATCACACATTCAAGACCCTAAATGTAAACTTTGAAGTAAATACTCTTTTATTTTATTTCATTTATTTATTTTATTTATTTAAAACAGGGACAATGCACAAAAGCATTAATCTTGAGAGAAGAGATGCCTTGTGCCAGGTTGTGGCACCATTTGCTAATTTCCACCTGTAGTCCCTGGGCACGCAAGGTAAAAACAGATTAAGATTGTAAAATATGACAGATAAAAGTAATATGCAGACCATAATATTTTAAAAATAGACAAAATACACTGGCAAAAAAGAGAAAGGAAAATAGGAAACAAGTGCGCCAAAATCATGAAGTACACAATGGGGATCAACAGCACATACTCTCTCTTACTCTCATTCAAACACAAGCACACACACAGATAACAGTCCAACTTTCCCCTTCCCCATCCTCCCCCAACAACCACACTCATTACACACACCAGCAACCAGACATATACACACACACACACACACACACACACACACTCACATGTCACTCAATGTGTGCAAGCTTGCTTACTTAATAACCAGCGCTTTGATAAACATGAGAATGTGTGGGGATTTATACATGAGATCATTTCTGTTTTCATGACAAGAAGTGTTGAACATTTGACAGTTAGAGGGGGATATCAACTTTATTGAGCACAAATCAATGAAACAATGTTTTGCTACAGTTTCACTAATGGGCATTTGATTACTGGCTATCCGAATGGCCATGCATTGCTGTAAGCATTGTCTGATTTATTTATGAAGCACCGAGTCGTTTGGTGCATAACAGCATCAAGTGAACACTCCAAGCAAGTCTTATTACAACACTTTGGTCTGATTAAAGTATCTTAAAGTTCATAAGATTAAATGGTACTTATTTGAAAAGGTAATGTTCTAATCATGGGTTTGAGAATAATATCATTTTCAAATTATGTGTGCAGTGATTATATTCGATGTCAAAGAAGTTTTAAAATGTTAAATGACCACAATAAGTCTTACAGTACAGACTTTCAAATGATCTCTGTTGTGGTAATATTGTGATGAAAGTATATTTATAGTATATGACAAGAATCCACCTGTGTTTGACCATGGCCTTTATTACCTGATAAATATTGTGTTGCATTTCATAAATGAAATAATCTGACCAAACTTTATTAGGGACAACCATTTTTTTTATGTTCCCCTGACCATCAAGAGCTCTTTATGTCACAATTTTTATTTTGTGCTCGGAGCTTTAATTCTGATTGTGTCTGGCCAGAACAACAGGCCACAAACAGCAAATCCTGTCAGTGTTGAAGGGTGTTTGCTCTCACTAAGAAATCCTCTACGATAATCAGTCAAACTTAGTGGTTTCTCTGTAAAAAAAAAAGTTGTTCAACATGTAAATATTATCTCTAAATTGTGCTTCAAGTGGCAGAGTTTATTGTCCGAGGTTTGACCGACACAGCTTAAGCTTTGTGTCAATCAAGGGCATGGACAAAGGGATAGCGTGGAGGGGGAGAAGACACCCTATAATCTGACTGACTACCCAAGGTGCCTTCACAATTCTAATTGAATTCTGACCATTATCCAATATAATTATCCAGTGGCAGGTGAATGCAGTTCATAATGTTCTCAGAAAAACCATAGTATTCTCTCTCCTTCATCTTAATGCATGTTTGCACAGGCATGAACTACTATTGCCAGGCAAGCATGACAGGAAGAAATAGTTTTGCAAATTAAGAATAAGAATAAAAATGCAGGTAAGCAGGTATGATATGAAGTATAACCAAATACTAAGTAGTTCTAGAATAACCACTGCAACTATAAAGAATTACAGTGCAATGTTGGTGTAGCTAACATCAGGAGACTTAAGTTGGGAAATGCTTGTTGAAATCTTGAACCATTCCAGCAAGTAAACACTGACATAAACAGCTGTGCTTTGGGCTGCTGGTAAATACACCATGTCCACATTGCCTTTCCGGCCCATTTTATCAGGAAAGTTCTGTGTTATTTCTACAACCTTACCACATTCATAATGCGGTGTTCATACAGCATTGTCTATCCAGTTTCTTACATGCCAAATAACATGTGTCTGTCAAGACTGTTTACACTTTATGAAAAGGATGTCAAACTCATGATACTATCAGGTGTAATTACTGCGGCAAGTTAATTGGCTCTTGATCCTGAATAAACACTGATAAAGCTTCTAATTGACCTCAAGACACTTTGTCTTTCCATTACCTATTGAATATTTTTGCACAATGGTGAAAATCTCATTCTAAAAAATCTATGAAAAACATGTGCAGAATATTCTAAATCAATTTCTATTTATTCATTTTTTGTTATTTCATCTATTTTTTTTAAGCGCTTCCCCCAGCCATGTTGCTGACAAAGCTAATTAGATACAGAGCAAAGAATAATTTGTTGTTGATCTTAGGCTTCTTTCTTCCACACTTGTGGACTCTATGACATTTTAAAAGTATTGTGTTGTACTTTCCTTTGACATTTATGTTAATCTTTCCCTGATGATGATTTATTTTATAAAATATTTAGACTCTTGTACAGCAATAGATCACAATATGACAAGTTGAATTTTTGACATGCTGCAATGAATTGTGAATTTACAGCAGATTTATGTCAGTATTTCAATGTATTTTACAATAATCATATTTGTGGTATTAAACGTTGAAAATCCAGAATAAACTGGAACAAGAGCACTGTACTCAAAAATATACATTTTATTTCAAATGAAATAAAACGTTTTAAAAGGTTAAATTGGTAGTGTAAATGCTGTTTATCACAAATATTTCCATCAAAATATGTTTAGCAGACCAACAAAGACATGGACCACACAAAAACAAACAAAGGGAGACTGTCTGGCATCACCATGCAGGCTGTGGTAGAGAACTAAATAGCAGGCTAAACTAGCACCATACATAAAAAATGAAAAAAAGCAAAGAAGCCACTGTAAATAATGGTGATTCACAACTAAACACAAACAAAAATACTACTCTGCCAATTAATAAGCCTCCTTAGTGCAGCCAAATGTCTTAAACAAACAAAGAAAAAGGTCTATTCAATTGGTCGGCAAGAAAAACTCCAAAAACTAAAAGTGCGAAAAATAGTGGTTAGCGCCTTTGATACTATACTGGTAGGCTGGAGCATTGGCTGCATTTATAGCCTCTGCCCCTTGGCTGAACTCAACTGCATGCATACTTATAACCCACCATGTCACATATTGAAATGCCTTTGAGATGAAATACCAGTTAAAGCAGTGCTTTCTGACAAGCCTGATACCATGGATGATGATCCCGTTTTAACACAAACAGTTACATTGAAAATAATGTCTTATTAAGCAGCAGAAAAAAGCCTGCATATATAACCGCCCAATATATCATATGCAGGCTATCTTTAATATGTTGCTTTCAAGAATATGTTGCTTTTTGTTTTCTCCTTTTTCTGTTTGCGGTGAATGAAGTGTAATGTAAATTAAATTTGCAGCTGCAATTTTTGGTGTCTATAGCTCAAATCCCCCCCCAAAAAAAGAAAACCAGCTCGTTGCAACAAATAAATTCAAACGAGAGATTTAAATTAAACAGACTTTCACACAGATTTTGTCATTTGAAAGCTGTCTTTGGTTGCAACTTCCAAAACTTCAAAAATAAAATAAAATATTTAAATCCCAAATTAAACTTGTAATGTGATTTGTGGCACCTCTGCAGTGGATCTTGACAATGATCGTGCAGATCAACAAATCTAAACGGCCAGCTGGAGCGGGTCTCCTCATATGGAATTCAGTTCAGCTGCTCCTCTCCTATCTCATCAACACCTTCCCACGGTGATTATCCAAGCAGTGACAAATAAATTATGAAACAGATTAGTTTTGGAACAAGAAATATGTCTAAATCTCCTGCTAGGCAAACAAGTTGCATCTTGTCTGTTGTCCATCTTCATAGAATGACATTCGTGCCGCTGGTATTAGCTTCTGGCATACAGCAGGTTTTCATTATATTGTGAAAACTACAAAAAGCCACTCAAATTCCACTTGCTGGATATTAACGTAAAACTTATTTAACTAAAACAAATTTAAAAAAGGTTCTGGTCTAAAACTGTTGTAAAAAGTTGTTATCTAGGTCTCTTCGTTCGAGCAGGTCCCGCAAACATCTTCTTAGTTCCTGCCATGCAAATTTGTGAAATCAAGTTTACCAAAATCCAGCTGCTTCCTCTTTAGTTTCATCAGAAAATTAATTCAAAAGATGAGGAGAGACAGTTAACTTCTTCCTCTCTTCTGCTGATTGGTATGTATCAACTTTAGGCAAAAATATCCTTGTTAGTCATTAGTGTATTACTCCCACATTGTCTGAATACATGGAGACATTCTGGAGGACTTGTTTTGCAAACTGAAGTCACTTCTTTCTCAGTCTTTCCGCTGTGTGTAATTCAACTGGAAGTTACACAAAATCATTTTCCAAGGTAAGCCATTGGCAAACATAATCTCCGGTTGGATTAGGTTCAGAGGCAACTTTTAATAAGAGCAATATTTGTGTAGGGTTTAGAAGTGATACAGACACTGGAGAAAGCTACATCTGCTCCAGCCCTCTGCGAGAGGAAAATGCCTCTGAAGGACAGCCCTGCAATAATTATTGTAAAACTGCATGTAGAGTCAACTTGTACTTCTTTATTTTCCTATTAACAGACAATATACAACTCAAACATGACAGCGGAAAATGAAGGATAGACTTTGAATTTTAAGTATGATATAAATTGTGATGATGATTTTTAATCCCAAAGAAATGTAGGGCATTAAAGAGAGTGGCAAACTGGTATTGTCCTATTTTCACTATTTTCATTACTTTTAATGAGGGTTCTCAGCAAATCAAAGTTAAGCTCAGTTGAAAGTATAGGAAGTACGCCTCAATACTCATTAGGTAACACAGCAATTGCAAATAACCATAAATGTGCCCATTAGAAATAGCCATCACACCTACATTTAATTTAGGTGATCTAGCATACATGTGGGAAGAAACTAGCCTGGGAATTCCCATGCTGCTTTGCGCGCGATTTCATTCACACTGCAAAGGCAGCCTGGAAACCACCGCCCTTATTTTTGCCTGAGTTAGGGAACCAATCACAGAACGGGGGGGGGGGGGGGCAAGCAAGACGATGACGACGTCTATGCGCGACACCGAAGCTTGTAGAGTGTTAATCCAACATGGCAGCGGACACAACGTTACCGTTCGATGCAGCCTTAGAAAGTGTTTTAAGTAGCTTAGAACGCAAGTTTATTTTTAAAAAAGAGCAACGTTTGGCGTTGAAAGATTTCATTGCCTCGTCAAATGTCTGTCGTTCTACATACGTCATCTGGTATAAGTGATACAATTGGCTATGAATCGCACCCAAAGCAGCATGGGAAGAACCAGACGCCATTTGATAGACATTCGTAGCGCCCAATAAACGGCTCTAGGCATTCGTAAACCACGCCTCAAATATGAGAAAATGCACACCTAGTTCCCAGACCACCATCTCATCGAGATGTGGACACGTCAGCCAGGCTAGGAAGAAACTGGAATACCTGGAAAAAACCCAGAGCTGCAGGGAGAACATGCAAACTCCACACTGAAAGGCTACAACCAATATTTAAACCAGGAACTTTGCAAACCACCACACCCCCATGCAGCCCACTCTTATCTATCAAGAGTTTAGCCCATCTACTCAACTATATCTGAAGGGTGATAAATGTGTATTTGTGTACATTTGTTGTCAGTAGTGATTTTGATCCTTTAAAATGAAAGATTTTACAGTATTTACCTGAAGAACTCTTTGCAGGGTACTTTTCCTACAATCTGTACCTTTTGGTACAAATTGAATCCTTAATTTTCTCTATTTTACCAAAGTAACAACTTTTTCTCTTGTTTGCCTACTCAGCTCTAACAATATAATGTTCAGACTGTCCTCCTCCAAAATTCGACCCAATGGAGCATTTATTCATTCAAGAGAAAATTACCTATAATTACATTATTTCTTCAAATATAATTTTAGATTGAATGAAAAGCCGGGCCTCTTATGATGGCGTAGAGCTGACACAAACAGTGGCCTGCTAGGGCAGGCAAGGAGGGAGAGAGGGAAAAAAACAAAAAACAGATTAAGTAACCTATACATATCATTACACTGTGCGTACCAAAGATGAAATATTTTCATCCATACCATTTTCATCTTATTTGTCCAATGAAATGACTGTGCTGTTTGTAGATGTTTTAAACATGTTGCTGTGGATTTAATTATCTTATTTATTACTGGATGCATTTGTCAAACCATTTCATATCATTTTGGTTCCTGCTAAGCACAGGGCTATTTCTATCCAAATAAATTCCCAAAAGCAAAGTGTTAAGTGTGTGGCCATAGCTTGTGAAGCTACTACTTTGTTATCCTCTTTGGGACTTCATTTCTTTAGTGCTCTGGCTCACAGTGCAGTCTTTCTCCACAATCCACCACAAAAGTTTAACTTTTTCAGCATTCTCAAAGTTTCTGTAAGACATTGAAATGATTTATGGATTGCTCACATATTTGCACAAAAGTATGTGGAAACAAAGCACAAGAGTGTATGTGCACTGTTCCAGAATTTGTTTTGAGTCAACACCTAACAATGAAAGGTAAAGATAATGGCTTGCCTGTAGTAAAGGCCTGATACCCAAAGCAGTTGTAAGCCTTGGCACCTTGAGGAAAGAAAATGGTTCTCTGCAGCCTCTAGTGGTCATGCCGTTGCAATTGCATGTACCTTCACCTGTGAAGGTAAGAGCTGAACTGTAAAAAGTGTGTCATTTTCAATAAAGCCATCTACCTTGACTGGTTGGATTGATTCACAGGTTTTAGTATAGAGTGAGATAATTATTCTTCCATTTAATTTTAGTGTTGTCATGTACACTGTTAGTTCATTGTCTTTAAACTGATAAGACCTTGCTCTTTTGCTTCTGAAAGCAAGATAGGTTGTGAACATGAAATGCTAAAATTTCCTTCTGGATTCATTTTGAATCCGAAGACTTAAGTCAAGAAAATTGGCAACGATACAGTTATTAGAAAGCTGATGACTTGACACAGCTGAGTGTTTGTTGTATGTAATATATGATTTTTATATGCATAGGTTCTCTTCCAAGCAGGAGCCTTTAACCTAAGCAACTATTTAAATGCAAATTCCACATTACCATTGTGAGAAACCTATATGACATGGATGGAGAAGACATTTTGTTCATTATTATGTGTCTGTAGGGTATAACAGGATAACAGAAAAGAGAACTTGCACTGATTGTGTTTAAAGAACATCCATCCATCCATCCATCCATTATCTTCCGCTGGTCCGGGGATCGGGTCGCGGGGGCAGCAGCTTGAGCAGAGAGACCCAGACGTCCCTGTCCCCGGCCACTTCCTCCAGCTCCTCTGGGGGGACCCCGAGGCGTTCCCAGGCCAGCCGAGAGACATAGTCTCTCCAACGTGTCCTGGGTCTTCCCCGGGGCCTCCTCCCAGTGGGACGGGCCCGGAACACCTCACCGGGGAGGCGTCCAGGAGGCATTCTCACAAGATGCCCGAGCCACCTCATCTGACTCCTCTCGATGCGGAGGAGCAGCGGTTCTACTCCGAGCCCCTCCCGGATGACCGAGCTTCTCACCCTATCTCTAAGGGAGAGCCCAGCCACCCTGCGGAGGAAACTCATTTCGGCCGCTTGTATTCGCGATCTCGTTCTTTCGGTCACTACCCACAGCTCGTGACCATAGGTGAGGGTAGGAACATAGATTGACCGGTAAATCGAGAGCTTCGCCTTCTGGCTCAGCTCCTTCTTCACCACGACGGGCCGGTGCAGAGCCCGCATCACTGCAGACGCCGCACCGATCCGTCTGTCAATCTCCTGCTCCATTCGTCCCTCACTCGTGAACAAGACCCCGAGATACTTGAACTCCTCCACTTGGGGAAGGATCTCATTCCCGACCCGGAGAGAGCATTCCACCCTTTTCCGGCCGAAGACCATGGTCTCGGATTTGGAGGTGCTGATGGTCATCCCAGCCGCTTCACACTCGGCTGCGAACCGCTCCAGTGAGAGCTGAAGGTCACGGCCCGACGACGCCAACAGAACCAAATCGTCCGCAAAAAGCAGAGACCCGATTCTGAGGTCGCCAAACCGGACCCCCTCAACGCCCTGGCTGCGCCTAGAAATTCTGTCCATAAAAATTATGAACAGAATCGGTGACAAAGGGCAGCCCTGACGGAGTCCAACCCTCACAGGAAACATGTCCGACTTACTGCCGGCAATGCGGACCAAACTCTGACACCGGTCATACAGAGACCGAACAGCCCATATCAAGGAGTCCGGCACTCATAAAATAAAAAAAAAAAAAAAAAAAAAAAAAAAAAAAAAAAAAAAAAAAAAAATCAGTTTTCTCACGAGTCTCCCAGAATAAAATGATTCATCTCATCTTAACCAGAAGCAGCTGCACTGAGTGTAACACCACCGGCTTCTTGTCACCCATTCAAGCTGAAGATTCTTTCATAAACAATAACAGCGAAGACTAAATAACATCTAAACTAACATCTCACAAGTAAATCTGAAGGTTAAAAGAGAAGTGAATGTTAAAGAACATAATGGACATATTATGCAACATGAGAATTTTAATAGGATTAGCTCTTAACAGACTCCCCTACACATATGTAGGCACAGTGCACACTTTTTCTCAGGCTCATGCCAGCAGCCTAAGTAGCAGCCTGGAACATTTGACTGAAACAGCAACTTCATGAGATAATTTCATGAGCGTGAGTAAAAAAAGGTATTTAACAAGTGGAGATCAGAAGGGGAACACTGACGACTTAAAAGTCTTGGCTCAGCTCGATGCTCCAAACTGATGGATGACGATGAAAGAGGCTTTCCAGTAATTTCCACATGAAAGAATTGCTGAATAAGCATGTTTTACCTTTACAAATCTAAAGAGGTCAACACTGAATTGAATTAAATAAAATAGTTAGGCGGCTTAGTTACTCCATCTTACAACACCTGGATAGAACCTGGTATTCTGGGTCATCTCCACCATTCCTGCTTTGTCTGCAGGAGACACAAATACACTGTATCATCATCCTTTATTAACATTTTTCCTGCAGTACTTACCCATGCATTTATATTTGTTATTGTTGTTGTTGTTGTTCAGCAGCTGGTTAAGAGTTAATACTCAACTCTCGTGAAGAAACAACTAAGTATGATCGAGTAAAATATATTCATTGACTGATAATTACCAAATGATTCACTTTTAACTGTTGTCCCAGACTGTAACTCCTCAATTTCTACTGTATAACCCTTTTTTATTGATTATTACGGAGGTACTCTGTAATGATTAATGAACTGCTCCAAATTACTCACTTGCTCGATTAATTTTCAAACTATTACCTGATCATACTTTTCTAGTAAAATTATAAAATCATTAGATATTAGTTAACAATCAGTTGGCACAATTGTTTCTTATTTGTTCCCTGATATTTTGTGTACTTTGTTGTCAAATGTTATCAGTTTAAATTATTTTGTGGTTAATAAATGATTTTCTGTACTTTAATCCAGTGTGGAATTCTTCTTTGGTGCCTGTCTTGAGCCAGGTATAACATCCAACAGAAAAAGGATCTCATCTACGCTGCTTGACTTCAAAAAGGTCATCGTGCATATCCATATTTACCACCATTTAATAGTCTTGCAGTGTACACCTCAGATTAATCGCTGGAGATGTAAGCCATAGATCATCACCTCGCTTCATTCAACAGTGATGTCAGCATAACCACTGGGTCATGAGTTATGACTAGAGTAAAATATATCTCATGTTTTTGCTGTTTTACTTGAGTAATGGGGTAATTCATCATTGAAAAACTGTAAACTTACTGTTTCTGATTTTAAGCATAACCTACTTTGGCTGAGTTTCATAGAGGGGCACAAGCAATGAGCTGAACGTTCAGCCCTTTATTTGTTGTACCAAACCTAGACATTTATTTATAGCTTTGCCTTTACTCTATCTGTGCTTTTCCCCACAATCAAGGTATTCCTATTCCAAGAAGATGTATGCGTCGTTGCAAAGAAGCTTTGAGAAAACATCTTCAGAAACTATTGGTTTGAGTAAGTACTGGAAAGAGTAAAAGTGGGTGCAAACAACTGTACTTTTTCTATCTTTAAATATAGATTTTTTTCTTTTTTTTTTTTTTGAGGCATCAGAGGCAGCCACAGGAGTTTTTGAGACTCCATTAATAACTTGTGCGGTAGGGACATATTATGCAAGTCCTGAAACTTGAGAGCTAGTCAGCTGTTCTGCTACCTGAGCTTGGGCCCTAAGGGAAGGAGGAAGGACAGCCTCGGTGCACCGAGCCGCCCGTCTGGATGACTCCACTCGTATGGGGGAGGCTTGAGGTCCTGCTAAGAGCTCATGAAAAAATCCCTGAAGGGTGTTCTTTTAACCAGCACAACTTAACCAGAGGCATGAGTGGGGAATTAATTAACTGAAAAATATCAAGATTCACTGAAGTGTGTCCACAAGAGCCATACCCGTTAAACTTCTACCAAGGATTTCTCTTTAATTTGCAGAGTATACTGAGCTCCTAACTCCCAGGCAGCTGACTTAAGCTCACAGGGTAATTCGTATAAATGTATTGACTTAGCTGATTCGTTTTGCTTTCCTCATCGAGCCCCTGTCAGCTAAGAGGAGTTTCCACGGGGGCTTGAGGAACGACCACAGAGCTGCCTCACTGCCTGATGATCTGTTATGCGCCTAGCTGAGCGCAGGACAGCTCACACTGTGGCCTCTGCAGATACAAGTGGTTCCAAGGAGAAGAACAACAGTTGATGCCTTTGCTTTGATACTCCACTTTATCAGGTAAGAAGGCTCCACTGGATATATAGTAATGGCTGAATGATAGAGGTAAGACAGATTATGTTTTGCAATGATTTTTAACAGTAATGTTAACTATTCAATGGACAAAACAGTAAATACATAGAGGAATATATGATTTGTAAAATGTCATGTTTGTAAGCAATGCCAGTATTTTCTACTAAAACTAAGCAGGCTTTATTGTGTTACAAAAGTGGTAATCTATAAGATATTCATAGCTGCTGCTTTAGGTGATAGGTGTTTGAGGTAATAACATAACTGTGAATTTCTACTGTAAATTCAGACAGATTATGGTCCATGTGACCACATTCCAGTGACCAACAGTCAGGACCAATATAGTATTTCTGACAGGGCTGGACAAATTGCTACAATATAACCCTTATGTAATTGCCACAGCTCATAACAAGGAGAGTGCACCTATGTGGTACATTGGTCACCCCTATAATCCAGCAGTCACCGATCAATAGTGAATTTAAGTTATTTAACCCGAGAGTATATTTGAGAAAGAACATAGGAGCAAATATTTCTCTTACAAAGGCCAGTTGCTGAGTAGTTTTGATAAGAAGGTGCACAGGGAAAGGAAACAACTGTATGAGCAAGTAAAAGACCAGGATAATGACACCAGTGTCTGACAAAAATAACATTGTCACATGCCGTATGACACATTTGAGCACTTTTTTTGCATTTTGTCTAAGAGATCCCTCACTGAGCACCCTTTTCAACACTGGCAGGCTGATGTGTTTATGCAGCTCTGCACGGCCAGCTGTCTCTTTCCTAACCAGCTCGGTCCTACCGCTTCCTCAAAGTTCTTGTGACTGTCAGGAGCACAAAGGTTTACTCAATCATTGCTTTCCTTGACTGCGACAATAAGCATGTAGTCACATCTGCCAAGTACAAACACTGTTTGCTATGTGTGTGCTGTTGCTCTGATTCTCACGTACACACATTCAGGCTCTGTTTGCCTCAGTCTCCATTACCTTGAAGAATATGACTGCTATAAAGCAGGCATTTATGTCAAGTCCTTTGATAAGAACAAATGAACGATTTGTTTTCTCAATATTTCATCTTTTGGAATCATCTGGAAATGTCATTATATCATTATGCATTGGCCAGATTTTAAACAATGGCAAAATGTGTAGGATTATAAATTAATTTAACATTTCAAGCAAGAATGCTTTCGATCTACTTTTAACAGTTTTTAAGAAGATGAAAAAATAAACAGAAAAAGAAAGACACCCGCAACAGAGGGTATGGTAACATGTTTATATTGTACATTTGGTGCATGGTATACTTGAATTCCCTGGAACATGGTCCTCTGTATGAACAATATAATAGGGATAACTATCACTCCATCTGTGTGTGGATCTGCAACCAAATATAAACACGCCTTTAGATAAATATAGAAATCATATGTTGTGGTTGTCATCATAATGTCCTATTAAGCAATATCTTTTGAAAAAATGGAATGTTCCCACTTCTACAAAATTGCGGCCTTATCAACAAAGCGCACCTATATGTGGAGATGTTTTTTCACTCCCCATGACAGCTATTAACGCTATGAGATATTGTTTAAGAATTAATCCAATAAGATTCTACTTTTTTCTGTTTAGAGCTGAATCCAGAATTAGTTACCTTACTAACAATTCTTTTTCATTTTCAAACTCGTGCATATTTTCCAGCTCCTGCATATATTTGCTAGCATGAGATTCTTCTCCCTCAAAATACCACCCCATGGAGCATTTGTTCATATCGACAGAAACAACCTATAAATACATATAAATGCATTAGTTTTTTAGTTGTTTCTTCTCTCAGTGTAGAAGTTTTTTGGTTGTTTTAATAGTTCTTTACCAGATCCTTGTCAAAGCTCCCTTTATATAAGCCGGTCTTGTGTTTTCAGCTTAGCTTCTTGATTGTTTTGTGAACAGTATCTTGGTTTTCCTGTCGTGGCAGCATTTTTGGTTTGTTCAAAATAAAGATTTTTAGTTCTGACAGCAGTGTGACTCCCACCTGTTTGGTCCTGTGTTTGCGTCCTCCTCCTCACATATTAGACTGTGACACGAAATACACAGAATAATTATTTTGCAAAAAGCCTCACCGACATTTTCCACAGTCGTGACAATGCATCCCGCGACAGCTCAGAAAACCCAGTGCACCCAAAAGGGACTTTTAACCCACTGCATTTAAAACTGACCGCAGCAGGATCCTGACAAGGCATCAGTGTGTGAAGAGTTCAGAGTGAGAATGGCTATCTCACATTTGTGGATGCACCAGGCACAATGCTCCTGCTACAGAAGTGTCCCAGTGTATGAGATTCAGTGAAATACATGCTGGCTCTTGTGGTAAATATGTACAAACATGCTCATTTCATTGTGTGCATGCAAGGCAATCCTCTTTTTGGAGATGTTGGCCTACTGGAACGCTGTTCTCACTGCTAAGGAACAAGTATTCTTATGTATTTACAACTGAGAATATTCAACCACTCTGTAGCAACTGAATTTTTTTTTTTTGTTTCTTCTTTCTTCTTCTTTATGCCTGTGTTTTTGCCAAATAGCCCTATAATATTACAGATAAACAATACTCTTCACTCACAGTGCACACAGTACATGTGTATGCAATACAGTACATAAACTATGTGGTAATTGTACTTCTTTTATTCAATGCACCGCCTTCATTTGTTCTTGTTTTATGGCATGTCAATCTTTGGTGAAAAGACATGTCTGTTCACCAAATCAGTAGAGTGCGAATTCTTGTATTCATTGCGTCAGTGTTAATTTTACGGCAGATGTTTGAATCATTTATCATTTAAAGACAAGTGTTGGTCAGTGCATTTGCTCACAGCCTTTCTCGCAGAAAGACAACCTTGTATCCACTATTAATGTATGGATGCAACTTGTGCTAGATGCTAGCAGAGGAAGGGTTAAAAAATACTAATAAAATAAGTGAGAATTGGGGGAAGTTATGAATGTATAAATTTCTTTTTCAGAGTTGTTCAAGCTTGCAGTCCTGTCCCGTGTGATGAACATCAAAGCTGAGCATGCGGGGGTAAACATAATTCCTCTTTTATTACATTATATGCACTGTAACCTTTTATGCAAACATCTTTAACAGTCCAGTAATATCTAAATTTGCAAGCATCACTGCAAGACTCTAACCTCAAATCAATGAAGTTTATGTTTACTTAAAGACACAATAATGCCTGCATTTGTTATAATCTCAGTTTTATTGTCTTTTATAACTACAATGGGCTTTGGACAGGCATAATTGAGAGCAGTGTACTTAATGTATCATGAATAAAACAGTTTATTATTCTCATTGCTGAATAAAATTAGTCAATGGGCCCCTTTCTTTGCCTTCTGAAACAATAGCCCTAAACATTTAAGCCATTGGAATTATCAGAAATGTGCCAGGCAAGAGAGGAGAGTAATCGGCTGAGCTGAGCAGCAGAAAGCCTGAGAAAGGGAGCTTTTTCTTTTGAGTGCTGGTGGGAATTAAGTCAAACATGGAATAAGTGACAGAATGATAAGGTGGAGGGAATAATCAGAAAGTGTTCTTTTTGTCGCAAGAAAAGTGTGGGTTTTTTGATGAGTAGGTAAATCTGAAAATGTGTTTTATTATGAAGAACATCCCTTTGATGTGGACCCCTTTTTATGTCATGTGTGGTGTGTGCAGCCTTTAGAAAGCAGAAGCTGCACCACTTTTTTTTTATTTTTAGTGCTATCAACTGACAAATGACCATTTCAAAGGTAGCGGGTGGATGTCAGTGGGTTTCCACAGTTGGTGATACCCAAGCTTATTGATACCTTTTATCAGTAAGCCAAAAAGCTCTGGGCAAATTCATCTATTCACTCAAGGTCTTGTGACAGAAAGTTGTTGAATATTATTTTTGCAAATACTGCATGGACACTCATACAATCAATGAATGTAACCTCGTAGATCCAAATAGTTTTGCATTGGGAAAGATTTGTGCTTTTAAACATACGCATTGTCTGTCCAGTAAAAACACACATTCAACAAAAATCTACATCTGTATTATGTAACAACGTAATTTTGGATTTCTCATCTAATTAGACAATATATTCAAATTTCCATTGCTCAGCTCAAGCAAAGGATAACTTATTAATTAAGGCAATTTTATTTGCATACATCTGCTCACATTTGAGTCAGCACAAGAGCTGTTTGAAGAAGATGTTTTTGTTGTTTACCCTGCAAACACACAGAGAGAAAAGAAGGCAAGATAACATTACAAAGGCAGCAATAACTCAAGTATCGGACCTGCTCGGAGTTTGATTTTTGTTAACTGAAGTGAGACATGGGAACAGAGCAAAGGCTGGTGTTTTGCTTTTCAAAAGACAAGAGTTTTCATTCTAAATGTCTTGGATGATTTGTTCCCACTTGCTGCCCATTTTTATTGTAACACCAGTAGATAAAGAAAGTTGAAAACAAGAGCATAATAGGTCTCCCCAATCACATTACAGCAACAAATTGCTTTCTATTTGTAGTGTGTTATCGTTTAATTAAAGTTTCACAAAATTTCAGTTTGCAGAGAGATCTGCTGCTCGCTCGGAGCACAGCTCTGATGTTAAACTTTTTCTTTTCTCTGTCTTTTCCTTCAAGTGAGCTCTCAAGTAAGGACATCACTGCTTCACTGCACAGGAATGTCCTCTCCTGGGGTGTCTGGTGGGGGCAGGAGGCGAAGTAAAATGTGTCGCTTAGGGCAATAACCTGCCTACTCTCAGATAGTGGACTATTTGGAGGCGTTTCCAATCTCCTCAGAACTGCACGTGTGCCAGATGTTGGAGGAAAGACACAACTGACAGCATTTTCTTACATTTCAGCCACAGCTTGGAGGGTCCTGCAATCACTCTCCATTTTACAGGAATCTTTGCATCAAATATAGCCTGTTAAGGTACATCTCCTACAGAACTACATGAGACCTTTAAGAGCTGAATCTTATCCGTACTCACAATGAGAGACTCCAGCTCTCAACCAGACATGTGCAAACGGAACCCTACCATCTTCATGCCAAATGAGTTCAGACGGGCCCACTCACCAGCTGATGAGCTGGCAGCAAAAGGTCCAGGAAAGAGGAAAGTACAACTTGTCCAATGTAAACTGAGCCACACAGAGAAAGACAGAAAGCAGGAAGCGGCAGGTGGCTCAGTTATAAAGCTGTTCTCCTCAAAGCCTTCCTACAGATCATGTATCCATCATGAGGTGCCTCTGAGGTCTATGAGCTCTGTTATGTTTTTGGACAAATCACTTTGTATTTCTCTTGTAGAACTAGAGGAAAGAAGAGCAGGCCAACCTGCTTTGTATAAGTCTGTCCTGTCATGTTGCCTTGGTGTCTCATCCCGCTGCACATCCACTGCACATAATAAAATAACCAAAACAAATAAGGATTATAGGAGGGCCAGGGCACCCATGTTGGCCAGCATTGAGCGTAATGCCCAAGAAGATGGTTTGGGTCATGGTAGAGGCCTTTTATTAAAGCATCAGGGTCATAAGGACGTGCAAACACCACCCGCTCGTGATGTTAACAGTAAGACTGATGACTCACATACTCAGCACCACAGAGCTTCTTTTGAATTATTGTCGTTCAAAGGGACAACCACCTCAAACGTAAAGGCTGGCAGGCAGAAGGGGAATGCAGATGAGGCAGCCTTCTCTGCTCGGAGCAATTTCAGGCACAGGCAGCACACTTTCAATCTTGGCCAAGGTATGAATTTCATCACTTTGATTCAGAAGTGAAAATCTAAAATACCCATGCCAACTTATCTATATATTCATTTCACTGGTTTGCATACTATTGTAGATCAGATCACACTCAAAGGTGTAACAGGAAACTGAATGTGGGGCAAAACTGGTCTTAGAGCATGGAAAATCTTTTTTTGTACTCTGCCTCTTACTTTTTGAGTTATAGTTTATGCATTGCTAAAAAAAAAAAGATAAATCCCACACACACCCCACACACACCTTTTCCCTCATATTGTTTTAAGGAGGTCACAAATGGAAAAAAGCACACCGTTAGTTCAAATGCCGAGTGAAATAATGTTATTATTATCCACTAAATTCTTGATCTTGCATATAAGAAATAAAGTTAAAAAAGGCAACAGCATAAATGTGTTGCGACATTTAAGAATAGACTTTTTACTATAAAAGCATTTTCTTCTGATCTCCTTGACAAGATCAAGGTTATATGAAATCTAAATAAAGAAATAGTTGGAAATGCATTTCATGCTGAAAATGCAGTGTACAGGCTTTCCGTTGCCAAACATTGCTGAAAAAAGCTGAGTATTTTAAGGCGTATACACTTTAGAAATGGCTGAATCTTTTTAAAAAGTTGAAAAGTTAGAAAAATGCTGAATAAGTGTGCATGTATCGTTGACAAGAAGTCATTTTGACATTTGAAAAACTGAAGTAGAGCACTGATGGAAACAACAGAAATGTGAAGCTTGACTGAGAAAAAGTTACGTTTAAAAGCTGGAAGCCAAAGCAAATTAATGGAAGAAGCAAAGAGATTAAACAGAAAAGCAGAAAGATCTAAACATTTCATTAACAGCCGGAACATTAAGTAAATGCATCTTGACTGCGAAAGACAGCTTAGAAATAACCTTTTAAATTCAAAACTGAAAGGGATTAAGATTTTATTCTATTAGGAAATAAAATGGAGTGAAATAGGACTTATTTGATCTTTTTCTCTGTCAGCAACAAAAATCTTTGCTGAAGCTCTTTGGCCACACCCACTCATTTAAAATGAATGCGTGTGCGTGTAATATGCAGATGTGTCAAAACTTTTGATGGGAAGTGTAACTGTGAAAGAGTCAAAGAAAGTCTTGACACTTTGTAGTTCTGTACTCTGTAACTGTGCTGTGTTTAACATATTCTGTGATTTTAGTTTGATAGTAAAATGTGGCTGCACAGTGGGATGGGAGTAAGCACTGTTAAGAGAGCTCTCACTTTGAGTCTCGACTGGGGCCTTTCTGTGAGGAGACATTTGCACTCTCATATAAAACAACAACAAAACCAAAATTTATTTAATTATTAAACTATCTCAACTCAGTGAATTTGTTTCCTGTCCAATGTTACCTTGTTTCTTTTGAGCTTTCGTCATTTTCACTGGACAAATATTCTAATTCCAAAAGGGCAAAAATCCCCTGTATTGAACAGTGACAGTGATACTCTACTAAATACAAGCCACATGTTCATTGCAGGTTATACAGTGAAGATATATTTTCTACAAAGAGTAGAGGAGTAGGGTTACAAGAGCAGAATGGATGCTCTGCCATCTTTTACATTATTCATCGGCCATACTCATGTTCCCTCCGGGTTCTTTTATCCTCTCTATGAGTTGTTGGGGTGGTGTGTGTTTGTGCATGTGTGTGTGTATATTGAGATGTGTTAGGTTCAGTTTGAGGTCTGTTCATTTTCAGCCTTCTCCAGATGATAAAAGCTTAGACTGAACTCTAGAACATGAGAAGAAACGGCAAAAAAAAATAATAATAAGTGTACGCCAAACTTCAAAACAGATGCAGACCTGTAATTGAATCTGGTTGTATTTCATAGTGAAAATCCTTGTTTTTTTGCAATCCAGTTTAGTTTGAATGATGGAAGTTAATTTTTTTCTTTCTCGATCAAGTAGAATCAGGAACTTGGAGCAAGGAAGTAAGAAGTAAGAAGACAGATGGAGAGCAAAAAGGTGGCAGAGCCACAGCACCTCAAACTCTTGCTAATCTGGATGAGACCTGTCATTACCACTCGAGACTGAAGAAGGATTCTGTGGGTGGCCCTCACAAGGCTCTCAGCCTCAAAGTACGAGTCATATTTCTCTACTGTTTTCTAAAGAATTGTTGTTGTTTTTTAAATAGTACCTTCAACTATAAAAATGAATAAAAACAATCAGTACATTGACTAAAAGTAATAGGTTTAGCTAATGATAGCATTGTGACTTGACAGAATTTGTTGACTTAGAATTTGATATCGGAGAATGACACAACCCCTTGAGACAGTCAGAAGTCAATCATTTGTAGACAGTCTATGAAGTCATTAAAGGGACCTGTGCACCAAACTCCTGACACCCAAGTGAAAATGTACTTGGTACACGAGCCAAAAAAGTTTATAGTTGATGTCTATATTGACAATAGCCCTTTTCACACTGCGACCCGCTACTTTAGCGGGTCCAAATTGCACCTTCGACCCGCGTCGAGCAATGTGAACGCTTGGCGTGTCAGGGTGACCCGTGTCGCCTGAAGCCGAGTTCAGGGGGAGTTGCCCAGTGGCAGAGCGTCACACGAAACACAAAATGCTGGGCGTGTGCAATGACGTAGGCACAAGCCATGCGTCGGAGGTAGGATGAAATACACCTGTCTGCATCAATTTTTTCAAACAAACGATGGCGGGACACCTTGAGAACTCATTTTTGCAATGCAGTTCATGGAGATGTTACTTTACGGTGCGTCTTGCTGCGTGGGAAACCGCGCTCTCCCATCTTTCTCGCCAGCCCGAATTCCAGCAGAGGTCCATCTTTCACCGTCCCCGAAATGTGGCGGAAAATAACGTCCTCTGTTCGGGGGCTGAGGAGCTCGCGGACCTCCTTGTCTCACCAGTTGACCATATTAAAAAATGTCTCCAACTTGGTGTAGGCTAAAACAGAGTAAAACTTGTCCTCACCTGTCGCTGTTGTTCTGAATCAGCTGTCCATTCTGTCTTTTAAACTCCTCACGTCACGCCCACGTCCGACCCGCGTCGATTGTGTTCACATCAAACTCGGCTCGGCAAAAAGACTAGGGTCCGACGCGGGTCGAAAGGCGAGTCGAGTTGACGCGGCAGCCCGGGTCGGCAGTGTGAACACAATAGCGGACACGCTAAATTCGCGAATTAAACGCGGGTTATTCGGCAGTGTGAAAGGGGCTAATATGAGGCCAACTACATGAAAACTGACATTTTTCCTCTTAATGACCACAGGAACAAATTGGTTGCAAGGCTAAGTAGTAGTGCTGTATCCAGTTCCCTTAATATCTTCAAGCTCAACTGTAAGATATTTACAGCTGAAGACGGCCTATCCTCCAACTGAAATACCCTTTAGATCCAAGGACTCAGGTCAGCTGGTCCAGTCCAGAGTCCAGACTAAACACGGAGAAGAAGCATTTAGCTGTTATGCTGCAAACAAGTGGAACAAACTGCCAGTGGAGATTAAACTTTCACCAAATGTAGACATTTTTAAATCCAGGTTAAAAACATTTCTTTTCTGGTGTGTCTATAGACTGTTGCTTTTTAAAAAAAAATTCATTTGAATTATTTTATTTGTTTCTCTTTATATTCCTTTATGGATTTTTAATGCTTCTTACACTCCCTGCTGCAATGCTTTTATTTTATGTGAAGCACTTTGAATTGTTTTGAACATGAAATGTGCTATACAAATAAATTTGACTTTGACTTTGACTTTAATACTGCTCATAATGACGTCCTTTTAAGTACGACACCTACAAGTGGGAGAAAGGAAATACGACGCATACGAACGTTTCCAGATGAGGACAGATGTCCTCTTCAAGTCTTTTGTTTCAGAAGTCAGAAAGGGGGTGGATGTACTTTAGTTGAGTACATCTTTTTGAGGGTTTGCTATTCAAAGCCTTATCTATTGAAATTACTTGTAGACATTTAGAATGGGGAAACAAAATGTTAAAGAAAGGTTAAAAACTGTATCAGATTGTTTTAGATTTAATGGAATCACATTAAATCCCATCACATCACTACTTTTATCCATACAAAAGCTGACCACAGTATTTCCATGTTGGCCACACCTCATCACTATTACAGGGCTGTGAAAGGGATTTTCCAAGGTTAAGGAATAGATTAAGGATATTTTCAGAAAAATATTAAAAAAAAATTTCTCTTTCCACAGGATTAGTGTCTGTGAGTCGTACTCTATTCTTCCCACAAACAAGCAGCTTACTGTATGTATCCTCATCTCTACCCCAGGAGGCTTTAGAGCTCTTTAGGCCAGACTTCATCAGCCGATCTCAGGGTCGGTTGAGGAGGCTAGAGCAGAGAGCTAAGAGAAGAAAAGCACTGCAGGACTCAAATCCAGACCTGGTGCAGGGCCTAAGGGAAGATCATGGCAAGCAAAAGAGGAACTGTACCACACCGGATCCACTTAGCAGTAAGTATAGCTGTATAAATCAGCCTAAAACCTGGAAAAGCAGAAGTAAGCCATTAAGAAGAGTTCAATTACAACAGCACTGCCCCAGGGCAACAAATTTAATTGTTTTAGTTTTACTTGACAGACCCTCAGTGATGACAACGGCATACAAACAGCTTTGGGTTTTATGACAAAAGAACTTGAGACTTGTGGATATACAAGTGTGGCATCACCCGTGGCGAACAGTTTTCTAACTAGCACAATCAGAGCAGATGGTCTCTCATCTACTACATACATCTTTTACTGTGTTTCCCCATTTCTTGTTATGCCACTTCTGCAGATACAGATACATTCATCAAATTTCTGGACTGCTGGGACAAGAGTTCCTCCAGTGGGTGTAGTTTGCTGGAGACAAGCAGATACTGTAGCCTCCATATATAGTGGAATATGAATAAGTAAGGAACCTGTGCCCATGTCATATTAAATCATTCTGGCCTTTAGAGGAACTATGGGCTGTTTCACAAATAATTTCTTTACGTTTAATAATCTTTGCTGGTCTGGAAGGGAAACAAAGGGAATTTTGCATGTTATTCCCCTCACAGTGTGGCATTTAACCAACTTTGCTCTCTGCTGGCCACAATGCAGTACTGCAGATTAGCTGCAAATTGTTACCATCCATTTGTGTTTGTACACACCAGATCAAATCAAAAGCATCTGAGATACAATGAGCTTTTGAATACCTTTCCTTTCTTTATCATGCCCAAACAAGCTAAAACGTACTGGATAAAGTGTTGAATATAAATCAATAATTACTGATAAAAAGAGAGCTTGCAAAAGAAAAAAAAAAGAAAAAGAAAGAAAAAAAAGTGACATGTCTAAAGAACAGAATTGCTTCCAAGATGCGATTTAAAATGGAGACGTACGGTCAAAAAAACACATTTCTATCTATCACAGCTTCAAACAGGAGTTGTGAAAATGTTATACAGCAGAATATAGAAATCCCCAATACTTAATTCAATTAAGTCAATGTTTCATAGACAAAGACTCGTCTTGATAATCAAATAAAAACCCTACAAAGGAAATGTCTGAATGTTGTGTTATTGTTTAATATTAATAAAGGTGTAGGGGGGGTTTCTGGACACGAAGTGGTGTAATGTTTTCAGTGAAAACGTCTTTTCTCTTTTCTCAGCATCTGAAATATCTCCTCTATTTAGAGAAATATCAGATTTTTCTTTCTTTAACTTGAAAAACAGCACTGAACACCTGACTTTATCCTTCAGTAAAACATTATAAAAGTATGTAGGAAGTACAGTTTAGTTTAGGAAAGATGCTGAAGAAGTAATGAAAATGGGACACTTGAACAGCAATAATGAAGAAAGAGTCATGATGCTGTTCATATCAATTCACTATGTGAGAGATGGACTTTATACAAATACATATGTCTAAACATGGTGTGTGCGCCTGCTTTTAAGTGTAACAGTGTGTGTGTGTGTGTGTGTGTGTGTGTGTGTGTGTGTGTGTTTGTGGGGACCTGTCTTAATTCTGAAAGGTAACAGAATACAAAACAGATCAGCCCATAGTTCATTTACATATACAAGATTAATTTACATAATAATTCGTATTTGTTACTTCTATGTGTTTGTGCATCTGTGTCAATGTGTGCATGTGTGTATCCTAGATAACCTTTTCAAGCCGAGAGAGAGGTCTATATCAGGCAAAGAGATGCAGCTAAGGTCCAGACGGTGAGTTCTCCAGACCAAACCCTCTGTCAAAGGATGTCACTTTGGGTTTTTTTCCCACTTCTTTTTTTTTCATGTTTTTCCATGCAGCACAACCCATCAGGCTTGCCTTTCATATCTGGCATACATACTCACAATGCATATTAACAGATCCACATACTTTGTGGGTACAATCTGTATGCGATGCCCAAATGTCGGGGCAAAAGATACGAGGTACCTTCTGTGTAGCTTGTCCCTTTTTTTTCTTTTTTCTTCTCTTATCGGGACAGACACACCTGATAAGATGACAGTGGCCTTTGTAATTGTTTTTCAAAAGCAGCACTATCTGACTTGGAGGATCTCTTAATACACTGGCTGTAGTTGGGCGAATGAAAAAAGGAGTACATGTGCAGCCTCTTTATCAGCAGATCCAGGTTTTTGCCAGGCTGTGGTCTTGCCTGATAAAACCTTGTCTCTAGTTTGCCAATCTGTTGGCAGGGCTCAGCCACCCTCAGACTCCGGATTCCACGTTCCCTTACCCTGTGTGAATTTTCCATTTTTGTGTCTGTAGGATTTACAACAAGCTGCCAGAGGTGACAAAGAAGAAGGAGGAGGAGAGAAAGAGGGCTGTATCACAAACCAACAGATTACGAGCAGAGGTTTTCAAAAAGGTAGAGTTTCGATGAGCGTGGTGCAAAAATTAGCTCAGGTTCCTTTGAATTCTAAGACTGGAATTTGAATTGAGTAGAACAGAAAATGCAAAGTTGAACCAAAAGAAAATAAAAACAAAGCATCCAACAAGTCAATATCTCATGCTGTTTACTGTCACATCATGCAGGTTTTCATTTTCAAATCAAAGGACTTTTTGCAAAACATTTACGGCCCAGTGGGTGGACAGTTTTTTTTTTTTGACTTTCCTATTTTCAACAGTGCCAAATTAAGGGAAGCATAGTCATGAATAAGAAAAAAATATATTCCATAATTTATGAATGGACGAAAATGATCCAATGTCACGTATCTGAAAGAGGCAAAGCATGTGAACCTTTCATTTCAGTATCTGATGTGAGCCTTTTGAGCAGCAATAACAGCAGAAAGTTTTCTGGTAACTGTCTGTCGGTCCCGTCTATCCACTGGACAGATCATTAGAAATATACAAGCATTCCTCTGTAGAGAACAGCTTCAATTTTACAATGTGGATTGGTTTCTCACATTTGCAATATTGGACTCGTTTCCTAAATTGGTTATTAAAAAGTCTTTATAGTTTCTAAACATGGTGCTCTTTATGCACTTTAGGCTCATGTGGACATCTGATGATGTTTTAGGTCACATCTATGTAGCAAGTTGGCTGAATAACCACCTGAAACGTTCAAGGACCACTGTTGAAGAACAGTTCCTTCAAGAAAGAACACACTTTCAAAGAGTCAATGGGCTTCAAAACTCTGGATTTTCCCCGAAATTTAAAAAGATTCACTCTGTAAATGCGTTGATGTTTTCAATTGATTACAAATACAGTACTCCAATGTTTGAAAGGAGAAAATTAAACATGGTTAGATTACTATCCAGCAGAGGCCACTGTTGGACTGCTAATGCTGTTCCTGTCAGTTATTAAGCTGAAATATTACCCAAACACATGTGCATTCTACATTTTGGGCCACATCAAATCATCACATGATGTGAAATCTGTAATTGTGGCAATTTATTTCCTCTAACAGCATTGTACCTAAACCCATTTTACTCTCTATACCCTATCACAATGCGGTAATAGGAATATCTTATATCAACTGTATTAGTCAAAGCCAACATGATCTACAGGAACTGCTTTAACAACCAATATCCATATTCATCAACAGTGAGGGAATGTAGCAAATGAATGAAATCTTTAGGATAAGCAATGTCAGATAGATCCACTTGCTTTCACCTATAGGTGAGACGTCACTTACCTTCCCACCACACCATCACCAGAACAATGAATTTGCTGTCAGTCAGGTGAGATGCGAAAAATGTGAAGAGATATCTCCAATCTCTTACAGATAACCACACAGTCATTGTAGGCTCAAAAAGCATGTGTGAGTAAGTGTAGGTGTCTTTTTTTCCATGATCTTCATCAAGATAATCTAAATGATTGGCTGATGTCGCTGTATATCAGCGCTCTTCTTCAAGAACAATGGATCTAGCTAATCAGAGCTGTGGTTGTGGTTTACTGGCACACCCAGCAGCTGGTAGCTCTGTAAGAAAATGTAATATTTCTCAGTGAAATGGAGAGGTTATGAAGCCATTGTGACCTTGCCACCTCTCAAATGAAGCCATTAGCTGGGCCCAACCACAGAGATTGGACTTCATTTTTATGCAACATTAAGGGGGAGACCAGCAACGACTCACAGCAGGACTCTGATAATGCGAGGTGGAAGGTGGCTGGTGTTGAATGCTGCCTGAAATTAGATCCCAGCTGTCAGGTAGTACAGCTATAGCAGGAGGGTGATTGCATAGCAGCTTGATAGCGAGCCAGGCTGCTTCCCTTCACCTGAGCTTGGCTACCACGGTTGTGAAGTTGATAGGTGTGAAAGCCAATTTAGCAATGGGAGTCGCTCCTGTGAGCCGCTAAGCTGATCCTTAGAGGCGGGAGAAAGGGAGATCTGATTTCTGATAGATGTGCTTTTGACCAATATTCTTGGGGACTTACCATTGATCTTTTTTCTTCTCTTGCAGCGGCTTCTGGACCAGATCCTGCAAAGATAAGCAAGACACTGACAAGCCAATAGGTTTAATTTTTTTCTGTTTCTTCAGCTTTCTTCATATATGTAAAAGCATAAACGGCTGTTTATCTGATCCAATTAATCTCCTTTATTCTCCCGCTAAAATCCATGTATGTATATGTAAGCAATTGATTGGGGGGTTGGTTTCTGTTGACCACACGGCTGTATCTTTGCACTTTTCTTCCATACAAACATGGAGACACTTTTCTTTGTCATCATCACCAAGTCTTTATTCTGTTAGGATGCATTTGGATTCATTTACTTGTGATCTGTATTTATGTACCAAAGATTAAATTCCTGTTTTTCTCACAGTGACAGATTACGGCAAGATAAGCAAGTTAGGGGACCACAATCTTGCAGTAAAATTGTTCTGAGCATATTATTTGAAGAATGCATGTTAATAATTGTCGTTGCATGAAGGAACTGAGGAGTCCGTTTTCATCACTTACCACCAACATGCTCATAATTAAAAAAATCAGATCGGTTTGTGAGTTGCAGTATGAATGTTATTTCTTTGCTCAATAAAATTCCAAGTGATTACATGCAAACCAATTAATCATGTCATTTAACTCATTTATTTCCAAATATTTTGGTTTTCATTAGCAATGTAATATCTCGAGTGTGGTGTAAGTACAGCTAAAAAAAGCATCCCAAGGAAATTATGTGTGGAAGCATGGTCATTTTCCTGGAAATATAGCCCGGGTGCTTTGAGCAGAACACCTTGACTCTGTCATTGGTGAAGTATTATATAAATTCTATATAAGAGTGAGACTACATTTTATCACTGGATTCATGTCTGCCTCGAGCTGAAACCTCCCATCTGGAAAAGTGGAATTTCAAGCTAATCAGGAACTGAGGAGGCACGTAGCGCCTCTGAAAGAGGCCTTTGTCACAGAGCTCCAAACCATAGATGACATTGTAGAAAGAGAGGAGCGTCCTGAGTACAGACTGGGAGGTCAGTCCATATATAGCATTTAAAGGAGACTGACAAGTCTAACATTCAAACAGAGCCTGCTGGGATGAGGAGAGAGCAGGGGAAGGGCATGGGCAGCAAGATCTCAGAAAGACACACTCTGAGCATCCAAAACTTTGGCTGCACACTTTTGAGGGTTGCTCTAGTGTTAATGTACACAACATTCAAAAAGTAAGGTTGGATGTTTATAAAGCTCTTAACTTTAGTCTTAAAGCAATGTGTCAGTTGCAACATTAGATAATTAATAGATTCCGGCCCACGAGTGTAGTGTGTTTGATATCAACTGACTTCACTCATGTGTGTTACCAAGAAAGATCTAAAGGTTACTAAACATGGGAAACCTTTTCTCATTCAATGCAGGCAGGTCTCAGGCGATCGGCGCTGACTGACAGGAGCTATATAGAAGGAGACGGGCTGGTGTAGTCAGCCTCCCTCTCTGAGACATCATGTGTCTGCGTATCACATTGCTATCTCTATATACTATATGGACTTTGTGCTCTGAGGCCCCTCCACTGGCTCCACTGTCTCAGCTGCCCTGAGGTTATGTTGATATAGTGGCTTAGAAAGGAAAGTACTATGTACTTTTGTACATCCTTGTGGGGCGAGTGATTGCAAGTCAGACATTTCACTCTCAGAAATATCTGAACATGGAGCCTCTTCCGTCATCTTTTTGTTGTTGTGGCTCTGCAACTGTGTTGTCAGGAACAAATAAAAACTAAAACTAAAATCTACTAAAATCTACAATATTTACAAGTACAAAGGCCTTTAATTCTTTATCACAGAAGGGCAGGTGGTTAATCCAAAAACAAAAGATACTCAGCTCAACAGATATAGTTGAGCAGCAATGAAGATGGTGTAATAAATCTCTTCAGAGAGAATTTGAAAACCTACAGGCAAACGGTGGGATTTTAAGGATGCAGTTCAGACATAAGCCAATTCAGCCAAAGCCCTGCAGTTTTTCCTTTTCCGGTTTGTAGCCTCTGAGGAGATGTGGGGTAAAATAAAGGCTGCACAGAGACATCTGTGAGTTTTTGCCTGCAGCAAAATCAGTAAAAAGATTAGGCTGAACCAGACCAGGTAGCTAGCTCAAAACACAGATGGGACCAAAGGAAAGACAGTTTGTGTGTCTGTACACAAAGATAGAGAGGAGACAATTTCATCCCAGGGATGTTTAAACTTAATGTGGAGTTTTCATGAAAATCAAATCATTTTAGTTGAATCAACAACTTATTTTTGCCCTCACTCATTAGAAATGCAGGTTTTGCAGTTAAGTTCAGCGTAAATGCATATGAAATCTTAGTGAGAAAAATTCCCAAACAAAATTGGAAGAAAGAGCTCCGGATTCAATGGGATTTTCCTTTTTAAAATGCCATCATGTAATCATATTGAGGTGCATCCATAAGTTCAACTCTGCACATATTGATCACAGCATTTTATGCAATATTTCACATCAAATTCCACCCCAGTGAATGGTGTGGTTAAACTTACTGACACCTCTTGGGACCTATACTTTTCAAAGCTGCATTTGTATTTTACTATGTGCTATGCCTGAGGTTGCGCGTTGGACCTATTTGATAAAAAAAAAAAAAAAAAAAAAAACACCACAGAAAGAAAGCCAGAGACAAAACAAACTAGTCCAATGTTTATTAACGGTATTATGGGTATGGCAAATTATAGCTAGGCTATCTCTAGAACAAAAATAAATACATTCTTACTTTAGGTCTTACTGTAATGTCTTTACTTTAAGTCTTATGCACTGATATACCGCCAGCCAGTGATTAAGCAGATTGGTGGATATACTACCCTAAAAAATTAATCTCACGCTAATCACTTTATCCTTGTTTTGTCATGCTCCATGCAACTCAGAAGATTTAAGTTTATCTTTAAAGAATCAAAAATGGAAACCTGAAGAAGAAAAAAGTTGATTGTTTTTATAAAAGATTAAACTTGTGCCATGTACATGGAAGACGTACTGTAGCTACACGGCACCTCCACCCAGTAGAATCTAATTGATTTTATACACGCAGGAGTGATTCAGTCTCTAATCGCATAATCTGGGACTTCGTCCATGTCGATTTTGTACAGTTTTGGTCGGACTAGTATCACATGCATTTTAAAGTCCCATTCTGGTTGGACTGTGAACATAAATAGTATCATGTGAATGTGCTCACATCATTGCACATAATCAATCACTGGGAGGTGACGTAGCTCTTTGAAAGATAGATGTTGTTTACATATTGGTAGTAAATTTGGTTGGTATTGTGTTTCTATTGCTCTTTTTGCTCAATTTAAACATTTTGGAAAAATAATTCTTTTTGCACGGATACGGGCGTTAGGGCCCAGCAGAGTCCAAAAAGCGCACATGGCAAAGTGTTGCTGCTCTGTTACTTGAGGGGTGGCAAGTCCGCTGCTTGACTCCACTCTCCAACATCCTCCTGCTCAGCCTTTGCTGATGCTGTCTAATATAACTCTCACATGAGCAACACATCCACGCAAAAAAAAGAAAAAAAAACAAAAAACACTGAGCTAATACATGCTTCTGGATGCCCCCTCACACACACATTGCTGCTATATGTTGATTGGTCGAAGGAAAAGTTTTTTGACAGCTTCTTTCTTGGAGTGACAGTCTGCTGCATTTCGTTGTCGATTCAGGGTTGGTGAAGCCGTTTTCTTTTCGTCTCCCCCCTCGTTAATTTGACGTGAACCTCTTTGACCCGTGTCTTCATTCCGTCACCCGTGGGAAGTATCTGGCGGCGCTGCATTAATAACGCTGTCTGACCGGAGCGTTTTGCCCCGTTTCACCCCAACGAGTCCGGGCAAGATGAGCTGGAGGCGGCGGAGGAACTTTGCCTTTCTGATCTTGACTCTCCGCGTATGGTGCCTGTCCACAGCTGTACAAGACGCTGGTAACGAGGGTGAGCATGCAACATATAACTGTTAACATTTCTCTTCTTTGACATTTTGCATGTCATGTGGCGCTGCAGATGGGGAGCCATCCGGTCATTTGAGCGTAATTTGTAGAGCGCTTATGGTTGATTTAGAATATGTTTCCTTAGGATTTATGTAGTGTTAAAATGAGCATAAACTAATTGTCATGATGTGCGGTGCACACCAAAGATAGGCAGAAGGGAAATAAGAGTTTGTGGTTTTTTTTTTTTTTAGATTTTCTGCTCAGATAGAACAATAAAAGGAAGTGAGGCTGCTGTCGGATGTACAGATGAGTTTAACATCCAGGAGGATACAGCTTCATCTCTAGGTTGTAAACACGTACCAAAAACAGGATCTTGTTTTTCATTCGGCTGCTAAATTTAATCTGCTGAGTGGATAAGACAACAATAACTGTGTGCACGAGACAGCATTGTGCCAAACAATACAAATGTTTTTTTTTTATGTTGCTGTTGTAGCAAGACAAAATGTCAAAGATGAAACAAGAACAAGCTGGATGAATAGGCTTTGCAAAGGAAAAGATTATGTTCAATTTTTAGTGGTGATTCAGGCAGCTTTGATGACAGATAAGGCCAACCAACTACCAAATATCTCTTCATTTTATTGTAAGAAAATTGAAGTAGTATAATTTCACCCTGCAAATGTCAAATACAATAAAGCCCTGAGGCTTTCTTTTTTTTTGTTAAAGACACATTCTGTCCATTGTTACATGCTTGGTACTAATAAAAACAATGTAGGCAATGTATGATTAATCATAACATACAAATTCTGATCAATCACCCCTACACATTACCCAAAGATGCAGCTCAGGAGATGTTTCTATCAGCTCAGTGTGGGGGTCATTAAAGCTTTCACTCAGGGTTAGCGCATCTATACATGCAGGGAGTCAAAATAGTTTTAAGGGGTAGTGTGAATGTTGAAATAGGGCAGCCTCTTTGATGTCAGCATGATATTGACTCCTGTCTTTTTCTGAAATGCTTATCACAGCTTTGCTCCACCCTACAACCCTACTAGATCATGCTGCATCTTGTAAGCGTTGTGTCCATGGCCTGTGAGTTAATGCAGAGAGATTTAATTATATATGTATATATAACTCAATTATATATAATTCAATTGAATATATAGAAAATGCTGTTCCAGTTATACTCATTGAACCACGTTGTGTTCTTCTTTCCGCATCATTGTCTTAATTAGCTTAAAGTGCCACTGGGGTAATTATGAATCCTATGAAATTGATCTGTGAACCCTCGAATTGTCCATTTAAATTGTTTAAATTTTCTCTCATCTCTTCAAAAGTGCTTGGGATATGACTCTACCTCTTCCTTCTCATTCAGTGAATGCAAGCCATGAATATGCTAATCTGGCCCCTCCCACAACTGCATCCACTCGGAGCTGAGCTGACACCTGTCTCTCCTGCCTCCTTTAAGCAATGATCAATTATCATTTTGGTGCAATTAGCCATACATTTACATATACAATGTATTCTGTTTTTATGTCCAAGAAAGCACAGCATGAAAAAAAACCCCACACATCCTTGAACCAAAGAGCGATTCTCAAGAAATCTGAAGGAATTATACAGGGTTGTATGCATATGGAAATATCATAATGGTATTATAATGGTACTTCAGATGCTTCTAGCTCCAGCAGCCAAACTGACTCAGAGCTGTTAGCTTGCACAGTACTCCCAGCAGTAGTCCAGTTACTGAGATTAGTGAGACACAGCAGAAGCGTGATGAAATAGTCAATGACGAAATAGTCTTCAGATATTAAAAAGCCATCAGGAGGTCAGAAGGAGAAGAAGGTTGGAGACTGCATGGTCTTCACAAAGTGTATCACTTTGACACGAAATATTGCTGCCTGATAATCACATTGACATCGTTTAACCGAACCAGTCAATCCATCGCTTTAAACCAGTTCGTTATCTTTATTTGTCTGTTGTTCTTTTATCAAGGCCTAACTCAATTGTAACTTTAGCAGTCAGAGCAGAAAACTCATTTGTTGAACAGTGAGGTGTTGTGGCTTTGGTTATCATCCCACAGTTAGAGCAGTCAGATCCGAAAACATTTGCTGTCTCTAACCTGCTTAGGTTATGCACTCCTTCCCATCAATCTGACTGCCTGTGTGTCTGAATAAGGACCCTCATCATTCTTCCCTGAAGACAATGGCCTTGTTTATATGGACCATTTTCAAGGTCATTTCCATACTAACACAGATGTTTTGTTGTGGACATTTTCTTCTGTATTTTTAGTCAGCTCCTCTTATCCACATGAAAATAACACATGGGGAGTGGCAGGGGGGTGAGGTGACCCCCAGCCTACCTCTCACCCACTCCTTGTCTACCTCTGTCTACTCGACACAGAGGGATATAAGCTGTAAATCTCTTTTTTCACTCCTCGCATTTACACGGAAGCATTTAATGTAATCTCATCCTCTTGCTCATCTTTTTACTACAGAATGAATAGAATGTTATCAATAAATTTGGGAAAACAAAATTTTTTCCTCTTATTTTCTCTGCAGATTAGTCCACAGACCCACTATTTGCATGTCAGAAAAGTTTAATTCTGATTCAATTCTCTGTGGCACGTTAAAAATAGCTTGTGTTATCCACAAAACACTTGGATATCGACTATAAAAATAATCAGATTGAATAGCTAGTTTTTCCAGTTTACGTTATTTGGATTACCTAAATATCAGTGTTAATGTTACGTATGTCTGCTGCGGTTTTGTAAATGAATTGGCCTGCACAGGTAGAGGTGGGTTATTTTGGTTTATAATCTGTTTTTCAGAGGAATCGGACAGATTGCATTTGGTTCGTGAATAACAAAGCTATACAAAGAGTCTGAGATAAATGAGAGGGGAAAAAAAAGCTACTTAAGCATGTCTAAAAAGACCTTTCTTGAAATTCATAATGGATTCTTCATTTTACTTGAGTGCTGTTTTGCATTGCTAAAAAATATCAAATGAAGAGGTTTTGGTGAAAGATGTTTTGACACATTAAAGGACAAGACCGTTTTTTTTACATTGGGCCCTTGATTTCACATTATAACATGATGTTCTACTCACCCCTGCTTGTTGTTGGTAATTTGGAGCTGTTCCGAAGATATTCGAGAGGCGTCTGGCTGCTCTCTTGAGATATTCGGCCATGAAACGGTTTCCTATGGGCAATGTTATACAGGCACAAACTATGCTGTTTATAATTTATTAATTACTGTACACTAGCACTGATAACGTGGAGGTGCGTCGCTTACTTAAAAAAATCCGGGTTACTGTAATTTTGAATTTTTGTCGTGAAGTGGGTCTGTGGGCTGTCTGTGGTAGTAGCACGATGATGACGTCAGTAACACCCACTTTACGACAAAAATTCAAAATTACAGTAACCCGGATTTTTTTAAGTAAGCGACGCACCTCCACGTTATCAGTGCTAGTGTACAGTAATTAATAAATTATAAACAGCATAGTTTGTGCCTGTATAACATTGCCCATAGGAAACCGTTTCATGGCCGAATATCTCAAGAGAGCAGCCAGACGCCTCTCGAATATCTTTGGAACAGCTCCAAATTACCAACAACAAGCAGGGGTGAGTAGAACATCATGTTATAATGTGAAATCAAGGGCCCAATGTCAAAAAAACGGTCTTGTCCTTTAACTGAACAGAATACTCCTTCCATAAATAATTTTTTAGCCATAATGGTTTGGCTTAACAGTGACCTAAATCCCACGCAAATCGTAACTTAACCTAAGCCAGATTTGTGATGCTGTGTCTTGCCAGATTGAGCCAGACTTGGACGTGAGCCATGAGTTGACTCCATCCCTGAGCTAGCCTGAGTCCTGCTGACTGAAATCGATTCTCATCCAAACTCTGCACCACCCAAAACTCTGTCACTGCTACTTCTACTGCCAAAACTGTCAGCCTTAGATGGACCAAAGCTGACTTGCCTTCAATCCTTTGGTGCCAGATTATGTCTGTGTGTGCCAGCACTTCAGCTGCAATCAGCTACCTGGCCAGTCTTCAAAAACTGTTGTGTTAGCAGTTACTGAATTAAGTGATGCATCAGAAAAAAAAAGGACTTCCTCTGGAGGCATTTAGAAGATGTCCTGTTAAGTATGTCCTGTCCTTGAAGCCAGTAATAGTATACAGCGTATTTACAAGAGAAAATATTCTGCAATTGAAAGTGCTTTGAAAAAGTACAATGTCTCAGAAAGAGTTAGACTCAGTTGTTGTCTACTACCACTGAGAAAAGGGGAATATTTTGAGGATTTATGCCAGTGTAGTATTCAAACGTGGCTTAGATAAATTTGGGTTGCACGGTTCATCTCTATAAAGGTCGGTTTTATGTAAACACCTGTTATTTTAACATCAGAATGAATCCATCCATCCATCCATTTTCTATACCCGCTGAATCGGACGGTCAGGTCGCGGGGGGGGCTGGAGCCTATCCCAGCTGTCATCGGGCGAGAGGCGGGGTACACCCTGGACAGGTCGCCAGTCCATCACACGGCCATCAGAATGAATCGCAAAGGGATTTTTGTATCTTGACAGAAAATCTTTATAGATATTGGTATACTTGAATTCTGGAATAGCGGTCAATGAAAAAAATCTACAAATGAAAAGTGATAGAGTAGGAGTAGTCAGAGTAGTTGCTTGATGAGAATTCAGCACCTGTGAGAAAAATATTTTTGGGTTTGTATCTGAAGAGTTATTTTCTTTTTAAGATTTAGACTTTATTGTCATGTAAATACACTAAATCAATCCTCCACATTTAACCCATCCAGGTTGGCACGTGTTGAACACACATGCACGTGCACATGGTCACACACTCATGGAGACAGATGCCTGGGGAGCAAGGGGGTACAGTGCCTTGCTCATGGGCACCTCGGCTGTGGTGGACTTCCACCCCTCCAGCTGTCAGTTCACCAATCTTTGAGTGGTGAGAGTGGCCAACCTTCCGGTTATTGGACGACCCACTCTAACCACTGAGCCACGGCCGCCCAGATATTTTGACCAGATTTTAGAGCTCAGTTGCAAATATAAAAGGAGTCCCACGAGTGCAAGAATCAAGCAATCTATGTTTAAAAGTCTGTCTGTGGCTCTCATTCTACATTTTTTGTTTCTCCGCTGCATATCAACCAGTTTCCTGGGAATTTGATCTTTTTTTTTTTTTTTTTTTCTGGGTGTAGGAAACTCAATAAATAATTAGAGACAGAGCCAAATGACCTGGATTAGATTTGAGTATATCAGCTGGTCAGGCTGCACCATCAGACAGAATTAATTAAAAAGATTAGAACGTCTTTGTTGTCTAAACAAATTGGTGGAGAGGAAAACAAAACCTGCTCTGAGAGTCCTTAAACACAGAGAAACTCAAGCATTTTTCCTTCAGTCTCCGAAGAGTATTGCACAGCTTTCAGCACACTTTCCTAAGAAGTAACTCAAACCCTTTGTCCGGTATGTGGTGGAATGCTGACATATGAATGCCATATAAGTTTGAAAAAGAGATTAAAAAAAAAACCTTTCTGGTAAATCCATTCAGGAAATAACCCCTCCCTGGTTTATCTTTCAAAGCCTTGGGGTGGTGGTTGCTTGACATTTTGAGGACAGACCGGCATTGATTTGTTGGCCATGAGGGAAGGAAGAGCGCAGTTTGAAACGCCTCCCTCTGATAAGCATCATTGGTCATTACAGCCATTAGTGTGATTTAGCTTTCTCTTGCCCCGCCTATGGATGACAGTACTACAGATATAACAGATTAGATGATGTTATGAGATGGCAACATCACGCAATATAAAACTAGCGGCAACTCAGGGTGATAAAAAAACTAACGGCCACACATGGAATAGTGCCCTGAGGAATTCCACATGTCATTAGTGAGGAAGTGAAGAAAAAGGACAGGTGGAAAAGAAAGTGAAATTGTTAGAGATGTATGGTAAAACGTCTGAAGTCCACCACCTGCAGAGCCCTGATAAACAGCAGTCGGTCAGTCACGTGTGTGATGGATGAGGGTGGATGCATTCCCTTGCAATCTGCATCAGGCTGACACAGAGCCAGGTGTGAAAGCAGCCCCCTACCTTTACCGCAGTGATTGAATGTGTCATACCTCCTGTGAAGTGTGTGTACTTTGGTGGACAATTTCATGTGCGGTGAGAAGAAAAAAAAAACTCTAAAGCAAAGGGAGGAAGAAAGGAATAATGAATAGTTGTCAAGCAGAAAAGAACATAAACTCACTCCTGTCGCAGCTTATCTTTTAAAGGCAAGCTGTAGATGTTTATTCTGTAATAAGGAGTGACATCTCCTTGTTTGTTTCTTTTCTTCTGACGGACCATCCTTCTCCAAAAATTTTAGGTTTAGGTTGGATGAGAGACAAAACAAGAAAGTGGGCCGATGCAATGTTATGATTTGGGTGTGAGACTCACAGTCTCACAGCAGGCTGAACCACCAGGTTGCACAACATCAGTAATTTCTCCACAGAAAGGTCACACACATCTCTGTCAGTGTGTTTACCCCAAGATGTTGTTGATTGGATCCAGCCCTGCTCTTCAAACATCAGCTATTGCTGAAGTTTTTGATGGAGGAGATAGAGGCTGTTTTGAAATTAAATTTTACAATGTGAACATTCTTTGAAAGAAATACTTGTGAGCTAGAGGAAAGTTTGACCTCAAGATCCCGTATTGTTGGAATGCTCTCACTTGAACTTCTTTCCTGACTGTCCATATAAAGTATTATTGAGTATATTAATGCTCTGACTGGGCTACACTCATTAAAATGTGTCCAAATGCAACTAGAAATGAGGTTTTAAGATTATAACACAAAAAAACTAAATATTGACTGCTCTGAAATGGTGAATAACAGCTCTCACATCAGTTTAAATTAAATGCACTAACTGGGCAAACTAAATCAGTAAAAACACAAACCCACACTGTAGATATAAACAATTTCTGACCATTTATAGCTATGGATTAAATTACTTTCAGTAATACACAAAGCTTATGGAATAACGTAGTCTACAATGTTGTCTAGTGCCACCCTCTGGTTACACAACACGGCCTAGTCTATTTGCTTCGGCCTGGTCAGTAGAAATGTAATTAGTTCACATTTCTATTTTGTATTTCTAAGATCGCTTCCAATTTCCTCTGTAGTGAGTGGAAACCCAGCTACTGACTATGTCACTACTTGTGCTGTAATGATTATCCACCAGACCAATTCATACATGATACTTTGAGCCACTGGACTGCCAAGTTCTCTCCAGGTACTCCGGCTTCCTGTCACCATCCAAAAACATGCATGTGAAGTTAATTGGTGATTCTACAATTGACCCTAGGAGTAAGCATAGTTGTTTGTCTCTTTTATGTCTGTGTGGCCCTGTGATGGACTGACGACCCGTCCAGGGTGTACCCTGCCTCTCGCCCAGTGGCAGCTCAGATAGGCTCCAGCCCCCCTGCGACCCTGATCTGGATTATCAAAAATGGATGAACGTGCTGTCTATTGGCAATACTTATAGTTAGGAAATGAGATTCTAACAGTGGTGGCAGTAGGAAAGGGCGACTTGTGGATAAGTAAATGTTATGAATAAAGCAAAGGCATGTCAGTTGGAATCATCATCTGGGAGCCCTAAATGTGTGTACAAAAAATTCATGACAATCCCGCCAGTAATACTAGGGATAGTACCAAACTGTTTGAATGAAGCACTGACCAGCTGATCGTATTAAACTATTTTACTAGCATGTCTAAAATCCATTTCATTGAACCCCATCTCCCCCACATATTTCAGTTAGGTGGCATATGTGATAAATTCCTGTTAATCCCCAAATCCTCCAAGCTCCAATCCCCATGGCTCTGAAACATAATGCCCAAATCTGCGCAGGACAGGACTAGAATTGGCTTTTCCACTGTTGCTCCCACAGGATGGGTACGGGACACACAAGTAAATCTCACCAACCCACCCTGAGAAGTCTCGTGTTACCATTATTTCACTTGTGAGTCGATGATTGCTCTGTCAGGTCAATAATGGGCTGTTCTGTTTGGAATGGATCTGGGAGGTCTCTTATCCAGGATTATCACCTTCTCAACTTCCGCACTAATTACTGCAGTGTGTCATCATAGGGAAAGTGAGCAATATGGGAACTGGTGGAAGGAGGGACTGCTAAAATGAAGCAAAAGGGTACTTGAATTCTCAAACCTTTGAAATGCCGAGGGGCTCTTTGGTTTTGTTTTTCTGTGTGTCTTTCAGCTACTTTTTCTCACTATGGATAAAAGGCTTGTAATGTTTTTTTTTCTCATTTTTGAATAACAGCCCTGCTGTTTTTTTTTAAGCAATGGGTAGAGGCACATGCAGGGATGAAATAAAACAGTTTCTTTTAATTAAAAAGATTAGTCTAAAAAGTCAAGCGGAAAGTTCGAACAGGAAAGAGTTCACTCTTATGGAAAAGTACTATTTGTGCAGATGGTCTTTAATCTGAGGAGGGCTTTTCTCTAGCAGCGCCTTACAATTGTTTTTTTCTGTGCGTGCTGTAGAGCATGATATCAAATATATATCCAAGACGAGTGTTGTCTTGATTTTTTTTTATCAAATAGGACAAATGTCTGAAATTTTCTGATTTAAAATTGTCATAATATCCTTCCTGTCTGTAATGAGGTAAAATGTTTTGAACACTTTCCCAGTGCTCCATGTTGTACGCACAATCAACCGCTCTCTTACACATGCTTTGTGTGTCTGCATGTGGAATCAAGCTGTCTCTGTTCAGAGCTCATTAGCGCAACACAATTCTCCACGAATGTGGTCGAACTACAGATAAAGCAGGCTTACACAGACTACTTTCTAATAATGCTGAAATCTTATGTTTAATGTTATTTTCTGACTCAATGATTGACCATAGAGCTGCTTTCTGTAATAATTCTTGCTTATTTTAAACCATGTGTGTGTTTTTTTTCATGTATGTTATTATATTAAAATTATTCCCATTTGACGGACCTTGAGTCTGTGATTAAGTTTGAAATGGGATGAATATGAACAAAATCGTACTAATTTAGGGGATACTTTGACTTTTTCATGCCAGGCCACCATTATCTTGACATGTTTGGTTTTATATCAAATATTCAGTAAAGCAGTTTAATTGATTACCATGACATGTGGCCCAGAGGGTGCTCAGCATGAATCCCAACAACATCAATAAAGCCATGGCTTTTCCTGTAGGTCCACTAACAGATTAAGTGTTATAAATGCTGTGTCTCAAATCCACGCTGCGTGCTGATTGAAATTACAAAGCATTTTTAAAGTACATTTGATTTAGAGAGCAGTGTACACTAACACTGTTCCCCTGCAATGCAGTGCACGATGAGAAAAATTGATTTGAAGCTTAGAAAGCTGTGAAGCTTTAGAAATATCCCTGTACAGCAAAAATGTCTGTCAAACACAGAGTGAGGCATAACTCTATTACTGACTTCAAAAATTTGTTGAAGAGTGCTTTCAGTGCCTTCAAGTGCCGGAAAATTACGTCTCGGGGTCAGTGTCTTGTTGAAAATACTTTTTCACGTTATACTCCTTTTCAACCAAGGCAGTTCCATTGCTGAAATTGTTATATATTGTTTATATATTGATATTGTTTTTTTCTGGCTGATCCTTGGGACAGCATCTGAAAAGTTAACGTCAACATGGTTGTAAACTTAGTGAAGCGGCGAATCAATTTCAGGCCATTCTTCCTTGCATTTCCTTTTTTAGATGTTTAAAAATGTCATTTGGAGTTTCAGTAGCATTTACAATCACCATTTGCTACCGTTTATAAATGCAGGCTGACGTCAAAGAGAACAGTCACAAAAACCGGCTGCTGTTTGCTGTATGAATGCAGGGAACAGTGAGTAAAACTGAAAGTAAACACAGGAATGGATTAAAGCGTAAAAATAAAAAAAAATAATTGTTTAAAAGTGTTTTAAAACTTTGGTCACGGTTCTAAAAACCGTGACATTCCTCCACCTCCCCTCCAGCTGTCTTATCAAGACCTTGTCATCGTTACTTGTCCATAAATCAGCTGTTCAGAATGTTTGTTGCATCTAATGTTGGTGCAGCGATGTGTTCGATCACTTAGTGGGTCTTGAGATTAATGAGATTAATGTGACGAGATTAATTTGATTATAGCTATAGTTGGGTTATGCTCCTTATTTGAGCAAGGGTAATTATCCTTGGATATATGGCGGTGAATGAATCGAATCATAGGCACAAAGCATTTCATACCCCGGTGCGTTAGGTGGAGCTGTGCTCATTTCAACTATTGCTAATAGAGCCACTTCCAGTTGACCGTTTCACCACCACCAACAACAACAAACTCAGGCATTCGAGAAAGATGGAGAACGAAGAGCAAAATTAAGCTACGTCCCTCTACATTTCGTTTGGGATGTGCTGCTTATTGCACAAACGCGATGCACAACGGCGCATTCTCCATCGTGGTGTTTGTTTCTTTCCGACGGCGGCGACTAGAACAGTAATATCGTCTCCTTTGACTTCCGGTTCACGACCCGGGAAAAAATCTCGCACATGCGCAGAACTCAAAGTCCAATTCCCCACGTGCTTCACCGTCTACAAGCACGTTTAGTGTGACTTTCATCCGAGTCTTAATCCGATCGCGAGTAACCCAATCCAATCCAGTTTCTTGTCAGATTAAGGTGTATACATGAACTTAATAACTCAGTGTCATTGTAATTTAGCCCTTAATCCGATTTTTACAGTGCCATGTAGCCCCACTGACTGATGTCAAAGGTCACCTCAGGCTTGTCTCATAGATACCGCAGGCCTTAACAGCACAGCAGTGTTAATTAATAAATAAGAAACATTAAATAAGAATAAATAAGAAGGGGTTGTGAAAGCAGGCGTGCTCTAAATTAAAAAAATACATTCATACATTTAGTCACAATGTGGAGGAAAACCTATGTTCACCTGCAGACATATTGTCAGTTGAAAGTCTCTACTTTGAAGTTATTTCTTGCAGCAAACATTAATTCATAAGCTGCAGAGCAATGAAAACTTCAGAGGGCTACAGCTCTAGTCCTTTTTAAACAATGCTATTACTGCTTTTGAATGTCTTATTAGTCAAGGGACATCATACTGAACAAACTGTGTCAGCAGCAGAGCTTTTTGTACTTTTAAATTGAAAGAAATCATCGGGATCCGCTCAAGAGGAGGAGCTGTAAAATACTCCTTTTGATGTACTGACAGGAAAAGTGTTTGTTCTGATACAAAAACCAAGCTGCAGTGGAGCGTTTCACTCACTGTTACATCCTATAATATTGCTGACAGTTGGAAAGATTATAGTCCAACTTTCTATTACCGTTTCTTTGAGCAGCTCTGGCATCCCTCCAATTGATGTCCCAGTGTAGTTCATGTTAGATTTTAGTTTGAGTAAAAGTTCTGTTCAGAGGCTGACCTCAGTCAAAGAGACCTCATTCGCAGTCACTTTGTAAACGGCTCTTTATTCCTGCCAGCACAATGTAAGTGCCGCTCCTGCCATATTTACGTCAGTGGTTTTCACACAGAATCAGTAATTGGGTGAGAAATTGACTAAGGTGTTCATGGAGCTCCTTAGTTCGATGAAAGCATTTAAGCCCATTTAATCCTCAGATTTCTTGTTCAAGAACATAAAACCTGGATCATCTGAGGCAGCATTAAGAGAACGGCTAAGATCATCCTTGAAACCGAGCACTTGAGCACAATACTTATTATATTTACTTTTCTCTAATTCTCTGTTTCTTGGGCTCATTCCATGGGGAGCTCCTGTGACTTTGTGATATGTGGAGATGAATAAATGGCACTCTTTTGGAATTACAGCTACTGTTATTTTTCTTATTGATATTGTAAATCTGAAAATCACCCAATGACTAATTGCCTAACTTAAGCTGTATGGCAATTATTAGAATTTCATTGATAAACTTTGAGTCCATTAAACTGTCAAACATTTTCCAAGTTCTAAAGGTCTTAGTAACCTCCCGATTCTTTAGAAGATAACTAAACCCTCCTAGCAGTACATCTAAAGCTCACAGATGAGCACATTTGATATGGTGTTTTTTTTTTTTTTTCAGTGAACTAAAATTGGGTTTTCATGGAAAGATTCAGATGTACATTACACATGGACAAAGCCAAAGATGGTTACTTGCCATCTTTTCTCTGCAGATTTTAACACACTGCAAACTCTGTGCTCGCCTATCCTCATATTTAACACGTCTGCGAGTATGAGTAATATCATCTGCCGTGACTCCAAGAAAAATAAGATATTTCCTAAATTATCAATGACTCTTTCCTCAGTAAATTTAAAACCTGTAACTTTCAAATACAGAAAGGCAGTTTAAAATAGTGAAACATCGTAGAACATCGAACAATATTATAAACTGCTCTCAAATTAACAATGCTTTTGTAAAGCTTCTGTAACAATAGGTCAAGTTTAGTTTGGTTAGATTTTGAAAATTGAGAATTGTTTTGAATCTTTGGTAGCAGAAAGATCCTTGGGATCTATTTTCCATTTCCTTTTAGAACAAGTAAGGAAGAACTTTTAAAGAAAAACATGCCTACTCCAATGAAAACAGCTTGGCTCAGTATGTTGCCATTTTGTGATCAATATGGATGATCAATACGTTAAGCACTCCCAGAGATAGTTGTGGGTTCGATCCAGACTTCCAGGGAATCCAATTGCAACAGCTGAACACCTCTGCTGTGTGGTGCTTATCAGTCTTTTGGCACAAGGCCTGGTTTTAAAGTCCAGTGCTCATGCGTATTTTCATGTTGCCTTCGATCCTTTTTTATTTCTTTGCTCAAAGAGGCTTTTCAGGGATTCACAGTTCGCTGAGAATCAGCTCTTTTAGGGCAATGACAGACATATCACAGGGTCGCATGACCCTTATTTAACCACCATTGATCAACATTATCCCAGACATAATCAGGGTTTTTATCCCTTGATCTTCTGGTATTCAGGGTCTGTTCTCTGTGTGGAGCAATAGCAAAAGTCAGGTCTTAATGTCTTTTAGTTTAGACATCATTTGAAAGCTGCTGAGACCAGGCGGGGTTAACCCATTAACTTTTGGAAAAGCACATTTTGATTCACAATTATTGTTGTTCAAAATATTGTAGACCTTTAGTAAACCTGATTGGTCCACCATGAAGAGACTCAACCATTGGATTCCTATTGTTATTGTTAGTTCTCCTTAGTGGGGGCATTAGAATATATATAGCAGCTAAGAAAATGGTTGTTTGGCATTTTGCTAAATAGATTATCTTCACAGTACTAAGCCAGCCTGACCGTTTCTTCTCTTGCCTTAACCTTTCTCCATCCCTTCATATAATGATGACAAATATAGAGAAAGTATTTTGTCTTGGTGTGAGTATTGGTGCAATATTCGCATTGGCATCACCATCATATTGATAAGTAATGAAAGATTTTGCTCAAATGGAATAATCTGCTCCCATTTTTTTCATGCATGAATTTCTAATGGATTTTTTTTGGCCCATCTTAACAGTAAACTCACTAGGCTTTCATTTTTGGACAGTTGATGGAATAAATCAAAATGTTTGAAATATCAGCTTAGGCTGTGAGCTCTGGATATTTTTCCACTATTCTCTCACGATGATATAGGCCAAATGCTCAATCACTGTGTCAATTTAATTCATATACTTCACATTATGACGTTAATTGCGATAATTTGTCTTTTCCATTTTATATAGTTAGTATGCAAATGTTGCTCGAGGCTGATCTGATTGCAGGAGGTCTCTGAAGTCCCACTGTGACGTCTATACTTTCTTTTTCTCCCTAAAAACATTGCCTTTAGATTACCCCATGTCCTGCATCCACATGCTTTGACCTTGTGTAAATTATTTTGTTCATCTTAAGAGAGGGACCCAGTGATAACACTCCTGATAAAGAACATGAATTATGAGGTGTGACTGAAAGGCAGCATACTTTGTTTCTACTTTTGATTTAAGGGAATGCAGATAATATCAAACATGCATTTTTTTTAACATGTTATGGCAGCATAGATAGCTGCTCTGCTTAAATCGTCCCAACAATAAAAACATCCAAAAGAAATAACGATCAGTATGTTTTGAAGTAATCTATTATTCTTGAAGTAAAACATAATGAGAGTATATTGAGATGGATTTTCTAAGTTAAATTTGGCCAATTTTGTTTGTTAATTTGCTGACTGCATCGATTACCTGTTTATGTTCAAGACGGATTACTAAAATGGCTTTCACCTGCTTTGTTGGATTATCAGTTTTCCCTAAAATAGTTTTTGTTTGTGAGGCTCTTTAAAGAAAGAACATGTGGGAAAGATGTTTTGGCTGCCAAGCAGAACTTGTGTTTTTTAGATGAATGACCCTCAACTGATTCTCCCTTGTGTCCAATATGGAGATACAACTGTGGTTGGCTTAGCTTCATGAAACTCTGCAGAAACCATAGGGTATTAACCCAGTTTTAGTTTGAATTTAAAAGGTTCCCAAAGTGGATGAAGCCCAGATGAATCATCATGAACGTTAGACTTCTTTGCTGTTTGAAGGGACTGCTTTTTTGTTGGGTGGCAATGACAGATGTTGCATATTCAGGCCATAGTGCACACAAAAAAACCACACAGTATACTTATTAATTCACATATAAAAGGGGTCAGTGTGCTTCACACAAAGTGCTTGCCAGAACATCAAACAGCATTTGAAACCCCAGAATTATTGAGATGACGTCCAACATCGAATAAGCACACTTACCTCACTCGGTGGCTGGTCAGGTGTGCAGGGAACAGAGAGCAGACCTGATATCAACTTTGCTGTCAAACTCTTCCAGCCATAGTTCACTCAATTTTATGTTTTATGTGTTGAAACTACTGTAGCGGGATGAATGCCATCAGAGAGGAGACTTACAAGAGCTCTCTGTGGCTGCAGATTTTCAGAACAACTATAAACCCATTTATCCTTAGATGTGGTGTGAAAGCACATGCCACAAACTAGTTTGTTTTGTAGTTTGTTTATCCCACCCCGGCTTCCAGTCTCCTGTCTGAATTGCTATTTTTTAATGAACATAAACTTGTTTAGCATCTGAGAAATTTGGATAAATTGTGAGAGACGCCGTTGGATGTCTGCCTGACTCTCCTTTTATTGCTCTTTCTTTAACAGAGCTCTAACCACTGCCTGTGGTCTGGTCCGTCTGTCTAACGTGATGTTTATGCAAGGCTAAATCTAACAAACTACCATCGGCACATGTTGAGATATCCCATTAAAATGCAGGAGGTCCCTTTTATGCCCTTGTTAACTCGTTATGCACAGTGAATCAATAGAGTTTGTGAATAACTGAGAGCACAGAGCAGCCGTTGTTAGACCGCTTTATGTAAGAAATATAATTGTGATTCCAATGGCGACAGCACATCATTTTATCATCAAAGACCTGGAGCATCAAACTTTCAGGACCAACTGCCTTAACCCATTCAGACCTGATGCGCTGTTTGTGAGTTTCCACCTTTCTAGTCTGCATCACATCATCACTTTCGAGACATGTTGATAAACACAAGAGAAGAATCAATGACTTACAATAAAAGGTGAAGGTTTAGTCTCTCCTATGGTTTTATATAATGTTTCTCATTTCTTTAAAGGCCAAGAAATAAAATAATTTTATGGACAGTTTCAAGTTCTCAATAAAAACCTCAAGTTTTAGCTGGTTTATTAAAAAAAGTCACATCCCAGAACCGGTTAAACTTAAAGACACTTCCAGGCCTGGAGAGGAGATGACAAATCTCATACTTACATATATCTCATACATACATCTCATACTTGCCCTCCACGTAGTACTACTGAACTCTTCTTCTACCATCAATGACATCATAAATGCATGTAGAAACACAGACGCTGCATCTGCATTTCTCCTGGGATTTGGAACGAAAGATGAAGAGATACCCCCCCCCCAACTCTCAACCCATGCTCTACTCTCCGTCTCTGCAGCTCATATAGGGGTTTGTAACATTTATTGGGCTTCACAAACCTGCTGGGCCTGCTATAATACAGACATGCTCAGTGAGGCCACAGGAGCATTAAGAGCAGACTCAATTGTCTGTGGGAGACAAAAGTTAAGAGAACCACTGAGAGAGATGGGGGAATTCTGACTGTGATTCCCACATTCTGCTCCAAGCTCTGATTCAGTTTATTATACCCCATCCTATCTTTATACTATGCACCGCATGCGTGCTGTAGCGTCTGCCTCCTAGGTGAGCACTCAATTATCATTTAACTGACTTGGAACTTTTCCAAATTGAACTAAGAGTAAAAGTTCAGAAGAGAAGAGAAATTCTATGTTTTAAGAAAAGTGGAAGGAAGTGAGAAACAGCGATGGAGCTCACTGCCAGAATCCCTTTCTGACCTACTATATATGAAGTTCAAGAAGAACAAATATAAGAAGTATAAGAAGTGGGAAGGTCAACTTTATCTTGCTAGCTTTTTTTTATCAGCATTTCTGTCTGGAGACACTGCAGAGGCTGAGTAACTCATGAACTATGTGTGAGCATCCATTATTGATGCCGCGCCTGTGGCAGAGGTCCTTTGGGGCGCAGCACATCTACTCACAGGAACAAAAGTGAGCTTTTATTCTTTCCCAGAAGCACTGTCCACAAATAATTTTTAAAAGTGCTGTGCCATGTGTCACACTTCACTGCCTTTGTTGCACTTATTGTGTCCTTTAATGATTGAGGATATTACAGAGCAGCTCCGACCCATGTTACTGGCCTAGCCTTTGTCTGCATGCTATGCAATGAGACGCTAAATTTCCTCATCCATGTTAATCTGATGGTCTTTTCACAGGAAGTAGTCCAGATGAGGCTGAGGAACGAGGGGGTGCAACGAAACCACAACGTTATGAGACCACCGTACCTATGATGCTGAAGGGCAAAGAGCGCAGACCACTCTGTCTGCTAACATCTGGGGTAAATACTCACAAGACCATTTAGCAGCACTAGCTCATTGGTTATAAGCTGGTTCAGATGGGGACTAAGCTCACGTCAGTGTACTTCCAAGAACTCAGCCAAGTACAGATGCCTGGCTTTGTGCACAGTGTATGACTACCTCCTCTGTTGCCTGCTTACCCTCTGACTTGGGTTCTTCAGAAAGTCCCTTGTTTTTTGCTATGTTTATCATTTTTGTTATGTTCCCTCTTGTGGTTTTTGTTCGCCCTCACACCCTCTCCTTTGTTCTGTTAAGTTTGCCCAGTATGAGCTTGCCCTGGCCTGCATGGAAAACGGATTCTGAAATTATGCCTGAAACAACAAAGCCTTTGAGAAAGTTTTGAGGTTTTGAGGCCTCTTTGTAACATCTTGCTGTTTGAATAATTTATATACTGGAACACAATATAAATAAGATTAAAGAGATGCACACATGAAGTGAAATCATCCCTCCCTGA